>NC_052055.2:30773585-31398585 GCF_903992535.2 Arvicola amphibius | reverse complement strand
TTTAACTTTGAACATGGAAGCTGGGAGATGGTCTGGACACCAAGAAACCCCAGACCTAGAGAATGAAGTTTTATATTCAAGCAGGTGGAGCAGAGACAAAAGGGCCATAAGCTATGGGAGGAATTACTCAGCTAGTTTTGAAGTTTTGACCACATCCGTGTTTCTGTATGTGCTCTTAAAGGCTCTATATTTTTACCAGTTCCAAATCTAATAAACCACCTTCTCCATGTGGAGTCACTGTTCATGCCTATCAGTCTCCACATTCTGAAGCCCTTACACTTCAATTGGCATAGTATACCCCTAACTAGCTAAGTATTTACAATAACAGTAGGTCTGATAGGGTATTAATATCTCCAATAACAAGGCTCTCTTATATGTCATTTAGTAGGAATCAGTAACCCAATGAAAGATTGATGGAAAACCGTACCCAGGTTCAGAGACACAAAGCAAAGTGGTACAGTGACTGAGGAAAGGAGGGAGAATCCTTAAGAGCTGCAAAGTTTTCACTCTAAGATGGAATTGTTAGGAAGATGTTGCTGGTGCATTTGATGTCACTGAATCTTATAGACATTAAGACTGGCAAAAAATTAAAACAAACATTTCAAAGTAAATTAAAAGTGGATATGAGGGTAGGGTGTAAAAATTTTGTATCTTCTGCTCTATAAAAATGTATCCGTCTACCCCATTTCTAGTGATCCCTCATTTTGAAAACAAGCTTACTCATTAGAATCAATTTGTCTCAAGACTAAGATTAAGAGATTAAAAGAACTATTAAGATTTCTTTCTCCAGGTCAACATGCTACATTTTGCTCAATAACTGGTGGTTTGAGTAATAAATGTCCCCCATGACGTCCAGCACTTGGATGCTTGGCCTCCCAGTTGGGTTGTGCCGCTTGGTGAAGCTTGGGAGGTTGTGCTGCTTGGTGAAGTTTGAGAGGGTTTGGCCTGGTCATGGAGGCAGTATATCATTGGAGGCAAGTTTTTCAGAATTTAAAGATTGTCACCAATTCTAGTTTGATCTCTACTTCAGATTTGTCAGCTTCAAGATATGAGCCTTCAGGTTCTGACTGTTACGTCTGCTGACATACTTCCACACTATGATGGGAGAATTTTAACTCGAATTTGTAAACCCAAACCCTTCTATATGTTGCCTTGGACATGGGCTTTATTACAGTAACAGAAATTACATTCACTAGAAGTGCCAAGCTACTGTGAAATCATAATACTGAGTTTCTGGTGCCTATGTCTTTTTAGTGGGTTACTGGTCAAACTTGTGTTATTAAGTCTGCCTTTCTTTAGGTAAAGGAGAAGCAGGTAGGGGATCCAGCAAGCTGACACTTTAGTGACCTTGTCTAGTGATCAGTAGGTCTCTTTTCTAAATTTTCTAAAGAGGCCCAGCTCTTTCTAGAGCTCGGTGGCAGAGGGGGCTTCTGCAAAGCCATCTCCCATCAATCCAGAGGCTATTTATGGCATCCAGACAAATTCTAGGGAGGAAGATGAGAGGACACAGGGTCCTCCCAGGTCAGAACCCGAGACCTATGTCACCTAAGCCTCCATGAGTCATGGAGTATTTCCATTTTTGCATGTTTATGTAGAAAATATAAGATCACAAGATTCTAAGTTTTCTCTATCTGTATCCATTGACTGCATAAATGCTGGAATCTAGAGCTAACTCTACATGCTTTTCCGGGAGCCTTGCTGCAGAAGGCTCTGCAAGAATTGAGGTTTCTGAATTTATAGTGAACACCCAGCAGCTCTCTTGAATCACTGAATATAAGTTGAGGTGACAGACAAGACCTGGAAAACAGATCACATCACTATTATACACAACACTAAAAGTGGGTTTGGTTTGGTCTTCTGAACAAATATAGTCTGAGACAAGATACAAAGCACGCAAGCACCCCAGCCAACTTCATTCAGACCCCTTTGCAGTAGAAGTTTTCCTTGCTATACATCTTCCAGAGTCCTAATGACACCAGTTCACCTCCTGATGGCAACTGGGCTCTTGAGCTTCTTCAGGGTCCTAATACCTGTTTCCCCAAAGTCTCCTTTATCAACAGTGATCCCAGCAACGCTCCTAAATGAATCCAGATTATACTGTATTTTCTCTTAATAGGAAATCTACTTCAAAACCCATTTGATTTTGCCTAGAGTATTCCATGAAGTATGGAAGCTAAGCCTGGGACCCACACTCCCAAGCAATAGGGAAGTTCTTCACTATGAAAATTCAGCGAGACCCATTTTCCAGTATTCCACATGGCCGTGCATTTAGAGACACGACTACATGTTTTTGAACTTGGAAGGCCAATGTCCTGTGTCTTGTTTAATAATGAGACATGGATAATAGGTATCAAATCCTCATACATAGAATTTAAACAAGGGAGGCCTACCTCAAAGCCCTCAAAGGCAATCCCTAGAGATATAAAAGTCCCCAAGAGTCCAGAACAGGACTCACTGGTGTCCACTCCCAAGCCAAACAACTGGACTAGGCAGTGTTGGAGCCTGGGGAGAGAAGTCTTCCACTGGAGACAACCAGGTCTGGCACGAACAAGCAGGCAGAAATAAGACACCCCACTCCTCACCGAGTCCTAGCTTTCATCCCTCGTCTCCTGCCAGGGTCCTTCCATTGTCTAGGTTATTTTTGAAAAAAAAAAAAAAAAAACCAAACCTCATCCGTATGTATAAAACCTTGAAATTCACCCTGATATATGGGAGAAGGCAAAGAATGGGTTGGAAATCAAATTCAGGATAGTTGTACTAATCTCAGGAAATAGTGTCACAAGGATCAAGTTTAGATGTTTTAACATTTTAAAGACACATTTAAAAGCAAGTGGAGCAATTTTGAGGCTGTTGACAGGGATGTCTGTCTTTGGCTATTTTAAATCTGAATTTCAAATAGGTACAAATGAGGCAGCTCCCCCATTCTATAGTCATCCCCCCTTCAGTCCTGTCCTTGGCTGATAAGTCGTCCCTTGCTCTGTAAAGACAGTAGTCTATCCTTCCACGTGCACAAGGCAAGATAAAAACACTTGAAGTCACAGGTGCAGAAAGCATTACATTGGGTCGCTATTGGCCAAATTGACTATACATGGTCATACAGTTTATGGTCAGCAAACCTATGCCATGTCTGCTAAAATGTATGCTAAAATGATCTAAGCCAGGAAATTTTAATTCCTATTTTGATGGAAGTTACTGTGAATTATGGTTAGTAAGAAAGATCTGAGAATATGGGGGAAATGAACAAGCCAATAAACTTCAAAAATAAATGAAATAGTGAATTTACTGCAAGCAAATGAAGTGGCCCGAGACATGCATAAGTGATCTAACGATGCAAGAAAGGTTAGAGTTAGTCAAAATGTTTCAAAATTTGAGAAAGTCAGTGTGCAGATTCAAACCCTAGATGCACAGGAGTCAGTGAGGCATGGCTTAAGCACATACAGAACCAACCATTTGCCAGAAAATTGGACCCATGAGAAACATCGATACCCTCTAGTTATTCCTAAAGTTATCTGCTTTGAGTCAGTTCGATGCCCCATAGCAGATAATACTTCGACCTTTTCTGATTATAAAGTAGAGACAGACAATGTTGGTAGCAGAACCATCTGAACACTTCTTTAATAAGCCTCCCAAAGCAGCAAAGAATAGCCCCTGCCTTTAGCAGGGAGGTCCGCAGCTCTTATCTGACATTTTTCAAAAAATTGAAACCTATGAAGTTGGTGACCCACCTTATTGCTTTAAAGTCATTACAGTGAGGTCCTTTTTGACAGTAGCCCTTGCCTGAATGGATGGCCCATCCCTAACCATAGCTGCGTCTACTGAAAAACATTATTCCTTGAGGCAAGGGTCCTCAGTGGTACAGACACCCACACTTCCTTGATCTAAGGATTCTTTCTACCTAACAAATTAGACCATAAACTGTTCTTAATATGAAGATAATTCACTTGCTCTCAAAGAGGATTAACCCTGATTAAGAATTGCCTGGTATTATCGTGCTAACATTCTTACTGACTTTTATACCATGGGAAGCCCCTTCCAAATGACCAGACATTTTAGACTATAGCTTATTTTGAGGGAAGGTTGTCTAATGTTTAAGATACTTGTTGGATCCCTGTGTCTAGTGTCATGTCTTTGGTGCCCTTTGTATGATCTTCAGTCAAGTGACAAATATCAAGACACTGACCATTATATAGCAAAAGACTGAATGAAATACACAGTTATTACAAGTTCAAGGAAGCACTGGGCTGTAGACATAAGTCACAAAACAATCGGTTTGGAATAATAAAAGGGTTATTTTGTTTTGTTTTTCAAAACAGGGTTTTGCTGTAAACGGGTTATTTAAGGGGAAAACTTACAGATTATCCTAGACAACAGCCCTCTGCGTGACCAGGAACAGTCTAGTAGCTGAAAGTGGAACAGAGAGAGAGAGGGAGAGAGAGGAGAGAGACCACACCCAAGTGGGCTGGTATCTTAAAGGCTATTGACTGAAGGAGCTCCCGCAGCACTGGGCTATATCCTATTACCTTCTTCAAGTCATCCCATGAGCCTCAGGAAATGCGACCCGAGATCCTCAGTGGTGAGCAAGAGTCAAACAAATCTACCCATGGAGCTTTTGACTATGTCCTCACATAAGGTAGGCATGGGGAAGAGAGGCCTCAAACAGCCAGCAGTTAAATTGCCTTAACTAGGCAGCTTAGAATGGAGACAGTTTTGACCCAAAGGGATACAACACTATAGAGAAGCCCAAAGATAATTCTTTGATGACTGGCTACTTCTGATTTTGATTTGAATGATCAGACAGCAATACTCAAAGAATTGATAAAATTGACAGGTGGTGACAGAGTCCCAGAAGATTGATCTCACCAAACTGTTTCAACACAGAAGTGATCAAGCATCTGGACCAGATAAAGAGGAAAGCTGAACATAGTCCTGAGGAACACCATGCTCAGAGGAAGCAGATCAGCTTTTGTGAACACAGTGCCTCCATTACAGGACACAATAGTACTCAAAACTATGCATCTCTATTTTCAAGAGGAACAAATGAGATGTATTTAAGTCTGTATAAATTAACCATGTTTCCCATAAGCTCTGAGAAAGGCAGAACTTAAGAGAAAGGAGATGGTAACACTACTACTAACCATAGCATATCAAGAATGTGACCACACCTAATTCTAGACAGCTCTAGAGCTGACAGGACCAGTTATCCCTTGAGAATCTCTCCAATTCTGTTATGTATGATCCCCAGGAGTCAAAGGCCTCCAATCCATGGCTGCCTCAACAGACCCAGCAGTTAAGCTGTCTTAAAATTGGGGGGCACTGTTATGTGTGCAGAACTAGGCAGCTTAGAAATGGAGACAAAATGTTAACTTCAGAGGGCCCTTGTTCATCCCTCTGATGGGTGAAATTTGACAAAGGTACTCACATAACCAAGAACATCTATCAGATACCCTAGTAACAGAAAGCCAAGCTATCAGATCCCCTAGTAACAGAAGCCAAGTTACAGCTTGGTGCAGGGACCGACTCAAACTTATGTAAGACAGTCTGAGATTCCAAAGCAAGTCTCAGACAATAGATGGCTAGTGATACAGAAGTCATACAATATGTAGGCTACTGAGATAGGAACTTAGTCTTTCTTATTGCCCCGAAGCTTTGTTCTGAGGAATGGGATCTTGTTCTACTCATATACAATCGTGTTAGTAGAGATCAAGCTCATACCATGAACACTAAACAGCTATTAGGAAAAACAAGTTAGGCATGGAACTGGGAGGATTCAAGTGAAGGTAATATAAACAAAGCCTAGCCCAATAGGTCTTGACTGTAATCTCACTCCATAGCTGATGATATGGAGTACTTTTACTTTGGGATGAGAAAGGGTATTAATCATTGAGTTATAGTCTAGTTTGCTTTTCTGTTGCTGAAAGACTGACCAAATGAACTTCGGGGAAAAAAAGTCTCCCCTCCTCCCATTTACAATTCAAGTCACAATGCACCAAGGAAGAACACATAAAACTTTGGAGCCCATTGTAATGTTGGGTCAAGTACTCCTGAACTCGTGCCCCAAGTGGTTGATATAACCAGTGTTACTACTCCATTGGAGAAAAGCAATTTTCCAGCAGGAATAAATGTTCAGTAAACCTTTACTCTAGTGGTTGGTTGGCTTTCCATTCATTAAACAAACGACCATATTAAAGTTGGTCAGGAAAAAATCAGAAGGGATGCACAAGAGTATGCACAAGGATCAGACTTTTGCACATGCAGGAATCCCATGAAACACTAAGCTGCAAGTTACTCCAGTGCAGAAAAGCAATTCACTAGCAGGAATAAATGTTCAGTTAACTTTTACCCTAGTGGTTGGTTGGCTTTCCATTCATTAAGACAAACGACCATATTAGAGTTGGTCAGAGCAAAATCAGAAGATATGCACAGGAGTATGCACAAGGATCAGACTTTTGCACATGCAGGATTTCCTTGAAACACTAAGTTGCATTTACTCCCGTGGAGGAAAGCAATTCACTAGCAGGAATAAATGTTCAGTTCCCCTTTACCCTAGTGGTTGGGTTGGCTTTCCATTCATTAAGACAAACGACCATATTAGAGTTGGTCAGAACAAAATCAGAAGGGATGCACAGAGGTATGCACAAGGGTATGCACAAGGATCAGACTTTTGCACATGCAGGAATCCCATTAAACACTCAGCTGGAATCCATAGCATGTAGCAGTGAGGACCTGGTTCATGCCAGTGAAGCAGGCCCTATGTTGCTTTAGTCCGAGTTCAATGAGCCTTGTTCATACTCATTTAGAGGGCCTTGCTTACTTGTCCTTGTTCCTCTCTGGATCTTACACTCTTCTTTCATTGGGTTCCCTGAGCTCAGAGGGGAGATATTTAATGGAGACTCCCCACTTAGGTCTGAGTGTTCCAAGGTCTCACTCTGACTGGATTTCTCTTTGTTTCCCATCTTTAGGCAGAAATTGATGGGTGAACAAGGCACTGAGTCTAGCAGAAGTCACTGTCATTTTATAGCTACAATTTTAAGACTAGGATTTGGTTCTTTCCTGGGTCCCTAAGTGATCTATAGTCTCTGGTTCTTGATCATCCAAGCAGTGTCAGGTATGGGTTCCTTATTGTGGAATAGACCTTTAAGTCGAATCAGTTAGATTGGCTACACCCATAAGCTTGGTGCCACCATTGCACTGGCGTATGTTGTAGTTCTGCTTTTACTGCTCAATACCACTACCCAAGGGTAGCATCCATTCCAGTGGGCTGGGTCCTCTGCCTCAAGTAAAAACAAATACTGCCCCACAGATGTGCACAGGGCAACCTAAAGGAAATCCCTCAAGTTTGCGGTTCCTTTACCAGGGTGAGTCTAATATGTCAAGCTGATGAAAATACTGACCAATGAAGGCAGTCACTGAGGCTGTCTATCTGTATCCATTGCTCATCTGGAACTTGCCATGTTAAGACAGATTAATCTCAAGCCATCTTGCCTTCTGTGCCTCCCAAGTGCTTGTATATCAAAGAGGCATTACCACCACACGGAGTCTCATTCTGTTTTCATGACTGAGTATGATCCTGAATGCATATTGTTTTATCCTCTGAACAAAGATGTGCTTGGTCATTATAGAGGTCTTAGGCAGTATCTGGTTCCCACTATCACATGGTTTCCTCCAAACATGACATCTGGTACCACAATGCCTATTCTGAGATCCTGAGGGAGATGTCTAGAAATGCTCAAGAACTTGTAATACACGGAGGACCCAATCAATAGTCTCTTGGAGACAATTTAGGCAGGTTCCAATGAAGTTTAGAAGGTCAAGTAAGGCTGACAGAGGTTCAACTCTGGTTAACTTTCACGCCACCTTGTCAGCTGCTTCTCCATGTCTCACTTCCCACTGCTCTGCAGATGCACGAGGAGCTGCTTTCCAAGTACACTCACCAAGCTGATTTGTCTTAACGTTGGCAGGGAACTCAGGTTCCATTCTAGGATACACTCTAGGACAGGATGCAAAGACTGACTAGGTTCCTCAAAACTAGCAGGACTCCAACCCAAGCCACAATGCTAGGCTTATGCTATGAAGTCTTGACAATGGGATTTATGCTGTACCATCTGAAGCATCCAGAAGAGATACCAAGAGGATCTGGGGCAAAGCTTCCCATCGAGATCTAGCCTGTTCTGTTGTGTTCTTGCCCTTTTTTCCTGTTGGCAATTTGTACAAGTGCCACTTCAACCCTAGACGACCTCACCAGGGGTCAGACGACCTCACCAGGGGTCAGACGACCTCACCAGGGGTCAGACGACCTCACCAGGGGTCAGACGACCTCACCAGGGGTCAGACGACCTCACCAGGGGTCAGACGACCTCACCAGGGGTCAGACGACCTCACCAGGGGTCAGACGACCTCACCAGGGGTCAGACGACCTCACCAGGGGTCAGACGACCTCACCAGGGGTCAGACGACCTCACCAGGGGTCAGACGACCTCACCAGGGGTCAGACGACCTCACCAGGGGTCAGACGACCTCACCAGGGGTCAGACGACCTCACCAGGGGTCAGACGACCTCACCAGGGGTCAGACGACCTCACCAGGGGTCAGACGACCTCACCAGGGGTCAGACGACCTCACCAGGGGTCAGACGACCTCACCAGGGGTCAGACGACCTCACCAGGGGTCAGACGACCTCACCAGGGGTCAGACGACCTCACCAGGGGTCAGACGACCTCACCAGGGGTCAGACGACCTCACCAGGGGTCAGACGACCTCACCAGGGGTCAGACGACCTCACCAGGGGTCAGACGACCTCACCAGGGGTCAGACGACCTCACCAGGGGTCAGACGACCTCACCAGGGGTCAGACGACCTCACCAGGGGTCAGACGACCTCACCAGGGGTCAGACGACCTCACCAGGGGTCAGACGACCTCACCAGGGGTCAGACGACCTCACCAGGGGTCAGACGACCTCACCAGGGGTCAGACGACCTCACCAGGGGTCAGACGACCTCACCAGGGGTCAGACGACCTCACCAGGGGTCAGACGACCTCACCAGGGGTCAGACGACCTCACCAGGGGTCAGACGACCTCACCAGGGGTCAGACGACCTCACCAGGGGTCAGACGACCTCACCAGGGGTCAGACGACCTCACCAGGGGTCAGACGACCTCACCAGGGGTCAGACGACCTCACCAGGGGTCAGACGACCTCACCAGGGGTCAGACGACCTCACCAGGGGTCAGACGACCTCACCAGGGGTCAGACGACCTCACCAGGGGTCAGACGACCTCACCAGGGGTCAGACGACCTCACCAGGGGTCAGACGACCTCACCAGGGGTCAGACGACCTCACCAGGGGTCAGACGACCTCACCAGGGGTCAGACGACCTCACCAGGGGTCAGACGACCTCACCACTACCTCTAATCTCAAGCCGGTAAAACTCCACATTGGATGCAAATTCTTAGGCGATCTGTCCTCATAAGTGCAGTTGACCAAACCCACGCAAGCTTAGGTATCACGCCAGCACAGCCTGGAACTGAAACTGAGTGAAGGGCGTCAGGATTAAACACGCATACACCTCTCAAGCTGCTGGTAGAAGCTTTTTATTGAACAGCACCATGAAGGTTTTATACCTAACCCAGCCAGGTGGGTCAACAGGTCAACCTCATCACCTGATCCTTGGTCAAGGCCAGGGCAAATGCGTGCTCAGGAAGCAGGGTTGGTAAGCAACTTTGACACAGCTCTCAGCTG
Source organism: Arvicola amphibius (assembly GCF_903992535.2). NCBI lineage: Eukaryota > Metazoa > Chordata > Mammalia > Rodentia > Cricetidae > Arvicola > Arvicola amphibius. The sequence goes on along the minus strand of NC_052055.2, from coordinate 31,388,847 downwards.
CTCAGATAAAGAGGGCAAGAATATGTCTCTAGAGGCAAAAAGCAGCTGGAGGCCAGAACTCCAAACGGTCCCAATACTTAGGTGGTGGTGGTGGGGTGGTAAGTCGGAAGTTCTTAACATGGACCCAAACCTCTGTTCCAAAGGCCTTTTTGGAAGTATTTGTTTCAGTGGTTGAGCTATTGTGGCCTATTTCAGGTGGTCTGCCATACTAAGAGCCCAGCATGCAGAGTTGTGCATGTTAAAAAATAAGCTTCTGTGGTCAGATCATCTGGATCCTGATGACACAGCTCCTGGTTTGGGAGTCAACCCCAGTTCCTTCACTGGCATTATGTTGGGACCGTTTGGAGTCCTGGCCTCTAGTTGCTCTCCTCTGCTAGTGACTTTTACTTGGCCTTCTGATTTGAGCTACTTGAAAAGCTGTGTCCACAGCTCTGCTTCCTGAGCACGTGTTGCCTTGTCCTTGATGATCAGAAGACGAGGTTCTCACCTACTACTCACTTGGCTGTTGGATATAAGCCTCCGTGATACTATAATAAAGGGCTTCTTTTACCAGTAACTAGATGTGTATGTGTCTGTGTGTCTATGTGTTTCAGTCTCCAGCCCCTTGCCCGAGGCTCACAAATGGTCCTGTAGTGTAGGCGCTGCAATACAGGAGTAGTGCCTCATTGTCACGTAGTACAAGTGGGCAACTGCAGCATGCAATCTCTGTATTAGCACACAATTGGAAACAAGTTTTAGACACCTTGGGCCATGGATCCCAGTTCTCTATCTTGAGTCCTCAAGAACTAGTGTCTAGGCTTAAAATAGAACATGTGCTGAGCCAAGTTCTGAGAATCTGGCCATTACTAAGGGGCTGAGCTTGTAGCATCCTTCAGGCAGCACAGGTTCTCCAAGAGCTCTCTCAAGTTGCTTCTAGTGTTCAGACAAGCAAAGGGCTTCCAAAGCCCCAAACCTACCATCATGAGTAAGTCACAGCATCTCCCACACACTGAAGGACTTCAGGAGAGGTACTTGCACAGTTGAGTTTATCAGTGTCCCAAAGCCCTGCATCTTGGCATTACTAATGTGAAAATTTAATAGCCCAAAGATTCGAGACTGGGGTCACATTCAATGTACAGGAAAAGAGACCTCGACATGAAGTAGCTTTTAAACTTCTGCAGGTAATTGTAAACAAGATGGTAAAAGACTTCAAAAGTTGAGGTCCTACATACGGATTATAATCAGCCTGGAACATGTTAAATCCTTATTTTAAAAAAGACCTGGAAACATTCAGGCTTCTCTTTCCACCAAGACCCTGACTGCTTTTACCTGCTTTTTATTAAGTGGGTCCTGAGCTCTTAAGTACTTCCTGATCTGAGTACACTCAAGATCTGGGCAAGGGCTTGTCTGAGAAATGGCAGATAAGGGCAGAGATCTCAAAAGTCAAGATTAGTTTTTCTTCAAACCCAGTCCTGCTAGATTCAAGAAAATCCACTCCAATTCTCAAAGTTGGAACTTCTTGCAATCTTGGGAGTCCAAAGAAAGCACTAAAATGTCCCTTCCAAAATTTTCCTAAAATTCATACCATAAGAAACCTCATGGATTCAAGCCACAAATTGTCCCAGGATTTGTGATCTGCATTTGTCCTACCTAGGGAAACCAGCAGACACTAGCAGCTATCCCCAGAGACTGGAGTAATCAACCAGGCTGAGTTTCAAGGAGCTGCACAATAGACCAGGACCAGTCTGTCACCTGAGGAACGTGCTGCATAAGAGCTAGGTTAATTAAAAAATGTGACCATGAAAGGAGGACCCAAAACAGGGTCAGATAACATGTATGCAGAGATCCCAGGAGAGACTGGAGAAAGCAGAAGACAGACTTGCAGAGTCCCCAGACTCAATTGTCATCGATCACAAGGATCAAGACTACAAAGGAAGGTAGAGAGGCAGAAGGACATGTCCTTAGAGATTCCAGCAGTGGAAAAAGGAAAAGCTACGATTAACCATGTCTAAGATAATCGTCTCTGGAGAACTCCATTCAGAACATGAGCAGAGCTCAGATAGAACTCAAGGCTGGACCAGAAAGCTTTCCTGGCAGAGGCTACTCCTCTTGCTATTTGACTTGCCTTTATTCACGCCTCATCTGGTCTCTAAGTACAAAAGGACACATGTCTGGATGAAGATGGATGGCACTTTTCATGCCAGCTCCATTAATAGTGTGGAAAGAATGGATTCTAAGGCATATACATTGTCCCACTTCCAATGTAGCTCAGAATTCCACGTAATGAAGGCATTAAAAGCAATGTACTTATTGGATTGGGAGCCAAGCACTGACTTCACAGAATTCCTGTGGTCATTATTTCCTACATTCCAAGCAGTAGGAGGGGGAGTCCTTAAGTCTGACTTTCTACTCCCTGGGTTAGTTTTCCTTAAGACACTGCACTGCTTCCAAGCTACGTGCCTTATGAAACTTGACAGGATCCTGCTGTCTAAGAACAACTTGGCCATCCCATGTGTGTACATATTTTTCTTGGCTATTTGGTTCCTTGCGGGGCATGGGGTTGCCATCCATCTCCAAAATAGAGGCTTATTATAATGCCTGGGCCTTTGAGATTCCAGGCCCCACCCACACTCCTGCAGCTGGCAGTGCAAAGCCTGAAGAGAGGAGACCTTGGCCATCTCTACTTTTCAGGACCTGCCAATGGCGTTCTTTCCCCACACTGAGCTCCCCCACACTGAGGCGGCCGGCACTCAAGAGCAAAAACGATTAAGGTCCTAGCTGCAGACTGGCTCTACCCCTTCCCTTTTTCCCTGTTGGGTTGCTGATGAACCACCCCAACTTGGAGAACTGCCAAGTTGTACTAGATAATACAGACAAGTGGCTGCTATGGAGGTTGGGGCCCAGAAGGCAGAAGCCTCAAGCGGTGGACTCAGGGGCGTGCACCATGATTTCTGGGATGTGTGAACTGGGAGAGAGGGGAGGCCACTTCGAAACTTTGCCGGAGAACCAAGTAGTGAACGGCCTTCTCTCTAGATCCACACTGAGGTGGCATTTGAAGGTTTGTCCTCCAGTGTGAAAGCCAAACAGTTGCTGCAGTGGGCAGAGAAGAGAAGGGGCTCCCTGCAGCTGTGCTATGTGAAGCTGAAGTTTGGGGCATCAGTCTACAGGGGCAGGGAGGTCTTGAATTTTCTACAGCCAGAGTTCATTGATAAGCTGAATTAACACTAGAAATCTCTCCACACTGGTGAATTTTGTACCTCACATCAAGATGATCCCTCACAAAACCATGCTACCGCACCTCCTCAAAGGACTGCCACTGATACAGAGAAGTCATGATCGCCAAGATCATTTCTCTGTTCTCCAAACTGTCTCCAGCACCTCACCATGGGCTAGGTATCCATTTCCTCAATGACCAAACAGTTTGCTTAAGTACCTGAAAGACACCGTCCCCCCGCCCCCCCGAATCCTCATCCATCTCTGGAAGTTAGACTTTGATTGCTTTGCCCAGTGGAGTCAACGTCAGCTTAAACTTCTGGACATCAGAGGTATTGTGATTTCAATTTCGTGCCTTGCAGATTTTAGTTTTGCAGACAACTCTGCAGATGCTGAAATCTCTGCAGATTCTGAAATCTCTGCAGATGCTGAAATTAAAAGATTGTAGGATGAAGGGCCCATCTCCTCAGGGTCCTTTCTCCCTGCCCTGAGCCAATGCTCCCAGCTCACCAGAATCTTTTTATGATACTATTTCCAAGGTTCTGAAGGACATTTTGTTCCACACTGCCAACCTAAGCTAGTTGAGGAAAGCTGTGCACTGCTCCTGAAGAGGCCTATAATTGCTTTGGTTATAACAAAGAGGAATTTTCCCAATGTTATGCTGATCTGAAGATCTTAACACTATGGCAGCTCAAGATTAATCCACTTTGGTAGCAATGCCGGGTTATGACTGTCTATAAACTGGAGACCACACTGATTGTTGACTAAATTCCTTCTGGGTACTAAGAAATGAAATGCATAAAGACAGGCTTCTCATCCAAAGGACCCCATGACACATTTTGGATATAGCTCAATTTTGTCTCCATCACACTGAGCAAAGTGGGGACAGAACACGGGGCTGACATTGATGAGCACATCGGGGCAGTGAGGTTAAGTGTCCTGTGAAGTCAGAAAGTTTTTAAACCTCCAGATGTAGCTCTTGTCAGGACTGGCTCCTTCAGAGACTTGCTCCCACCTATCAAGTAATGGTCAGATTCGGAGAACCTGATTTTCTGCGGTATGCTTCTAAGTCAACCTGGTTCTCAAGATCATGATCAGGACAGATGTTTGACTAAACAAATGGAAAAAAGTTTTCTTGAATATTGAGATATGATTGGGAGTGTGTACCTCCCAATGGGTTATATTATTCAAAGTAGCAATGTATGCAAAGCCAAGATTTGAGGAAGAGTTTTGCTGAGTGAGCAGCAGATTACAAAATCCAGAGTACTCAGGCTAGGAGGAGCCGTGGGCACAACAAAGATGCCTAAAGCAGAGCAGAAGACAAGAGCAAAGGAAGAGGGGATACGCACCGTGCTTTTCCATCCTTTTAACGTGGCCCAGGCTTGGTTTAGAATCCTCTTCCCTCCACTTACAGATAAATGGATGGATCTCTAACATACCAAACCCAGCTTGTAGGCCACCTGACTGGTGGGGACACACTTCAGCGCCTCCAACTCTGGCTGGCCGCCTGCACATTAAGACCTCCAGGAGAAGGACAAAGGTCCCTGTCCTGTCCTAAAGGATTGTCAGTCCCTAGGCTGGATACTAGGTATTCAGGCAGCAACTTAACTCTTAACGTCAATGAGAGCTAAAATTTTAAACTACGTCTATCTAGGACAATAGTGTGGAGGCCCTAGGCTTGATCCAGAAAATTAAGTCAGAAAATTTAAGTCACAGCAACTTATTTGAATCAACTTCTCCTTGGACTCCAGTCACCAGTGACACTTTCTCCAAGGTGCATCTGAATCGATACTGAGTAGAGACCCCAGATCTTCTGTGGCCCCAGGGAATCCTCACTTTTCCTAATTAGAAAGCAGTTGGAGGCAGGTCCACCACCTGCTTCCCCTCAACCTGATGTGGATACTTCCACCTATGCCCAGTATTCACATGACTTTAACTAGTATATTTTTCCTCAACTTAAATTTAATCTTATTTCATGTATGTGTTTTCCCCTCATGCAAGTTTCTGTACTATGTACACACCTAGTACCCCCCCCATGGGTCCCCCCAAGAAGAGAGCATCAAAATCCCCTGAGAATTAGAGCTGGTTGTGAGCTGCCATGTGGGTTCAATGAATCTGACCTGGTTCCACTAAAGAGTGGGCCGTGTTCTCAACTGCTCAGCCATCTTTCCCAGCCACTGTTAAGACATTGAGGTAAGTTCCTCTAGTTTTCCCTTGAAGACGGAACACCTTTATATAGCACTTGCATCTTTTTGTAGGAAGACCAATAAGGTGAGTTTTTATGTCTATGTATTTGGCTTTTCACCTGGTACCTAAAGTTTTAGAATTTCTCCATAGAAAGTCAGGTCTGGTGTTACATTATCTGTGATCTGGCTACTTTGGAGGCTTGGGACAAGATCAAAGTTGAAAGCCTGCCTAATCTACAGAGTGAATCAAAGCCAGGATGTTTCAAATTTAGCAAGACCCGTCTCAAAGATGGAGATAAGAGATCAAGAGATCTCTTAATCATGGGGACACAGAGTCCGAAGCCTCATTAAAATGAGACCAAGTATTGGGATTGTGTTGCATTCAATTGAATTATTGGCCAAGGGGGTTACATAGAAGTCCCTGAACCACCGAGGATGTTGCTAAGGCAATGGGCGGTCACTGCAGGGCACCATTGCCGAGTCCACCCTGCAACACAACTCATTGCGCATGGAAAGGCAAAATGGATCCTGCGTGGAACCTTCACTGTCATAAATATCTCGGTCCAAAAAATGAAGACAGACATTGAGAAGTCAACTTAGTCTCTAGCTGCAGGGGGCCCAGTCTTGGTGAACTTAATGAAGTGCCTTCCCTTTGACTCGGTCTTTTTCCTGCATTTACACTAACTAGTAGACTTCCATATATGAACTGATAGAAGCTGCCAACAAAACAATGCCAGGTGCGAATACTCATTCAGGAGGTACCAAGGTTTACCAGGTTTCCTCCAAACCAAGTTTTACAGAGGTTTTGGATCCATGGGAAACCAAGTCAAGATTCACTAGGACAACAAAAGGTATTTGTAACACAAAGGAAGGACTGCGGGCTCTGAAATCTCCAGACTCAGGCCAGGAATAACCCCAGCAGGGCTTCCATGGCTAGTGGAGGTGATTTGGTATCCCTCTGGCAACTGGGCCAGAGGGACATTATACCACATTTCAAAGACATTTCAAAGGGGTATTAGAAAGTACTCTGCATGCTACCAAGAGAAATGTAGACACCATCCCAGCCACAAGAACTTTGATCTAAGTTCTCTGCTGCCTTCAAGATATGCTAGGGCCATGGTGGCACAAGACATTCTGTGAACAAGCCAATCTACAAATTCCTGACTTAAGGCTCACTAAGACAGAGCCCTATATCTGACAGTCCTATGGTGACCAAAGAACTAGAGACTAGATAGAGATAGGTTAAAAACCAAACACTGGTCTACAAAATAAATGAAACCTAATGATATTTTGCCATACTCAGATCAGTGCCTTGATCCTTCAGAGAAGCAAAACATCCTCCTGCAGTAGATGAGGAACGGGACACAGACCTATATCCAGACAAAGTAGAGTGTGTCCTTGGAACAACAGTTCTAAATAGGATGTCTTCATCAAACCCCTCCCCCTCAGCTCAAGAAGCCCCATGGAAAAGGGACAGTGAGATCCAGAAGTGGACAACAGGAAGACAAGGCCCCTCTGAATTAACTGAGCAAGGCCCATATGAACTCGAGACAAATAGCAGGCACAGGAGCCCAACATGGGTCTGCACACCAGGTCTTTAGCCATGTGGGCACTTGCACACAATAGCTTGCAGCTCTGTTTTATGGAACTCCTTACGCATGTGAACCAAAGTCTTATTCTTGTGCTTGCTCTTGAGACCCCTTCTGTTGAGTTGGCTTGTGCAGCTTCAGTGTGATACTTCGTTATGCTTGGTGGTTACCTTCTAGAATCCTGTTCTTTTCTAATGAGAGAGTAAGGGAGTGGATCCAGGGAGTGCAGGGGAAGTGAGAACTGGGAGTAGGAAGGTGAACCTCAGATTTTATAAGAATTTTTTTTTAAGTATTTCTTATGGTTTATTTTTATTTAAATTTTATGTGCATTGGTGTGAAGGTGTCAGATCCCCTGGAACTGGATCTTCAGACAGTTGTGTGCTGCCATGTGGGTGCTGGGAATTGAACCCGGGTCCTCTGGAAGAGGAGTCAGTGCTCTTAACCGCTGAGCCATCTCTCCAGCCCCAAGAAATTTTTTAAAATATACATTTAACCCCCCTTCGATGCTGAGATGGTTGTCTAACATGCACAACTCCCTGGGCTTACGTGTATTAAGACTGCATCTGTTAAAATGGGCCTCACAAATTTCAATATGACGATGGTACAACATTTTACAGGGGGTTAAACTTTCATCTTTTCAAACTTAGCCCTAATCCTAGTGATGATTTCCAAAATCTAACGTTAGGTTTACAACATGTTCCCAAAATCTTAATTACCTCAGTGCTTTTCCAGTTTTTTTTTAAGACTAGAAAAAAAAAGCCAACATTTATCCTTATATCCGATTTCTTCCAACCTCTACAACGTCAACTATCAAGTGTTGGGCTCAGGAAGTGGGGGGGCACACAAAAATGGGAACAGACAGAAGTCTAATAAACTAGAAGCAAACTTTATTCTGGAAACCAGATTCCAAGGAAAATAGAACATCTCCATGGGGCACAAAAAAAAAAAAAAGCTTTCAGCTGCGACCACGGACAGATGGATTTTATAAGGCTGTGGCAAAGGCCGGTTTCAGGTGTACCAAGCATGAAGTCTGAACAAAGGAATTTTTACAACCGAGGTAAAGCTCAGATTCAGATTACCTTCAACTGAAAAACTGTTAAGATTATAAACCAGTGTTTGTACTTAACCTATTGTCTTTCCTTGGTACTTTCCCAGGTAGTGTTTCCTGAAGCCATGTGCTCTCCCCACTTTTGTTCCCGCCAGTTTCACATAGTAGGGATAATGTGTAACCCAGGTCATATCTCCATTTCCTAAAAGTTGATGCAGCTCATATCAGTAGGCTAGCTCTGTTTGCAGAGAGATGCTTTGGTTTTGTAAATAAAGCTATGGGTTTTTAAAGCAAAGTAACTCACTGTTAATAGTTAATCCTTAAACTTCTGACAGTGTTCTGACCAGTCCGTTTTCATCCTCCTTAAGCTGCTGACAGTGTTCTGCTGACCAGTCTGTTCTCATCCTCCTAGGTTTTACCAAATTTCTACATTCCAGAATCTACATTTTATATTCTTATTCTTGGTCCCTTCATCAAGCACAATGCTAATGGAGTCTCATGGACCCACCCTGCAAACTTAAGCTTAAGCCTTGTAACCATGAAAGTTGTGCTCAGATTCTAAAGAGAATAAGATTTCAGTTCACAAGATCATGGACCAAGTCAACCAATGTAGAGCTGTTCTGACTTCTGAGGCCTCATTCCAAGGTGGCGGCAGACATTCCTGCTAGGAAGAGTATTGGTCTGCAAAAAGCAGAGCGCAGTTTAAGTCAGCTTCTCAGCAGAGTTTGAGCCTCTGGAAGCCAAGTGCTGGCTTGCTTCTGACCCAAGGAAGAACAAATTGGGAGTTTGCTTAGATCCTTCTGGAAATTAGAGGCTTCCACAGCTAACTGCCAAATCCTTCTGTGGAAATACGTATCGAAATCACAAGGAAAGCAAAGACATTGTTTCCCCCGCTTTATTATTTCCCACACTCTGCAACAGAGGGATGCCAGACACAGGCTGACTACAGCTTTCTGTTTTTTTCCCTTCCTCTGAGAGCCTGTGCTGTAAATTGACAGAGTTGGGGATGACACTAGGTCAGGCTGATGCATTTCACTGGGCCCAAGGGTTGCATGCACAAAATGAAGTTGCTTGGGAATTGTGTGGGAATCGTGAATGAAGAAAACCCCGAGAACTGAGTAAACATGCCTATAAGATAGCTAAAGGTCAGAGAAGGCAGCCTATTGCTCATTTAAAAAGATTTAAGGAGAGACCCATAAAAGTCTCTGAACACTGCCCAGTGGCAGCATCACTGCTTTAGTACATTTAATATGTAGGGTGGGAGGGGGCTTTTTTTAGGATCAGCAAGTGGACAGGACTTTTCCGTCAGGAAATAGAAACATTTACTTCCCGATACTGGGCAGCCATGGCCAACCAAGTAAAGATTACAGGGTCTAGTTCTATGAACTTGTGGTTTTAAGAGCAGGCATTGACTCTAAACGGCCACATCACGGGGACAAGCTCAGCTTAGAACAAAGGCTACACAGACAGGACCGCTCTTCAGCGGTGTCCCCTACTTGATTATTCTAACCCTCCAAGAGCTACATCAAGCTGGGTCAGAATAAGTTGGGAATGGAGTGGAGAGAGTGGCTAGGATCTCAGGCGAGTGTGCAGCCACTCAGCCTATGATGTGCACTAGCCAAAAGAACCACATTGAAGTTCTCCATTGTCACAACTGCTGTGGGTACGCAGGACGAGGATAACCAGTTCAAATTTCCTGGGGGAGGCTATGGTCTGAGAGGGGCCCAACTATACATTTCCTCCACAGGAATTCTCAATAATTGAGAATTCCACCCACAAGTGTAACCAGCGACCCTTTCCCACACCAGATGCCCCTGGCTCAGACTATGGCATTCAAAAGTCAGGAGTGATCAGCCTACCGACTGTAGTGACTTTTCCACAGAAGGGCAATACCATCATGTCTTAAGCACAGCTGCCAAGGGAAAGAACATTAAAGATACAAAGCATCACACCACTCCATTTAGGACGTCAGAAATGTCCACTCCTAAGGGAGTCTCCGCTACAGTTCCTATTCTACAGGTTCAGAGTCTTCCAGCGTCTTTTCCAGTCATTAGCATCCTTTGTAGGCATTTCTCAGAGCTTGAATAGCAAAAATGCAAGGTTGAGTGCCAAACAGCAAAGGGTAGACCAGGACACCTCCATTTCAGTTTGTCACCCGAGGAATAAACTACATCAGAGGCAGTGGCTAGTCACTTGAGTACATGACCATGCCCGTAGTCCCAGAGCCAAGGGGACACAGGTTGGAGAGAGTAGGGTAAACACCAAATACTCCAAGTTCTCAGGTATCAAGACTATGACAGAAAGGTAGGGAGGCAGACAAGATGCTCATTCTGGGAATTCAACAGTATAAAATGTCAGGCATGACCTAGAGCCAGTACCCCCCCCCCCCCGCCCCAGACATCTTCAGATACTAGTGGCAGAGTTAAAAGAGTAAACAGAGCTCAGATGGAACTTAAGTGCTGGATCAGACTTCCTAGCACAGGCCAAGAGCACCACTAAAAGGTTACTTCTTCCTGTTCTCACCCCCCACACCTGTGGCTAATGCTTGCCAGCTTGATTACAGTAGGAACCCCCAAATGGGACACACCTATAAGGATTTTTCATTCCTCAAGGGGGGCAGAGGCCATCTTGCTGGAGAATGTTAGCTTGAAGAAGCAGAACGCAGCTGAGTCAGTTCCTCAGCAGAGTTTCAAAGCCCTTGGATACAAGTGCTGGTTTGACGCCGACCCAAAAATGAGCTGGGAGTTTGCGTCAATCCCTCTGGAAACTAAAGGTTTCCTCAACTACCAAAACAGTCCTGCCAAATCCTGTGGGAATACCTATCTAAACCCTGGAAAAGATGAAGACACTTGCTATGTTCTCTATTTCATTTCTCACTCTGCAAACAAAAGCTACTGCAGGAGCTGCTAGGCTGTGGATGCCAGACACAGGCCGACCACAGCTTTGCGTTATGAGAGCCTGTGCTGTAAGCTGACAATGTTGGGAACTGCCCACCCCTAGGTCAGGCTAGTGTGTGTCCATGGACCAAGAGAGAACTTGTGCAGGAAATCGGAATGGAGGAGACCACACAATTGGACCGAGAGGCAGGCCTGAAAGACAACTATCAAGAGGTGAGCTAGAATCAATCTCCATTTGCATTCATGTGATAAAACACATGGAGCAAGAACAGAATCCCCTACCCCACCAGCACTCACTGTGTGCTCTCTGAAAGCATACAGACTGAATGAACCGCAGCCACCCTTGCTGCACAGTAGGTTTTAGAGAAGGGGAGGAACCTTGGGCGGGTCCCTTTTATATTGCTCATTGGCCTTTCAGTGTGTTTATGCGAGGTTTTTCCTCAGGACATGTAAGCATCTGCTTCTACCATATTGGACAGCAATAACCAAAGTAAGGATCAAGTCTAGTTGCCAGAGGATTTTTTTTAAGAACATGAGTTGACTAAACAGCCACATCACTGGGAAAGCTCTTCAGAATCAGTAACTTTTCCCATGGCTGCATAGATGGGAAGATAAATGATAGTCATTCTTCAGTTATGGGTTCTAGCTCTCCCAAGCCTATATAAAGCCCTGACAGAACTGAATAGAGTTTGGTAGGGTACCCAATAGGGAGTGCCTGGGAACTCAGGTGAGGGCATCTTGGACCTGCATCCTGTATGGACGGACCATCATAATGCCCTATGCTGAGGGAACTAGAGTTGTCATGGCTACCATGGTTAAGATGGTACTGGCTCGATATGCCCAGAGACAATCCATCTATACCACCACTTGGGGAGATCATGGATGAGAGACCCACTGTATTTCCTCCATGGGTATATTTCAGTAAATGAGTAGAGCCTAAGCATATGCCTAGGCAGCCCTTTCCATCTCCAGATGCACCTGCTCTGATTTTGGCCATTATGCCAGCCAGGTGTGTACACTCAATAACACAAGCTACAGTCAAGAGGGAAGTTCAAATGAGAAAAGTCTCCATGAAGATCAGATTGAAGGTAAGTCAGTAGGGAATTTTCTCCATTGGTGATCAATGTGAAAACCCATCCCATTGTGGGTGGAGCCAACCCTCAAGCTTCAAAATCCCGAATTCTAAAAGCAGGGCGAGCAAGTTATGAGGAGCAAGTCAAAAAAGCAGTGTCTGCTGCCCACAGCCTCTTCTACCAACTCTGGCCTCCAGGTTTCTGCCCTTTGACCCGACTTCCACATCATAGTCTGTATCTTCAGAGGACGTGTAAGCTAAGTAAACACTGTCCTACCCAAGTTGTTTTGGTCATGGTGTTGTATCATAGCAACAGTAATCCTGACAGAAATTGGTACCAGGATAATGGGGCACTGCTGTGTCAGATCTAATCTAGCAGGGGACAGACTCATCAAGAGTCCTTACATCAACTTTCATAGATTCACAGGGATGGAGACTGAAGGATCGTGGGAAGCCAGATAAGACATGTCCCAGGCTTAAACAGTGGCCAAGAAAGTGCAAGCATGTGTTTGAGTGTGATGAGGCGCTCTCAGTCATCTTCCAATAGCTGACAATGAACAGAGCTTAGATGGAACCCAAATGCTAGGTTAGGTTTCCTAGCAGAGACCAAGAATGCCCCCCTGTCTAAGAGGACACTTCATACTTTCTCATTCCTTTCTTCCCCACATCCTAGTACAGGAGGACACAAGGTCTCAAAGGATAGAACAGCATGCTGCTGTGTCAGGCCCTTAAGGCTAGAAGAACTGACCCCCTGAGAGAGGGTATATGCATTGTCCAATTCTCAATGTCAGAAGAATTCCATATAGTGAGGAGTCTAAGAGTAGCAATCTGATTGGATGTTGGGAGGTCAGTAAATTTAACTGGGCTTCTTAAAGCAGTTCCTAGAGAGTTTTAAAGCCAGGGCCTCACTATACTTAAGTCTGTACTGTTCCTATCTCATGAAAATAAAGTGAAGTCAGTGTCTGGCAAGGAAGATATTTTAATACATTCTCATTTGAACTGATGGAGAATCAGAGGTTTTATATGGTTCTCAAACTTGCCTTGATGCTGATGAGATCCTGGATCCCGCATCCTACTTCTAGACTGCTGCCATTATATTTGCACAGTATATGTTATGTTCACACACAGCTGTATTTTAATATAGAACTGAGACTGAAGCCAAAGACATCCTTAACACACTTCAGTGATGGATTCTAGGCTGTTTATGCAGAGAGCATGAGGACCCTTCACCTAAAACTGTCACTATTCATTGTGACACATCTGAAGAGCAGTAGCTAGCTCATGTTACACGTTGACCCCTGAGCAGAAACATTCTCAGAATTTCCATTCTCAAAGAGGCCTCCCATTCCCATCACATAAAACAGGCAATCGGCACCAATATATATCTTTTCTCTAAGCACACACTTGGGTCCATGTGAAGCTTCCCTGTGCAGGCCAATCTCATCACCAACTGATTCTATGACGAGGTGCTTCAGGGATCAATTTGGATGCTGCCGGGACTGGCCAGAAGAAAGCCCTCCCCTAGAAAGTGCCCGTATGAAGTATGCCAACGAGCTTGCACCTTAGCACATACAAAAAGCTCCATTCCCAGATGTTGCATACCAACTTAGTTTCAAGCCTGCCTCATTTTACAGCAACACACCATCGTGGTGGCCCCACAAGTGCCTCAGTTTCTATCTGGAGTCCGTTTTGACATGTAACCTCTAAACAAGAGGTTAAGTTTCAATCTCCTTGAGAGCCATGACAATGTTCCTTTTAAGCCCATGGGAAAGAACATTAAAAACAAACTGTTGCAGGAGACATGTTGAGATAGCGAGGCTGCCTGTTCAAGGATAGGAGGTGGGTAATTGACTATGCTGTGCATTGTTCTGCGCTTTTGGCCTTTGGTCTGTAAGGTCTGCAACTTCTGAAATAAACTCAGGGCTGTTCAGCATTGACCAACAGACCCTCCTGACTTGGTCCTATTTTCTCAGTCCTCCCCACCTTCAGGTACCAGCCCCCCTAAGCTGACTCGTTGGAGCAGGCTCCAACATTTTGATGAGGCATTAAGGTTAAATGTGGAGTAAGAGGTCAGATGACCTGCAAACAGTAGGTATAAAGCTATCATTCCACCATGCTGAGAACATGGAGTTAGACATAACCCTGAACCTTCAAAATACAGAACACCCACCACTGTCCCTTTATTTTTTTTCCACAGTATTAGCAAACAGTTATTTTATTGAAACACAGTCAAAATCTAGCCAGGTAGCTCTTAACAACAATCTAAAATCAAGTTTTACTCTTATAACTTTAGCAATATATAATTGAACACTTACATTCTAATGTATAGAACAATCCATTTCACTAAAACACTAACAAAACTTGGGAGTGCATGGTGGCAAGCTAGCACTCCTTTGCCAATTCTACAGCTTTTATAAATTCAACTCTAAACACACTCAGCAATCACAGCACTGGGGAGAGGTCAGGTGCTCTGACATGCTTTGTTATAGTTTGATAGCAGAGGGAACCAATTCTTAGACTATTACATAATAGATCTTAAAGACGAAGCATTCTTATGTACACACACACACAATACTAACTTGTCACAGACAGTGTCAAATATATACACTGGACTTGGCAGCATCCTACACATTGAGAACTTACTAGTAAATAAACAGCTGTCAAATGTATCTGAGATGGTCTGCTCCATCTGTAAGGATGGAGTGCTGCTCAGAGGCAACTGCTCACTGCTGCTTCTCAAAGGCAAAGACCAAGTAGATACTTGTAGCTTCCCATTCTGACTTAAGGTTCCCAGGGGTAACCTTACATGACTGTTCTTCATGTACTTGGCAGCATGTGCATAGTCACCGACTTTTTCAGAGACTAGTTTAGAGTTATCGTTTGCAGGGTATGGCTCCAGGGCCTGCATTCGTTTTAAAAGCAGTTTGTTTTCATTGTTCTTTGTAGGTGCCATTCTGTGGTGTGGAGCAGACAGACAGGCCTGCTTTTCGTCCTGCCCTGATCCCACATGGCTAGCTTTACACCCGAAACACACAAATTGTATTCTTTTAAACACTGCCTGGCCCCTAGTTTCAGCCTCTTACTCGCATCCCATATCTAATAATCTGTGCAACACCACGAGCGGTGTCTTACCGGGAAAGATTCAGCACATCTGACCTGGTGGCTGGCTTCATCCCATCTGTCTTCCTGAGAGGCACAACGGTCTGCTCAGAGAGGCGAGGCGGGGCAATTGTCTGAGCCATCTACCTCACTTCCTTTTTCCTGTTCTGTCTACTCCATCTAAATTTTGCCCTATCAAAAAGCCAAGGCAGTTTATTAGCCAATGAGAATCCTCCATCAGTTCTTAATCTTTTCTTCATAGAACTCCCGAAATGTTTTTTTTATATATATTAGCTTCATATTGTACTTTGCCATTTCAGTTAGCAACGGAAAATAGACCAAGAATTCAGGGACGTCCACAACACCTTCCAAGTTGAAGTCATATTTGCAGCCAAATAAAGGATAACTTCCTTTCTTCTGGAATTTCACAGTGTATATTTCCAAATGATTCTGTTTCTGAAGCTTCGAGGCGTCTTATCAGTTCGAAGCTATTGGGGGTGGTACCAATAAAATAGCCTCCAGGATTAAGCCTTCCACAAGCATTTCTAAGCATCATATCAGCTTGCTCCAAGGACTCAAAGGAGTAATGGCAAGCAAACTGACAACTGCAGATGTCAAAGCGCATTTCTGGATCATGGAATTTTTCAACCAAAAGTTCCTTTGAGCAGTCAGCAGTTATAAATTCAGCCTTAAAAATATCACGACGACCTTTCATGTCTTCATAACGCTGTTGACACTGTTTCATAGAATCAGCAATATCAGCACACACCAGCCTGCTAATTCTCCCCTTCCTCCACTTGAGCAAATCTCCACCTTTTCCACATCCTAGGTCCAAAACAGTGATGTCACGATTTTTCCTTTGTCGTACCTTTTCTAAAAATTCCCCAATAAGGATACTTTTAATCCAATTATTAAAGTTTCTTAGGTAAAAAATGCGACTCTGACAGCGCTTCTCCAAACCCACTTCCTGAAGCTCGTTATAGTGGGCAGCAACGGCAGAGCTGTGTCCTTCCTCCAGCTTTTTCCGCTTTTCTGCAATATCCTCGGACTGTAGTTTTCTTTCTCTGGGTGGTCCCTCCAGAGGAAGGCTCGTCTTCGGAAACATCACCCCCCCTTCCAGTTTCCTTTTGAAACACCATCACCACCAGAGCATTTTCCCTCATTTTCAACATCGAGTTTTCTTTTCTTGGATGGGGAGTCCTCCACACAACTCGAATTCTCCACGAGATCACCTTCAAACTCTTTCCTGACTTTTGGCTGGCACGTAGGAGTCTTCTCAGAAAGGCTTGGCCCAGATGCAGCAATGGATTCATTAACACTTGGAGGAGATTCTGTTTCAGAATCTATGGACACTTTTCCCTGGTCAAAAGACATCTTTTCATATTTGTTTTTGCAGAGCTTTCCATTTCGGGTTACTTGAACTGACAGTAATACCACACAGACATCCACGATTCTCACCACTGTCCCTTTAACCCAGAGGCAGTGACTAATTGCTTCTTCAGTGAACACAAGGGAGAATGCAGAACATCTCCAACTGGGAGCTTTCCCCTCTAGCATGCCCTTCAGCTGCATGCTCTGGGTGCTAACAGCTCCAGGCTCTGAAGCAGAGATGTGCCTTCACTGTGGATGTGCTGTGGAGAACTGAAGCTTCCCGGGTAACTGTTTCCATCTAAGAAGCTGAGCATGGACCTAAGTCTTGCCTATTTTCATGGTCTAAGCAGACTCATTCTCCCTATGCCATTCCAACGCCTCTTCTGGCAGACTAGAGTTCAGAGTAGAGTTCAGAATCAGCCTATAATAAAGTCCTCCAAAAATAAAAAACTATGTACCACTAGCAGCTAGGTACAAACTCCTAGGATCATCAGGAGCAGAGACCAAAGTAAACGCGTGCGAAGAAGGGACAGGCTGAGCAAAGCTGGGAAAACTTGGCCTTTAGAAGTGCGATTATGTAAGCCTACCGACCCTCAGTTTTGCCAACAGAGCAGAAACGGCTGACCCCAGAGCTCTCAAGCTCAGACCCCTGTAACCATGAGCCAACTGGGGTCGACTGGGATGCACTGTTATAAGACCCCTCTTGGCTCCCTCGTTGTCATAATACCTCACCTGACAATTTTGCCTAAATGGGGATTACAAATTGCTCCTAAGATTCAAAAAGGAGATTCTGTTAATTACCTAGCTTATAGGAAATTAGGACACAAAAGGCACAAATTAGGAGACCAGTTACAGACTCCCGACAGAAATCTTTCACACGCTGCTGGGCAGCTGTAGACCTTTCTAACTCATGATCCCAATAAGTGTGCCTTTATCAAGGGCAAAGCAGCTGCATGTGAGCCAGAAAAGTCAAATTGGTAGAACAGAGTCCTTCACTCCCCGCCGCAGACCATTTACTGCTTCAGGGCATGGGAGAAAGTTGGCTCATTTGTACCTACTATTTTTTTCATTTTACATACCAACCCCAAGGTTCCTCTCCTTACACATCCTGTCTCTTTCCCACCTCCCACTCACTCTTCAGAGGGGTAAAAGCCTTCCTTGGGAAGTTGACAAAGTCTACCCAATTTCTTTACCACACCCTTTTCTACTCTGGTTGTCAGGGATATCCAAATCTTATTTTTTGGTGATTTTCCTCTCTGGAGGTCCTCATTCCAGATAACGAGACCAAAGGGCAGTAACATGAGACTGGTAAGATTGAGCAGAGCATTTTAAAAGGACACTAGGAGGCCCTAAGCTTTCCACGATTCAGAGCAAGGAGCAGGGTACTATGATTTCACACCTACAAGTGCTCAAAAGGTTGCCTCATATGTAGCTATTACCCAAGTCCAAAAGTTGGAGCCTCAATGCATCCTTATGTTGCTACCCGGAGACTCATGAACCTTGAACCTAATCAACCTTATGTCACAGCTTGGCCACCGTTTCCTTGCAGGGTCTGTTGATTAGAAAGGCAAACACTGGGCGACCATGCAGAGAAGCTATCCCCCCAAAAAGCAGCTATACTCAAGTCAGTCCTTACACCCCAGCAATACCATGCAACTCAAGCCCGTGATCAGTGTACTGAGTGTTGGGACCATTTGGAGTCCTGGCCTCCAGCTGCTCGTCCCCCCTACAGATCTGATTTGAGTTACTGAAAGCTGTGTCCAAGTTGTTTACCAGCTCTTTACAAGCACGGGGTTGCCTTGCGGATCAGAGGATAAGGTTTTCACCTGTTGGTCCCACCTGACTGTTGGGTATACAAAAGCCTCCATGGTGCTATTGAATAAAAGGGCTTTTTACCAGTGACTAGAGGTCTGTGTCTGGTTTTAATCTCCAGCCCCTTGCCCGAAGCTCGCGAACTGTATGGTAGCGCATAGAGTGCAGACGGGCGTTGTGCGCTGCACTGAGTGTTCTCAAACTAGGAAGTAGCAGCTCTAGGAGCCAACACGTGGCAGGCCTTGGCATATTCTACTTCATATGCAGAATTCAAGTTATGGAGTCATTGAGGTTCCTACCCAAAAAATTTCAAAGGAAAGCCTGGGAGCCAGGTCATGTGTGACAGGGCAGAATTCTTGGCAGGAAGCCCCTAAATAGCTATGTGAGTGTATGAGCGAGGCCTAAGGTGCATTGCAGGTTGCAGGATATGAGATGCTCTGATCATGGACTCTGACCTTAGACTTTGGAGCTTTGTTGGTTTGGGGAGCTCTTAGAGGTGAAGTAAAGGTATTGTTTATGAGATGGGCTTTCCGGGAACAAGGCATGCCGTAGTTTACCCACAACTGTTTCCACAGGCTCACGTGTCCACTGTTCCGTCTCTGCCACTGCTACCTGGCAGACGGTAGGAACTTGAGTTAGAACCCAGCTGGAGGAATGGGTTGCTAGAACTCCACCTTGGGGCAGGTCATTGTCAACCCACTTGAATTTGTGGCATCAAACAGCCCAGTGCTACCCATCCTAAAGTATCCAGAGCTCTCCCCCACTGCAACTTATTTAAAGGTGGGCTATGCTGCCCCCATCTATGGTACAAATAGTAAGAGTTGCCACACAAGTTGCCACAGGCATTGTGCCCCGTTCTTATGCTGCCCCCATCTATGGTACAAATAGTAAGAGTTGCCACACAAGTTGCCACAGGCATTGTGCCCCGTTCTTTGTACCTCTCCAAGGAGAAGCCAAGCAGCGCTCTACCCAGAAAAACATGTTCTCTGAAGCTGTTCAGCAGTGGAGTTTACAGATGCACTGGTAACAGGTATGCAGTCAAGTCCAGTGTCAAGGAGAGGTATGTGTGGGGAGAGGGTAGACACTGAGGCTCAAACACACCTGCTCAAACATAGCAGGCCGCATTTGGAGCACCTAGGAACTGCATCTCCGCTGATGGGCCACTTAGCCACAGGTGAAACATCCCTTTGTCATGCCCATCCCAGGGAGGCCAGGTGCTTTCCTGGAAATCAAGGGATTCGTGGGAAGCCTGTGTGGACAAGAGCCCAAAGAAACTTGAGAACTAGGAGCTTCTAAGGAGGCCCAGTCTTAATAGTTTTGCCCAAGCTAAAGAATTGAAGTGCCCAGTGGTGGGTCATAAGCTATCTTGTACTGGAAGCAAGGGCTGGGGTACCCGCCATGAGTAAAGTTTCCCTCGGAGCACAGAAGCAAGGACTACCATGAATGGCCCCTGCACTGGCCATCTTCCAACAGAGCCCTAGAGCCACTCACTTGGGGGATGCAGGTGCCCCTTAAGGCATCCACGTGCTAACTAGCCCATTACCTTTGATACTAACATTGCACGCCCCCTGAATGATTTGGTTCCCTGATCTAAAAGCAGTTATCAGGTAGAGTATGGCTAAGGATAGAGGCAGCAAAGGGAACTCAAATGATAGTTCATTTAATAAGGCAGAAGGCACCCCAAGAATCCCGCTCTATATCCTGTCATCACTTGAAGTGCGAGACAAAAGCAACAACGTTAGACCTTTCGGGTTAAGAGTTCTGTTTGCAATTAAAGCAGTGAAAGCTCTTTCCTTGTCCTACAATCCCTGCAAGCCAAGGTGTCTTAATTGCAAGTTCGTTTGTCCTGTGTTAAATCCTAAAGTTCTGTGTTAAGTCCTTGCAAAACGTGGTTTTTTTGTAATTTAAGTTCCTATTTGTTCTATTTTAAGCCCTAGTTAAGGATAAATCCCTGTTTGTCCTAAGTCCTTAAGTAAGGTTTGTTTGAAGTTCCCGTTTCCTAGGTCTGATGTAAATGCCTTGTAAACCCCATTCACTTTCTGGGAATCCTTGTTTTTCCTTTTCTCTCATTGTACCCGAACAATGTATTAGCCACCAACCGTCTTGCCCCTGTGAATACCCTTTCTCCTATGAGACTTCAAGAGGCCAGCAAGCAGCTGCTCTCAAATCCCGACGTAGGGTGAGGCAGCCAGTCACAGAGCGCCCCACAATGTAGTTTGTTTTAACTAGACAATCTTGGGCTCAGATCTTTTCCCCTCAAGTCTCAGGTTTAACAAGTCTCACCCAGAAAGTCCAGATTCAATTTTAAACAGCAGCATTTCGCTCTGAACTTGGGGGGAGGGATATGGCCCCGTTTCAGAGAAACTATCCTGAAAGATGAGGATTTATAGTGATCCTCCACGAAAAGATATTACAGGAAACTTAAGTCACAAGAACGATAGAAGCCCGTTTTGCTTCCCAAATAAAAGATTCTAGATGCACAGTAGAGTATTAACCAAACCTGCCATTTACAGTAAAAAGGGACCACAGCACTTTGGGTCCCTGGCTGAAAAATTTGACACGTTATCTGTCATTGTTTGGAGAGTTGGAGGCTTTTAGGGGTTGAGAGTTGAGGAAAACTGCAGTCCTGAGCAGCTTCAGGTCCACGGTGAGCTTTATCACCTGTGCCCCACCCCACCGCCACACTCCTTACAAATAAAACTGCACTAATGGGAACTGAGCCACAGCGTGGCCATTTATCTTTCACAGCTGATGAGCTGCCATTTTGGGGGCTGAACTTTGGGGTCATTTCAACTTGCTTAATGGGTTTCTACGGAAAGGCTCTGTTTTGAGATCTTGGGCTCATATCCCTCATTTAATCCTCAACGACTGGAACAAGAGTAATAACAAAATAAAGGATCAAATGATCCCCGTGGTGCCTGCCTGGCATAGGCTAAGCAACCTTCCCATCATGAGGATAACAGATTTAAGGCATTCCCTTGAACCTTTCTGTGGCAGCTCGGCCATGTTTACTTTTAAAGGGAACACAGGAAGAAAAGATCCCACACCAGAACTACCTCCCTTGTGTGCAGATCCCCTCCAGGGGCTGCAAACCCTCATAACCCGGTTCCGGAGTCAAGAGCAGCAGCCAGTTCCCTCAGCCGGGTCTGTGGGGGAGCTTAGGCTCCCCTCTCCTCGCCCCACCCCGTAATTGAGATCTCTCCCTTCGTTTTCCTTCCACCAAACCCTGCCACATACACTTCCCCGCCTCTCCTTCAAATTCAAGGCCTGAAGTCTTTTGAATCTTTCATAATCTTTCATCCAGCCTCGACCCTCCCCCACTCCCAGGTGAAAGAAAAAGCGTGGCTCTTAGAAGCTGACTATGTCTACCTATGTAATTCACAGGGACTTTTTCTGAAAGATGAGGTGGGAGGGGAGAAAAGCTTTTCAGCGAGGAGGAAGAGTTACAGGTTAGAGAACACTTCGGACAACTAAGCAGTTCGCGGTCTTTTGCGGACGGACCACAGGGAGCGTGAAGGCAAAGGGAGGCAGCCAGGACAGCAGTTGGAAGGAAGAGCGAGCAGGTACAGCAGAAAAGAATTTTTTTTTCCCCTTAACAAGAGTGAAGATTTGGAAGTCTGCCCACCTCAGCCTGCCCTCTGTGGCATAGCTAGCGGCGCCCAGAGCTCACTGACGCCTAGCAGAGAGAGGAGTCAGCATACAGAGCCACCCTTCTTCAGGAGCTTACTGGAGTGGGCAGGGCTTCCTCCTCGCCTCAGTGTCCTTTTTATAGACCCTCTTCCTCCTCCCCCTTAATTAGCATAAGCATTGCTCATTGGCTGAGTTCTTCCTTGCCATGGCTGGGACAGCTGGAGCCTTTCTTGTCATCAAGACCTGCCGCACCACCTGAAGGTAAGCTCAGGCTGAGGGCCTGGCAACTAATCCAGGGAGACCACCCTTTCGCTTGGAAACCTGTGGCATACCTAGCAGGTGTGGTGAGTGGCGACATTCACCCTTCCTAAGCTGGGGAAGAGTTGAAAAAACACAAACATCGCCCCAGTTTCCAGGGGAAAAACTCAGTATATAAAGTAAGCCTGAGCTCTTCTCACTGTCCCTTTGTGTGTGCACACGCGTCTTTTGTCTCTTCCCTCCTCTCTCTCTCTCTCTCTCTCTCTCTCTCTCTCTCTCTCTCTCTCTCTCTCTCTCTCTCTCTCTCTCTCTCTCTCTCCCTCTCTCCCTCCTTCTCCCTCTCCCTCTCTCCTTTAATAAAGCTTTATGCCTAAAAAAATAAAATAAAATAAAAAAGTAAGCCTGAGGCATGGGTTAACTGAGAGTGGATGCTTGATGACGCTACACGCTTGCCCTTCACCTTAACAAGTCCTCAGGAGCTCGGCCGCGGTGTGGATGCCCATTTGAAAATCACCTTTAAAATACGCTTTGGCTCCTCAGAGTCTTTGCGGAATCCCCACAGCTTTTAATTCAAGTTAAACTTTGCCTCGTTAGCCAAGGTGATATACCCGTGAAATTTAAATTTTATATTTTCCACATGGATGTCACATCTCACATGACACATTCTCATAGTAGCCTTCCTGGCATTAAGCAGGATTTTAAAATTTACACACACACACACGCATGTAACATTAATGAAAAAAGAGACCAAGAATTTGAAAGAGAACACGGGGAGGTGTATGAGAGAGTTTGGAGAAGGAAAGGGAAGGGAGAAATGATATCATTAGAATCTTGAAATAATTTTTAAAAAATACACAGTTTTATAAGTTATTATTTTAATTATAAAATTTATGAGCTTCCAGATGATGCTGTGATTCCTGCATACAGCATGTAATGATCTAATCACGGCCTTTAGCATTTCATCTCCATAAACATATTTTATATGAGGTAAACATGTTATCATTGTTTGTATTTATAAGATATAATGTAGTTATTTTGATGCCATTATACAACGTATAAGAAACAAGTCAAAGTAAAGTTGCTATGGCTTCATCATGATATGTTTGGAGCCATTGAGACCCTCTTTTCTAGCTATAATTTATAACATATAATAAAATACAGATGAGGTTGCCGAGGCTTGTTCACACTGAGCTACAGGACTTAAGAACTTCATTCTCGCGATATTTTTGCACTTGTTCTCTGAGTCCCCACTTTGGCCCCACTTCAGCTGTTAATATTGCTGTCACCATGCCAATCAATGTCTCTAGTTATTCACACATAAGAGGGAGCTTGTAGAATTTGCCTTCCTGCCTGTGATTTCCCCCATTTACCACAGTGTCTTCTAGGTCTATTCTCATTTTTGCTGTAAATAGAAAGAGAGGGATATTGTTTTTTATTTTTTAATGATTGAATATATTCCATTATGTTCGTAAGCCATCTTTCCTTTGTCCATCATTCCCTTTGTTATTGGGTACAGGGTCACAACTGACAGGCAGACAGGAAACATGTAGAATAAGCTGAGGAGCCAGGGTTTGGCTTAGGGATGGAGCACTAACCTAGCAACTACACTCACAAATAAATGATAGACCCAAGAATTCAGGCTCTGCACTTCCTGCAAGAGCAATGTGCTGAATTGCCTCTGGATTACCTCGCAGTAGTGGCTACCAGACAGGCATATGCTCATCCTTTGGGCTAGCCCACATTGGGACATCACAGAGAGGTCCACAGATAGCCCTTTTCACTTGGGCTATACTTTGTGCTTACTGCTGCCTAGAACCTCTGCATCTTTCCGGGATGCAGTCTACCCAGAAGAACAAAGACAATGAAGACCGAATAAGTCTTGTCCCCATCTCCTGGATTAGTTGGAAGTACCAAGGTCGTGGAGAGGAGCAATTGTGATAGAAACTTTGGAACCTTGTGACTACATTCTGTGGTGGTGGTGGTGAGGGGAGACTCAGAACTTGTTGAAGAGGTGACAATATCGTGCATCTTCATATTAGAAACTGAGTGTGAACATGTGAGCGTGCACGGATGTGTAGATATGCATACCTCTTCATAAGACATCAGGGGTCTTGCTTTGTTACTCTATCCCTCTTTCCTATTCACTCGAGACAAATTCTCTTCTAAACTTGGGGTTCACTGTTTGGGGCTAGGCTAGCTGGCTGACTAACAAGCCTCAGCCATCCTCTTGACTCCCTCCTAACCCCAAACCTCAGCACTGTGATTTTAGGTGTGCGAAGGTACACCTGCTTTTACTGAGGCACCGGAGATCTGAACTCAGGTTCACATGTTTGTGTAGGAAAGGGCTTTTCCCCAGTGAGCCATCTCATGTGGCCCTTTGTATCCCCAGCTTTTTACTCAGCTCATAAACCAAGAACTTAAAAGCAGCTCATTCAGAAAATTTAAGGGCCATTTTATACTTCGCAAAAGCATTTGAAGCTACCTTAGGCATAATTTAGGTTGAATGAGCTAGAGTATTGAAGCAAGTCATTTAGGAGCGGACTAGCCTTGCCTTCATTCCCTCTGGTTCCAGACTCCTTCCACACAAAAGGAACTGAGTTTATCCAAAACGTTTACTTGGGGGATTTGCTCAAAACTGTTTATTTAGAGATGTATAGGTTTTCTTGCTAACCTTATACCAATTGATACAAGCATTTCAAGTCTTCACTCAGTTTTGTGTAGTGGCCCTCCTGTGATTGCCACAGTCCAAATGTTTGGGATGTCCAAATGACCATAGGATGGTTCTGGATAGAGGTGACTTGGAATATGAAGCTACTGCAGTGACCAATGGGACACCATACTGTTCTGATTTTATGCTGACTCCATTTTGTGTTTGAACAGGCTTCTTTCTTCCTTTCTTTCTTTCTTTCTTTCTTTCTTTCTTTCTTTCTTTCCTTCTTCCTCTTTCTTTCTTTCTTTCTTCCTCTTTCTTTCTTTCTCCCTCCCTCCCTCCCTCCCTCCCTCCTTCCCTCTCTCTCTCTCTCTCTCTCTCTCTCTCTCTCTCTCTCTCTCTCTCTCTCTCTCTCTCTCTCTCTCTCTCTCTCTCCTTCTTTTTTTGCCTTTGCCTTTTCCAGGCAGGGTTTCTCTTTGTAACAGCCCTAGCTGTCCTGGAACTCACTCTGTAGACCAGACCACACTGGCCTCCAACTCACTGAGATCCACCTGTCTCAGCCTCCCGAGTGCTAGAATTAAAGGTGTGTGCCACCACCATCTGGCAATCAGGCACTTTCAACTTCCAGTGCCCCACAGTCATGTCCACTTTGGCAACACACTCAGGAATTTCTATTACCCTGTGCATGGTCCAGCTGTATAACCAAAATAGCTGGTGTGTTTTGCCGAAAGACATGCTACAAGGGTACCCTGACCTATCTTGAGAATCAGTGTGATTCATCTGGCTTGTGCCTTTGTAAATGCAGCGTCCCTGAGTTTCCATGCCAAGAGTTCTTTGGTAGTAAGAGCTTGTTCTAGATTGCTGGCTTTAACAAAAAACTCTCATTTGGCTTTCTATGCACGGGGTCTGTAACTTCCTTGCCTGGACCATAATACTATGCATTGAGCTGTTTGAGGTTCCCTGGTTGATAATGAAAATCCAAAGCCAGGTAAGATGAGACTCCTAGCAAAGGGGAATACAGAGCCTGGAGGATGCAGGGTCTAAACTGGCTATCTCTTTCCAGTGGAGGGATTGGGACACCAACCCAGTCACATAACCTTCAAGATGTGCTGAGGTAAAAGTCACACAGAAATTGTGGAAGTGGCCAACAAATGATTTGTCCCAGTTTGAGACCCATACTATGAGAGGTAGCTGACCCCTGACACTTCCTAAAGGGGCACAACCTAGAGACTGGATGGTCCAGAGATCTACGATAGAATCAAACATGACTGGCAAAAAAAGTCAGTGAAATGGCTCCTAATGATATTCTGCTATATTCATAGATAGGTGCCTAGCTGTTATCATCAGAGAGACTTCATTCAGCAACTGATGAAAACAGATGCAGAGACCCACAGCCAAATATTAGGTGGAGCTCAGGAATTCTGCAGAAGAGGCAGAAGAAGGATTTTAGGAGCCAGAGGGGTCAAGGACACAAGAAAAACCACAGAATCCACTAACCTGATCTCATAGAGTTTCACAGAGACTGAACCAACAACCAGTGAGCCTGCATGGGATGGATGGATGTCCTCTGCACATATGTTATAGTTGTGTAGCTTCTTCTTGTGAGCCTCCTAACAGTGGGAGCAGGGGCTGTCTCTGACTCTGTTGCCTACTTTTGGAACCCTCTCTTCCTAGCAGGTTGCCTCATCCAGGCTTAATAGGAGAGGAAGTGCCTAGTCTTACTACAATTTGATATGCCATGGATGGATGATAGCCATGGGAAATCTGTCCCCCTTTTTTAAAAAGAGAAACAGAGGAGGAGTGAATGGAAGGGGGATGGGGGAGGCAACTGGGAGAAGAGGAGGGAGGGGAACTTCACTCAGGATATAAAAACTAAAGTAACAACAACAATAAAAATAAAAAGAAGATGAGCCCACTCTGGTTTGAGGACCAGGGTCCATGGACCTTATCGTTTTCTATTAAGAGAATTGAATTTTGGTAAATTGGTTAAACCCCCTGTTTGTCAGATTCCTAGAATGTATGTGGACCATATTTCTTTCCTTAAAATGAGTATTTTGGTTTTAATTATGTGTATATGTCAGGGTGAGGAGTGCAGATGTCCACAGAGGCCAAAGGTGTCAAATCCCCCCAGAGCAATTAATCTTCTGAGTGCTGGGAACTGAACTTGGACCTTCTACAAGAGCAGCACACTCTCTTAACCACTGAACCATCTCGCTAGCTCCCAGGCCACATGATTCCTAACACTACCCAATTCAGCTGTTAGAGTCCATAAATATTTGAAATTTCACAATTAGACATGATTAAGGTCAATTTCACTCTTTTAAAAAAACTAATGAAAATTCAGAGAAACGGTTTGGAAAATGAGTCATTGGGATAGCGTTATCCAGGAGATCAAAAACCCAGGATGTTGTTTTCTGGTCAGACGAATTATAAAATTATGTGTTTCTTCTTAGAAGAAAGAAAAAGCATTAGAATCCTTTATAGACAGGCAACAGTGTGATTGTGTGGCAACAGACAGGCAACTGAGAGGCGTGGATGGTTTTTACAGCCCAAGTGTGAGTGGATGGTGTGTGATCTTGGATGGAGTCCACTGTAACTCTGCCCAGCCCCAGTCCTGCTGAGACAACCACCTTGCCTTCCTCTGTGCCATCTGAGTCAGCTGGGGCGAGCTTTTCTTACTCTGCACCCCACAGCTCCGCTTTTG
Source organism: Arvicola amphibius (assembly GCF_903992535.2). Lineage (NCBI taxonomy): Eukaryota > Metazoa > Chordata > Mammalia > Rodentia > Cricetidae > Arvicola > Arvicola amphibius. The sequence goes on along the minus strand of NC_052055.2, from coordinate 31,361,339 downwards.
GTCCTATTGGCTGGCTAAGGTTTGTGGAGATGGAAAATGCTCTCCACTGCCAAGGGTAGTGTTCCAACTGAGCCCACAAGGACCTAGAAACAAATATAGAATCAAGCATGATTTATCCAGTGCCTGCTGGGTTTCAGTCCTTGGAGCTTTAAATATACTGTCTCACACCACCCAGGGATATAGTCGTGCATTGCGGACTGATAATTGAGAATAATTTTTCAAGTAGCTAAAGCCAGTAGTTTCCCGACTTATTTTTTTTTTAATAGATCCTTTTGTCTTATTTCAAATGAAACCATACGTGGATACTTCTTCACACACCTCATTAACTCTTGTACTTAGATTTGATTTGTGGGTGACCTACCCAGCAGTTATTGGCTTTGTGCTAAGAGCAAAAAGCCTCAATGGTAGCCAGTTTTGCCCTGAATGTGGTGACTCTCCATCACTTTGTGCAGGGAAGGCTAATGGAGCATTCTGGGAAGAGTTTCTTTCCCTGCGGGGAGAAGTCTAGTGTAAGGCACTTTCCCTTCTTCCCCTGGGTAATGGGTTGGTATTTGAAGCAAGGTGTTGTCTTGGGCTAGACACAAAGGCACACAACATGGTGATGCATTAGAAAGACACGAAGATCACATTAGTCTTTGACATTAGCATTGGCTCACTGACCTGGCAACCGTTAGGTCTCCTTTTATCTTTAAACCTAGGTAATTTTGGACCTGGAGTCTGATAACAAGGAGTTCAGACCCTCCTCCTTGTGGAGGGCACCTCATGGAGCCTACCAGGTGTCTGCCTTCAGGTTGGAGACTGAGACAACTCGAAGGACTGTACAGAGAATTTCTAAGTCATGAGCAGTGGGCAGTTTAACTCTGTGCTATCTGTATTGGTTATATTATTCTATTTTATTTCAACACCAGAACATGACTTAATTTCACTGTGGTCTGAGGGTATGGAGTGGTTAATAATTTCATCTTCTTGAAGGTTTTATTAGATAGTACCTGGCCAAAATACCACCGTTTCCCACATATAGGAGGTGATTATTCCAGTTTAAGTTATGCATTCTGAGAGACCAGCTATATTGCTGTAATCTCTTGATTATTTCTTCTCACCATGTAGCAGAATCAACACGTGTTGCCCTTGCATGGAAGCGACTGTAGTTAATATGCTTAAGTTTTGGTTCTTTCTTATGTTGTGATGCTGGGGACTGAACCAGGACCTTGTGTGTGCCAGGCAAGTGTTCTACACTCTCGGCCTTTTTAATTGTACCAAAGGCACTACAGTCGTATGAGATACTAGCAAGATAATCTGTGCAGGGGAGAAAGGGTAGAGAGAAGCTCCGTAGTGCATGCTCATGAGTCCTTCAAACTGAAACGTCTTCTACGAAAAGAAATTTAACCTCAAGGGTTTGCTCAATGAATAAAGTGCTTGCTTTGCAGCTGCGATGAGAAAAGTTTGAAACTCCAGAAGCGGAGTGAAAGACTGGTCCAGCGGGCCCACCTGCAGTCTCAGTGCTTGGAAACTGAAGATGAGATAATCCCTGGAGTAAGTTGGGTAGCCAGGCCAAATCTGTGAGCTCTGAGCTCAGTGAGAGACCCTGCCCCAAGAAATAAAGCACAGAGCGATTGAAGAAAATATCTGGCACTCTGATCTCTACCTGCAGGCCCCGACACTTACACCCTTACATCGAGAACATGCATACACACTTACACAAACCACACACATGACCAAAAAAAAAAAAAAAAAGATAGGGTTTATCCTGAAAGAAAAAGCCAGGGTGAACTTGGCAAAAAGTTACAAGGTCATTATGATCGGCAAGACTCTTGGGCATCGGGGTGTGGGTTGCCAAGGGTGGCGGTGGGAGGAACTAGGCAAATGACTTTGCCAATGGTGACTACATGTGATTGGACAATAGATTGAGACAGAATGCCGTGAGTGGAAATGGGAGATGGGTATTGGACAGTCCATGAAACCACAGAAAACAAATTTTACCCGTAGGTAAATAAAGAAGAATCACCGTGGGTTTAAACTGAGGGGTATATCATGTTTCCTCTGAGATGGGGGTTGGCAGTGGCTCTGTGCCCTGTCTCAGAAAGTACTTTTCTAATCACTGCATCAAAAACTATGATAGACACAGCTTAAGAGAGGTGACGTTTATTTTGGTCCAGAGCTTTGGGTGCTGTCAGCCCACAGTGGTGGAGACGGCAAAGGGATGCCCATGGTGGCTCTGACGTGGTGATAGGAGATGGTAGCAGGGCGTGTTATTTTTTCTGGAAGGATTTGGAAGCAAAGGGAACAGGACCAAAGCAGGGAGAGGCTGAAACTCTGAAAGCATCACACCTGATTGTTAATTTTTTTTAATTATCTACAGGAGCTGCCCATTAAGCAAAAGCTTCAGCTGCAAGGGCCGCAGCTTGAGAGGATTCTGTTCCCTCAGGCACCAAACTCTTTTCAAAGCTACGAAAGAGAAACTTTATCTAAATCTAAAGAACTCACAATTCAAGGTTTGAGGTGGAATGCTGCTAGCTCAGAGAGGCTGAATCGCAAGCAGCTAACTTTCTCACTTTGCTGGCATCTTCCAAATAACCCACCACCCTTCTCTCTGCCCCCACTCAAAAACCCTTGTTACACCTGGTTCCTCCTTACCGTGTCTTTTCAGCTACTTGCTGACTCAGCCTCCTGCACGCAGGTTCATTTTATTCAATCAAACACATCTTTGAATTGTTAACAAAAACAGTAGGGGAAAAAATGCAGCACACTTTAAACTAATATTCCTTTGGGACCTGTGATCTCCAAAAACTTTCTGGAGAAAGTTTTGTTTGTGTGTGTTTGAACACAGCCTGTAGGGGACCATTTCACACTTCAGTCATAAGAGTGCTTGTGCAATTGAGAAGAGATAAGCCAATTTGAAGTGCTTTCAGGTCAGGAAAATCTGCAAGATTCAATCTGGTGTTTCTCTGTACGGAGAGAGAGGGTGCCTGTGTAAGCATCAGTCAGTACCTTAGGGTTTCTAGGTGGCTCAAAAAGTGCTTACACTCAGAAGGCCCGTGTAGCTTCTGTCTGTTTACATAATTGAGAGACCTGCCAAATGACTGATGGTAACCTTTAACCCTCAGTGGTGGGCTGCCCTGGAAAGAGGTGACCTGCTTCCATGTGGAATTTGTGTGGGGAGCACCCGTACCAGACTTGGGATGGAACAAAACTCTAGAAACTGAAATTCAAAGCACATGATTATGTCATAATCCAACTCTCTTAACAGAAAGATGCAGAAGGAAAAAGACCACAGTGCATATAACATTAACAGCACAGAAGTGGATGAAAGGATGTTTGGTGCTGGCTCAGAGAAGAGTGATTTTGTTTCCAAGGCCGTGGTCGATTACCATAAACAGTCTGTAGAAGGAATGGACAATTAATCTTGGTATAAAATGGTGATCAGCCTTTCTAAGCACTTTCTGTGTGTCGGGCGTTAACATTGTTTCTGTTTGGGTGGGGTTGAGGGTAGGTTACCTTGGGATTTGATTTACTTGTCTAGGGTCAATGCCAAGCCTTCAGGTGGCAGAACCAAGGTCAGAACACAGCAGCCTGAAAACCCTCCCTTCCCTGTCACGGTTTTTATCTCTGCCTCATACCAATCAAATGAAACACACAGCAACTTAATGACTCCCAGAAATGTTTTAAATGTCAGTGTCCATAAGTGGAGTGAGTGTTCAGGGAGTACCGTAGACAAAGACAGGAGGAGGGAAATCCTAATTCACACACAAGGCTTTGGACAGAGACAGGAGGAGGGAAACTTTAACTCAGAGGCTAGGGCAGGTGAGGGCACAGGGACTCCACTAGCCCTGGGGACTTCTTTTGTAGAGTCACCATTTGAGTGCCACGCTGTGACATAAACGCGACGTCTGGTGCCTGGCAGACACAGAAGTTCAGTGCGCATCAGACAACCGCTCATCCCTTCATCCTTCTTGATTCAGGCTCCTGAATGGATTTTCCCAGCATGAGGGAAGGAACTTATTATTTTGGCAGCTAAGTCTCTCCAGGAAGGCAAATAAATTGGTGCCCAATTTGGTCTTCTTAGTTTTGTAAATATGAGTCACTCTGCAGAGGGAAGTAACCTCTCGGGGAACCTTTAAGGGCTGTTTTTTTTTTTTTAAAAAAAAAAAAAAAAAAACAAGAAAGGCTGTAGAGCAGAGATGAATTCATTAGTCTCTGAGGTCCCACCAGAGCCAGCAGCCAGCCTAGCCTCTCTGGTATCAGTAGATACAAAGTCCTTCTTTGATGACTTTCCTTTTATGGCTTCTATCACTGACAGTATAATTACATGATTATTAATATCCTAAATGCTTTACATGGCTGGCATATCCATGACAGTTCAGTGAGAACAGAAACAGGGCTTCTCAGTTGCTGAGCTCCGAAGTGCACATCCTTCAAGGCATCCACCTCAGCCCTTCCTCTCTGCTTGCTTGAGTTAAGAACTCGAGAGTGACACAGGGCCATGGTTACAGTTTCTGTCTAGATTAAGAGTTATTTCTTAAGTGTGTGTGTGCACGCACATGCGCATGAATGCTGGTGTCCACCAAGGTCAGACGATACCCTGGAGCTGGAGTTACAGGATGTTGTGAGCCACCTGATTTTCATGCTGGGAGCAAAACTTGGGTCCTCTGAAAGAGCAGTGTGCTCTCTTAATCATTGACCCACCTCTCTAGTTCCTAGAGTTACAGTTTTACAATATGGAACTACCCTTTCTGACATCAAAGCTGGGAGACATGCTTCTCTACCCTAGCTCTTCATCTTGCTGGCTATTCAATTCAAGCTTTAAGGGGTGGATGGGTAACAGGCACTCACAGATGAATCCCTGCATGGTGATGGTGAGAGGTTTACAGTTTAGTTACTTCTTGTTCCATCTTGATTGCCAAAAGCATACTTGGGAAAAATCAGCATCTCTGTTCTAAAGGAGAAATCCCTAATGTTGAGTACAACACATAGTGGATTGCATGTTTTTCTCACACATGTGTATGTATATGGGGGAAGAGATGAACTGTTGCCGGTTGCTTTTTACTCTTCGTCTCTTTTGGGGGCCCGCCACCCAGCTCCCAAATAATTATACACCCGGAGGCCCTATTCTTACTTATAAATGCCTGGCCTTAGCTTGACTTGTTTCTTAATTTAAATCACCCTTATCTACCTTTTGCTTTTGGGTTTTTCCCTTCCTTACTTCTATATATCTTTCACGCTTACTCTGTTGCTGGCTGTGTGACTGGATGGCTGGTCCCTAGTGCCCCCCTCTCCTGGTTCTCTTGCTCCTCCATCTTTTCCTCCAAGATTTCTTCTTCTATTTATTCTTTCTGCCTGCCAGCCCCGCCTATCCTTTTCCCTGCCTTGTTATTGGATGTTCAGCTCTTTATTAAACCAATCAGGTGTTTTAGACAGGCAAAGTAACACAGCTTCACAGGGTTAAACAAGTGCAACATAAAGGAATGCAGCACATGTTTGCATCATTAAACAAATATTCTACAACATAAACATAAAATAGTGACCTCAAGCTGCAAGCCTCCTGCAGTCATGATCTCTGCCACTCTGTACAGTGCTGTTGTCTTGCCATGCGTGGAACATGTGATGTTGGCCAGAAACTATGATTTTGTTTAAATGATAAAAAGTGCAGGCAAACTGAAAAATATAGTGAGTGTGCTCTGTTTTAGAATAAGCCAAATTTACACAGTTTGGGTTTTGAGGAGATGGAGGTCTGAGTTTGAATCCCTAGGATCCATATAAAGTTGGACATATACAAGCATCTATAATCCCAGTGATTGGAAACAGACATGGAAGAATACCCAGGAACTCACAGGCCAGCTACCCTGGCACATACAACAACAAAAAGCCATCTCTAAGAAGATAGAAGATGAGGACACTCATCTGAGGTCATCCTCTGACCCATACACACACATCAAGGCAGAATCGTGCCAGGTAGGGGGAGCAGAGAGAAACACACAGAGAGAAAGGATAGGGAAAGGCTGGGGAAGGGAGGAAGAAAGAGGAGCATGAGGAGAAAGAGGAGGGGGAGGAGGAGGACAGCGAAGAAGGGGAGGAAAAAGAGAGTGAAGAAGAGATTACTTAGTTTTAAAGACTGTGTGTAGTGGCATTTCATTTCTATTTTAATAAATAAAGATTGCCTGAAGATCAGAGGGTAAAACAGCCACACTGGTCAGCCTTACAGACCAAGCAGTGCTAACACACACCTTTAATCCCAGTAGACACACTAGTTGCCATAGAAACTGGGCGGTGCATGCCTTTAATCCCAGTGGTGCACGCCTTTAATCCAAGCCCTAGAGTGGATTATAAAATGGGAGGAGACAGCTCTCAGTCCTGGGACTGGAGGAAACGACTTTCTCCATCTTGCTATGCATGAGTCTTTCTAGTAGCAAAAGAAGAGCTTTATTCTTTCTGGTGTCAGAGGTGAAAGGGCAGAGTGGTGGATGGTGGGAATAAGAGTGTGGAAGAAAGGCTCAGCCGTACATGGATGCAGGGATGAGTCTGGTTTGACAGTGGAGAGAGTGGAGTGGTCCCCCACAGGATGAAACAAAATTCTCTGAGCTGAACCGGGGCAGTGATACATCTCTGTTAGCTTTCCAGGCCCTGCAGCAGATAATATTGTAGCACGAGTTCTAAGAGGTCTTAATAATAAAAGTCCGGAGTCAGATATAGGGGAAAATACTGAGAGATCACAAAGACAAAGGAGCCAAGCCACCACAACTTTACCTCTTTGACCAAAATGAGACTGAGTTCCTGTCTCCTCCTGCCTTATCTCTTCATCTCTCCACCCAGCCATATATCCCTTCCTGTCTTTCTGTACAGACCTCCAGGCCTCTATGGTTAGCTAGTGGCTAGCTTTACTCTCTGCTCTTCAGGCAAGCCTTATTTGTACAAACAAGATATCACCACACACTACAAAGGGGAGACTTAAAACAATAGACGTTTACTTTCTCATGGTTGTAGAAGTCTGAGATCTGAAACCAAAGTCCTGGCAGGGTGCACTCCCTGAGGGCTCTGGGAGACCAAGTAGTTATCTGAGCCCTCAACTGTGACTGGTGATCCTCAGTTTTCTCTGCTTGTAGGCTTATAAGTCTGTGCTCTCCCTCCACTGCCATGTCTTCTCTACTGGGAAATTCTCTGAATTTTCCTCATCAGTCAAGGATGTATGCCATGGGGGATTAGGATTCACCCTGATTTATTTTATCCTGGTCATATCTGTAACAGTCAAGATCATTTCCTAAGTGTTAGAAGATATGCTAAAAGCTTAATCCCTTAGCACAATGGAACCAATGAAAGTATCTAGAAGGGGAGTTCCCAGCTCATGAACACAATTTAATTGAAATCTCTCAGTTGGGCAATGTAATTTGATTACATATCCAGTCTACTCGTTGTCCTGTCCATTGGATATGTGCAAGCAGCACTGATCCCTTTATATTGGAAATGCCTTGGAAACTTGACACAAGACCAGGAAATGGGATTTTCAAGGATAAGTGTATGCAAAAAGCTGGGGGAAGAGGGACTGTTTTTTACCTCAGATTGCTCCAAAGAGGTCTTGAGGGTCTTATGTCATCCATTTGATCTGATTGCATAGCAAGCCGTTATATGTGGTACTATTTGTTTTAGGTTCTTTTCTGAATTCACAGGTCTTCCATGGATGCTAGAAAACCACGAAAAAACTGTGCCACTCCAAACCCCACCCCACTACTTCTTGCGATTATCTCTCCCAGGACACTTTCTAAGGCTCTATAATTACTTTTTGTCAACTAGTTACTAACTCAGCCTACTGACTCGGGGTTAATTTTATTTAATTAACTCAAATGCAAACTTGGGTTTCACAGTGTGATTTAATATCCTCCAACAATTCCCTTTGAAAGTCAATCACTTGATTTCCAGAGACTAATATATCCAGTAGATTAGAACTAGGAGAAGTCCAGAACTTGTCTTTGGTAGCCTTTGCTTGCTGATGGTGCTTTTACCAAACATTTTACATTCTACAAGTGACTGTCCCAGAAATAACTCCATCTGTGGACTGGCAAGATGGCTCAACAGGTAATGGTGGTTGTCACCAATCCTGACTATTTGAGTCCAGTCTCTGGAACTCATGTGGTTATAGGGGATAACAGACCACTACAAGTTGTCCTCTGACCTTTACATACATGTACACATTTATACACACAGGATAAAAATATGTATTAAAATAATCCCAAAAATTAATTATGATCTAAGGTAGAGTATTGCATCTTCCATTTTCTGTATATGTTTAAACATTACAATATATTACATAGACACACACACACAGTGAGTGTTTAGTATAGCTGAACAATAAAACACAAAGTTATATTTTTATGGCATGAGTGGGACAGAGCTCCTAAAATCCATTTTTGGAAAATTTCTGATATATAATGCAATATTATTAGCTTTAATTCTATGCTTTTAGTTTCTTAGCAAAAAAAATGTAAACCAGTATCGATGAGCTCTTTGCCTACCTCTTATGAGAATTTTGAGAATTCTTTTCCTTTAAAGAAGGATTCGTTTGTTTATTTATTTTGTGTGTACAAGTGGTTCTCTGAATGTATTTATGTGCACCATGTGCATATGTAGTACCCAAAGAGAACAGAAGGGGGCATTGTATCTAGCTGGAGCAAGAGTTACAAATGATTGTGAGTCACCATGTGGGTGCTAAGAACTGAACCCAGATCCTCTGCCAAAGCAGCTCTTGCTTTTAACTACTGCTCCATCTCTCCAGGTCTGAGTTTTAGGAATTTCTAATCATTTATTTAGGTCTTTAGTCCATTTTGAACTGATAAAAATACTGACTAAATTCGACATTCCAATCATGGTATCTTTCTAGAAATCCCTAGGGTAAAATCAAAATGTCTATTTACAAGCCATGTTAATTTCCTTGAATCAGGTTCTGCTGCTGTATAAACGGGGCAGACAAATCCGATAAAGGAAATAAACTCATGAAAAGTGCTCACCTGAGTTGCTCCTGAGTGAGCCCTTGATAAATGGAAGCATGTGCTGATGTGACAGAACCACATTATTACACACATCAGAGCATGATGGCATAAGCAACACGCTTCCGTCTTCTCCAGCAGTCTCTCCTCTGTCACCTCCCTAGTTTTCAAATAGAGTTGCTTCAGGTTTTTATGTAAGTTTTTTTTTTTAAGAAATTTTCCTCTCATGTATAGGAGTTCATTGGTAATGCCCTTGTTTGGTGAAATAGAAATACTCTAGGAGACTAGAACAAAGGGAGTCACTGGCAGCCCACACGAGACATGGATTTCTTCCTCAACGTTTCCTTCTCCTATATAGGACTTTGCAAAAGTCACTAGTGGCAGTTAGATGCAATACAGAGGAAAAAGATTTAAGTAGATTTCTTCAAATTTACACAAGGAACAAAGATATTTGTAAAAAAAAATAAATCAATTAAAACAAACTAAATGAGAATCTCAGGGCACATCCTACAAAATGAAACTCCCAGAAGAGTAACCTGTGGATTTCAGAGTGTCTTTCTTTGCCCTCTGTCACTTGCTCTGTGAGTCTGTACACAAAGAATGTTTGTGTCAGGAATGAAAACTTCATATGGGATCTGTAACTCTTACATCCCATACCAAGGTGAGCAATGGCAGTGCCTTGAACAGAGACGAACACTAAACATCCAATATGGAGGGCAACTATGCCTTTGCTTTTCCTGGAGATTCTCTGTTTACACATCTTTATCCCTCGGGTACTCAACTAGCCGTTCCTGCTCAAGAGTGCCCCACTCTAGATAATCCAACATGTGGTCACTCTACTAAAATTGTGCCATGCGTATGTGCAATCATCTCGCCATCTTATGATAGATTTAGTGCGTTTTCCCTTCCACACTACAGTGGGCAGCAATTTAATTTAGTGGAAACATACATACCCTGAATAAAGACTTATTTGCCCCACAAAAATGATTTTAATGAAATGATTTTAATTATTCAATGACGTTTAAAGTACCTCTTCGTCACCATAGTAATCCCATTTGTGATGCTACTAACCGTGGAAATCATTTTACTGTGAAGAGCCTGTAATGAGCTTAGACCTACAGATTAATTTATTTTTATTATGGCCTCATAAAACAACATAACTTGACTTGATACGCAGATAGAATGAACTTCTGGGATACAGGGCACAATTTTGAGATAATATCCTGCAAGATTGGGGTTCTATGCCACAAAATAAAATATGCCTTTTATCAATAACTATTTATGTCAATCAGTATCCCAACATGAGAGAAGCTACATGGTAATTCCAATCTGTAAAATTTATTATAAGGTATTGTTAACCATATGACGGGATTACCCACTATGGGGAAAAAGGAAGTATAAACTACAATGAGGTTCAACTGATAGATGGAGCAGAAAATACCACTCGAGAGGTACTTAGGTACCTGGGACCTCAGGTGCTGAAGATGTTGGGAAAGCTCATGTAGATGTTTCATTGGTGGAACTCATTGAGAATCTTCCTTCTGAGACAATGGAAGGAACTACCTTCTAAAAGGAATACAGTGTAGTTATAACCGACCGGCCACTGCACTGAAGCTGGGGGAAGCTGCTGGGTTTGGGCACTGCTCTAAGAGAGCTTGGGGAAAACTTCCCTCCTTGATGTCATGCAGTGCACATTATAATCTCTGTTCAATGGTCAAAAAACTCTCAGTGTTAACACATATCTCTTTCTTACCAGTTTAGAATCTCTCTCTCCTTCTCTCTCCCTCCCTCTCTCTCTCTCTCTCTCTCTCTCTCTCTCTCTCTCTCTCTCTCTCTCTCTCTCTCTCTCTCTCATCTGATCATTGTGTCCATAACCAGTTGGTAGGTAATTACCCCTCTGTTTCGCCAACACACAATGACACTGCATTCTTTTGCAAGCTGAATTCATGGCTATGAGTCAATCGGTACATTTCTTTGCTGTGCAATGAGCTCCTTTATCACACACAGTGTTGTTTGGAATGCCACGATGATGGATAGTAGTACCTGCCAGCGGAAACATTACAGGCAGGGAAGGAAAACCTATATCCAGAATATGTTTCTATTTTGGTGGATGGAAATCTCAGACCTGTCCATTATGGAAGAAGGCCAATGCAATCAAGCTGTCACCAGGTGGCTAGATGGCCCCCTTAGGAATCAGGCCACATTAGAGGCTTATTTATGTTGTCTTCTTTCAGAAGATTAGGTACTCAGCAGTAGCACTGGCCTAGATTATAAAAGGCCATTATTGCCCTAGCTGAACTCGCTCAGAAGATACCTGTTGAGATGTCAGAGAAAGTCATCCATTGAGAGATGCCAGGCTGTGGTACCTGCTGAGATATTACATTATGGGATGCCCTGGAAATGTACCCAAGGGTACCCCAGTCTTATTAACTTTCTAGTTTATAGAGAAAGTTCTTTGTCACAGAGCTCATTCTAAAGCTATTTCCAAGGGTGGGTGACAGCAGGTCTCTGGGAAATACTAGCAAGAATCTTCTCTGGGAAGATGTGGCATGATGGGTAGGCCTCCAAGAAAATGAGCACTTTGGACCTGAGTGGGAATGTAGAAGGTCTTTCTTCCTTCACTGTCCCACTGGCATCTTTTTTAAATATTTATTTATTTATTTATTTATTTATTTATTTATTATGTATACAATATCCTGTCTACATGTATGCCTGCAAGCCAGCAGAGGGCACCAGACCTCATTACAGAGGGTTGTGAGCCACCATGTGGTTGCTGGGAATTGAACTCAGGACCTTTGGAAGAAGAGCAGGCAATGCTCTTAACCGCTAAGCCATCTCTCCAGCCCCCACCAACATCTTTTAATAATAGAGCTTAATACTATAATAATTGCGAAGGAGAATGGCTGACTGAGGCTGACGAGACAGCTGAGTGTGTAGCAGATTATGGGTTTGGAGATGAAATTAATGCAATACCGTCAAAGTGTGCTAAATGTATGTGTCAAAACAAGAGTAGTTCATCTGTTTTTGCCCATAGTTTAGATTCCCACTGATGGTTGGTCTTAACAGTCAACTTAATGAAATCAAGACTCTGGGCCTAGAGGCATATCTGGAGGGGTTTTCTTGGTAGCACAACTGAAATGGGCAGACCCAACCACTGTGGGTGGTGTCGTTCCTTGGCTGGGATTCGGGACTGTGTAATTGGAGAAGAGAGTTAAGCAGTTTATGTGCATTTGCCCCTTTCTGCTTGCTCATGGTAACACAATGTGCCCAGCTCTGTTAAGTTCCCACTGCCCTGACTTCTCCATTATGATATATTATATCCTGGAACTGGGAGCCAAAAATAAGCCCTTTCTCCTTCTAGGTGCTCATTAGAGCTTTCTGGCTTTTTAATCACATCAACAGAAAAACAACTAAGGTATCCATACTTGCATCTTGGATTTGATTTCATTGGTTGTGCTCAAGTGATGACAACTCTAACTAGAAGTCACAGTAAAACCAGTTTTCAACCAGAATCAGAATGTACCCCTATAAGGACACATATCTTGGTGTCCTTATGCTACAATGCCACCATGAAGGATTCTCAATCTTGCTGAAATGGCTCATTTGGATTATCAATGGAAATACTCTGCTAGCAAGACACTATTGTTGAGGAAGACAATTTATGAAAGCAAAGCAATACACCTGGCTTTTTCTTAGACATCTCATGCTTCAGAGTGTCAAATCAATCAGACATTGCAGTAACTGGGTAAAGAATGATCCAGCGAGACATGGATTCTGTGGGAATAAAGGCATCAATCACACCACCAGGATACACTGTCCAACTGCCCAAGAGACCATGGGGTTGGGAAGGTAGACTAGGTGGTGGTAGAGGATGGCTATGGACCTATTCCATTATTATTACTGAAGAGCTTCAGAACAAGTAACCAGAACACAGGTTCCGCTGTGAATTTAACTTCTCCTTCCCAGCACATCTTATAAAAATAACTGGCGCTGCTGATATTTTCAATTTCAAGTGAGAATTGAAATATACTGACATCCTCCAGATCGCTCACCCTTATAAATTGTGTAGTACTCTGTGATCTGAGTACAGTTTAGAGTTACAGAGTTTAATGGTCAAAGGCAACAGAGCCGCTAATGTTAAGGAATACACAAAAGAAGCCTATGTATTTTATTGTAGGTCTGATACAAGCCTTGGTCTGTCAGCTGAGTGATTACCCTGGTAGTCAAATTCCTCATGCCTGGTATTTTCAAAGCCCAGCCTTAGCACTGGTTCGGTGCCAAAATCTAAGAGGATGGGTGGAAATTTCCCTTTATCAGGTGTACAGTCACAATGACGACTACCACAGAGTAGTTTCCGTGGCCATCTGATGGTTTCACAAAATACTTTATAACTCGTTTCTTTAGCAAACCTTAATTGCACTAACAAGCTTGAAAACAATTTCTCACTTAAGAACCTTACATGTATTTTTAATTTCTGAATCTCTCCTCAGAACTACTAGTTTGAATGAATGATTCTAATTTGTGCTCCTTTCCTTGGAAACCTGAAGTCTTTTTGACCGCATCGTTTATTTACACCAACATGATCTTGCATCTCACATCTTTTGTGTTTCATTTTGTGGCTTTCCAGGGAACTTCCTTTCCAGCCACTTCCTTGTTCAGTTTTCACCTGAAGTTTCAAAAGCTAAGCCATTTAATTCCCTTTGAGATACAATTATCTTTCTTAGATGAAATAACGTGGATTTTTTTTGTTTGTTTTTCTGTTTGTTTTTAGGTTTTGTGTGTGTGTGTGTGTGTGTGTGTGTGTGTGTGGTTATTGCTGAACAATGTGATTGGGTGTTAAAGTGTTTTAGCAGGCACGCCCACCCACAATAAGCTTGTAGCTGTCCACGGTACTGAAATGATTTAGGCTGCTTGGTTGGTTTAAATCCAGGACCCTTTGATATGGCTTTCTATGGAATCTAGAAATGAGGCCTACCTGCAAGTATTACTGTCTCTAGTACCCATTTGTGTAAATATTTGCACACATGTGCATGTGTCTTAAAACGTTTTTATTAATTTATTCATCCATCTAATAAGATAATGTATCAATAAGATAGGCTATCTATCCGCAATTCCTCTTCGTCGTCAGTGAAAATCCATCTGTTATTCCTAGCACATTCTTTCAGACGCTGAAGCTCCTGTGTAACAATCACTGTGGAGCTCTTACATAACCATCAACATTTAGCTTTGAGAAATCCATCTCGAGTGTTGATGCTTACAGCAATAACAACAAGCTCTCCCATCCTCGGAACTCCAAACGCTTCCTGTCCACTGCCCAGAACTTCTGCTTCTTAAGCATCTTGAGTCCCCACTGTATAATAGGAAGTTCTCCAGAATCCCCCCACCAACAGCTCAGCTTCCATTTTTGTGTTTTCTCTGCAGTGCATTTTATTTTTGCATTTCAATTTTACTTTCTCAGTTTTCAAAACACACAAGGTTCATTTTGAAGTGGAGCCTGAATCCTTGTTTTGCAGATGATGTAACTTCAATGGGAATTCAAATGACTTGCATGGAGGGTAAGTTACTTGAACGCTTTGGATACAATAGATGGTGGCAAGGCCACTTGAAAGCACACATGCAATTGTGAAGCTGCAGTTCTAATTCCTACCACTTTTTCCATGACAACTAAAATCTAACTCAGGTTCCTTTCCCCAGGCCCAGGGTAGACAGAGATGCCATACTGGCTGGTTTTATGTGTCAACTTGACACAAGCTAGACTCACTAGAGAGGAAGGAGCCTCAGTTGGGGAAATGCCTCTATGAGATCCAGATGTAAGGCATTTTCTCATCTAGTGATCAATGGAGGAGAGCCCAGCCCATGATGGACGGTGCCATCTCTGGGCTGATGGTCCTGGGGTCTATAAGAAAGCAGGCTGAGAAAGTCATGAGAAGCAAGCCAGTAAGCAGCATCCTCCATGACTTTGGCCTCAGTTCCTTCCTTCCAGGTTCCTACCCTGTTTGAGTTCCTGTCCTGAATTCCTTCAATGATATATAGCAAAATGGAAGTGTAAGCCAAATAAACCCCTTTCTCTCCCCCTTAGGAGAACCATAGAAAAGACAGAAGATGTAACAAAATCAGTCTGGAACTTGAAGCATTTACTCCAAGTTACCTAGCTTTTACCTCTTACGTATATTTAGTTAGCCCAAAAACTGTGCGTAACCAAGTCTGCTACCCACAGGGCAAAGCAGGATCAATTTTACTCCCAAGAAAGATAAATAAATATTTTGGAGAACTGTTATAGTTCATTAAAACACTAAGCAAAATATGGAATTAGAAAACACATTTTTATTTTTTTAAATGTATTTAGTTTCTCACCACTTAATTTTTAACTTTTACACACACACACATATGTATATATGTTGAGTGCTGATGTTAACTAAACTTAAGCCATTTTAATGTATGTCCCATTCTTGTATCTTCAATCTCCCCTAATCTCTACAGTCAAAAATATTTGTTTCCCTCCTGTGGTCTCTCATTGTTAAAGATCTGTGACTCTACCTCTCACAACCTGAGCCATCCCTTGAGACTCACACAATGGTCTATCGATACTACTCTGGATCCCTCATAATTCTATGGATCTCTTTAGCATGGATCTCTGTCTCTATGTGTATGCATTTATATATCTATGTAAATATATGTGCAGATGTGCAGTAATTATGTATATATACATAGTTATACACACACACATATAGTTTAGTTACTTTCAACTCTTTAAATTACTTGTGGGGGGTTGTGTGGTATATTCTTGTGTATGAAGGTGTGCGCGCCTGCGTCCATACACTCAGAGGCTGTTGAACTGTCTTGTTTTCTAACATTTTCCACCTTATTTCTCTGAGGCGGGGTCTCACACTAAGCCTGAAGCTCACCATTTCAACTAGACTGGCCGGCAGTGAGGCCTGGGGCATACATGGTAATGGCCAGGTTTTACGTGGGTGCTTGGGATTTGAACTCATTTTTACACAGTAGGTGGTCTTACACACTGAGTCTTTTCCATAGCCCAACATTGACATTTTCTGAATAGCTACTAAAGTCTTAGTGGATTTATTGTGGATAGCTTGGAAAGGCCTGGTGACGCCTCGCCCCTTTAGCGCCTTACAATGAAAGCATCAATCTCACTGGACTTCAGTCTCTGTACCGTCCATGCCCCCTCACCCACGCTTTGCATGTGCCACTCTAACACCTACGAAGGTCTCTTCCCATCCCTCTCGCTGCCCTCCCTCTCCCCATAATCTATCTCTCCGTATCGCCACACGCCAAAGGGGAAAGATTCTGCACAGATGTTAGGACTTTTAAGTAAAGCTTCCCCAACCACGTCATCAGTTTAGTGTGAGCAAACACTATGCCTATTTTTTTTTCTCACCTTTAAGCCAGACACATCTATCATGGTAGACCCCAAAAGGAGCGCATAGTGAGCTAATTAATGAGCCCTCGCTTAAAGCTTTTCTGAAATAACCTCATCCCATCTCTGATCCCCTACTGAAATTAGAGCAGTTTATTATGTTTTAATGTGGGGTGTAGATGAGCAGCCTTCCAAGAATGCCCAAGGCTTTGTTCACAGAATGTGTGGCTGATGCCACTTTGCATGCAGAGGCGACATTGAACGTGTTATTAATGTGAAGCCCCTGAGGGGGACCCTGACTGCTGCAGTAAGATGGGTATAATTACAGGGGTCCTTCCAAATGACCAGAAGAGATAAGGAAGCCAGAAAGGGGGCCAATTTGAAGAGGCTTTAATGGCCTTGAATGGAGATAGGGATTGTGATCTAAGGAGGTCAGCTGACTTTCAGAAATGCAAATGAAGCTAGTGACTGGATTCTAGTTTAGAAACTTCAGAAGCAATAGACCCCTGCCAACACT
The DNA here is from genome assembly GCF_903992535.2 of Arvicola amphibius. Classification (NCBI taxonomy): domain Eukaryota; kingdom Metazoa; phylum Chordata; class Mammalia; order Rodentia; family Cricetidae; genus Arvicola; species Arvicola amphibius. The sequence goes on along the minus strand of NC_052055.2, from coordinate 31,344,472 downwards.
TAATATTTTAGCCCAGTGACCTGGCTTTCTAACTTGTGACCTCCAAGGAGCATGAAAATAGATTACTGTCATTAAGCCACTGAGTTGTTTTTAATATAATAATCAGCATCTAGCTTTAATTACATTATTCTTCCTGAACAGTTCAAACTCTAAAAATAGGGTCTATGCTTGTAGCCTACAGGTAGTCGTGCCCCTGGCAATCTGACTTCTTCGAAGGTTGATTTAAAGTGGGAGATTTTATTCTTATTATTTAAGGAAGTCCTTGAGGTCTTTGTGTGAATTACAGGTGACGAGACGCGACACAGAGAAGCACTCTTGAATTATATGTCATTGTGTGTTATTTCTGAAGACAACCGGTATGTCAAGGGTAAGGGATGAGTTCCACGGAGCACCCTGTTAGCCTGGAATTGTGATAATACTAACTCACCTATCCAAAGCTAGCTCCTCTGTCTACAACAGACGATGCTGCCACCTCTTTGCTCCGGCTCCTGATGCTCAAAAATCCCAAGGCTACCATTCAGGTTTCAGTCAAGGTGTTTACTGACAGCTGCAGGAAATGAGCTCATGGTGGGAACCGGACAAGGATGAGGAAATGGTAGACTCATAATAGTCACTCAAGCCCCCTGCCAGGAGTGATTGTCAACTAATAGGGCAGTAAAGATGATAATGGAAACATAAGATGCTTCTGAGAACGAGCTAGGGGGGAAATATCTAGGCTCCTGGGGTAGAGAGGGACGTGTTTTCCATTTCTGTTCTCCTAGTCATCGTATTATGTCACACAAATTCAATAATCTAAAAGTCAGCTTTTGCCATCAAATTAGGGAGTCTCAGCAAAGTATAGCTTTGCATTACTGGAGGTTTGTGCTTAATCAGAATTTGGTTATTGAGAGAAAGCAGAAATGACTCCTTTCCCTTGTTTTTTTCATTTGTGTCTACGCCCAATGCTGGTGTTTACAATGTAATATCACGCTGTACAGGTATTCCATGAGTCTCTCTTTCCTCGTGGGTTGCTTCTATCACAGGAAACGATGTCATCGCACATTGGTTTCATCCTTTTCTGGCACCAAGGAGTGATATGAGTGCCCCAACGGCCTTTGAACCCTTAATATCTGATTTTGAACTTGAGTCCACGTTCACATATAAAGAAGGTTTGGCATTGGAACAACCTAAAATTTTAGCAAGGTTCAGCTTCACAGCTCCCATGTTTTCTTCCTCTGAAATGCCTTCCTATCTTCTGTCTGCACATACAAAAACTATCCTATGGTAGCTGCCATAAAGTGTCAATCTAAAAAGAAACTGTGCAAGAAGCAATGGCGTTTATTAGATCCAAGTCCGCCGTGCTCCCAGGATGCTGTGCTGTGGTTCTACCAGGGAAAATATCACTCTTTGTGCTTCCATAAAATGTTATTTGAGGTCATCCCCGAGCAGTGCTTTCCATTATTTGCAGACAGAGACGCTTATAAAGATGGGGTGACTCACCCCAGCCATGGAGAGCCAAGGTGGTAGGAGGCCAAGCTGAAATTGCTCATCTCATTCAAGCTCCTCATTTTCTGAGCAGTACAGCCAAGACCGAAGGAAGAAAAGTGAATTTTCCAAGGTTTCCTCTGCAAGTGGGGATCATGCAGATTCTGGGCTTGTGTGTCTGGATATTTTCATATGGAGGTTAAATGAACCTAAGTGTGTGATGGGAAAGCTTCCAGGTAGCCTCACAACCAAGTTTTGTTGTCTGTTAGCTGGGGACCATTGAGGGCAGGTAGACACCTGAACATCTAGATGAAACCCCCTTAACTGGTCAATAATGCCACCTACCAACTCTAACATTTAGCTAAAGTATAAAAACGTGGTTTCTATCTAAAATTATTGACTTACCGAGGACTCAAAAATATCCCATTTTATTTATCTGAATAATTTTCAGATTAAAAGAAAAAGGTACATATAAAAAGTGGCATTATCTTCTCCCCCTATTCCCTCAGACCTAGGTAGATCCTCAACTAGATAAAATTTCTATTAATAATTTATTGTGTATTCTTTCACATACTGATCGATTGTATTTACAGACTCATACAGTGATGGTGTTTAAAATGTAAGTAACATAACAATATGTGTATATTTTAAAGTCTCTCCTTCTTCATGTGTTGCCTCTATCCCAGCCATCTATGGCATGACATACTGGCTTTCTCCTTTCCTGGCACCAAGGTGTAGTGTTAATGCATCAAAAGTCCAATTGTAATATGCTTAACAAGACTTAAAGACCACATTAAATGGGTCTTTAAGTGAGCAGTACAGCCCACTGGAGAGATGGAGAGATGGCTCAGTGGTTAAGAGCATTGCCTGCTCTTCCAAAGGTCCTGAGTTCAGTTCCCGGCAACCACATGGTGGCTCACAACCGTCTGTAATGAGATCTGGTGCCCTCTTCTGGCCTGCAGACGTACAGACAGAATATTGTACAGACATAATAAATAAATATTTTTTAAAAAATGACCACATTAAATGAAGTCTACAGAGCAGTCTGCTAATCGCTCTCTTTATAAACATTTCTGAACTGACTCATCAGACTTGGTGACCAGAACAAGGATTTGTAAAGTCAGAAGACAAAGTCATGATTCTCTGTGTCTGTCACCCAGACAAGTTCACAGGATTCCCATTTCTGTAACACAGATGGAAATACTGAGCTCATGGGCTCTTTTGCATGATATAATGCAGTCCCCAGCACAAGGAAGTCTGCCTGAAATACCAGTTAACGCTGCTTCCTGCCAGTATAGGTTCATCTCTTTCCATCAGCTGATGATGAGAGGGAATAAGGATTCTTCTCCTCTCATAGTGATTTATCTCGTTGTGGAACCAAACACCCGACAAAAGCAACTTAATGAAGGGTTATTTCCGCTTCTGTTTCCAAGGGAATTGTCCACAATGGTGGGTTGGGAATGGAAGCAGGAGCAGAAGGCAGGTGGGTATACATTGTGTGCACAGTCAGGAGCTTAGCACAGAATGGTGAATGTTTTCAGATGGCTGCTTTCTCCTCCTTATCCAGCCCACAGAATGATACCACCCACATTTAGTGTGTTTTATCCCACATCACTTAACCTAATCTAGGTACCACCTCACAGACATGCCCAGAGATTTGGTTCCACAGTGATTCCAAATCCTATCAAGTTGAAAAATCAACATTAACCACCACACCCCTCTTATATTTAAATTGATATCCCAGAAAGAGACGCAGCAGCTCTAACTCCATCCACCTCTTGTCTTTCCAAAGGTTTAGGTGGTGTAGCCTTGCTGGAGGAAGTACATCACTGTAGATGAGGCTTCGAGATTAATGGCCTTGTGCCACTTCCAGTTGGCCCTCTCTGATTCCTGTTTGTATTTGAAGATATAAGCTCTCAGCTTCCTTCTTCTACCTCATCCCTACCACTAGCTACCATTCTTCCACACCATGATAAACTTTTATCCCTCTAGAATCATAAGCCAAACAAGCTCTTCTTTGGGTTACCTTGGCAATGGTGTTCTAGCACATTTTTCAGAAAATTAACTAATGCAGATGCCAACAATTGCTCACCCATTAGACCCTGCTACTGAATAGAACAATCAGCTATGCACTGTCCTGTGTCAGGGACCCAGCACACTCAGCATATTCATTTTCATAGAAATTTCTATCTTAACTTCTTACATAACATCCACATTCACTCATCTTATCTCTCTTTATATTACTTAGTGGGCAAAGCAGCCAGCTTCAGTTGTAGATTATATTGCTTCCTTCTTTCTGCTTCTCTGCTCTAGTGTATGTGCAGTTAAAGGTGCCTCAAGGGGAAACAATGGCTTACATATGAGTTATGGTGACCCTGGGTTTTAATTGGGCATTGAACACTCTGAATCTTTTCCATCCTATTGCATACATGGAAAGTTCATCATACAATTTTTTTCTCGAAGCATACATCTTACCCATCCTTATCTCTTTGATTCTCTTTCAACAAGAAAGCAGATGCAGTCAGAATGATTTAACAAGGTTAATCTGTCACACTACCTGCCTGTTATTGTCTGCATACTTGATGTCTGTCCTACCACCATGTGGTCTTGGCTCAGCCTCACCTTTTGTTACGACAAGCCTATCCATTTTCTCGTATTCAAGGACATCACTCTACCTCTTATAGCATATTAACCCCACGTCATTGCCTTTCCCTTATCACTAGATTTCTGCTGTCAAACACATGTAGCTGTCCTCAAACGTGCCCTTATTTCACACCATAAAGCATGGATTCTTGATTTCAATTCTCAAATGCCAGTTGATTTTTAATGTTTTAAATACTCTAAAATGTATCTCAATATTTACCATCACCAATCTTTGACATCCAGTTAGTTCAACTCAGTAAGGTTTTCACCATCTTTTCCAGAAAATTCTACCTGTCAAAGTCATCAAAGACAGTCACATTATATAGCCTAATGGTATTGTCCCACTTCATATCTTATTTGATATTCAACAGCATCTCTGGAGGTTCCTTGTCTCATAATGTCATGCCAGGGCTTTTCCTTTTTTTGTAAGTTTTGTCTTATTGTTTTTTATCCTTATTTTTATTAATTTTTAATTTGTTCATTCTGTTTTTGCCATAAAGGTCTTTTAGTATATACTATAGCCTCCAGTTTGTTGTTTTTATAGGAGTCCTAAATGCGCAAATGAGTGGGTCTCTGTTTCTTGTGCATTCTTTTGGGTAATTTTCCTTCTGTTTCTTTGCATTGTTCCATTCTGATATGTTAGTTATGATATAATATGATATGCTATGACAAGATGTTATTCTTTAGAAGTCTATTTGTTTTATAATGAGGGACAGAAAGGCAGTGGATCTGGGTGGAAAGAGGAGGTGGGGAGGATCTGGGAGGAACAGAGGAAGGGGAAAATAATCAGGAAATATGTGAGGGGTAAAAACTATTTTCAATCAAAAGGGATAAAGAATCGAAATTTGAAACCCCCAGCTTCTACACTGACTATCCACATGAGAGTTGATATCAAGTCTAATTCTGTAGTTAATCAAACAAATAATGCTAGAGTCATCTTATTAATTTCTACCACACAACATGTGCCATACATCAGCAATTCTGGTAGTGATACCTTAAATTCATCCTGAGCTAGGTGGTAGTGGTGCATGCCTTTAATCCCAGCATTCAGAAGGCAGAGGCTGGCGGATCTCTGTGTGTTCAAGGCCAGCCTGGTCCACAAGAGCTAGTTCCAGGATAGGTTCCAAAGCCACAGAGAAACTCTTGCCTTGAAAAACCAAAAAGAACAAAATTTATCCTGAATCTCAGCAGATCACATACTGTTGCTGGACTACATCCATTCCCTGTGTTAGTGGTAAAACCCTTTCCTTTTTATTTACACTGTGAAGCATTTGTTTACACTGTGAAGATGTATTTTTGCCAAAGCACTTTCTGATTGACTTAATTAAGAACCAAATGGCCAATAGCTAGTCAGGAAGAGGGTATATGGAACTTCTGGGACAGAGAGGACTCTGGGAAGAAAAGAGGCGATTTCACCAGTAGATTGGGAGCAGGTCAGATGTGCTATACTAAGAAGAGATAGCCAAGAAATGTGGGAGAATGTATATTAAAAATATGGGTTAATTAAGTTATAAGAGCTAGTTGGGGAAAAGCCTAAGCTAAGGTCAAGCTTCATAATTAATAATAAATCCCCAAGTCATTTTTCCCAGGCTGGTGGTCCAAAGATAGTCTAAGAAGATAGCTTACTCCAGGTCTAGGTACAGAATTGATTCATGGTTCACATACACTTTACATAAGAACCTGAAGACAATTTATACAGCTTTCCTGGTGCATCTGCATGTAATTTTCCAATGTGGCAGCACACTAAAGCTCAAAAGGCTCTGAATTTTGGAGCATTGGGGTTTCAGCACTTCAAAAATGCTCAGCATGTAATATAAAATTATAATTTTTCTTGCTTTTATTCATTATTAGAGATAACACTTATAAATAATTCAAGGCATGTGCTTATTTTCCTGATATGAAGCTTAGATGGAGTTGCCTGCCTGTGAGGGTCAGAGGGGGGGGCTGTCTGTAGGGTGACAGAGGAATCTAACATGACTTCAGTTTCTGGCATCCCAACGTTATGGCCCCTCCCTTTAAAATACTTTATACTTAGGGTCGACAGCTTTTACCCACAAGATGTTACCCAAGAAAACATGAGTGGACACGTACCCTGCTGCTGTCATTTAATTTATCTTCGATATAATGCAGATGTGCCATGCAGCACAGAACTCATAACTTTCCAAGAGTCGAGAATGATTACACTTGGCACTATTACCCTAACTCTGGGGGTCATTAGGCTGCCACAGAGGATCAGCCTCACCAGTAGAAAATGTTCCCACAGGGAATCACTCTCCATTCTTTTTCATGCTCCCATAATAAGAATTTGTTCCTTTTGGAGATGATGGTTTCAGGTACCACATAAAATAGCTGTCTTCATTATCACACTGTTGTACCTGTTTCTTACATTTTGGCCACATTCACCTCCCTGTTGCCAGCCCTTATCTCTCTCCCCACTCTGTTGCTCTCTTTTCTTCTCTTTCATAGTCTGGACCCCTTCTGCTTTCAATCATATGCATATGTATGTGTGTGTGTTTATACACATTTATGCATACAGGTATGTATGTATATATATATATATATATAATATTCTGAATATTAGGAAAAGCCTAATGATTCTCAGTATTAGTCTTTTTGTCCATTTTATATTTTTCTAGAAGTTTTTGTACATATTTACAATGTTCCTTGGTTATAGGTCATATTCACCAAACCCCTCTCTTCAACTCCCCCCAAGCATATCTTCCATGTCTCTCCCAATTTCCTGTCCTCTTATTTTTAAATAATCCACTGAGTCCAATTATTGATGCCTTTCATTCCATACTTCCACTGGACGATTTTTTTCTTTCTCATAAAACAATGTCATGCATGTGTACAATGTACTGTATGATTACATTCAGTTCTCCCATTATACTCTGTTATCTCTGTTCCATTCTTGGGATCCCCATCTTCTTCCCAACTCATCCCTTCCTACTTTCATTTCTTTGCATGTATATGCATATGTGTGCATATATGGGAATGTCTCTATTATGTGTATGTGTGTAGCATGTATGTATATGTGTACATGTTTATGCATACGTGTGCATGTCTGTGTATGTGTATATATGTATGCGTACATGTATGCTGGGGACCAGCCTCAGCAGAGAAGTGGATTTCAAATTTGGGATGTCTGGAAGGCGAAATGAGTACATGAACACAGGATTCTGATGAAAGCTGACAGGCTCTCAGCTGCAGGGAAGCTTCTTCTTCTTCTTCTTCTTCTTCTTCTTCTTCTTCTTCTTCTTCTTCTTCTTCTTCTTCTTCTTCTTCTTCTTCTTCTTCTTCTTCTTCTTCTTCTTCTTCTTCTCCTTCTCCTTCTCCTTCTCCTCCTCCTCCTCCTCCTCCTCCTCCTCCTCCTCCTCCTTCTCCTTCTTCTTCTCCTCCTCCTCCCCCTCCTCTTCCTCCTCCTCCTCTTCCTCCTCCTCCTCTTCCTCCTCCTCCTCTTCCTCCTCCTCCTCCTCCTCCTCCTCCTCCTCCTCCTTCTTCTTCTTCTTCTTTCTCTTCCCTCTCCTCCTCTCCCACCTCCTCCTTCTTCCCTGAGCTTCAAACCTTAGTCTTTTATTGTAAATTTTACACAACGAAAATGATTATTTTTTCTTGCCACAGGTTGATCATTACTTGGGCAAAGCAATTTATAAGAAGTAAAAAGATTCTTTGAAATCAGAACGTCATCATTCATTATGACATTTTTCCAGTTCCCAAGCCCCATGCCAGCCACTGTATTCTTAATTCTTAGTTGAGTTAATCATAAACAACTTCTGAGGCTTTCACCTCAGAGGCTAACTATTTGCAGTTACAGATGCATAGTTCAGTGGGTTTTACTCCATTGTTGTACCCTTCCTATTGTTGTTCATCACGATTTTCCATAACCTGCTTTACAGCTTCAATGCCGCTCTATCAGATCAGGAATACTCATATTATTGCACATCACATCCATATTTTCAAAAGCCACTGGTGTGGAAAGAGAAAAAGAACATGAAGAACAAGTACACTAGTAGAATTGCTATAGCCAGAATCATCTGTAACATTGTCAAATGCATATGCAGGCGCAATAAAAGCAGTCCTTGGGGCACGTAGGTGTTTTCTCCTTGGCCCTCAAGTAACACACTTACTTAGCTGCCATTGGGTTGTGTGGAGGGAATTGCTTCCTGCATCTCAGGAACCACACATGGAGGGGGCTATGCTTTGCAGTCTCTGGCACGTGTATATAGGTGTGTGCTTATATTTGTATGTGTGTGTATTTGTGTGTATGTGTATCTATTTGATTGTGTGTGTGCATGATCATGTGTGCATGCGCATGCCTTTGCAGGCAGTCATAGCTGCTATGTGTTCATGACTACAATGGCCTTGCCATTTCCAGAAGGAAGTGTTTTATAGCACATATCCCCATCCTCCCGCTTTTACACTCTTTCCAGTTTTAAGTTAAGTTGTTTTTCCATCATGCAAGAATTTTTTTTCAAGAGCAGTTAAAAAAAAAATCAGTGAACTCAATGAAGACAGAGCAGTGGGCACCATCAAGCCAAAGCACAGATAGAGAAGAAAGAACAAAAGCTAACTGTGAAAGAGCAGAGATCTAGTTGAGGGGTGCAGTCAGGCAATCAGACATGCACCCAAGAGGGAGAAGAGTCAAAAGAAGGCGACCAGAATACAATAAAAGGAGCAGATGAGAATGGGGGTGCAAGGAGGCCGAGAGGATGAAGGCAAGAAAATCATATCTGAAAATCTCAGGAAAGCACAGTCAAACACCCAGCTGCGCCTCCCAATCAGGCTGATAACCTCAGAGATAAAGATGAAAGCTGTGGAAAGGAGCCGACCCTTTTGAGAACCCATGAGTGGCGTTGGAGTTCCACGCAAAACCTGAGCCACTCACAGCACCAGAGTCTGGAGAGCGTGAAAAAAAAAAAAAAAAAAAAAAAAAAAAAAAAAACCAGAACTCTGTTGCTAAGAATGCAACACCAGTGTCTTTGAGCCAAGAACTTTCTACAAATAAACGTGAAATGTGGGCTGCTTTGAATAAGAAATGTTGAAAAAGTCCATAGTTTACAGACTTATACTATAATAAATTGTGACCTGAATTCTAAAAGCACGAAAATCAATATGAAAAATTGGATCAGAACAAAAGGAGGCATAAGTGCTACAAAATAAACCAATAACATTTTTCTAATGTTACTCTATCTTAAAATCATAGTCTGCATAAAAATTGTGAGTTCAGAGCTCACAATTATTGTGAATATAAATGAATAAATAAAATTACATCAATTTTTAAATGAAAAATTTTGCGAAAAGCATTTTTAGTGCGTTAAAAACAATGAGACTCAATACAATTCTGTCGAAATTCACACTCAGGGGAACAGTCTGCTCATTGCAGTCAAACATCGACGTTTGCTCATTTGTTGGAAAATAAAACTCACCTACATGCTCACTGTCGGATACCTACCTTACTTATAAGGCTGAAGTGGTTGAAAGCAGAGGGAGGGAAAACACGTGCCATGGCAACCTGAGTCATGACAAGGCTGGAGGATGGCGAAGCTAATGCCCCAAACGGGAGCCTTTAAAACAGAATATCCCAAAGTGGTGTGTTGTTTTGTTGGGATTTTTTTGTAATCATTACAGAAAGAAAAAATGAGGCAGTTCACCAAGAGATAACAATCCTAAATATGTTCTAGGAACTGACATAATCTCGAAGAACATGATTCAGTATATAGCAGAGCAGAATAAAGGAGCAGCCAAGTCCACAACTGTAGCCTTAGGCACCAGCACTTGCCTTGCAAATGAAAACGTCAACAGTGTATAATATACCACTCTACAGTGGAGTATAGAAGACCATGGCAGAGCAAGCAACTCCATCAATGAGTTCACATCACCCCAACATCAGAAGATGGCATCATTCTAAGTATATGTGGGACATTCACCAAGATAAAACACAGCGCCATAAGTCGTATTTTATAAATTTGGAATAATTCAAGATGAGGAGCGACTACATAGTCATTGTCTCGCTCTGCTTAACAGATGACTCGCAAAGTTAGAAACTTAAAAGTACAGATGTTCCAGGTGTCACGTGGCCTCTCTAAGTCTGGAACTGGGAATTGGCTTAGCTGGGTGGGTCTAGCTTCAGACTCTCCTGAGAATTCAGCTAAGACGCTGTCCAGGCCTGCAGTCAAAGGAAGTCGAAGGCTTCCCTCCCACACTCAGTGTTAAGCCACTGTTCACAGCCTGCCCGATTGTGCTCTTACCGCTGAGACGACTGGCTCCTCTCGGAGCAACCGTGGAGACTGGCTCCTCTCGGAACAAATGCGACAACTTCTCCGGTAAAATGAGGAAAGAGACTAACACAGGAAGTGTGCAATGGAAAAAACTAGGCTCCCAGGAGAGGGTCTTAAAGGTGACTATTAAAGACCTCATCTGTAAACCAATACCAAAAAGCTATTTAAATGAAAGGAAAAGCACTCTGTTTTGCAGTTTATCATTTAAGGATCCCCCATCAAACTGTGTAGCAAATGGGTCTTGGTTCTATGATAATGACTCAAGCCCAACTGTTTATCTGAGAGGGAGCCTCAAGAAGTGAGGATAGGAGGATTATTCTGAAGATGCCAGCAAAAGGCGTCTACATTAATCTTCAGATTCCAAATAATTCAAATCATAATGCGGCAGATAAATATCCTGAAGTCAGAATTGAGATTAAAAAATGCAAATCAAAATAATTATTTGGGATGTGACTACATGAAACGCAAGTGGAAGGAGGGGGGAGGAGGGGGGGAGGAAAAGTAGATAATAAATGCAGCTTAGTGGGAAACCCAGGTCTTAATAACAGAACAGAACTTCAATCTGCAATACGGCTCTCAGGCTTTATGCTGTTGCTGAGAGAGGGTCCTGCTATAATAGCCCAGACTGGCCTGAAACTTGTGACCCTCCTGCCTCAGCCTCCTGAGCTCTGGGATGTACCACCATGCCAGGCTCTCTGTAAGCGTCGCCCTTTTCCTCTAAATCCCTCACGAGACTGTAGGTTTTATCTATCAACTACTGTGAGACACTGAGGAGAGCTCTCGGGGATTTAATGGCATTCCTAAATTCCTGGGTAATTCTAGGTAGCGATACGTATTGTCAGGGTGGTCTGTAAACACCTCGAATCTAAAACAAAATCAAAACGACTGAAAAAGAAACTCAGCAAGGCATCAACAGTTGAGAGTGGAGTCAGCTTGCTGCGGAAAGAGCAGTGACAACTCCCACACCTAGAATGACATCCCCATCCTTACTGAAGTTCACGGTTGCTGCAGATTAATGGAAACAGAACCATACAAAGGTAATTATAGCTTCACCTGGCATTTTTGTGACTAGAGTTCATCTAAATTATCAGCAGTCTTGGCATCCTATATGAAAATGTGTGTACATATAAATCCCAAACACAGGCCCCAAGTGGTCCACGCTTCCTTCTCAGCTCTGTCTCCACGTGGAAGTGCTCTTGCTTTAGTATCAAGGATCTGTTTACTCTAAAGACACCCCTGGACAGCAGCTGGTAGAGGCAGTCTGTCAATGCCCGCCAGTCCTTTCAGGTGAGCGATGCTAAGAGATAGTCATCACACGTTTTCATAACTCCAGCACATCACCATGGCTGCAAGGAACAAATCCTGTTCCTCTCATCTCTTCAGTCCCATCTCCCTGGGTTCCCTCTTTATGCCTCTTAGATCTCTTAGATTGTCCATAGCCAGACAAAACAACAACAACAACAAAAACAAAAACAAAACAAAAATGTTAATACCAAAATAAAAAGGTCTGAACAAGTAATCATCTATGCATAAGCAATTACCAGCTACCGAGCACTAGTTTTGGTTAGAGTCCTGAACGTAATTGCAAAGGGTACTGCAAACCACATCACCATCAGTCATCGGCATTATCCTCACGTGTATCCTGTTGAAAATAGCCTTTATCTCCACAATCACATATTTCATCTTGTTTGAAAAGTAGCTTTGGAATGAGTCACCCCATTTTCCACCTCTTTGGGGGAAGCAAGAAAGGTAATTACTAATACTTGGTTTCCAAGAGAGAAACACGTTGTAGCTCTTTAGAGAATTCATCCTGATCTTTGGGGCCTCGGTAGAGTCAAAACATAAATTATAGTCAAGTCTCAAGCACTATGGAAAATGAGGTAAGATAAAAACAAACCCTTTCTGGTATCCTTTGTTCCCCCAAAGTAAGAAAAAGGGGGGGGGGTATTTTTTAAAAAAGAAAATAAGTCAAGAGTCTTCTGACAAACAAGACAAACAAATCATGCACACAGCCAGACCCTGAGTACAAAACAGCATTTTCTAAGGCTTTTCTCCAGAGATGGTCAGTGTTGACAAATGTCCCTCGAGACTTTTTCTCATGTCTAGTCCTTGTCCATGCTAAAGCTGCATTTTTACTACCTCAAACCCTATCTTTCTGTGTCTGCATGTGCATCCTATTTCAGTTTTCTTTTATGCTTTTTTTAAACCTTGTAGTAGTTAGGTGTGAGTGTGTGTGTGTGTGTGTGTGTGTGTGTGTGTGTGTAGGTAAGTGCACACCATCACATGAATGTGGTGGTCAGAGAAAAACTTTTAGGACCTGCTTCTCTCCTTCCACCTTATTGGGATCTAGCTCACGTGATTAGGTTTTGCAGCAAGTGCCTTTCACCTCTGAGCCATATTGTAGGTTCATACACATGGACTCAGCGTAAGGACTGTTTCCAAGGGTGGGCCTCCTTTCCTGAGATCAGAACGCATCTGTCTTTGTATTGCTCTGGTGCTTGCTTAAGGAGTTATCTGGCCCTCTGTTCTAGAGAATCAGCTTTTGAGAAGCATAAGACGTGCTTGTCTCCAAGTCCTCCCTGGTGATTCTCTCTCCACAAGTGTAAGAACCACAGCTCATCCTCAGACTCTATTTTCATTGCATGAAAGGGAAAGTAAAGCCCTTCTAGACAAGGACCTCAGGTACCAGCCAAGGGTACAGCATCTCACTCTGGATGCCTTGAGATAAAAGCCATCATTCTTTCCACTGGGCACTGAAATTCTGATAACTCTATTATCTTTTGTGCAGAAAAATAAGCATAAATTTCTTAAGTCAACCATAAAACCATATAAGACCTAATATAAATATAAACAAAATCCATGGAGTCACTATGCATGAGAATTGGGATTGTTTCGCTGTTAAAGAAGCAGGGCCTATTTGGGACATTATATGGCCACAGCCATGACCTCTGGCTGTGAAAGTTGTTTCAATGATGGCACATTTTACTTGTTTGAACTGATTTCCCATTGCTACTGCTCTTCCTAATATTCCTAATATTGAAACAGCAAGCACACATCGATGGCATGTCTCACCATGAAACCATCTACTTTACTTGACTGTCTGTAAATATATTACCTACATATTAGACTCCTTTTAAATTTTCTTATTAACCTGAAAAAGAGAAATCGATATTACTGGACATCTTATATCACCAGGGTGATAAAAAGAAACCTGAGTCTTGGGAATAGTAATGTTTGGTTTTTTTCCCCATGCATTAGGGGTAGAAACACTTACCCATTTCCATCCTCATTGCAATAGATTTCTCCATATGCACATGCATTTTCATAGAGGATGTCAAGATTGTTGACAAGCTAGGTAAGCCATAATTGCAGAAATGCCAAGTAAGGCCATAAAAATTCACATACTTTATGACTTCCATTTCCCAAGATATAAGAACAATTAAAAAATCAATCACACCTTTTGTTTTTACATTTGGACTCATAGAGTTGTTATTTGGTTGGATAACCAGGCCATCCTCTTGTTTGACTGGAGGAAGATTTTTAAGATCAACCTCTCACACTGAAGCAACATGGACAAGGAGAGCACATGATTGGGATACACGTTTTTTGTATCACATGCCAATTTACCTGTCTGTCATTTAACAGATCATTTTCAATTGACCCCGCAGAACCATTTGATAACCCATTGTCTTCACACACACACACACACACACACACACACACACACACACACGGCATGAAATAAAGACATTTTCTTGTTCAGTGCTTCTCCAAACAATGTTCTCCTGTCTGATTACTCACTACCACTTAGAGAATTTCCCTTGCATCCTGCAAGCAGCTCCAAGTTAACTGCTCATGCTGTCCATGTCTAGCATCTGTGCACATATAACCATTTATGAACAGCATCCACATAGGAAACCTATCCAGCATTCTATCTATGACTTTTCAGCGTCCAAAAAATTTCCCCAAATCTCTTCTCCTCTAGGCACGTTTTGTGTTTCTCTGCAGTGAGTGTCCCTACTGGTGAACATTTATGCATTTCCATGAACTGAGTTTCAGGGCACCATGTATCATTTTCACCTACAGTGGGAATGGCTGACTTTCCATGTATTAAAATTTAATAACAGATTGTTGCTCTCTGCCATGATCACTTCTGCCAGCACTGAAGTCTTCAATCCTTTGAGGTTTACGGGGAGCCTTATGAGCACGCACCCCTTCCTTCAGAGGGACGCTGTTATAAAACTGCCTTGACTATGGTTTTATGTTTATTTGTTTCTAGATTTACCTTAGTTTCACTCTTCCAAATAAATTAAAATTGTGTTAAAAAGTTACACGTGAACTGCATTCATTACAAATGAATTTGAGACAGATCTTAATTTTCACAAGATTGTGTAGGCCTCCCCTGGAACATTGAGGGCTCTTTGTTTTAAATTTTTTGTATTTGTTTTTAAATAGTCCCTAGGTTGTTCCTGGGCATTTTTGTTGTTGTCCTTTGACAGATACATTGTAAATTATACCAAAGAAAGAAGGCTGAGAGACTCTGGACTTAGAGATAAAACAATAAAGTGAATTTTATTCAGACCACTTCTTGAGGTTTCCTGGACAAGAAATTCAGCTCATCTTGAGACTTCTTTCTCTGTATATATTTGAAAGCCATAACATGACCCTTTCTGAGGGTATTTAAAAATATAGAACACTTCTATTCCATCTTGCATTCAAATAATTACAGCTCCTGCCCTCTCACCCCCAGATGCTAGACTCCAGAGCTACACCTTCTGGCTCTTCATGGGACCTTCTAGGGGTCAGTTGGTGGGTCTTCCTCAGCCATATGCCCCCAATCTCTCTCCTGCTTGGTCCTCGACAACAGGTCTTCCTTTTGCTCCTTGGCAGGGACCTAGCAATACTTTGACAATGATTCAGTGATTCGGATCTTGGTAGTGAAAGGACCACAGCCAGCAAGTGAAACATATAATGATGATTCCTCTTGTCCTTCTTCTTCTTCCCAGTCCAGCTCACCAGGCAGTGTCCACAATGTACTCAGGGAGCTCTGAGCTGCATCATGTCCTGCCACTTGCCACTGACTGCCTGGTGTCCTCACTGGGATGCATGTCACCGACTGACTTGACTTCCCTCCATTCCTACAAGAGAAGACAAAGTCACTCTTGCAGGCATCTCTCAGGCATCATCTTTCCCACTTACCAGATGGAAGGTTCCTCTACTGCTCCATAGACCGGCACCCTGAAACCTCTTCCAACCGATCTTTGTTTCCATAGAGGTGAGATGATAGTGATTTCTATCTCATGGCAATTTTTTAATGATCCATTCATTTCAAAGAATGTTCTATGCATTAAAGCTAGTCACTCATTAAGGGACCGGGCAGCCTCTAGAGAAGGAACTTAGTTCATTGTAAACATTGTAAACACAGGCCTAGCCTGTGGTCATTATAACTAGGGATGTTCTGTGAATTGGAAATTTGCTCCAATATTATAGATTAAATAAAGAGATTCGGGCATTCAAAGTGATGTGCCTCTTTGTTTATCCCAAGGAATCTGAGAACTTGAATAGACTCCATGGAGGCTCAGAAGTCTTTCTGCCACTCCGAGTGAAGCATGTGTGAGTCACCTGTGTGTGTGTGTTTGTGTGTGTTTTACCCGACAACAACAACAATTATCATGATGGCAAATACTTTAGAAACAATTCCACGGAAACATAAAGGATCCAGCCACAGATGTCAAGAAAATGGGAATTTCATAGTCATGTGACTTTAGAACAAGCACCCAGCAGAGCTCAGGTGGCTGCAGCATGAGGCAGAGCCTCTGCAGGTGTCTGCTCTCTTGTTGACACACACTGAGATCCTTTCCAGTCCCTGCTAACTTGGAGGCAGAGCTCATTCTCAGAGCCCTGCCCCCCAGAATCACCTGTCTATTCTGAAGGCTCACTGCCTGTGTCTGACATTCTAGAAGCTTCCTGATGGATGGGACAAAACACTTCATGTTCCCCTGAGAACAAACGCCTCTCCAAAAAGGGTAAACCTTTTCCCCGAACCCATTCCCACTAATTTCTCTACAGGCATCTGTTTGCCTTTGTTTTCTCCTTGATTCCTTTTCCATTCCTGCCTCGTGGACACAGACCTTCCCCACCCTTCTTGTTCTCAAAGCTCCAGTCACGCTTGTACCTTTTGGTCACAGGAAGATGTAGCATGCTCTCCAAGAGGCTTCAGCCCTGAAGGTGCTTTTAACCCTAGGCTCATCAAACTACAGAAGGCTTCTTCCCAGGGAGCTGGAAGTGGGGGAGTTCACTTCGCTTCAGAAAAGTCAACGACATTTCCCTTGAATAATTATAATTACCTTGCTGTTGAGACAGTTCCTCTGGGTGTGGTGCCTGGGAATTCAACCATACTCTGGTGGATGACCCCACAACCCATGAACATATGGATTGCACAAATTTATCTCAGTAGATTACCAAAAATATAAAAAGAGATGGACTGGAATGGGAGGAGTTAGAAGGTGGAATTAGAAGAGAGAACAATCAAAATGTACCGTGTGACATTCTCAAAGAATCAACAAAAACATTATGTGAAGGAACAAAACAATCCCACTGAAGAAGATTTTTAGTTTTGAGTCACTGCATTAACAGTGTTACACGCCACTCCCACCATCTCCTTTAGAAGATGATTCATGATTTAATGACATAAAATATGCAGAACCCACTGAAGTGTTCCTCAGCCTAGAGAAATAAAGAACGATGGAGATAATTGAAGATATCCCTGGAAACTGTCTCTGGGTGAGTAAATTAATGCATGCTAGAGGAATTGGCATCACGGGTTGACAACCTCTAGCCCTCAAGGGCATGACATTAAAAAGTTGTGCCTTGAGAGTAATAAGGTTCAGATTAAACCAAACATCTCTCTCATTCTCTCCTCTCTCTCTCTCTCTCTCTCTCTCTCTCTCTATATATATATATATATATATATATATATATATATATATATATATATATATATATATATACATACATATATATCCCTCACACACACACACACACACACACACACACACTAGGACATGGTAAGAAGGTAATCATATACAAGTCAGAAGAAACCCCCCCAAAACAGTCATGCTGGCATAATGACCTTAAACATCCAGCCCCTAGCACTGTGAGAACTTTTATTTCTACCACCTTGTCTTTGGCATTTTGCTATGCTAACAAGCTACCTACCAAATGTCCCTTCCTTACAATGCAGACGGACCCCCTTGGCCTACCTGGAACACCTTGTTCTCTCGCTAATCTCTCTGCTCAGGCATCCACACTCCACCCTGCCATCCTCTGTGCTCTGTGGGGGGCCTAAGCAATGAACCCTTCTGCCTTCTTCGCCTAGCTGTGTTGGCTGTGGGACTTGGGCAGTGCCAGCTGAAGGCTGAGGTCCGGGAGATCACGGATGGGTTTTCTTGGCTGCCCCTTCCCTACTATGTGCCACAGCTTGGCAGTGACTGTTGCTTTCTGGTAAACCCCTTGCCTAGCTCCAGTTCTGCTGGGCTGGCTGCACCATGTCTAACCTTTGCTTCTCAAGCTGAGGCGATGCCAGTCTCCGTGTGTCTTAGTGGTCTGTGCCACTTCTCTCCCCAGCAAATTTTCCCTTTAAGGCTTTGGCTGTGGAACAATGAAGCATAACACAGTTTCCTCAATACAGCACTGACCTGAAAGATGACTTCCCCTAAGCATACTGGCGCTCTCTTCCATTCCTAATTTTCTATGAGTTTGCTAAATAAGATTTAAGGTGAAGAATGACTATATTGGAAAAAAAATGAATTATAAATAGGAACTGTTTTAGCCTGAGGGCTGCGTACCTCAGGGTTACAAAGGATGCTTAAAAGTCAATGGCCCAAGTTCTTTCGTTCTTTTTATCTCTTTCAACCCAGGTGCTCTTACAGAAACAGAATATTCTATTATTTAAGACAATTCAAATCCGATTCCAGCCAACATACTTATCAACATACTTACTTATCAACTGATCATGAGAGAATATTAAAATTCTTAGTCTGGTTCTCTTCCCCCTCCCCAAACACTAACAGCACAGGCAAGCTCAAAATGCTTTACCCAAAAAAGTTGGGTCCAAAAATGTAGCACAGCCCAGCACACTTTCAAACTGTAGAAATTCAAGCCCCAAAGCACACATTTCAAATATTGTAAATGACCTGAGAGTCAAGGGCAGGGTGCTGCAGTCCAGTGCAGCTGTGCTTTTGCAGGCAAACATGAATATTCATAAAAAGAAATGAAAAGTATAAATAGTGTCATGCTGTTTCTAGCTAGGTCTTTGTGTGAAACAGGTTGGTTTCCATTTTGCTTTTTTTGTGGTTTTGGCGTTATTATTATTATTATTAATTGTCATTGTTATTTTGCTTTTTTCTTTTGTTTATTTGTTCCTATTTTCCAGCTATTTTGCAACTATATTAATTAATGCACCTGCAGCTAGTAGTCCAGTTTTGAACGGACAGTGCTCATTCAACAGATATCAGTGGCTGCCACCCATTAACGTAACGGCGGAAGCGACACTATCCTGATATGCCCTGCCCATTCACACAAGAAACAGGGACCTTGTATAGTATGGTTACTATAACCAACAGTTGAGCGTGGGTACTGGGCCCTGGAGAGCATCATGTCTAAGCTCAGAGAGGTGGGAGAGCTGGGATGTGAGTTCAGTACCTGCATCGTCAACTCTGGGCTCTCTTATTTTCTGTATCTCTGTACTCCTTTCAAGAATAAAGCACGCTGTAAGAGGGGGTCTAGAAGGGAACACAGAAGACTGCACAGCATACAGCACAGGACTTGGTCTGGCTCTTGCGCTGTGAAAGGCACGTTGCGCTAGAGAGTCACAGATGGGTGTGCTCTAGCTGGTGAGCTCGGCAGACTAGGCTAAAGGGATTTGCATTCATGCATTTACTTTCCTTGGAGGAAGACATGTTTGCATCCATCTCGTTTCAAAAATACGAAGAAAGGTGCAGATGCACACGAGCGCTTGGCGACAGAGGCTGTGGCGGGAGGCGGCATGCTGTTCCAGAAGGCTAACCCTCTTGATGTGTCTGCTCCCACTGGATTTGATTGTGACAGCCTGCAGCTGCTCCTGGGCCCTGTAATAGGATTATTCCAGCAGAGGACACTTCGGGGCTAATTAGCATAAGGATACCTTCCAGGTTTCTAGGGTTGGGACCTGGCAAATGATAAAAGGGCCCCCGGTCTTGGAAGGTGCCCTCTGAGATATTGAAGTGGGTTAGAGAGAGAGCCTGTCACATCTGGTTGCTGTGCTAATTAGATTAGGGAGTAGAAAGGGAGGGAGAGAAGGCAGCCAAGACAACCTGTGGGGTCTGAGTGGGGAAGCCAGCCACAGGAACGACTCTTGGGGTCACACTGGGCAGGAGTGGCAGCGTCAGCAGGACACTGATTTATGAAGCATCTAATCTCTGAGGGGGCCTTCAAGGCTATGTGGACAGTTTCCCAATAACCAGTCACCCACTGTTCTTGCTTAGTCATGATCTGCAGGTCATTCCCACTCTAGGTCAGTGACTTGGCATTGACTGGGGTCTTGAAGCTAGGCATCTTATCTTAAGGGACCGGATGCCTCTGATGAACAGAATTTCCTTGACTCCAGTGTTATTCAAAACTAACAGTGTGCCAATGGGGAGACTGGACATGAAGAGACCCTCCTGAGATCAAACATGACAAAGGGCCAGGACTCTCACCACACTGAGCCCTTCACCCATGGTGAAACTGTGATGACCTCCCAGCTGATCCTCAAGTGCTGATTGTGTCAATCTTGATTGACAGATGAGGATACTGGGATGCTGAGAAGACCCAGGGCTTGTGTGCAGCCAAACAGCAAAGACAGAATTCGACTCAGTGCTTACTCCAGCTCCCTCTTGTTGCTCAGGCCCAGCATGCTCTGGCTCCTGATACTCCTACCCATCATCTCACCCCATCTGTGCCTCAGTCACAGCACCCTGACCCACGAACTTTCCCAGAGTCCTCTGTTCTTAGGAGCTTTCTGCAGACCCAGGCAGTCTCTGACTCTATATGACTGTATTCTCTTCACTCATGGTAACACAGAGAAATCTTTGCCTTGGTGTATAAACATCCATGCATGCTTTAGCACACATGAGCAAATGAGCACACACATAAAAATACACACAAAGTTTATACAGACATGCGCTAATACATAGATTTATGGGTGTATCCATACAAACACACACATATAAATAAATTTACAACCATAAATACATGTAAATGTACACAAATACACCCTCGCTTCCATACCCACAACTGGATAGGTAGGTAGGCAGATAGATAGATAGATAGATAGATAGATAGATAGATAGATAGATAGATAGATAGATAGATAGATAGATAGATAGATAGGAAGGCAGACAGGCAGGCAGGCAGGCAGACAGACAGACAGACAGACAGACAGACAGATGCCACATACCTTCCTCCATCCATCCCAGATTCAAGCTTTTCCTTGCACCCTGGCCTGGCAGCCCCTTGTCTTTCCAGCCTTAGAGTTCCTCTCTACTGGCTGCTGTTAGCAGGGGTCCACCTCAGTGCACTTCTGTTCTTGCGCTTTGCCTGGTTTGGGGGTTCATAGGAAGGTTGTTTCCTCCTCTGTGAATTGATTGCTAGCCAGAAGCAAGAACCACTTTCCTTGCTCCAGGAAACCTTTATGACCCCCAACTGCACTAAACAACCTTCATGGATTTCCAATAGACATTGTCAGTCGCCGTCATTACACTGGGCATTTCATGGCTTCAGTTTTTGAAATCGATTGCCCTTTGCTCAATATCAGGTTTTTCTCCCCATCCAGTCCCACCACGGTGCTTAGTCCACAGTGGGTACTCAATAATTACACTAGGATGATTAATGACTTGGCTCAAGTATATATTTGAATATTGGCAGAAAGATCTCCCCTGGCTGCTTCCTAAAGTCGGTTTCCCTCCTTCACTTTAGTCGGGACTCATGGAAGTTATCATAATAAAATATACCTTTCTGTTTTGCCCATCAGAATGAAGGTCAAGGGGCTGGATGGAGGCCAGCCTTGACCACTTCGAGAACAGGGTTTGACATGTGTCTGGTACAGCTGTGCAGCACACAGCGCTTCAGAGTTTAGCTCACAAGTCTTTGCACTCGTGACACACGGTGAGCACCTGTGCACTTAGATCCTGGTGGCAGAGGCAAGGATCCACTGCTTCTGATAATGGCCACGTGACAGAATGATAAGTACTTACTCCGTTGGAAGAGCCAGCAGGACACAGCTTAGAGGTTACTTATGGCCGAGTTATGGCAACGCTTCCCCCTCGCACAGTGCGCATGATGAATGAAGTCAAGTTGGGACTCCAATCCCATGAATTACCAGGATTCTTAAGTAAGACGTGCTGGCAAAGAAGTCATCCTAAATTCTATTAGCTAATGTCTGGCAGATGGCACACGTAGATTTAAGGGGAATTTACACGGGACCTATTTATAAAAAAGCCTCTTCCTCCTATGAGCTACAAGATCAAGGCATCCAGGAAGGACAGTCATGTTCTGAGCGAGTCACAGCAGTGAGTTGGAGAGCCAGCCCACTAGGGAAGGGAAGATGCGCCATTGTTGGGACACAGACAGAGTTAAGGAGTTGAGTCTGTTAGTCAACGACCGTGGCAAGAAAATAGCATCCTTACCCAGTGACGGTGGTGAGCTGGGGCACCATTCTCGCAGGGAAGATGCAAGTGTCTTTCTGGGACACAGCTCTAAGGAGCTAAGATTATTAGCAAGGACCACAGCTACCTGCAGGATCTTGTCAGAGTTTGGGAAGAGATTGAGCACCTCAATATCAGCACTCACTTCATCTCTCCCTCCCCTCAAGTAAACTCTCTGGGATGCAGAGGACATCCAAGACCTTTGGCTTATGCAAGTGATGTTAGGACCTGCGCCTTTACAACCTGGTGGAAAATGAAGAGATGCAACCGAAGACTGGAAGCGGAAGGAACATTTAGAACACACAGTCTAAAGTAGGGGACAAGCAACAAGCTAAGAAGGGGGATGGTGGACACCAGAAGAGGATGAACAAGTCCAAAATATGTTGTCATACACAGATGAAAATGCCATAAGGAAGCCCTTGATTTTGCATGCTAACTGAGATGGGAATGAAAGATGGGGGCTCGGGAGATGAGTGCGGTCAGTAAAGTGCCTGCTGTGTAAGCATGAGGTCCTGGGTTTGGATCCTCGGCATTCACACAAAGGCCAGGCATGGGCGCGTGCATCTGTATCCGCAGATATCCCCAGGGGAGACAGAGACAAGCAGATGGCTGGAGCCGGTGGCTGGATGGCTGGCCCAGGCGATGGGCTCCAGGTTCAGCTGGGGCCCTGCCTCAAAACATAAAGCGGAAGGTGACACAAGAAGACACAACCAACACCGATCTCTAACCCCCACAGGCGCGTGTTTCCCTGCACCTGCGTGCACAGGTACACAAACAAACGCGTACAGATGCCACACCCACAAAACAAAATTCACAAAAATGAGAAAAATACATCCAAATCCAATCGAGGAGAGTCTGAGAGCAATAACATTTGATTTACAAAGCAGACCATTTGCCGACATAAACATTCTTTCATTTATTCATTTTGGTAATCCAGCAAATCTGTCTTCATTCCATTTATTTTTTTTAACCCACGGAGTTCAATTGGTGCTGCTCTTATTTATTTATTTGCTTACTTTGAATTATGTGTTTGCAGTGTGCAGTGTGTAGAGTGTACAGAGCCAGAGGATGACTTTGAGTGTGGGTGTCTTCTTTCTTTACCTCCCTCTACTATATATATAGATGACAGGGTCTCTCACTTAATATGAATTTCAGCATTTCAGCTAGGTGCGATAGCCAGCAAGCTCCCAGAAGCCACCTGCTTCTGCCCCAACCCCCCAGTGCTGGTGTGACCAGCACTTTTGGAAATGCCCAACTTTTGACAGGGGTGCTGGAGATTTGAACAGGGACTCTTGCTTTCACAGTAAGAATTCTCACCCGAGGACTCATATACCCCGACCAATATTAGCATTTTTTAAAAATATTTCTTTATTATGTATACAATATTCTGTCTGTGTGTATGCCTGCAGGCCAGAAGAGGGTATTACAGATGGTTGTGAGCCACCATGTGGTTGCTGGGAATTGAACTCAGGACCTTTGGAAGAGCAGGCAATGCTCTTAACCTCTGAGCCATCTCTCCAGCCCCCAATATTAGCATTTTGATGCCTGTTGATATCAAATTACTCATGCCACATTTCAGAATTAGGTAAATTCCATCAAAGCATCTCCTTGTTCTGTACTAGGGCATCAGTGAAATTGTGAAAGTGCCCACTGCCACGGAGCTCATGTGACCTTCTTTGCTCCTGACAAATTGTATCTCTAGAAATGTACATATGTCACTTCAGACATGTTCCCTTTAAGAAGCTAGGCATCATCCTCCTCTTAAGTATAGGAAATAGGAGACAGGATATAAGACTTTCTACATCAACACAATTTGTAATTCAATGGCTCCAAGGGCTTTTTTTTTTAACCCATTAGCCAGAATAGCTTCCAAGAACCATCACAACCCCTGTTTTATCAGCAAAAGCAGCATCGCAATAAATGCACTTGCGTATGGTCCTGTCCACCCTGTCTGGACTTAATGGCCTGGACTAATGGGGCATAGTGCCCAATTACTCAGAACGCTTCAGACCTCTCGTTCTCCTAATGCTGTCCGCAATGGAAAATTGTTCTGCAATTAGATCTTTACCTATGATTGTGACAGAACCAAAATACTATTGGGTAAACACCCCCGCCAAGAGTTACTGTAAGATCTGGAACATTTACCTCTCAATTGTGATCTACATGTACTTTCACATGTGGTACTTCATTCCATGTGGACATGTGAAGAAGAAATTTTACATATGTATTTTACATACACACATGAATCACCCTAATATTTGAGGGATTAGTGTAACCCAAATAATGTATCTTCTTGCAATTTTGACATCAAGATAGAATCATAGCAGGAAAGGTATCTGTGATAAACAGAAGGATGATTTCTCCCAAATGAGTCATTCCAATTAAGTTAAATTAAATGCATGATAAAATATAACCACAGTGACTTGAGAGATTGCTCAGTGGTTAAGAGCACTCTGCAGAGTGCCCTGGGCTCAGTTCCCAGCACCCACATTGAAGCATTCAACCTTCTCTAACTCTGGTGCCAAGGAGTATGATACCCTCTTCTGGGTTCTGCAGTTACTAAACACATGAAGTTCACAGATATGCAAACAGGCAAAACACCCATGCACATAAAATAAAAAACAAATCTTTATATTTTACACACACATGCACCACACACACCCACACACCACACACCCATACAGTTTCAGAGATTTTGTTCTGTTAGAATACATGGAGATAGAGCATGGATCATCCGTGTGGAGTCTATGAAATCACATGATCCCTGAGAGGCAAAAGAGGAAGACATGCTAAAGTTTGAGAGCCATGGAGCGTGTGCTGTGGTTAGCTCAAAGAGGGAAACCGCCAACTGAGAAGGAACACATCTTACTTTATAGGCACTTGGAGGCTCTTTCTTCTCTGAGACTCCAGGGTCTGCTAATGCCTTGGCCTCAACCTTTCGAGAACCAAGGCAGATCATCTAACTGAGCTAGAACACACCCAGACTTTTGATTCATGCAAATGTTGAGGTAAGTAGATACCAACTAAAGTTGCTAAGTGTTGGCAAGTCACTAGGGCAGAAATAAAAGGTCAATCCGTGTCTTTGTCCCATATGATATTGCTGCGGAACAGAGTACTCTGAAGATTCACTTTTAATTGTTTTACCTTTTGGTTGTTTTGAAACTTTTGTTCAAGTATATATTATATGTTGAATCTATTCTTCTTATTACCCTCAAATTTCCTTTTATGCACTATACCCTCCTTTGTCTCCCAGGGTTATTTTACCTCTATTTCCAAGAAATACACACACACACACACACACACACACACACACGTGATTTTCATATCTATATGGAAGTCCAGGGTACCACCATCTAAATCAGGTTTGGATGATAGTCCCTCGGGCATACCTTCTCTGGATCAGAAGTCCTGTTAGCAAAGGAGAAAGGTGTTTTCCCTCCCACCCCTTATCTCCAATATTAATGACAAAGCAAGGGCAGAAGAGGTCCAACAGACATTTCATCCAGAGAGGGGACAGGCGCCCTTGTTCTGTACACTAAGACCCAGCAGGTTACACTACACTAAGCCCTTGCTCCCCTGATTCTCCTCCTGGGAGTGGCTCTCCATAAATCTTGGCCCCTCCCTGATTCTATCCTGAGTCTTCACGACTTTTCCATAAGAAGACATTTAAGTATATAATTGAATAGATTTCCCAGCCTGCTTTATGCAGTCAGCAAAAGAGGCTCAAGGGCTTCTTTACCTATCGCAAAATCCTCCATCCTTTAATCAGCTCGTGGTTTTTTGCATCAGTACAAGTCTCTTAAAGTCAGTGTGGGTTCCTCTGACTGTAACCAGGGTTTGATCCATTAGATAGAATCCCTTCCTCCACGGATACTGATAGAGTCCCATTTCTTCATGGTCATCAAGCCTCTTGCTGTGCTGTGCTATCACTTCAGGTCCTCTGGAAAAAAAAACACTCGTAAGATTGTCAGGTCCCGTTTTGTCAGGCCGAAAAGTCTCAGGAGGTAGGCATAGATTATTAGGACCTGTTTTGTCCAGCTGCATCAATGAAGTTCTGTGCCAAATGTTTGAAATCACAACCACCAAATCCAACAGTCCACTCTTGAACAGACAGTGCCTTGAACCTTATTACACGCTGTTGTCTGCTACTTTGAAACCCTTTGGTGAGAAAGACTAGAGGGGAGAATCAAGCCAGAGCTTTGACTGGTGGCTCCTTCATAGTCTCCAGGCTCTGCTTGGAATCAGCCTGCTCCCTTACATCTCTCACCTCTCCCCTGTACCTCATCACGGTCAGCTCAAAAGTCAGCTGCATTTTCAACCGTCTGCCTGGAAATCTCCAGGCCAGCCCGCAAGACCATTAGCTAATGGGTTTCCTTCCTCACGTGACAGTTTTCTTCCGTCATCCCCTGCTGGTACATAACCCAGATAGCCTGCTGTCCAGCCTCCACTTGTGCTTTCGTTCTTCCTGTTTCCCCACTGGCCAGAACCTGAAGCAAATGCCAAGACTCTGAATTCTGTAATGTCAGCAACCCATTTCTGGTACCATTTCTATTTTAACTAGACACCATTGCATAACCCACCGCCCTAAGGGCAGGATTGTACAGCAAACGTCAGCACGCACTCATGAGTTTGCAGTCTGGGTAGGGCTCGGTGGGGGCGGCCCATCACTCTGCGCATGGCTGCAGCTGAGGGATGGTGAGGGTGTTGAGTATCTGCTTCCCGAAAGGCTCCCCGCCCCCCTAGGCCTAGCCAGCTTGTACTGGCTGGAAGTGGACCTCAAGCAGGTCCTCAGTTCTCATATGGCTGTGTTCCATATAGCATGCCGCCTGGGCTCCAAAACTTGAACCTCTTGGGGTCAAATCCTCAGTTGCTGTAATGGTGGCTAGAGCATCCATGAATGTTAGAGCAATCACGTGATTGGGCAATGGCTGAAGTCAACAGCCAAAACCACATTTTCTGTGGACCAGAACACTAGGTATATTATGTGCGTGTGTGTGAGACAATCTATTAAGAAGATTTGAATTTGGCCCCAAGAATCATAGACAAAATTGCCATACACCCAACAGGAAATAGGCAGCCCAAATCAGACTTGATATATTTTTTTTTTTTTTAAATGAAGACACAAAGCTGGGTGGGTGTAGAAGAGAAAGTGGATCTTGGAGTTGTTAAGCGGGTAAATAGGATCAAAATACATTGCATGAACTTCTCAAAGAGCTAATAAAAATGTTAAGGAAAGCTAAATGGGGTAGTCCAAAATTGAGCTACACATGATATAGTAGGCTTGTGTCAACTTAATTCATCAGTTAGACTAGAATAGAAAAATGACTTACTGTGTATATCCACTGCAACAGCTGGATACTGAGCTGTGTGCAACTACATGGGCAAATAGCTCTGTAGCTTTGTGGCTATGTGTAGCTGTGTGGCTGTATGTAACCGGATGGCTGTGTGACTGTGTGGTTGTGCATGGCTATGGCTGTATACTGTGTGTAGCTGTTGGTTGTATGTGGCTATGTGTAGTAGGGGGCCGGGACTGTTGGTCTCTTTGTGGGAGAAGTATTTTAGTATGGATTTAGTATGGTTGGAGTGAGCTTTTTAGTATGTAGTAATCTGTGTCATGGGAAGGAAATTAGACAATATTGGCTGCTATAGTGTAAGCCACTGTGAAAATAATTTCTAGTTGCACAACCCTCAGCATGCAAATGATGACTGGTAATGGGCAGTCCTGGTCAAAGAGTCTGGACACAGGGTTCCAGGCTCTGTGCTGTCAGAGTAGGACATTTCTGATGCTTAGTAATTTGGGTTTCCTAGCCCATGCTGGTGATTATTCTCTAATGTGGGGCTTCCTTGCCAATGGCCTTCCCTAAGGATTAGGTATTACTTTATTTATTATTGTCCTTTTTTTATTTTTAAAGACAGAGTCTCACTATGTAGCCCTGGCTGGATCAGTCTGGCCTTGCACTCATGAAGACCCACCTGCTTCTGCCTCCCACGTGCTGAGATTAATGAAATATTCCACCACTCCTGTCTACATTAATCATTTTATGTAAATAAAATTAGCAGGAGCACCCAAGGCAATCTTCAAGAAGTAGAAGAAATACAGATGTCTTATGTCTTCAGAAATTAATATTTCTGTAAAGGCTCATAGTTAAGACAATGCACAATTGATATGCAATAGGTTAATAGAGGGACAAAATCCAATCTCATTTCGCAAGCACACACTGAAACACAAAGTCATGTAAATGCAAAGGAAAATGAATGATGTTCGATCAGTTGTACATGAGGTATGTATTGATTCTTTCTTCATTGTGGGTGTAAAGTTCATTACAGATAGATTTTAGATCTAAGTGTGATTTGATTGTTAAAAATTCCAAAAAGTAACATTGGAAAGAACCTCGTGTCATGGCAGAGGCATGACATTAAACAAGACAAAAACCCTGAACTGACCATGGTGCATGTTTCTTTACAAAGATAAGTTTGTCTAAGAGAAATATTCACCAAAACACATAATTGACAGAGAAATCGTACAAGCCGCAGATGGGAGATGACTGACAGAAAGAGGTTTGGATATGGGATGAATTCATCTTCTACATCAGTGGGGAAAAGATTGCTCAACAGGTAACGGAGTAAGCGATGGTGCAGTCACAAGATGCAAGATTATATCTCGGAGGCGGTGAAGGCACTAGAAGGAGATTGACTTCTCAATTTGAATGCTTATGTGAGCCACAGTGAGTCCCAGGAAATGCCTCTAGACCCCAGAAGCATTGAGGAAACCGACTGACATCATAATCCTGATCGCGTCTCATCGTCAGCTCTTCCCACTGAATGGTACACTGTAGATTGTTAGAGCCATTTTGTAAAGTTGGTTGACAGCAGCTATAAAACTTGACCAATGAGGACTTTATTGCCTGAAAGTCCACTCAGTAATGACTGCGAACTAAAGGTGCTGAGCGTAGGAGTTTTCGCCGTTCGCCGTCTCACCTCACATGACGAGAGACTTTCATGCTTGGTGGGATGGATAACGGGTAGCCCATTCACATTCATAGAGTCATAGCTAGCTGGGGTCATCAAAGTCTCTCTGGCAGTTCCGTGAAAACCACTTCTCTGCTGCAATAGGTTAGCACGGTGTGCGGTTAAGCCCAGGGTCTATTTGAAAGGCTCAGCAACTCAGAGTAACAAACGTATAGCTCTGCCAGGCCTGTTATGCCAAGGCCAGGAAGGTGGAAGACACTGAGACCCCAAGTTGTGGGTTACCCAGTTAGATATATACAAAGTTGAGAAAAAGCTCCCCCAAAACACTTAGCAAACCTTACAGTGGAAACAACACTCTGTGCAAGCAGCAGCGTGTTTGATAAAATGTACTTCTGTCTGACTGTGGTTAATACGAGGATGCGTGGTGCTTTGAAGGTACCGAGTGTAGAGTTAAACTTCTCTTGCCACAAAAAGCAAGTGTGTGAAGTAATGAGGGTGTTCATTAGCCCACAAAGCTTATTTCAAAACACCATGTGGTATATGATAAATACATGCAATTTGTACTTGTCAATTAAACTATATGTATATATGTATACATATATGTATGCATATGTGTGTATATATACATATATATATATATCCATTTATAAAATTTTCAGTGACTTTACAGGGCCTTCTTTTGGCTCTCCTCCAAATGCTTCCCTGCACTCTCTGCCTCTGGGTTGTTAATAGGATCTTTATTCCAGCAATTGCAAACTCAGGATGTGACTTTCATAACAACCCAGTCACAGCTGTTTGACAGTTCAGTGACCCGAGTCTGAGACACACAGAATGTGTGAGTGTTATACCACAGGAGTGATCACAGCATGGGAGTATACCAAGCTCTTGGCGAAGGGTACTCATGAATGATTATCTAACATGTAACCCTCAGGGAGATGAGCTCCCAGGACACCGTCACCAATAGTAACTTGAAGGACTCATTTTTAACAAACACACTGAGCTGTGCCTATGGGCGAGAAGCACCAGCTTCCTTGACGGTTCATGGCATCACTTCAATGGAAAGAGGAAGCCCTGGAGTGGTCCAGGCCTTGTGATGAATTAATAACTGGAGAAAAAGAGGCACGCTTACCATAAAAAGCCACAAGTGAGGAGAGAGGGTACTTTCATTGATAGGTTCGACAAGGATGACGGCTTTGATCACGGCTGTATTAGGACGGAAGTATGCAGCCTCTTACAGTGCTCCTAAAGGAACATTACACAGAAACCTTTTCAGGTTTTGGCAGGCATAGAGTGGATTAGAGCCACCAATGGAGGATATGTGGCCTTTGTGCCAATTCCCAGATATGAATCAGTTCTCCAATGCAAATTCTCTTTAAAGAGAGAGGAGAGCAATTTACTTGAGAAGGAAAAGCTATGGGCATGTACACAAATGGCCACGCAGAAGGTCCTCTCAGGAGACGGCCCAGCAGACAGAAGCATTTTGCACTAGGGTCATTGCATTAAAGCGGTTGACGTTTTTCATGAAGGACAATGGGGGAAGCTGAGGGACATGGCTTCATCTTTGCCTCACGGTAGTCACGGTTGAGCCCATGCTCGGGTAGAGGTACAAAGGGCAGGGCGGCTGAAACAAAGGCAAGGGCTCTCCACGAGAGGAATAGAAAGCAATTTCGAGATGGGCATTGTGTGTCCGCTCTCAGGAAAGAAAGAAGAGGAGCAGTGAATTCGAAGATGAGATCATAAAGCGTGGAGGGCACAGTGTGCATGCAGAGTTGACTGGAAGTCAGAGAACAAAAGCCACTACAGGATGATAAAGAGAAGAATCGGGTAATTAGGCACGCTGTTTCACCCTAAAGACAGGCGATGGCTCCCCCAGAGCTCTGTGCTGGCAGAGTCCAACCCAAAGCTCCATTAGACTGCTTGAAGGTCACCGGCCCCAAGTGATCTATTAGAATGGGCAGTTCTGCAAACAGGCAAAGATGGCTCAATATCTGAGCATCTCGAAATGAGATTCAGCACATCTGCATAACAAAGGAGGAAGTGGGTGGCTTTGTGGACTTGGAAAAGGAAATGCATAATTTAGGCATGGCTAAGAGAGGCGCCTGAGATGGGGATGAGGGGACTTCTTTAATTCATTTGACTAGAAACTGCATGCATCACAGAGCATTCATTGACTGGGTCGTGTTTGTAGATATTAAAAGCATTTCAGCTTCGGGAAGTGCCAGGAGGACATCCTAGGCACCGGGGAAACAGCTCAGACCGGAAGTCAGTTCAAGGTGGGGAGAGATGACAATGAGCTTGAGCCTAGGCTCAGAGATGGTCACCCTCGGTCAGCCTGGCCTTTCTCCCTGGGTCCACGCAGTATTTTTCTTACTGCTATGACAAAATCAGCTTAAGGAAGAATTTGTTTTAGCTCGCAGTGTGAGGCCACGGCCTTTCAGGACAGGAAGGTCATGGCTATAGGAGCATGAGGCAGCTGCTTATGTTGTAAATACAGGCAGGAAACAGAGGGGGAGAAATGCCAGTGCTCTTCTTGCCCTCTCCGGTGTATGAATTATAGGACTCAGCCCGTGGAATGGTGCCCTCCACAAGTAAAGTAAGACTCACATGCTTACTGAATCGGATCTAGAAACTACCTCGCAAGTGTGACCATGGATATCCTAAACCTCATCAACTGACTGACAGTAGGAACAGCAATCTAGTGTATTGACAACAAAGAGAAATATTATGGCCATATATGAATAGGCAATGAAACTCATTAGTTAACACACTGGGTTTTTCTTTCTGTATTATTATCATTATTGTTTAGTTCAATGTGCTAGGGTCTCACTCTCTAGTCCAGGCTAACCTTGAACTCACAGTGATCCTCCTGCTTCAGCCCCCAGTGCTGGGATTACAGGCATGTGCCACCACACCCAGACAGTACTGTGCCTTATTCTATGTTTTAAATACGTGAGATAAAGATAGTGGGGACACATATGCAGGATAAAGAAGATGTTCAAGTGGTACATAAGAGTAGATGGTAACATGTGACCCTTTCTCTGCCTTTCAGCCTAGTGCCCATTCATTGCCTCTCAGCTCCTCGGGGAGTATTCCACCCCTAGACTGTTACCGCAAAGGTATCTAACATGCCCAGGCATGCAGGTATATTCATGTCTTCCACGAGACAATGCATCTGGTCTGTTGAAATAGCCAAGCAAAAACCCCGCCATGTCAGAGTGGGTTCCTCTCAAGGAGACACTAGCCTCTCTTCCTTTTGCCCCACCCTTAGCCCTGACCTTCTAATCTCCTCTAGTCTGCCCTGCACACAGTAAAAGCACCCCTCTAAATCAGAGTCCTGGCTGATCATCTCCAACGATACCACTGGAGTTGGGCACCTTCCCAGCTCTCTCTGCCAGTGCGTTTTATGACATCATCATAGAACCCCCAAGCCTGTGCCCTTTAGTGAAGGTGGTATTTAGTTCACAGTTCTGGGTGTTGACAAGGTCATAGATGGAGCAGAGCCACACTAGTTTAATCCCTCACAAGGGCCCCCTTCGTTGGGTCACAGTGTGAGAGACACAGAAAGGGAAGCCTCCAGGTGCAGGAGTAAGTAAGGGGCTTACTTCCTAACAATCCACTCTTGAGAGAATTTATTTATTCTGCAAGTCATTAATCCCTCCCAGGGGGACACGCCTACTATACCAAACCTTTAGAAACTCTCATCATGACAGTCTTGGGAACACCATCAAGAGTACCAAACCCATGCATGTGAGCCCTTGGAGGATAAAGCAAATCTGCATGGCAGGTGCTTGCCTTGTTGGTTTGCTGCAAGAGAAAATGGCCAAGATACAGGTCACATGCTTAGGAGAATGCCTGGCAATTCCACGCTCAGAGTTCAGCAGCTGCTATGATTAATGGTTATTTACTTGTTCTCAGTGTCTACTTATAAACAAAGCCACAGCTTGCATCCAAGGCATTTAAAACTCTGGGCTCAGCTTGCAGGTCAACTGTACTGTCTTAGTGGATCTCTCTCGATTCCTCACTGCCTTTCCCTACCAGCTCCTGGGCTCAGAGCCCTGGCTCATGTTGTCCCGAGGATATCACCGACACCTCTCTTTTCAGCCCGCTCTTTCTGAGATACTCACCCTGGCTCTGAGCTACTACCCTCCCTGTGGTCCCCATACCTGCCCAGTTGCCCCCTGATCCCCACCCACGTGCCAATACAATAGCCTTAAGGTCTAGGGTACGCTGTGATCATGCTCATGCCTTGTTCTTCTGAGTTTGTTCTGACTTGGATTAGCTGGGCATTGGGTCGCCCCTCCGGCTAACGCATTTTAATCCCACAACTAAAGTTCCCTGCTATTCACAGATGAATCCCCATTCTCACTTGTACACTGGGGCCTCTGAAGCAGCCTCACTTCATATGGGGTACCCTTCTCTCCCTCCTCCTTACCTCCCGGTCTCTGTGTTGGTTCCACCACCTTATAGCCAACATATCACCCACTACCTACACTGTGCATCGACGTGCAGATTTTACTAATAGTAATCAATCAACAGCTAAGCATTTGGTCAGTCTGTAAGAGCTTCACATGGATCAGTCCTCTCCATGACAACCCATCTCATCTTACACATCCAGATGCAGCTAGTGGCTGAGCTGTGATCCTCCGGCAATGGGGTGAAGACCACCTTCTCTCATAAGTCTCACCTTTCCATTTCCTTCACTAGCATCTGAATTTACAGACAACCAAATCAGCTTCCCAAGCAAATGCAAGCTGTTTCCCCAGCTAAAACCATCTCTCAAACAAGATAACAGTCATCCTTCATCTTCATTCTGCCTTCCTAGCCAGCCTCAGAGACTGCAGCAGATGCCTGTTTTCATTCCAGAAAGTTCCTCCCCAGGTGAGCCCTGCACAGGCTCAGTACTGCCACACTGCAGGGGTGAGCAGGGCACACAGAAAGTTCGTTGCTGCCACCTGCTGGTCACAATGAGCTATGACATCCTCCGAATGTCATCTGTAGTTTTCCACGAATTTTGTTTTGCAGTGGTCTCTCCCACAGCAGTTTAGTTTGGTGTAGCAAATTCCATACTTAATTTTAATTTCCCCATGTTTACATATTAAGAGAGTCCCTCATTTAACTTTGGTTATAGCCCAGTGTATGACAGTCTCACTCAACAGAAAGAGCCCACCTAAGTAACTCTAACAGATGTTAGCTGTCTCTCTCCCTGCCCCCGCCCTGAGACTACCATCCATGTATATTGATCACCTTTATAGCAGCTCTTCCTATTAAAGGTGGAATAAATGCATGCTTCTCTGGTGGAGACTCTGTCCTATTTAAGAACTGCTGGCCCATTGACACTGGTTCATTCCCTGTTTCATCTGTAGAGAGAAAGGGACCAAGTGCTAAGGAGCACCCTAACACGCAAAAAGAGAGGAAATAAAACTCCAAAAGCCCAGAGAAGACTCTGAGGCTGCTCAGACTGTTTTTGAGGTTCTCCTCTGTGCTGCAAGCATTGTCTTTCTCCCGGGTCAACATGCATCAACCTTCAGAAATGGTTCACCTGGGAGAGCCTCATCGTTGGTGGAAGAACTGACCTTCAAAGGAGGTGGATGTGAGAGGGATCAAACCCCAAAGGAATAGAAGCCTGCTGAGAGGTGGACAGCAAGGGCAGACCTCAAAGAGGATACTTCACTTGTCTTCATGGTCCTCTGACTTGGGGGCACCTGGCTGACCCCCAGTCCCAGTGACCCAGGTTAAAAGATTAAGGAGACGAAGTCACCTCTAGTGAGGCCTTTGGCACCTGAAGATGGAGATGAGTTGGCGTGACCATGCTTCAAGGATCCCAATACTGTCTCATGGGACTCCAGAACCAGCTCTCATTTTAGCACTGAGGTTGCCTCCCACACATCCACAGGAAGAGCAGTGGGATCCAGAGCCCAGTTCCAGGCTCCACCCTCTGCTTCTCAGCTGCTCTCTGGCTCCCCCTTATTTTTTCCCTCCCTCTCTCTCTCTCTTCACTGTGTCTTCCTCTGTCTTGTTTTAGATTTATTCAATAGTGCACATTAATTGTACAGCGTAATGAACCTAACGTTGCTATACATTTCCATAATGTTCGTCTCACTCCTTATTGTACTGTCTCCCCAACCTGTCCCCGATTCCTGTCCCAAACAGTCCCCAATCTACTTTGAAGTCTCTTTTTGAAAAGCTGGTTCTCTGCATATGAACGAAAACATGCTTGGGCTAAGGAGAGACACTAGCTGGCTGCAATCTGGTCATGAGAGGAACTTGGTGACCTTTTGGCCCATCACCACTGTCGACATGGCTTAGTCAGGTCATGTCCTCAGGAAGCAGCCTGCGCCCTTAGCATTAGGAGGAGATGGACTTTAGATGCTGAGGAAGAATTTAAGGAATGTTCTGGAAAACCTTCTTTCAATTGCCTTATCCCACAGGCTCCTGGTCACTCTGTGATCCAGTCAGTTTCTCTTTTTCCTGTGTCTGTGGAGTGGGAAAGTAGCCTCTGTGGGTGACATCTGGGTTCTTTTTCCTGCCCGACACCCGTGGGTCTCACCCAGCAGTTTCAGTGTTCATCCATGTATCACTAGGGGCTGATTACATAACGCCGGTGTCTTTCCCCACCCCCACCTCGCATATACAGCTCCAATCTCAGGCTCTCCCTATGAATGGGCGTGGAAGAATCACATGGGGTTCAGGCTGTGTGACTGCAGCACACTGGCATAGGAGAAGAACTCCCGTCGGCACCCTGCCGCGTGAGTTTCAGAACTCATTCTTCCAGGATCTCAGAGCTGACATCTCAGGTCTGCCCTTGGTGGCTCTCAAACTCCAGAGAAATCACTGCGCCTCTCATCTCTGTCCAACTTACCTTCAAAATGTCAAGGAGGTGCTAATATTGGTATTTAAAGAAAGGGAAATAAAACTTAAACCCATGTGTGATTCACTGGGAAATGGCTCTTTGAATTGTCTGAAGCAAACATTCTTCATAATGCATTGCACATACCGCATGTTTAATATGAGCTGCTATTTTGGTATCCTCTTGGGTCCATTGGTCAACGATGCTTTAAACGTGTTAAGTGTTGGGACGCTTAAAAGTGTTGAAATGATTTACTGGGGTCATAGCTGGGTAGGACGGTTGGCTGCCTCCCTCCTTCGTTAGCCAGTGTGATGCCTTCTGGTACCATGAATGTCAGTCCTCAGGGAGGAAGCACAGATCAAGCTTAGGGGTCTGTCTCTAGGCTCTGCTATACTCAGGAATACTGCGATTTTCATTGTGGTGTAGGAGTTCCTTCTGTCTTTGTGCTGCTTTCATTGGTTAATAAAGAAACTGCTTTGGGCCCCTGATAGGGCAGAATTAGGTAGGTGGAAAAGAAAGAACTGAATGCTGGGAGGAAGAAAGCAGAGTGAGAGAGAGCCGCCATGGAGCCACCAGAGTCAGACATGCGGAATCTTTCCTGATAAACCACTGCCACATGGTGATAAACAGATTAATAGAAATGGGTTAAATCAAGATGTGAGAGTTAGCCAATAAGAGGCTAGAGCAAATGGGCCAAACAGTAATTTAATTAATACAGTTTCTGTGTAGTTATTTTGGGGCTAAGCAAGGTAGGTAGCCAGGATGAACAAGCGCCCCCCCCCCCATCTTTGCAACATCATTGTGTATCAGCACCTGGGTGCTGGTGCTGTTGGAAGCCAGAGGTATTGGATCCCAGGGGCTGGAGTGAAAAGCAGTTTTGTGCTGCCCAGCATGGATGCTGGGAACAGCTATCAGGTCCCCTGGAAGATCAGTCCGTGTTCTTAGCTTCTGAGCTCTCTCTCCAGCCTGCTCTGCTTCTTTCTAGTCTTCCTTTCTCCTTCTCACGGTTTGTCTCCTCCCCCCACTCTCTTTCCTGCTTCATTTTACAGAGTACCAGACAGGCTGCCAGACACAGATGAGGTCACAAGAGGGACAATGACCAAGTCTTTCCATCTGGGACAGGCTTTTCTCCTCAAGCTGACAGGACAAAGAGCAACAAATGAGGAAGGATTGGGGCCATCACTCAATGCCAGGGGCAACAGGCAGACAGGCAACAGCAGACCAGAACTTGAGGGACAACACAACCCACCACCCTCCAGCTCGGGTCTGGACAGATAGTATGGAGCACCCTGGCATGAAATACAAAACTAGAATGTTCCCCGAAACCATCACACAGTCATTAATGTAATAGGATAGAACAAATAAAGACAGGACTCTAGAATTTTGATGATTAGAAACTGACCTTTAAAAGTCATAAGTGATTCCTACACTCCAAACGTAGTTGTGTCAGCCACAGAAGGAAGTCTGATCGTCATGTCTTGGGAGGGTAGTTAATTTGGCAAAAATAGACCAAATGATTTTACTGAGAAAACATGAAAGGGCATGTTCTGATTAGCTGTAAGAAATAACTGGGTGCAGCATCAGATTCTCAGACACTGCTGGTGCTACTGGAGAGATGTCCATTTTATGTGTGAAGTGGGACACCGGCCTTACCTTGTTCATCTGGAATGAGGTGGGATCCTGAGGTCTTAGAAAAGATTCAAGACACTAAAGATTCTCCTTGTGCTTCAGGAGAAAGTGGTGGGGGGGGTGAGAATAATTTGTTGAACACCAGCCCTTCAGCAGGGTGCAGACACAGCCAGTCTATGTCTGAGGTCATTAGTCAAGGCATTTTAATTTTGATCGTGTTGTGGCTCTGCCTTTGACTCTGACCCAACAAATCATAGGCACAATCGGCTCTTAATGTCTTGATGTTGAGGTCAGAGCTCATAACTGAATAGCCCCAAACAACCTCCCAGCTTTGCTTCCCACAATCAGCATAATATATTTCAAATCGTTCTAATGAGAGGCACAAACTCACTGTGGCCAATTCTCTGTTGGCTGGGCTGTGAATACCCATCCTTCTATTTCTGCTTCTTCAAAGAGCAAGTGACAGCCACATATCTATGCATGTTCCCCCGAGGTGTCCATCTCTTCTGCACACAGCTTCCTCGTGGACCTCCATCCCACCCAATTCTCTGTTATTACATCTTCTTCGGGAATCCAGCCCATCATGGAGAGGCTGCTAAGAAAGTGGTCAATAGAATTAACTCTTGAGAAACAGTGCCAACATGAGCATGTAGATCTTAAACCTGGTAGCAGGGTGACCAGGAATACTATATTTAGTTGAATCTCATCTCTCTTCTCACAAGCATGCAGAAAACCACAGCAGCTAAGGAATATGAAGAATGAATCCAGGAGACCAAACATATCAGCACAGAGATGAGGCTCATGTCCACTTTCATCATTATCATGACATTAACACTGTTATCAATATGTCATCATCTCAACCTTATCATCATTAATCCATAGTGTCATAATCAATACCATAAGGCTAACCATCATATTTACATCAACATTAACATCACCACCATCCACACCATCAACACTCTAACTACCTGTCTACATCACCATCAACACCACCAACATCCCATGTAAATCAGCAGCAGTATCTACACTATAATTCTATCATTGTCCCTTGTACATCATCATCACCATCATTACCGCCATATATGCTTTCAGCATCATCCCTTACCATTAGCACTGCCCTTACCCTGTATACATCATCATACCACCACCTCCACCATCACCGTCCCATGTACCTCATCATTACCATCATCAATGCTATCAATAGTATCACCATCCTCCTGCATATTATTGTCAACATCATCATCATCATTACCAACCACCCCATCAACACTATCATCCTGGGTTCCTTGGCCTTTCTATTTCAATGTCACAAGGAAGGCCAAATGCAGCTGACAGCAACTAAGCCCTTTGTTAGAGCAAATCCGGAGTAAATAACCCCTGTTCTCATCTGGTGGTTTTGCTTGTGTCTGCATGTTTGCGATAAAGAACACATTTATCAGAGCCAAAGTAATCAAGAGACAAATGTGAGAAAGCACTGTAGAGAAGGGGCCAGAGGTTTTCTTGTGCAGCCAGTGGCTCCCAAAACACCCACGCTGTGGTTCCTCAGCTACCATTCAAATCTCTGTTGCCGGCCTTTCCTATAAACTCTGGGGTAGGACTAATGGAGCATCTTTACCTAGAAAGACAGAGGCAAGGAACTCCACTGTTTAAAAAAGACAGATACAACTGACTTGAAATACTCCAGATGCTACTGTAGGAAATGAGATGTGCCATAAAATGCACACTAAATTTTCAGGACATTTAAAAAACAAAACATGTTATTAATAAATGTAGGATTATGGAATAGTTAAGTAGGTTCATCAAAATGTTATTAAAATTAATTTTACCACTTTC
Source organism: Arvicola amphibius (assembly GCF_903992535.2). NCBI lineage: Eukaryota > Metazoa > Chordata > Mammalia > Rodentia > Cricetidae > Arvicola > Arvicola amphibius. The sequence continues at coordinate 31,305,086 of NC_052055.2, read as the reverse complement.
TTTGCACTTTTTAATAGAGATCTAATAAAAGCAAATCTACCTCTCTGTGGTTCACTTTCCTTTACCATTGGACAAGGTACTCTAGACTGTAGTGACTTAAAATTCTTGAAAGTTCTAGATAACTACTCACCATCTGTCTATGGGGGAAATAGCCAGGAAGGCACTCACATTTTTACCCTTCAAGGACCCCATCATCGCTAAACTTGAACAACGCATCTGTATTTGAACAACTGCCTTGGCCTTCTTTGGCAGTTCTCAAAGAAGTATACTGGGTCAGTGATGGAAGTCCCTCGAGGAGCTGCGTTCTGCAGACACCCAGCATTCACTTCCTAAAGCTTTCCTGAAGCTTCTCATTCGTACAAAATCACTCTGTCTGAAGGATCCTGGTGGGAAGCAAGGCAGCATGAAGGCAGACATGGTGCTAGAGAAGGACCTGAGAGTTCTTACATCTTGACTCACAGGCAACAGGAAGTGAACTGAGACACTGGGTATGACTTGAGAGTGCGTGAGACCTCAAAGCCCACCTCCACAGTCACGTTGTTCCTCCAAAAAGGCCACACCTATTCCAGTAAAGCCACACCTCCTAATAGTGCCACTCCCTTTGGGGGGGCATTTTCTTTCAAACAACCACTGCATCCTTTACTCCTTTCCTTCTTGCTCAGAAGCAGGATGTGTCTCAGATGGTTGGGGTGGGAGTGGCCCATCTTCAAGCCCCACGGATGAATTGGCACGAGTTTTCTTTGAACTTAGCTGCCACTTCTCACTAGATACCACTTGTTTCCTGACCTTGGAAATAGAGCTATTGCACACAGTTGCAGGGTTCTACTCATGGAGGCGTGGGAGTGGGAAGGGATACCAGGGAAACCTTTGAGGTCTCTTCTGTGGCAGCTTTTGTTTCTAGTCAAAGTAGAGTCCCTTTCTATCTTGGACTTTTCCTTCACCCCTGGAGAAGTTTTGGCATAAGGACAGGTGGCTAAGAGCAGCTGTAGCCTTCCCACGGTGTTGAGAAAGAGTCCAGGAGAAATAGCAAGATGCCTAGAGGCCTGGGGGCTACTGAGCTACTAGGACAAGGTAGGTATTGCTCTGCTCAACACTTCCCTTGAAGTAGGATATAGACTTCCTTTCCTATTGGCCTTTGAGGATGGAGAATTCTGTTAATAGCACTCAAACACATTCAAAACTATAAAAACACTGGACTTTGTACAGCTGTTCAAACATTGGCCATCTATCCAGCCTTAGGCAGGTCATACGTCAGCTTGCTGCCAGGCCATGCTGCAGCTCATTTCTCTCGTTCTAAATTTACCCAAGGCATGCTCTAAGGGACAATTATGATTAAAGACACCCCACTCTACCTCTAGGTTCCAGAAAACAGTCTACTGCGAGAGTCCCCTTCTTCACAGGCTCACAGGGACTTCCAAGGTGATGGTGGCCTTGCCCGTCACTCTCTTTAATCCTGAAGGATTTACATCAGTAGTAGCTTACATTGTAGGTGCCTACAAACTTAAGATCATTCTGTCTCGTTAAGATAAACGGAGCTTCTTTTCTTCATAAAAAAGGTTCTTCTTTATCTCTGATCAGCAGACTCATCTTAAAGGGTCCTTTCTTATAGTAATATTGTTCCGTCCGCCAGTACATGGGCCACGGGCATTTGTCTTCACTCTTCTCAAATGTGCTATGTCTTCAGAATAAAAGAAAAATTACATTAATTTGAAGAGTAGGGGAGGGATGAAGGAAAGTGGGGGAGAGAGAATCTGAGGACACCTTGCAGAATTTAGTTCTCCCCTTTCACAGCGTGGGCTCCAGAAACCAACTCAATTATCAGGCTAAGTCATCCCATCAGCGCTATGCCTTTCTATTTAAATGCTAGGGGTTCTGGTTTTTTTGTTTTTGTTTTTGTTTTTTATCTCACGGTTTTCCGCGGTGCATTTATCCAATTACATGGAATATGCCCTTACTATGTTTAAGTCTCCCACTTGAGTGGCTACTCGGCTTCTCTCAGTCGCCTCTTCTGCATACCTCTGTTCCCTTGATCTTCTTTTGTGATGTTTCAGTTTTGATCACGGAAGACCTGAGGAAACACCGATCACTGTCGCAGCACTTCCTTGAGGGGCTGCCCAGTCATTGCAGCAGGTCTCCCTGCTCAGCCATGGCTATTGAATGTCTGCTGTGGTCAGTTTCCCATGTCTTGTGTCCCCTCTGTACCTGACCTACTTCTCTAGGAATCCAGGAAGGAGATCTTATATAGGACTCTCCTTGAAAGACACTTGTCCAGTGGCCTCTTGGCATATGTGCATCTATAATTTGGAAACTGTGGCCATTTGATTGATTCTTTCTTTTCACATGGATGGAGATGGTGCCAGAAATGACCTCCGCCTACACCTGAAAGACATATACTCAGATGGCCACAACCCCCTACTTGTTTCTCTTCTTTTCTTAAATGCTGAAGCAGGGTGGCCCTGTTCTTAGCCAGTACCTCTAACGGCCAATCTTGGACATACTTTGAGAAGCTTAGCAAGTGGGCCGTGATCTGGATATGCCCAGGGTGCTTGTTTTGCTGGGTCACCACTAAAGATATGAGTAGATGGAGTAGAACCAAGACTTATAAGACAAGGCTCTAGGGAACTGTGTCCTGGAGGTCCATGTTCACTTGGTAACCAGGGTTACATCCCAGCTCCCGCCTAGCACATTTCATCTTTCCTCTCTTGACATGTCAACTCTTAGAATTCCGGACCTATCACTAACAAAAGGTGCGGACTGGGTTAGAGAAAGGTTCTGGCCCCAGCTAGCATTGTGACTCTAATTTTTCCCTTTCCTTGTGCTTGCTAAAGCTTTCAAGGATGCCCAGGACGTGATCTGTGTTGCATCGACAGAGACCTTTTCTATTTATGCTTAATGGTACATCAGATCATGTCCCGACCACAATTCCAGGAAAAATAAAATAAAAACTTGTTATGAGAGTGAAACAAATTTTAAAAATGAAACAAATTTTAGAAATCATCCTCACTAAATTTAGATTTGTTCCTGTAAATGGGTATTGTCAAGTATAGGAAAAACACTACTTTCCCTTCTTCTCCAATTCCCAGAGATGACCACTGCACATAATTCATGCTCATGTTGTATTTGTGTTATTATTCTATCAGTGAATATTTTCCGACATCCTGCTGTGTACTAGAACACCTGCCAAAATACCAGGAATAACCGGCAGGCCACTGTCAGAGCCTGTGTCCTCCAGTGATGAAGACACATGAGGAACCAACAGGAAAGTGACCAGCATTGCATCATTCCACTGAGAGGAGGCCTGGGGCTGGTCCTTCAGAAAATGCCAATTTTAGAGACTGGACATCCAAAAGTACAAAGAACAAGGCACTGTTTCTCTATTTACTTATTTATGATTTGTATTTGTTTACTGAGATAGAGTATTGCTAGATTGCCAAAACTGGCCTGAAACCCACCATCTTCCCTTTTTTGCCTCCAGTATGCTGGGTTTATAAGCATGCACCACTGCACTGCTCTCAAGGACTTTAAAACACAAAGTGATCATAACCAAGTGAGAAGACACACAAAAAAAAAAAATCCCTGAAGAAGAGCAAGAGATGTCTACTCAGGCCCCAGCAAGCATGGCCAACAGGCACAGAAGGAGAGAGTGGTATGAGATTCATGCGGGAGAGCCATATAGATCTGAATCCCTCCGAGCCTCCTCTCATTGACACAGATGTTTTCTGAGCACACTACAGAGACACTGGAAGGCTTTAAGCCAACAATTTAGCCTACTCATAATTTAAGATGTAGCTAAATGTAGATGCTTATGTGATGCGTGCCTATACCACATGATTTTATGTGCTCATTCAATATATGTTTTAATGGAAAAATAGAATCCAGCGATAAAGTAGGACTTACCTAATATGATCTTTTGACGTACCTTTTACTAAGTGCCCAATGTTGTCACTTATGGCTTTATGCGGTCACACATGATTCTTTTTAGCGGCACCTCATGCTTCCTGATCATCTTCTACCATAAGTTTGTAAGTTCGACTTGCTCACTCGGGTTCCTGCTCATTCTCTTCCTCCTTCAATGGCCAACAATCATGTGGGCTTCACATCTTGCCCACTAACCATCCACAGTCGTGTAAGTTAAGGGCTTTGGCCTTAAGAAGCAGTGTTCGAAAGCCAGAACGATGCATGGCTGAAGTCCTTTACAGTCCATGAGAATGTGAGGAAGTCTGCCCGGACTGGAAGAGGTGCCTGATAGAGGAGGATACAGCCAACTCTCAAGATGTCAGGGACCTGGGAAGGATTCAGTGTCTAGCCAGGGGAAAAAAATTCAGAAGATGAGCATGGTATGTAGAGCACAGGACCTGTGATTGGGGGAGGGTGGTGTTATCAGTGGAGTGTGCAGGGCAGGATGCAGCTCAGTTGAGGACAGTCCTCATGCTGAGTCCCCAAAAGTAGGCATAAAAGGAATCATCCTGGCACACAGGACATGTGTCATTTCCTTTGGTTAATGACTTCCTGCATCTTTCCAGATGAACTTCTGTCTGTGCCTCCGCCTCCATGTCTCAAAGAAGTCCTTCGACTCTCATAGTGTTTGACTGGGACGACAAAAATCTGACATATTGTAGAAAAACTATTTGCTTTGACCGCGTCTGAACTCTGAAATGCTGCCAAGTCTTTTCCCAGCAGACAATAATGAAGCAATGTCATGTGCGATGCTGAGCTCAGAAAGGCCATCCTCAATAGAATAAGAAGAGTAATTGAATAACGCTGGAGTTACAGATCCAAAATAACAAGGAGGTAATTTGTTCCAGCTTCCATTTGATAATTTGATAATCCTCAACAGCATTGCCTAGAGGTCACTCAGCTTTGGCTATACTGTCCCCAAGAAAGGTAAAGAACCTTCTCTCCTGAGATGGACAAGATCAACCCCAAGAACTCTACAGAAAATCTGTTTTGGAAGATTTGGTTTGGTTTGAAATCTTTCCCCAATATTCAGTGTATGTGGTCTTGATGGGTGAATTCTATCTTTCCCAACATGTCAGCTTACTTAAGCCAGAAGAGACATGTACCCCAGACATCTGTGGTTCATGCACCAAGGACTTTGTGTGGAGTTCGAGCCACAGGGCCTTATCCTGTCTACTTGTAGTCAGCAAACTCAAAGCTTCGGACCTGGACTGCCATGTTGGTTTCTTCTCTGTGAGAAGACACACATGGGAAGGAAGCAAAACCTATCTTAGTTTTGATATGGTATGTCTAATAGAAAAAACAAACAACCCTAGAAGTTCTCAAAGGAAGGAAGGTAGGATTACATGGCCCCTTTCATACCCAAAAGTCCTGATGTCTGTTGCTCCATACCTAGTGATCTAGATGTGACACTTGATCTAGCTAAATCCTGGGCATTCTATATTTGTCACATCTGCTTATCTTCCACACTCTGAGATAGATTTGTTGCAGGATGTCATCTCCTGAACATTCCACCATAGCCCTGCCCACATCTGCAATGAGGTCTGTCTGATCGGTGAGACATGGGATTTATTCTCTAGTCTTCTTGACCTATGTTGCCTCCTTCTAGATCCTTCTGACCACCTTCTTCATGTGTACCTATATCCAGCTCCTAGTATGTCATAACATTCTGCTACAGTGCAGTGAACCCTGTCCATTCACGTATTCTGGAAGCCTGAAGTCAGATTCAGGGCTTTGTCCCGGTGTGGCACGGCATGTTTTCAGAGACCATAGAAGGCCACACCTCTATAGCAGATAAGAGTTTATCTCCTGCTCAGGGATGTACTGAGAGCTGGCAACTCATGGAACAGCTATTTCTTCTGATAAATTCATAGACTGTGGCCCTGTGCTGCCCTGTAGTTAAGAATAATGTCTAATTGAGTTCTGACACAGGGAAGGGCTCTCATGAAGTATATGGTCAAGCCATTAACATAGACAGCTTACACCTCTCTGCCTGCTAGTGTGATGAAATTTTCTGTGTGTCTCAGGAAAGCTCTCTTGATGGAACTAAGGGAATGACAGTTATCCTGAAGTGAGCTTGGAATAAACACATGTCTCTTAGGGTTTTTACCTTGGCTCCAACACTTGGGAGCAGGAGTTCCCTAAGAGTGCCTTGGAAATTAACTGTGTTTCTTGCTCATTTGGATAAAGATGAAAGAAATTAAATGACTGGTGAGTTCATATGGTTTTAGCAACATCCTTCCTGGGTCACAGAATGGTACCCCATTGTACTCAGTGTGATGTCCTAACGTCTAGTCTTTGGAGTCAACTCGTTTGAAACCATGATAATTATGAGTATATTGTCTAAGATATTATAATGCAGCTTCAAAATGAGTTTCTGGTGTTGAAAGGGGGAGTGGAGTTGCTGGGTGCTTACAAATGTTTAGCAATCGGCACAGCACTTCTCTTCGTGGAGAACATGTTTCAAAATACATTAATGATTTCTTTAACCAAAACACTAGCTTAATGTCGCATCCCCTTAAACTCTGTGTGGTAGAGAGGCAAAGGCACCCGAGGTGTGCAGGAATTACAGACTGAATGGAGGAAGAAGTGACTTTGGTGTCATTCATTTTTTTGGTCATAGGCTAAAGGTATACCTTTAATTGCTCAAATTAGCATTTTAATTACTGGGTTTGAGCATTTTTAATAAGCGCGTTAGAAATTTAGCCTTCCCCATCTGCCAGGAATCTATTTATGGCTTCTGCTCTGGTTTCTCCTCCATTCAGTGTCTTTTGTTTCTATTTTCGGGAGTTTTCATTCTGATTACTGATATAAATCATGTGGCCGTTTCAGAGGCTGAAAGACTCTTTTCCTCGCTTGTTATTAATTTGATCTCTATGATTTTGAAAGATAGGACTCATTATTTTCCATGTAACAAAAGAAACCTCTGCTTCCCCCGAGGTCGGGGCTCTCTATTTGGTCACATCTGTCATTATGTATCCTCATTTACCATCCCAGTGTGCCCCATCTGATCAGAGTCAAAACCCACCCATACTCCTTGAGTTTTCAGTCCCCCTCCTACTGACGACCCGTCACTGACCTGACACACGTGTGTCTGTTTGGAGTTGACTCCCTCTCCTTCCCTCCTCACTTGCTGCCTTCCTCGTCCCTCGCCCACACTGTCCATGACGGCAATCTGCTAATGAGTCTCCCTGTCGCCAACCCCCGCCACACACACAACACACTCCAAAACCACTGGCCGAACGTTCGTTTCAGTACCTACAGCCTCTCGCTCTTACCTTCTTCTGCCAAGAATCCATTAAGCAGCTAATACAGACCTTCTCACCCCTACCCTGTCCCCATAATGGGTTCATATCAACATCCCTGAACGATGTTGCAGGAGCTCCTTCCGTTCCTTCAGCCAATAGCTGCTGAGATACCAGCCCATTGAGGCGTGGTCTCTCCTTTAAAAAAGCAGCAACTGCCCTCCAGCTCGCTCTCTGGCTTCCGGCTCCACTTCAGGCGACTAGGCTCCCTTCCTGATTGCGCAGAGGGCTGTTGTCTGAGACGGTGATCTGTAAGTTTTTCCCCTTTAAATAAATAACCATCTATTAATCATAATTCCAAACTGGTGTGGGATTGTTTATGATTTACGCCTTCAGAAAGAGGCTACTTTTCTCGTTCTAATCATGACTCCTAGTTACTAACCAACATTGCAGAATGAAAACATTAGGGGGCAACACTGGGGAGCTGGGTTTAAGTAGCCATGTCACATGCAGAAGAAAATGCCTCCATATTGCCATCCATCTCTTTTATTCTCCAAATTCTAGAGATGGCATCCCCGGCCCACAAGAGCTTGTGGTCAACTCTGCCTTGACCATGTCTTCTACCACCCCTGGGGTAAGCCATTGGTCCAATGCTGGAATATTTGTGATTCCAAGCATTAAACTGTGTCTTACAGAGCAAATTTTGTACCACTGTCTTGTGATAGACACTGTATGTCTGGAATAATAATGATTAATTTATGTGGATTTGATTTTATAGTTTCAAACGCACGAGGAAAAATTAAAGAACTAAAAGAAAAGACAGACAAATCTGCCCCTGTAGCTGCCCAATCCCAACAGAATAAATAGATCCAGTAGATTCAGAGATGATTTCAATAATGCAATTAACCTAACAGTTCTGCAGGATATTTGCCAAACATGACATCCAGCAGCTGCATTCTCTCCAAATTTCTTATGACATAATTTCCAAAACAAAATTGCGAGCATAAAACATATTTGCACAAATTTCAAGGGGTTGTAAAATGCGGTGTTTGTCCTAAGAGGAAAGTTTGCAGCTGTCGGCGCTCACATTAGAAAAGAAGAACGATGGGGTATAAATACACGAAAGATGGAGAAGCCAAACCCAAGGGCAACGCGTGGCAGCAAGTAACCAAGACTAAGGCAGAAAGCAATGAAACAGAAACTAAACGGACAAGACACAAACCCGGGTTGGCTCTGCAAAGGTGAACGAAATTGACAAACCCTAGCCAGACCAACAGAAAGAAGAGATAAGACTCAAACTAGCAAAATTCAAGATGAAAAGGGAGCTGTGACAGCAGGTGCCAATGGGATCCAAATCACTAGTGAGAACCTGGAAAACTTTTCATCCAAAAAGCTGGAAAAAAATAGAAAAAGTGATGTAAACATTTGTAAATGCATTGGAAGTACTGAAATTAAATTCAGAAGATATAAATGATTTAAATAAACATATAATGAGCGATGGTTCTGCAGTAATGTTTAAAAGTCTCCCCCACAACAAAAGCCTGGGATCAGATGGCCTCACTGGTGAATTCTATCAAACTTTTGAGGATGATAGAATCCGGACACTGTTCTAACTGTACCACAACATAGAAAGGGGAGGGACACTACCAGACTCATCCTATGAAGCCTGTATTACAAGGCTACAGATACAACAAGGAGAAAGGATAGAGGAGTGGAGGGAGGGAGAGAGGGAGGGAGGAAGGGAGGGAGGGAGGGAGGGAGGGAGGGAGGGAGGAAAGCAAGCCATAGACCAGTTTCCCTAGAGAAGATAGTTGTAAAATTTCATAGTAATAAACCTCAAATGAAATTTAACAACATCTTAAGAAGATAATACATAGTGATCAACTTGGTTTCATTCCAGAGATGCAAGTTTAGTTCAATATATACAATATATTAACTTATGAAATACATCTTATAAATAGATTTAAGACTAGAAACCACATGACCATCTCAAAAGATGGAGAAAAGACAGCATGTCTTCAAAACAAAATGTCAAAAGACACTAGGGGTAGAATGAGCATACCTCAGCATAATAAAAGCTGTACATGATTGAATTTCAGACAACAACGTACTAGATATGTAGACACTGACATCATTTCCTCTAACTCTAGAGTAAGGGAGGAATTATTATTATTCCCACTCATTCACTGTACTACTCAAAATCTTAGCCAGAGGAATAAGATAAAAGAAAAAAACAGATACAAATAGAAAATGAAGACATTAAATTACTATTTAAGGCCAACATAATCCTGTGCTTAAAAAACACTATGAACTGCTGGATGGTTGTGGCACACACTTTTAATTCCAGCACTTGGGAGGCAGAGGCAGGTGGGGCTCTGTGAGTTCAAGGCCAGCCTGGTCTACAAGAGAGTTAGTTCCAGGACAGGCTCCAAAGCTACAAAGAAACCCTGTCTCAAACAAAACAAAACAAAACTAAAACTAAAACTAAAACAAAATACAAACTGAAACAGAACAACAACAACAAAAAAAAAACCCAGTATGAACTCCAGTAAAAATTTTAGGCCTGTTGATAAACACTTTCAGTAAAATTCCAGAATATAAAAGCATCAATCAAAAACCAGTAGCTTTTATGTATACCAAAAATGATCTTATTGAAAAAGAAATTAGGGAAAATATCCCATTGACACACCATAGCTTTCAACTAACCTAGAAACCTACCTGAGGGGGTGTAAAACCTTCACAAAGAGACTTTGGGGACACTGGAAAAGGAAAACAATGAAGAAGATGCAAGGTGTTGAAGAGACTGTCTGTGCTCTTGGATTAGCAAAGTGGAATAATGTGGAAAGGACTGAAAATAATGTACAGATTTAAGGCATTCGCCACCAAAATTCCAATGCCACTCTTCACAAAACAATAAAAACGTATTAAAATTCACATGGAAGCCCAAAAGACCACAGCCAGTCAGAGCAAGTGTAGGCAAAATGAATAGAACTGCCAGAGGTATCGTTAATACCTGACCTCAAATTAACCTGCAGAGCCAGAGTGGCGCAGCATGGTACAGACACAACAATGGATGTGTTTATTTTGTGTCACAGGTAGATTTCATTATAGCCCCCAGAACAGGGATGGTTGGAATCCCAAAAAAATTTAAAAATAAAATAGGTAAGTTTTCAATAGCTTACGGAAGTAGCAGCCATGTATTAGCAAATGTTTTGAGTCATATGACAAATTTTTAAAAATTAAATCAAAGCCCAAGTCATTCATCCCAAGAGGGCAAAATTTAGAAATCCATAGTTTTCTATGTATGAATCAGAAATAAAAAAAAACAGGCAGAAATCAATAAATCTTCCAACTGAGGAATATAAAATTGAACTTGAAGAAAGTAGAAGCAAGAAATAATAGCAAATAGATCAATCCGCCAATCACTACGTTAGCCAGAAAGCAGAATGCATAGTGGAGAATGGCCAATTAAAATGCAGATTTTTCAAAAAAATCCAGTTGGTTTTGAGCAATGCTGTTTATAAAGGAAAGAGAAGAGGGGAGAGTATCAATCTCAGGGATTAAAATAAGAAAATTACATTATAAATTCTTCAGATGTTGAAATGATAGAAGAAAAAAACTCCCAAGTGATTGTAAAAGTGTATGGCCAATTATACTGCTTTTGAAAATGTGGATAAAATGGGGATTCCATGAAGAGCAGTGAGGTGCTGAAAACACATCAGTGGGATCCGTGGGTAATGCTGAATTGAAAGAAAAAGTGCATCAACAAAAACAAAAACAAAAAAAACCCAGCAGAAACAGTCTGGGAGTCTGGGGGAGGGGATGGAGAGGATGTTTGTTTCATCTCGAGGTTCCAAGGATTTTAATCTGTAGTCCTTGGTTCTGCTGATTGCAATTGGGAGACAAAGCTGATGGTGGGGAGCCCACGGAGGAAGCTGCTCACACAGTACTTGAGAAGAAGCAGAGAACAAGGAAGGACCTGGAGACCAGGCAAGATCTTCAAATGCTCAGGCCTAGGGACCCACTTCTGTTAACCAGGTTCCAACCCCTGAAGCTCCCAACCTCCAAAAATAGCACCCCAGCTGGGGAACTAAGCATTCAACAAAGGAGTTGATGGAGCACATTTTGTATTCAAGCCGTATCACCTCCTGGTAGATTGTACGCAATATTGTGAACCCTAATGCACAATACAAGAACTTTGCAAAATCAAGTCTGAGGGTCAACAACTCAACTGTGATGTTTTGAATGAGAAATGCCTCCTATACATTGGGGTATTTGAACACATGGCATTATTTAGGGAGGTTTAGGAGATGTGGATTTGCTAGAGGAAGGACTTCACGGCTTGGGTGGGAGGATGAGGGGAATTTTGAGAGTGTATACCCTCTCTCTAATTCCAGTTTGTTTTCTCTATTTTGTGCCTGTGGGTCAAGATGTGATCTCTCTCAGCCTCCTGCTCCCACCATCATGTCTGCTGCTTGTTGCCATGTCTCTCTGCCAGGGTAGACTCATCCCTCTGGAACCCTGAGATAAAATAAGCTCTTTTCTTTAGGTAGTCATGGTCATGGTGTTTGATCACAGCAATAGAAAGCATGCCAGGACAGGAGCATCATTGATAGAACGCCTCCAGTGATGTCGTGCACGCCACATACAAAAAGGGGAAATTCTATTAGGTAAAGTTGGATTTATTCCACAATTGTGTGTTTCGGTTGATATTACATTCCTGGCCTCGTGATCACAGAGTACAAGTGAAGAGCAAAAGAAACAGAACAACGCGAAATCTCCCAAACTACTTCATGATCCTTACCAGTAAAGTGCTGATGATCCGGACTGGCAAGATTTGATCCACAGCCGTGGTAAAAACCATCCGCGGATGTGAATCGAGTGGAATCTCCTTTATCCAAACCCTTTCTGCTCACTTCATATCCAGTGGCTTAGTGTTTAGTGTTCGCCCTCTGAAGTTCGTTATAGAAAAATAGATCTACTGCCCCTACTTTGAGTCAGCATTATGCCAGAAGGCCTACCCAGTGCAACCATGAAGAAAACCGAAGAAGGAGCACAGGGATTTTTTTTAAAGGAGTGCTTATAACCACACTTCTTTTTCAATGGCATGATTTCAGATTTTGACATCAGCTAATATGAAGTTTGGATTAATAACAGATTCAGAAAGATGCTGGAAATAGCTCCATACAAAAATAACTATATATATATATATATATATATATATATATGAGTATGTGTATATATATACATTATATATAACTATATATATAAAACTATATATATTCTAAGTGCAAAACTAGAAAGATACATTTGAAAATAGTACTATTTATAATTATTCAGAAAAATATCAAGTATGTAAGTCTATAGAAATGAGTATAAATAATCAAATATATAAGTCTCTATCTAGGAAAGTACAGTGGAACATTCCACATAGAACAACACAACAGACCACTAAGGAAAGACACATACCAAGACAGCTAGACAAACATTTGTTGATCAAGGCTTTAGACATTATGAAGATTTAATTCTTCAATGACATATAGGTTGAATATCTAATAAGAATCTCACTCCATTATTTTGAAAGCATCCTTTCAAATAACATTTTTAGACTTCCCTTCACTTTGTTTCTTTGTAGTTTCCCGTATTACCGTGATTACTCTCTCATCTTTTTTTGACCCCTACCAACTGCCCCTCATCCTCATTGCTACTTGTCTCTTTCCTAGATTTTGGTTTCTTTTCCATTTAATCTGACCAGGGCCATTTGTGTGACCATTGTATTGGGAGTACCCATTGGAGCCTAGTGGTACAACTGACCTCTTCATTATTTTTATGTTTGTCTTACGTACATTCCTAGAAATTTCCAGAAGTTTTGTGCCAGTGCTCTGGCTATAAATGACAAGGACACACTTTAAAAAAAAAGAACTAGAGAATTTATAAGGTTTTTTATTTTTGGTTTTTTCGAGACAGGGTTTCTCTGTAGCTTTGGAGCCTGTCCTGGAACTAGCTCTTGTAGACCAGGCTGGCCTCGAACTCACAGAGATCCGCCTGCCTCTGCCTCCCGAGTGCTGGGATTAAAGGCGTGCGCCACCACCGCCCTGCTGAGAATTTATAAGTTTTAAGACTCTGTCTGAAGCTACAATGATTAGATCAATATGAATATAGACACATAGCTAAATAAACCTGGGGGTCAAACTGAGGCAAGAAAGAGACCCACACAGTTTTGTAATTTCCAGTGACATATAATTTCACTGGGAACCACAAGATCTCTTCAATAAATTTTACCCTCCCAAAACTCTATTATGTGTGCTAAGGAAAAGGGCCCCTCTGCCTATCTCACACAGTATATGAAAAAGATTTGAGAAAACCATAACATCAGTCTAAAAGTTAAAGCAATAACTAAGCTTCAGAATAAAACAGTTGAATGCCTCCATGGCCTCGCTCCAGGCAAAGATTGCTTAAATAGGCTGCAAAGAGCAAACAGGAGAAGAGCAAGGCAGCAGCTGACATTAGGAAAGGAAGAGGTGTTCATCAAAAGAGTCAACACACACACACAATGCTAAGATGAGCCCTGCCTCGGTGACAACACATGTCTCACACCTATGTCAGCGTCTCTCTGTATCCCATCCCGCCTGAACAGACAAGGTCTATTTTCCCCCTGTCTCTTCCTTTCCTTCATCAGCTGGCTTTGTGCCTCGTCACCCTGGGCAAGAATTCGAAGCAGCGAAATGACTGGAGTTTCACCTGTCTCTCTGGAGACCCAAACATAAGTCTGGGTTATTTTGCCAACATAAAGATGCAATCTTCAAAACAGCAGGGATGGAAGACTGAGCTTAAATGGCCAAGTTCATTTACAAACCCAAATCTATGTGGCCAACGAGGTATGTTTATCTAGAGAACAGGACTTGGGAGCCAGGCAGATGGGGATTTCTATTTCAGGGATGGAATTTACTTGTTAGCTTCAGACAAACCATCTCTCTGCTCCAAGTCCCATCTCTTAACTGCACCAGGATGGCTATATGACAGGTGGATTTTCTGATTAAAACACCAAAAGTTATCCCAAAAATACCAATGCTCACAAATGCTAGCAAATATCCCACTATAAGCCGTTCTGGTATCAAATGTGTTTCAACAGTTTTGAATATAAATTACTTTTTTGGACTACAAAACACATAAAAGTAGAAAACTAGAGAAAAGAGGATTTTCTTCCCCAGTGAACACTGTAATTCTCTAAGGGGTATGAGGGTGTTTGATTTTCCAATGTGAGTCTGATCCAGCGAAGGATTGTTCTACAATCTAGTGCTGTTTGAATGTCCTTGGGGAAAAGATGGTGTCAAATACAACAGGCATAAAGGTCTATCGCCCACTCTGATAAGAACTGTTGAAGAGTCTTAATCCTTACGAGTAACATAATCCTACAAAAGGCCTCAGTCCCCATCAGCCCAATCTACATAGAAACATTCACGAAGCATCATTTTTCAAACAAAAATTTTACAAGTGGAATTGTGCCTGACTCACCGCTTCTGAATTCTATTAGTTTTAGCTTTCGCAACTTGGAAATAGACAAATCCCTTGTCACCTTGCTAATTAGCATGATGAATCGTTGAAGTGGGATCATTCCATCACAAGAGAGATGACGCCATTGCTTTTAATTAACTATATGGGGATTTGAATTGATGCAGAAAGAATCCCGAATCTACCCATTTACCTGGCTTAATGTCTAAAGCCTTCTGAGAATGAGCATAGCTGTGGGCTTACATTTTCTCTCTTGAGCTCCTCCCATGATAACAGGATTATACATAACATTTTGCAAATTTATAATTGTGTTTCTGTGACAGGGGCGCGATTAAAACGTGAACAGAAAGTGGTAGACAATACACAATCCTGCAGTACCGACCTTTTTCCAGCTGCCTGTTGGATTACAGTATTAGTTACTCAGAATGTTTCAGTCACAATAGTTGCTAGGTGATACATAATTTTCTTTTATTCATGAGTGCATTCATGTATGCAAACAGCCTTGCTATGCCAATACCAGCTTTATTCATTGTTATAGAGGCCTTAGACCTTACTGCTTCTGGGTGCAGGTTCTTCAGGCTTTACAGACTCCCAGGCTGCCGTCCTTGAATTCCGTACAAATCGAGACCAGGAGCATGCCTCTGGGTTTCTCCACGGACTCTTTCTTTGGAAAAGTTAGGCAAGGCTGCCTGCCACTCTTCTGCTCTTTCTCATCTGGGAGCCACTATGAGCTCAACACCTTCACTTTACAAGATGATTAGATCCCAAGGCTTATATTTAGCATTGTAACTAAACCCCACATTGAACAGATATTATGCTTGGTTTATCGCTGGACCTCACTATTTTATGTCTGTTTAACGGGCATTTATAGAGCGTCTGGCCACCTGGACTTGGACACTGAAGAAACAAAGGGTCGCGCCTGAACCAGGGAGATGAACATGGGCAGATAAATCTAATAAAGTATGGGATCATCGGTGCCACTGTGAAGGTACCACAAAAGAGAGAAGCGAGGAGGTGAGAGAGTGCAGCGGGCTTCACAGAAGTCACACCTAAGATTTCTGATGGCTGCACATAAGCGTCGAATCAAGATAAGATGCACACAGTGGTGCCTGCAACCGTGCTGGAGACCAAGTGAGCAACAGCCAGGCCAGCTGTAAATATAGACCCCCCACAGTTGGACATAGAAGCCTAGGAAACAGCACCATAGCTCCTGCAGCAGCTGGTCTCGAATGGCCCGGCAGCGCTGAATAAATGACACCATACTCAGCCCCAATCCACACCCATTTCCAGCTGGTGATGAACCAGGGAAAGTCAACTATCCCTCCTGTCTCCCTTAGGGTTTCTAATGCTGTGAAGAGACACCATGACCATGGCAACTCTTATGAAGAAACTGTTTAATTGAGGTGGGCTCGCTTACCATTTTAGAGGTTCAGTCCAGTATCATCATGGCGGGATGCATGGCAGCATGCAGGCAGACATGGTGCTGGAGGAGTAGCTGAAAGTCCTGCATCTAGCAGCCAACAGGAAGCCGATGGTGACACTGAGTGGAGCTTAAGCCAAAGACCTCAAAGCCCGCCTCCATAGTGACACACTTCCTGCAACAAGGCCACACCTCCCAACAGTGCCACGCCTTTTGAGAGCCATTTTCTTTCAAACCACTGCACCTCTTAAACAATCACATTGATTCTCCCTGTAGCTGGCCCACCTCCAGCTTCCCTGGGCTAGCAACCCTCCATCAGAGTATCCCCAAAGCCTTCCCTTTCCCGTTATAAAGCCTTTCTGCACCCTTTCCACATTGGCGTCTCTGCTGGTGTTGGTGCTGGTGGCTGACTTCTTTGTTAGAGCAAATGCACACTGCATGATCTTTGCTGCTTCTCATTTTATTGACATTTCTGATTTCCTCAGTGCCTGAGCACAAAAGTCGCTTGTGAAATTTCAAGAGACCCCCAAGGAACCAACACAGCTTTGAGTAAGAAGTAGAAAAGGGCAGGAGGCATCATCCATTCTGAGTTTGAAACATCTTAGGACATTATAGCAATCAAGACAAGATGGCCCTGGAGTACCTACAGATGGGGATCCAGATGTGTCTGTCCTAACCTGAGGGCCACTTCCCGAGACATTGGAAATGTATATGACTGGTGGGGACGTTGGTCCAGGGGCTGCCTCTGTTTAGGTAGAAGCATTCTGTTGTCCTTCATTCCATTAAGTTTCTAGCTTAATCCATGGTGCCTTTTTTGGACACTAGAAGAAATGTTCCCTCCCTCCCTGGGGAAAAGGAAGCAGTTCACTAGAGTGGATATTCAAAAGCTATAGCTGGGCTCTGCCTCTGTGGTTTCTGGTCTGGATTGTATCCACAGCCCCTTCACACTCCACCACAGATAGCTGCTCTTGTCCCCTACCTTTCCCACCTTGGTGGACTGAAATCTCTCTAAAATGTGAAGACCAAATAATCCATTCTGCTAGGATTTGGACTATGACAGATTCACACCATGCTTGCCTGCTGTAGCATTTTTCTTTCAGTGACTCTAGGGAAAATGGCATCCCCGTCCCCACACTGCCAAGAGCCTGTGTATGAATCTCTAACCCCGCCTAGAAGACTCCCCAGATTTCCAGATTCCAGGAGAATGGCAAATATCCTTCCCACTTTGTCAGGGAAGTTTACAGGTTCATGCCATCAGGCTTCAGGACAAAGCAGACTCTAGGTGGTGTGCTGGCTGTATTGTGTCAACTTGATACAAGCTGGGGTCATTCTGGAAGACAGAAGCTCAACTGAGAAAATGCCTTCACCATTCTGGCCTATGGTGCTTTTTCTTAATTGCTCATGGATGTAGGAAGGCCCAGTTCATTGTAGGTAGGGAAACCGCTGAGCTCATGGTCTAGGGCACTTTAGCAAAGCAGGCTGAGCAAGCTGTGAGGAGCAGCCCAGTGAACAGCAATCTTCTGTGGCTTCTGCTTCCGTTCCTGCCTACAGGTTCCTACCCTGAGCTCCTGCCTTGAGTTCCTTAGATGATAGACTACAAGGTGTAATATCAAATAAACACTTTCCTCTCTGGGTGGCTTTTGATCATAGTGCTTTGTCCTGGCAGTAGTACAGGTATAATGAATGGGTCCATGTCAACAAAACCTTCCTCACATCCTCAGAGAGACTTGTCACAGTCTTTACTCCCAATTTAGGACCTCCTTTCCTTCCCTGTCACCCAGGAATCTGAAACAGCCTGACTGAGGCCTGCACTGTGGACTACTTAACCAACTAGATGACACAAAACCTCCACCTTCTGTGGCCTCTAAGAGGGGACACTCCCTCCTTCTGACTCTGCCATCTGGGCCTGAACTCTTTGCTTTGCCAGCGTCTGTCAATCTATGGTACTAAAAAGTCTCCTAAGAAATTTATTATCCAAAAGGAAAATCTGCTATAGTGTCACCCTTGAACTCTAAATCCCAAACATTTCAACTTCTTCTCAAGTTACTTCTGTCAAATATTTCCATCTTGGGGAAGCCACAGCAACTCATGCAATTATTATGAAGCAGTAAATGGCTGAGAACAACTGAAGCCCACGTGTACTATCTGGAGATACCTATGAGCCCTGCCACAATTCTTTCCATCCATCCCACTGAAGATGAGAGTCCCAGAGGGTCAAGTTCCGTAGGAAGCTCTCCCCTGTCCTGTGCCACTTGCCATTTTTAGTGCCCTCCTAGATAATCTTCTTGTCATCATCTATGGGAATTGTACCATCTGTCCAGGCCCCATCACAGAAGGTTACTGCTTTGTCTGACTGCTGTGGCCCCAACTTAGTTCTGTGTCCACTGGACTTAGAGAGCCTTGAGAACCGATCAAACCCTGCCCTCTGGAGCTGGCAAAGGCACAGATGTCATCAAGTGATTCTCCTGAGCTGCACATATGTGCTAAATGGAGGTATAAAAACCATTCTGTGGCTGAGAAATGAGCCACTGTCCCGCAGGCATGGGCAGTGATATCTTTCACAGCCAAAATAGGGGCTGAGGAGCGTCATGTCAGATGGTGCTGACGGGAAGAGAGAACTCTGGAGAGCACGAGAAGGGTTCCAAACATGTCCTCACTTACAAAGCAAAATACCGGGGGCAGCCCAGTACTGAGCCTGGTTTCGTTGCAGCTTCATGCTGGGAAGACGAGCAGTCAGTGTGAAGGAGGTAGCCTGGACTCTGGATGCTCCGTGTGCATTCGCATTCTAGGGCTGCCACCACTAATCAACATCATGTCACAGTCAATGGGAGATGTGTCCTCTGCAGTTCTGGAGGCCTGAAGTCACACTTTTTTTTTGTTTTGTTTTTTGTTTTTGTTTTTTCGAGACAGGGTTTCTCTGTAGCTTTGGAGCCTGTCCTGGAACTAGCTCTTGTAGACCAGGCTGGTCTCGAACTCACAGAGATCCGCCTGCCTCTGCCTCCCGAGTGCTGGGATTAAAGGCGTGCGCCACCACCGCCCGGCTGAAGTCACACTTTTTAAGGTTCTCGGAGTTACACGATTTATGGGTCAGAAACACAATCTGCCCCCCCTCCCCAACTGTGGAGGGTTTGTAACATAGGTGATGGGAATGCTGAGAAGCCTGCCAAGGATGTATGCAGTATGTTTTGATCAAGTCCATTTGCAATCCCCTCCCATTCATTTCTCCGCTGTTCCCTTCTACTATATTTCCCTCCCAACATGATGTGCCTTTATATTTAAAAAGTGAAGTATACATTTTGTTCCTAAATGTATACTGTATTAGAGTACTGTATATTCTTGAAAAATTGACATTATCAGGGAATCTCTCTTTCTCTCTCTCTCTGTCTCCCTTCCTTCTTCCCTCCTTTCCCTGTCTTTCCTCCTCCCCACTATTTCTGTCTTTAACTGATTTTCCCAGACGTAGCATAACGATGGCTGGTGTCTCAGATTTGCCATCTGCACTCCATCCACCTCTGGTCCCCACCATAGTGAAAGGCCCCTCACACAGCGAGTCAAATCAGCCCTCGTTCCTGTGAGCTGCTGTCGACAGGGTCTTTTTTTTTTTTTTTTTTTTTTTTTTTTTTTTGCACAACCACAGAGAAAGAAGCGAAGACACGGGGCAAGTAAAATAATGTGACCGCTAGCTCCAAGAGGAAGGCACAGACAGAACTTTCAAATAAGGAAGAAATTCTAGAAAAAGACTCTGTTTTTCTCTTACTTACAAAGTCAAAGGAGTAGAAATAACTTCCCATTAAAATTTTAGTTTAGGTGCTGGTGAGATGGCCCAGCGATCAAGAGCACCAGCTGCTCTCACAGGGGATCCAAGTTCTGTTCCCAGCACTCATATGGGAGTGCGCAACCATCCAGGAATCAAAAGCCATCTTCCGACTATACAATTGTAAAACTCCCTCGCCATTTTCACTTCAGATACTCTTTCCTTTCCTTTTGTCTCTTTCTGGCATACTAAGGACTGCTCAGTATTGCTCATCAGGTTTTCAATTTTCTTCCCTCCCAATCCTCTTTCCCTCCCCATGTCTTGGTTTTGTATTCACCTCTTACTCACAAGCCCACTGTTCCTTTTCTCTTCTAGGTGGTTGGTAAACCCTTCAAATGGACTTTCCATTTCTTCTCAGATCAGTTAAATAATCAATGAGCTCTCTCTCCCCCACTCACTCCTGTACCTCAAGTGATCTGCTGCCGCGTTCCTTAGCTCCAGACAGCAGTGGCCCCACAGCCCATGCTGTCAGCAACAACTCTGTTCTAGACTGTTCCAGAGAGCATCTGGGTTCTACTGCCCAGGTTCTTGCCTTTGTAGGTCATCTACCTATGCTGCAGATGGTCTAGCAATGCCTTTGAAGGCTTAATGTCACTCAAAGGACTTCCATGTCCTACGCAGGACAATAGAGAAAACACTAAGTAGGCATGAGGCATGGTGAGTTCATCTGTAGGAGCCCCCGAGGAGTCTCATATAGTGAAAGTCATTCTCTTGCAGCCTTGTTTTTCGTCTCTCTCCTTCCTACATCTCATCTCTCTGCTCTCTGGGTTCCAGAGATGAAGAACCCAGCGGTGTCCTCCCTTCTTGTGTCTACACAGCTCACACAAGAAGCTCCAGAGGCAGAGGCACTGAAGAGGCTCAAATGTGGAAGGAGGGGCAAGGGGCCCTGGAAAAAAAATGAATCTTTTCTTTCTGTCCAGCAGAGGGAGCCCAGAGACTCCCTGGTGGGTATTGATGGGTATGTGATCATAACCTGAGGCTCAGGGTGATCATTTAGGGATAAGCTTCTGTGTGTGTGTGTGTGTGTGTGTGTGTGTGTGTGTGTGTGTGTGCGCGCGCGCGCGCGTATGTGTGGTGGGTGTGGTAGGTGTGGTGTGTGTGTATGTGTATGTGGTGGTGTATGTGTGGCTGTGGTGTGGTGTTTGTGTGTGTAGTGTCGTGTGTGTATATTGTGTGGGTGTGGTGTGGTGTAGTGTTTGTGTGGGTGTGGTGTGTAGTTTGTGTGTGGTAGGTGTGGTGTGTGTGGTGTGTGTATGTATGTGGTAGTGTATGTGTGGGTGTGGTGTGGTGTGGTGTTTGTGTGTGTGGTGTGTAGTGTGTGTGTGTGGTAGGTGTGGTGAGTGTGGTGTGTGTATGTGATGGTGTATGTGTGCGTGTGGTGTGCTATGGTGTTTGTGTGTATGTGGTGTGTGTATGGTGTGTGTATAGTGTGATGTGTGTGTATAGTGTGTGTGTGGTGTGTGTATGTGTGTGTGCGCGAATGTGTGTGCGTGTGTATGTGGTGTGTGTGTATGTGGTGGTGTATGTTTGGCTGTGGTGTGGTATGGTGTTTGTGTGTGTGGTGTGTATGTGTATAGGGTGTGGGTATGGTGTAGTGTTTGTATGGGTGTGGGTGTGGTGTGTGTGTGGTGGTGTATGTGTGTGTGTGGTATGGTGTATGTGTGGGTGTGGTGTTTGTGTGGGTGTGGTATGTGTATAGTGTGTGGGGGTGTGGTGTTTGTGTGTGGGGTGTGTGTGTGTGTGTGTGTGTGTGTGTGTGGTGTGTTGTTAATCTACTTAGGGAAGGCCAGTTTGTTGCTTCATTCAGACTTCAACTGACTGGACGAATCTACTTGTTTAAGGGAAAACAGCGTGTGTTACCCAAAACCCATGAGGTTAATGTTAATGTCCTTTGAAAACTCCTCAGAGCAATTTCTAGAATAACATTTGACTACACATCTCTGAACCATGGCCCAGCATAGTGAGCATAGAGAATTAAACATCTAAAGCCAGAAATGTAACCAAGCCTTTCCTCTCTGGTGTACCCCATGAAAATGTCCCTTATATGTTGGCCTTTAAGTAGCCTATTGCTGCGATCCTGATGGATCCGAGAGGGGAGAAGTTCCCTGGTTGCTTTATCTAGCATGTGAGTTAGATAAACCAGTAGCGGGCAGAGTCTGCAGGCGGCCGCACAGACCACTGAGCTGGTATCCTGCCGAATGAGCTGTGGTTGGGTGGTGGTTACAGCTGGTTATGCCTGGGAATGACTTCCCCCAAGTACTGATACCAATCAGAAATGGCCTGTAAGGGGGCAGGAACGTGCAGGCATGCAGAGTAATTAGTTCCATAAAAAGCAAGTGGGGGTGGAAATGTTCAGAAAGCAAACAGCTGGTGACTCCTAGGGGCAGCCGTTCACCAACTGCCCCATCTTTGGAAATGTGTCCATCGTGAGACGCACTCTGCTGAAGGCTTGAACAAAAAACGAGAGGGTCCACCGGCTGTGGGTCTTCACCCGGATCCCACCGGCTATTCCCCGAGAACCGGACCTCAGCAGCAGCAACTTGGGGGGAGGGGGGGGCAGCAGAAACTTCTAGAAAAGGTCCTGGTGGAAGGATACCGGGTCTTAAAGCCCAGCTCTTTAGCCTCCCTTCCACAGTACCCTAGGGACTGTCCCTTTCCCCACCACTCGGCATCAGGGAGAGCCCCGTCCTGGGATCACACACACACCCCCCGGAAGGGGTCCCAGCCCTGACCAGGGCCATTGCTCCCGTTTCCCACCAGAGGGCGCTCTCCCACCAGGAATCCTGGCACATCCCGGCCTGCTGTCCAGTTCTAGAAATCATCTCTCATCCCTCTCTGTGCTGGCCTGGCCCTTTGTGGAGATCCATGGAATGTGCTCCCTCTTAGGATTTGGGCTGGTCTGAGATTGACCCCTCTATGCATAGGAAACCAGAGAAGACTGTCTTAGTCACTGTTCTAGTGCCGTGAAGAGACACCATGACCAAGGCAATGCTTATAGAAGAAAGCATTCAATTGTGGGGTTCTTTACAGTTTTAGAAGTTAGTTAATTACCATCATGGTGGGAAGCACAGTGACACACAGACAGACACAGTGTTGGAGAAGTAGCTGAGAGTTCTATATCCTGATCCATAGCAGGGCCAGAGATTGGGCCTGGCATGGGCTTTTGAAACCTCAAAGCCCATCACTAATGACACACTGCCCCTAAAAAGGTCACAATTCCTAATCCTTATAGCCCTTTCAAAGAGTTTCACTCCTTGGTGATTAAACATTCAAATACGGGAGCTTACAAGGGCCATTCTTATTCAAACCACCACAAAGGTCCGGTAGGCCCTTAGGCAAGAGCAAGGTCCCTTCTAGTGCTAGCCTACCACGCCCCTGCACTGGGGGCCTCTGGCTTTATCTTGGCTCTTCCACCACTTCAGTCAGGAACTTTTCCCCCAGCGTCACTGGCGTATACCACTTTTCTCCAAACAGAAATCTTCTGTCATGGAAGGAAGTCCATGAAGCCTAGAAAGTTCTAAAGAGAGGCTCATTAAACCTCGGGAACCAAACAACTTACAAGTCTCAGGATGTCCCTGAAACCAAATTCGCAATGTCCCTTACTCGCCAAGGTTGTATAAGTGGTAAGAATAGCTGAAGAGGGGAGGCCTGCTGAACTACCTGAGAGCCCCTCCAGGGCTCCAGCTTTCCTGAGTCATCGCCCATGCTTGACTCAGGCGAAGGAGCTCCTGTGAGCAACTCTTCACCCACACTCTTGTGAGTAGCTCCACTAAAATCATTGGTTCACTGAGTTAACTGTGATGATACCGTCGTTATTTTTCTCTGTTGTCCATTCTTTATCTGGGACGAGTAGACGTTGGCTCACATTTCCCCAGGAATGTCACACAACAAGCACCAGTCACCCTTGGCTGCTCTTTTGCAATGTAGCACCCAAGCTTGCAGCCAAGCCAATAAATAACCAGTACTACATGAATGGATGCTTGTGTGTGTGTGTGTGTGGTGTGTGTGTGTGTGTGTGTGTGTGTGTGTATACAGGCACATGCATGTGTGCACACGTATGCATGTGTGTGTACCTGTTACTAGTGATTGAAGACAGGTTCTAATCCACCCTATGCAAGTAGTTAAGTAGTTGGCTATTGAGCTATATCTCCAGCCCTCTCTAAATTTTATTCTGAGGAAGTGGCTCACTATGTATTTTTAAATGTATATCCACAGAGTAACCTGAAACAGAAATCGTGTGATCTGCATGCTTCTGCTTGTGAGTTAAGACTCTTATTTTGCTTTTGAGACTGTTATCATCCAGGACAAAGATGGAGAATAGTATTCCTGCCAGGTGCCAGATGTGTAAAAGTTTAACTTAGCTTTTCTTAGACAGCATTAGATAGGCAATAAAACCTTCAGTAACAGTTCAAGAAACAGTGAAAGAAGAGAAAGTTGCTTTTCTGTACCTTTGATAGCAATCTGCCCCACTGTTTGCCAAAGGTACCCTAAGTCTTTGCTTTGCTCTAGATATTGTGTAGCTTACAGCCAGTCCTGGATAGAATATTCTAAAGACGAAAGAGAATTTGCAGTGTTGAAGCCCTGTCTTTTACAAGTGTGGAAACCAAACCTCAAGCTGTGTTAGTGTGGAAGTGAGCCTCCTGCTCCGGGTCCTAGCTCACTCAGCCTTCAGTGTAACTAAGCTCTCCCAGAACCTGTAAGCCTTCCATGCTTGGAGCTTTGCCAAGAAGTGGCATGGTCCCAGCATCCCAGCCAGTGGGGACATTCTATGGGGACCTGCTCTGAGGGCAGCCTAGGGAACCGTTTTCTGAGAAAGCCCTGGAACCTTTGCCCCTTCCCAATGGCATATCTTTAGCTATGTGAACGCCCATGCTGTGAGTGCTGTATGCTGCAGAAAACCATTCATTGTGGCCTACACAATACAGGAATATCCCACCCAGCTCGGAATCCCAGCCATATTCACTGTATTGTACCCAGAGAAAGAAGGGTGCTTTCTAGTGCAGAGAAAGGCGGAGGGGCATGTCTTGTTGGAGCCTGGGGGATCATGCCCACCCTTTGGTTGCTGGTGCCTCAGCTTTCCCACGACTTCGTTCTCCTGGTGGCTTTGAATCTGAAGGTCATTTTCAAGGTTAACTCGTTCAATATATCTTCAATGGTAAGAGAGGATGCTGCGCTATGGGTGTAAAAGCTGCCTGAGGACTAAGAGCTGGGAGTGTACAAAGCCCTGGGAAGGGCTCTGGAAGACCAGGTTTGTGACCAGTCTTGCTCGCTGTGGGCTTCTTCAACAGTGTTGCAGGTTAGAAACATGTTACTGTTTCACTCCTTACTAAGTCTTGGTTGCTCCTCAGAACTGCCCCCCTCAACTTTTACCTTTCTTTTTTTCATGTGACCTCCCTCCAACTTGCAGCACAGAAAGGCCCTGGCATCATTCCATAGCTACTGGATTTAGTTGAAGCACCTCTGTCTGACCCTCTGGGTCCCTGCTCCAGACAGGTCTGAGTCTACCCCTGAGTGAGCCCACGCTCACCCTGGAACATTAGACCTGTCTTGGTGGCCAGTCCAGTACTGGTCCAGAGGTTTAACCCTCCTGTGTGTACAGCAAACCCCTCATTTCAGCGTGACTTCCTCTCTGTGTGAATGTGGGGATCCTCCTCTATATCCCAGGGCCCAGGAGTAGTGTGATAGGGTAGAGACTCACATTCTGCACTTGACACTCCAGCCCTTCCCTGCTCCCACCACTGTGTGTGTGTGTGTGTGTGTGTGTGTGAGAGAGAGAGAGAGAGAGAGAGAGAGAGACTGGGTTTCTCACTGGCCTCAAGTTTACCAGAGCAGACTAGGCTAGCTGCCCCCACTGCTGGGATGATAAGCACATGTCACTGTTCCCAGCTTTTTAAAATCTTAAATAATGATAGTAGTGGCAACTTAGATGCATGGGCTTGCAAGGTATCTCGGTTACAGTTCTATTTCTATGGCAAAACACCATGACCATATGAAACTTGGGGAAGAAACAGCTTATTTTACTTATACATTGTATCACAGCTTGGGCAAGGACTAAAACAGGGAATGAACCTGGAGGTAGAAGCTGATGCAGAGGCTATGGAGGGGTGCTGCTTACTGGCTTGCTCAGCCTGCTTTCTTATAGCACCCAGGACCACCAGTCCAGAGACAGCATCACTCATGATGAGCTAGGCCCTCCCACATCCGTTATCAATCAAGAAAACGTATCACAGGCTGGCCCGCAGGTCAATGTGTTGTGGGGGCATTTTCTTAATTGTGGTTTCCTCTTCCCAGATGACACTAGCTTGTGCCACATTGCATTACTCTTGCCACCATACATGGTAAGCACTGAAGGACTGAGCCAACTTCCCAGCTTGAGCCCTTAATTTCTTGTTTTCCTTAAGGCTGTTGACAAGGTGACACCCTCTCAACCTGTATTACTGGGACTGGTGGCTGAAATTGCTTCCATATGTTCCAGAAGAAATCTGGAGCCAGCCGTGAAAGTGATCTTCAGGAAAAGAACAAAGAAATTCCATGGATGACAGAGAAAGGAAGGCTCAGGTCTCAGGCTATCCAGAAAATCCTCTTAAAATCCAGAGAAGGGAGAACCATTTAACCCTCTCTGAATTGTGAATGCTATAAGCCAGAGGGAATAATAAAGAGAAAGTGCAGGGGGTATGGACTGTCAGCCTGGGGATACTCAGGATCCCAGAGCCCAGGAGAAGGAGGCAGCCTGCACCACATCGTGAGTCCTCGCCTGGGGATGCTATGTCAGCTGCTGCCTTCTACAAGGGAGAACTCAGACAAGACCCTTTCTTCTTCAGTGTCTGCCTCTGAGGATGAAAACACCAGAACAACACAGGGCCTTTCTCAAATAGAGGGGCCTGGACTGTACCCAAGACCTCTGACCCCAAGCTAGTGTCATGTCTTAGCCAAACTAGAGAGCCCTTAAGGCAAGAAAGGGAACTGTCTAAATTTCCAAAGCCTTGTCCAGTTCTGGAGCTCTCTAGGTTGGTGCTTTCCAAACATGGTCACTCATGTGGAGATGTGTGGAACCTACCCCACGAGATGAAGCATATTTTGTGGTGTGCCCTGATTATTAGTGTATTTTGCACATCATAGGCATACTTACAAATAAAAATAATAAAATCGTTGGCTATGGTCTTTTTTTTTCTTTTTTTTTTTTTTTTTTTTTTTTTTTTTTTTTTTTTTTTTTGGTTTTTCGAGACAGGGTTTCTCTGCAGCTTTTTTAGAGCCTGTCCTGGAACTAGCTCTTGTAGACCAGGCTGGCCTCGAACTCACAGAGATCCGCCTGCCTCTGCCTCCCGAGTGCTGGGATTAAAGGCGTGCGCCACCACCGCCCGGCTTGGCTATGGTCTTAATAGGAAATATCTCTGACTGGCTCAGATTTTGGATCCTTTATTCCCCTGCTGGTGGCGCTGTTTTAAAGACTGTTGAGCCTTTAGTCCTAGGAGGCAGAGCCTGGTTAACGGAATTAGGACCCTAGCAAGAGTCTTTTGAAGGCTATGCCTGCTTCTAGTTCCTGATATTTCTTCTGCTTCCTGGTTCACCATAGTATGAAGACCTTCCACCTCTCATTCCCACTGCTACAGATAGAGCTGCCTGTCGTGCCGTCTCCTTCATGATGGCGTGGCATCCCTCTGAAACCATGAGCCGAAACAGACCTCATATCTCCTACCTTGCTTCTAATAGGACAAAGAGAGAGTAACTCAGCGTATAAAATACAAACACAAAACCAGACACAATCTGAGACAAGAGACAAAAGGAGGCTTCAGATTTGGCCATGTAAAAGATGGGATTACGTAGAAGCAACGTTAAAGAAGAGCAGTATTAGCCGGGCGGTGGTGGCGCACACCTTTAATCCCAGCACTCGGGAGGCAGAGGCAGGCGGATCTCTGTGAGTTCGAGACCAGCCTGGTCTACAAGAGCTAGCTCCAGGACAGGCTCTAAAGCTGCAGAGAAACCCTGTCTCGAAAAACCGAAAAAAAAAAAAAAAAAAAGAAGAAGAGCAGTATTATAACTGGTGTGGGGTGTCACCCAAAGCCAACAACACAATGAGAGCTGGCATGCGATGCTGAACCACTGCAGAACCAATCTGTGTTCTCCAATGGCAGGTGGCTGTCCATGCAGCCGTCCACCCGTGACCCCAGCTCCAAATCGTGCAGGACTTGGATATGCTTCATCTGAGAGTAGGGGCCAGGCAGACACAGATGGTAATCACCCAGTGAGTCATGATATAGCTGTGACCCCTTGAGATGATCTTATTTTCTTTCTTGGACCAATCTATATCTCCTTTTCTGCTCTCACTGCTCCACGCGGTCTTCCGACTACCCTTCAAGGACTCTCTAGCTCCCTAAGAAGGCTACCACAAATGCTTTTGGGAAATAATTGCCAGGACTCATGACTAATGTCAGCTAGTAAGATGTCCTATTTGCCATTGGGAAAATGCATTGTAAAAGAAGGACCCTTTTCTGCAATGCCCACATTGCAGGTGCCTCACGTATAGGGCCAGAGATGGTGGAATATTGTTGTCAATGCCACACGGCCAAGAAATTGGAAAAGCAGAGATTCAGAGGGGTGTGGGGATGGGAAGGGGTGGAGGGGGGTCTCTCACTCTCTGTGCTCTTCCATCCTCTCCCATGTCCCACGTGCCTGCAGCCTGAGTTCACCCACACAGCCTCCCGCTCTGGTTTCTTTTCACTCTGTAAACGCTTTATTCAGAAGCCTTTCTTTCTCCCAGTAAAAGGTGAGTGAGTGCAAAGCCAGGCAGGGCATGTGGGCACAGGCAGTTTGTCATAAAAACTGATCCTGCTAAGCCAGAGGCCCCGCACAATTGATGCTTGCAGAGCTGATGGGGAAGACATGTAATCCCTGTAATACAGACAGAGGCATGTAATCTAGGAAGGCAGATTTATTTGTCTTGAACAAAAGGGATGCACAGTGTCATTCGTGCAGCCAGGGCTAACTTCAGAAAGTGTTGAAATCGTTTCTTTGCCCCACTTTCTCAACTTTTTCTCTAGAATTGTTCACCATCGACTGGTAACGCTGCAAATCCATCCTCTTGAGCCTCCTACCCTGAATATCCCAACCAACAAGATGCTGGTTATGGAAACTGGTTGATTCGAGGATCAGTGTAGCCAGGCAGTGAGGCTTCAGACGAGTCTCAGTAGCGCTGATCTTTGGTTTTATCTATTGACTCCATGGGCAGTAATTCTCCTATTTCCAGTACATTCAAAGAACACCCACACATGTCTTCAAAGCAAGGCAAGTTAGTGTGTGGGTGGTTTATAATAGATGATACATGTGAATATGTGCCTTCCTCAATCCTCCAGTTTATTGATAACCTTGCAGCTCCAAAGACTCCCTGTGACATTGTCCTGCCCAAGACAAAGCCCTTCTTTGTTGGAGTCTAATATTTAAGGTGATCCAGAAAAAAAAAAATGTGCCAATCAAAATTTCAATTGTGTGCCTCCTTTGCCAATTTAAGGCAGTTTCTTCCAGCAATTTTACAGACCCCAAATCTGCATCGTGTTTGTACACAGCCTGCTTTAAATACTCTATGTATTACTTGTAGTGTACCCAAATCAGGGCAATGCTTTGTAAATCGCTATTATACTGTATTATTTATCCAACAATAACAAGAAAAGTCTATGTAATTCAATAAATTTAGATGCATTTTTGTTTACCATAATCAATCCACGGTGTTTGAATTGAGATGAGGTGGAACCCATGGATTTAGTGGACCAACTATATATACAAAATTGTATACTGCAGCATATTTTAACCACAGAAAAGAAATGGAAAGAGACATTCATCAGCTGAGGCCTCATAAGGAAAGCAGCAGTTTACGAAGCTGAGTGAAGCTCTCCCCAGCATAATGCCTGGTGTAGAACAAGCATTAAACAATCTGTGGAAGAAAGGAAAAGCAAATGGAACACAGGCAGCCAGTGGTAGAATGAGCCAGGTCTAGACAGACTGATGTTGGCAGGTGCCCAGGGCACATGGCTGACTGAGGAAGTGATGCTGTAGGATGGGGTTTGTAGACCGTGTCCCCACTTTCTAAAACAGGAGGTGTCTGCATCAGCAACACTCTGGATATACTAAATGCATAAAAATGCTAGGAAGCCACAGAAAATCGCGTTGTCAGTATTTTTTTTGAAAGGAGAAATGAGGATTTCTGCCTTATAAATTTGATTTTTCTCTCTCTGTCTCTCTGTCTCTCTGTGTCTCGGTCTCTCTCTCTGTCTCTCTCTCTCTCTCTCTCCTATTTGACACACTAGCAAGACCATGATCATGAGTATAACCCCGATCTCACCCACTCAAGTGACTTCTCATCACTTATTTAACAATCTCCTTGAGTTAATCCTTCAGTTATTGCAAATTCTCTTTTTCTTATGCAGGGCCGAGCTAGTCGTGTTTGGGAATGTTATTTCCCATGAACAATGCATCAACAGAAACATAGCTGTCATTGTTATTGATGCTGCTGCAATCACTATGTGCTATTTGACTGATTGCAAAATTGTGGAGCTCAGCCTTTTCCTGTTTCCAAGATGAGTTTAAAAAACCTAGGAAATTCACTTTCTTTTTCTATAAAGTGGAAGTCTGTAAGTTGAGGTGCTGCCAACTAAGATGAAGATAGGATAGAACCAAGGATTTAGTCACCCCGGCATGCACATGAAAACCAAGGAAGGATCATGATAAAGAAAGCAGTTATTGACATTGATGGAACTGATAGAAGTTCTAAAATAAGGAAACCA
The DNA here is from genome assembly GCF_903992535.2 of Arvicola amphibius. Taxonomy (NCBI): domain Eukaryota; kingdom Metazoa; phylum Chordata; class Mammalia; order Rodentia; family Cricetidae; genus Arvicola; species Arvicola amphibius. The sequence continues at coordinate 31,274,363 of NC_052055.2, read as the reverse complement.
GGCTGGGGAATTGGCTCAGTGCTTGCCACACAAGTATGAGGATCCAGAGCACACATAAAAAGAGATGTAGGAAAGCACATCTCTAATCCCAGTATCCTTTAACAGAATAGGAAGTGGAGACAGCCGCATCCTTGGAAGGTCATGGGCCTGTTAGCCCAGCACATGCAGTGATGGATAATAAGAAAGCTTGGTTCAAACAAAGTAGAAGGCAGGGAGCAACGCCCGAGGCTGTCTTCTGACCTCTAGTCTCATGCTATGGCATTACACACTTGCACACAGACACACACAGAGACAGACAGACAGACAGACAGGCAGGCAGGCAGGCAGGCAGGCAGGCAGAGGGAAGAGAGGAGGGAGGGATGAAGAGGGAGAGTTTTAAATAAAACACATCAGGAAAGCGTCGGGCCTGGAGGCCCCACACAATGGCTGGTTGTACCATCCCTTGAGTTACTTTGAAAGGAGAATTTGGTTTCTGAACAGACACCCACAGCTAACTTTCCCTGAACAGCAGCAGACTTGAAGTCTTGTCTCAGACCAGCACAGAAAAGTGCAAATCTCTGGAAAACATAGACTTGGGCAGGTTCTGTCCCTTCTAGCTAGTTCCTTGCCAACCCTCAACATCCTTCACCATGTTCCTGAATTGAAGATGATATCATCCTCTTACCAGGTGCGATTTGCATCAGAAATAAAATGCCCCAGGACATCTGGAGTTGTCTCTGACCACAGGCACTTTACCAGTGGCCATGGATGTTGACATCATTACTGTTTTCTAGGGGCTGTTAGGGTGTCCTAGGGTATCAGGACAAAATCTAAGTTTCATTATTCTACCCTGCTTCTGAGAGTTCATGAACCACTATAAAACTAACTTTATGCACTGGTAGAATGTCAATGCATTAAAAATTAAAACAACTATAATGTAAAAGAAAGAAATAAGAATATTAACATTATGATTAATTTTCCCTGAAAAAGATAAATCTCACAAAAATGAAGTCAATTCCACCAAGTAGGAATTGTAAGACACACACTAATTTAAAACAAATGAACACATTAAGGAATCCTACTCAAGCCTTCATCCTTGTAAAACGGATTTGAAGGATGTTTTTAGATGATCTCAGAGGAGTTTAAAAACTGAACACTTAATACGTTGAGAAAAATAAATTACATCTCTCTTTAATTATACTGCTCTTGTGCACATAGCAATTTTTCTAGATGTCCTGGGAAATGTACACTTGTCCTGCCCCATGAAGTTATATAATATAGTTGAAAGAGACAAAATCCAAACCCACGGAGAGTCAGTTGAAAATGCACTGTACCAGTGATTGCCAAAGAAACACCCGATCCAGCCATTCATGAATGTATTCAACATCCATGTACAGGCATGTTATTTGAGGGTCTCAGTGAAGCATTCACACTCCTTCCCTCCCGCGGGGAGATTTTGTTTCCGGTCAGGTTGAGAAAGGAGTTAGGAATACTGGCAGCTGACCCTAAAAAGAAAAGTCTGTTATGGGCAAGTCTGCGTTGACAGATAGAAAGAAAGCAAGGACCCATGGTGAGAGGCTGGACAAGGGCTGCCAACAGCCTGAACCTGACAGGGCTTCTTTTGGAGACTACTGAAGGGTGCACGGCCTGACCGGTGCCTCACTACGTCCTTCGGAGGTCCTGATCCAGAGGACCGAGGTAGGCATATACACACAGGCATTTATTCAAATATAAAATGCAAGACATTTCAGAAAGTATTAAGTTGCTATCCTCCAGTTTAAATTGCTGCCATCTTCATAGGATGAGCTGTGCCTACTGAGTGTCCCTAATCACTGACCTGTGGTCTACTGATAGTCCCTCAGAGGAGGCTGAGGGTTACTGTGCCCTCACCAGATATCCCAGCTATTGTTTGCAATTTTGCCCTAATTGCCCAGGGTCTCTGGGTCTGGGGAAGGGACAAGAGAATGGTTGGGGAAGACTAGGGGTGACTGAGCTCTATCTATGCAGATACAGTGAAGCCATCACCTACATCAGATTAAGAATTCCCAGTGCAGCTGCTTTGGGGTCACCCACCACCCACCATTCTGTTAGTATTTCCTTCATCTGTGCTCTGTAAGTAAGCCCAATAAACTCATTGGTTCTCCAGAGTGAACTGGGGTGGAATTGTACTTTAGGTAGTTGATAAAACCTTAGGAGGGGGTCGATGTGGTTCACCCCACCCCGACTCTGGGGTCACAGATTGTGACTCATGGTGGCTGAACTTTGTCTGTTTTATTTATCTTTCATGTTAATTATCACAGTGATTGGAAAACAGAAAAAAATACCAAAAGCATATCCCAGAGGAGACATTCTTCCTCTCTGTTAAACGCATATCCTCATATCTGCAGGTCCAGTGGCTTGAATACAGATTTTCTATTCCTGTTTAGTACATCGGAGATGTTTGTACGGCTTGTCATCCTGGCAGAGACGAGATCCAAAAGGGGAAGAAGATGAGATGGGGGAGCTTCTGGAAGTACCTTTCCAGAATGCCTGCTCATGTCTCTGGCCTGATGGTCTCATCACAACAGCGAGAAGTCAGAGCAATTGCTTCTGAGTTCCAGTGTGCTGTGGCAGAGCAGCTCCTGTCAGAGCCATAAACCATTTTCACACAGTCAGTTGGGCTCAGGCCATGGTGGCAGGGCCGGGGTGAATGGCAGTCCTGCCTCTCTCCTGGAGCTCCGCTGCCCCGTGTGAAGAGCCATGCCGAAATCCTGACATCTACAAAGGCTTGCAGGTTTCACCCACTGGTGGAGATGTTTGTCTAGTTCCTCGGGAGGAATAGCAGAGTGTACAAAGGGAGTACAAACTTCATACCTCATCCCTCAAAAATGTACAGCCAGCATGTGTTAAATAAAACAAAAATAAGACTCACAAAACAAGGGAGGGAGGAGCTACCTGAAGAAGAGGCTAGGCTGGGAGGCCTTGAGTCCTGTACACTAACTGATCATAGAAACTCTGGCCAGAAACAACAAGTAGCACGTGTGTGAGTGTGTGTGTGTGTGTGTGTGTGTGTGTGTGTGTGTGTGTGTGCGTGCGTGCGTGCGTGCGTGTGTGTGTGTGTGTGTGTGTGTGTGTTGAGCTACAGGAAAGCCATAGTGCAGAGGCTCAGGATGGGGGCAGATTCTGTCCTTACAACCAAGCATCAGTTTTATCTCAAGGGACATCAGACGGGAAAGGCCATTCTGGGAACCCCATCACGGCTGCCTCACAAATGTGCCAGGTCCATTTTCAGGGGACTCTTTTGTTCTGGCTGTCCTGTCTGCCCAGCATATTCTTCCAGTTTTTCTATCCTTGTCTCATTTTATGTCTACCATATCTAAAGTAGGAAGCCCAGTTAATCATTCTTTCGACTACCTGGATGGAGACACCGCGGCTTGTATAATTATCATCCCCCACAGGTGAAAAGTAAGCCTACAGAGTCTCTTCAGCTTGTCTAGTAATTACCATATTTCCCGCACCTGGATGCATTTTGTTGAATGGCCGTCTTTAAGCCTTTCGCAGGCTCTGGTCCCCTTACCCAGCACCTAACACTGCCTCAGGGGTAGTGCGAACATAAAAAAGAAAAAAAGGCGGGAGGTGTGGGGGGGGAGGGAGGATCAGCTGTCGTGAGGCCCTTGGTCACAGAGGAGCTCAGAGTGTCTGTTTATAAATGTTACTACCCAGGCAGCCAAATAGAGGCACTCTGCAGCATAGGAGACGGAGTGTAGGGGTGAGGGTGGGGCTGGGGTGGGAGAGGCCATGCCAATTAAGCAATGGTCTCATCGTGCTCATTTCAAAATACCCTGCCTGACCCATTTTTAGGAACAGTGTTCAGAAAGAAAAGTCGAAGGGCATCTGGGCCAGCAACACCTGCTCCTGTTCTTGCCTTGGTGACATTATCAGCTCTAGCTGGGCGTCTTCCCTGCCCTGATGGGGATACGAGGCTGGTGGGTGACCAAGGCTCTTTTTGAGCCTCCACAGTCCTCATCAGAGATGGACAACAGAATCATAGACAAGGGGCGCCTTGCACACACACACTCCCTCCCCCGACCCGTCTCTTTGGGCTCCAAACTTTCCAAACCGGTCCCAAGCAGCTGCCTCTATACTTGGTGGGTTATTTCAGAGCTCTCTGTAAAGGGACCAAAATATCCAGTGAAATCCTTAACTGGACAGTTGTCCATGCTCTCCTGGGCTTCTCAAGGCCTCTCTGACTCAGGAACCTCAAGACCCTCATCTGCGCAGCCGCTGCCTTCTTCCTCCTCCCCAGCGTGGCCCCTTGTTATCTCCTAAGCCTCAGCTCCTGGGTCAGGGATCGCCACCAGCCCAGGCCCCGCCCCCTGGGCTCCCAGAGGGGAAAGGCTGAGCCCACCCCTTCTAGCCCCGCCCCGTCCCGTGTTCGCGACCCCGCCCACTCCTGGCTCCACCTCGCGCTGAGAGTTCTTAGCCGGGGAATCCCAGAGCCACCGGGCCAGGGAACCTCTGGGGAGTCCAGGGGCAGCTTTGTTCCTGGGCTGCGCTGGCTGGAGAGGGCTGGGGCTTCTCCCCCAGGACCTGCTTGGCCCGTTTTCTGCTTTGCCCTCTCTCACACACTTGCCATTCTGCTCTGTAAGTTTCAGCCTTGCCCTCCAACTGCTGCCTTTAAAACTAGCTCTGTTTCTGGACCCTTGGCCTAAGAGAAAACTCTCACGTTTTGCCTGGAGACTGAGGGTGTTAGGTCTTTTTTTGTTCAGTGCAGGCAGGGGGACTGTATGCTACAGGGAAGTCCCAGGACAAGCTTGTCTGAGCCTGGCATCTTTCCTGAACACTGCTTCCAGTAGCTCTGATCTCAGGACACAAGCCCAGGCCGGACCCCTTGAACATCTCCCTGGCAGGTAAGGCCCAGTTTTTTCAGCTGCCTGTGTTGGGGGTCGTAGGCTTCAGTGAGGGATAAGGGGGCATGAGAGTTAGGTACACAATGCCCCTAGTATCCCTGATCAACTTCCTGTTGAAGCCCTTTGGGGGGCCTACAGTATGAAGGAGACAAACTTTGCCTCAACCTCAGAGGGAAATGAAATCCTTAAAATGTACCCGGTTGATTCTTAGGAGCAACCTAAGAAAGCAGAGAGCAGTGGTCACAGTGTCTGTCACCAGAGCCCACTAGAGTTGCTCTTAGAGCTGTTGGGATGTACCAGCCTCTGGTGGGGTGAAAGGGACCCTGGGGGAGCCGAGGTGTGAAGAATAGCCTCCCTTTGATTTGGCATTGATGGGCAAGGGGCTTGGCCTTTTTGATCCAAGTTTAGATCTCTTTCCTATTTGAGGATGCCATCATCCCTCCTCTAGACCAGAGAGGTGCCTTAGTCTCTCTGCTTCTGAATATCACGTTCTATAGCAGACCAGGGTTTCAGTTCCAGTTGATGAAGATTAACTTGCACTGGTTTGTGGGTGGACAGACTAGGCGAGGACAGGCACTCATGCATCTGTGGCATTGGGATGTCCCAGGACTCTGAACATCTCTGTGACCATCCCTTGTCGTCCTTCAGCCCCTCTGTTGCTGTTCTGGCACTTCATGTTGATGTGGGTCTTTCTTAACTCCTCACCCACTTCTCATTGATGTGTACCTGGGGAAAGACTAAGAAAGTCAGAGATGCCTTTTGGATTAGTCCTGCTTGTCCTAGGAAGTTCTTTGTGGGGGCTCGGATCCACTAGAGACAGAAGCAGCATGGGGCTTGGTGTTCTGCTGTGTATGGACCCGGCTCTGCCATATACTGTTTCCTTATACCGGCTGAGATGAGGGCTGTACCCAGAGAGCTTCCATTTCCCCATTTGTCAAGGTAGAAGGGGTTGACTCCTTTACAAGGGGCCACGCACCAGGCATTTGATATCTTAGTCTTGTTTCTGCCTCATAAACCTGGGAGCTGTGGATGGCCCTCCTCCCTGTGCTAACTCTCCTCGACACTGCTACTGAGGGACCCCAGAGGATCATCACATGTCGCTGGGAAAGAAAATGAAAGGGTAAGGGACTCCTTACCAGGAGCCCAGCAGGACTCTGGTCACGGGCCCTCAGAAATGTTTGCAGTGGAAATGAATTTGTTCCTGGTTTTCCTGGGTTTGTTCAGAGTGTCAACACATTCTTACACCTGCCAAATGGTAGTGAGTGGCGCGCCAGCCACTCATAGAGACAGCAAGGACGCCCCCACAGCTGTTTTCAGTACTCATTCACGCACAGATTGAGCCCTCGGGATTCTTATTTCTCTGAATCCCTGCAAGATCTTCGGTGGCTGGCGGAGAAGTGATGGCCACTTCAGGCGTGCATGGACTCTCTGGTCATCTGCAGCTTTGGGATGACCCTGATGTGTGCCTGCCTTGGCTGATGACCAACTCACCTCCCCCTCTATGAATCCACTGTAAGAGGGTCACGTGTAAGGGGACATGCATTTGAGAAATGTCTTTGGGACAGAAGCCTTCCTTGCATGAAAATATTAATAATACCCAGAAAGGTCTTTTGGTATGGATAAAAAAGACCTCTGTGCTGTGGGGTGTCTTGAGAAACAGACACTGGCCTGTCCTTTTGTCCTGATGGGTTGGGTTAGGACTAGTGGGGCAGTTTCCTTGAACTCTGAATTCCAGGTCAATTAGAAAAGCCATCCAGCTAACTCTTCACTAGTCAGTATGCTATGGGGAGCATTAAGACAAAGGCTGGACAGCCATTTCCCAGGGCATCTGAAAGGTCACTCTAAATCTGAGTGCTGGTTTGATGAGCCTTTATGGGCTCTTGCTAGCCCATAAAATGTCAACATCCAGCCAATTGGAAGCACTTGACAGGAATAGCTACCAAACCTGGTGAGATGTGGAGGGTGCATTTTGCCCATTTTACAGATGAGAAAATGGAGATCTGGAGAGTGGTGGTGACCTGCTTGCTTGGCCTTGTAAAGACAGCACTTGAGTCTCTAGTACAAGCCTCAGGAGGCTCTAGGATAGAGAGACCCTGTGTGTGTATGAGTGTGTGAGAGAGAAATAAAGATAGATAGATAGATAGATAGATAGAGAGAGAGAGAGAGAGAGAGAGAGAGAGAGACAGAGACAGACAGAGACAGAGAGAGACAGAGGGGGGCAAAGAGAGAGAATACAGATATGTACATACGTGTATGTAATTAAGTGTGTTGTGGGCAGGCAGAACTATTGGCAGGTAAAGCAAGCAAGGTGGCCAGGCTGAAATACCTTACTTTGTACCTGTCTGGGGTCCAGCACAAGGCTGACTGGGTTAATGAATGTGTGGATGACTGTATAATGAATAACCGAGTCAGTGAATGTTCTGATACGACCACCCCTTCGTCTTTATAACTTAGTGAAATCTGTCCCTTGTTCTTTGATCCTAACATTTCAGGTTGCCTTGGAGCACCCCTTAAATGGACGTACCTCCTTGGCTAACTGCCGTTTTGCAGTGGTCTCAAGCATCTGTGGTGCTTGGATATGGGCATGAATGTGCTTCAGATGGATCCAGAGGAATAGGATTTCTGGGTCAGAAGTTATGGGCAGAGCGCTGGTTCTCAGAACACGTTGGGACTGAGGATTCAGGACAGGCTGAAAACCGGAGTGTCATTAGCATGCACAAAGGACAGCTTGGCAGACACCCAGGGAATGTGTGAGAGAGCGCGACAGTGCCTGCTTGCTGTGGTCCTGAAGACACTCTGCCACAAGCCAGGCAGAGGCCTGTGTGTGACAAACTGCACACGGTCCCTCTAAGGCCTTCCTCTCGTTCACACGCACACATACCTGCCTTCACTTTGACTTGTCCATGCCTAGTGCCTGGGATGCTGCTGCTCTCTCACCAAGGCTATGGTTTGATACACAGGAGAGAGAGAATATTTTTTATAGTTTGTATAGTGATAAAATAGTGGAAGTATTCAGAATTTACCCCATCTTTTGGTTGGAACCATCTATAGGGAGAAGCTGTTTCTGGGACGGTCTACTAGCAGATGCTGGGCAATTGTAGCTGGCCTAGTCTTCCCAGGAGCCAAATTGTAGGGGTGTAGTCTTCTGTCAGTGCCAGAAAGGCAAGAAAAAGCAAACAAACCACAGCACAAAGGCAGATGAGATTTTATTTGAAAGATGGGTCTAAAGCTTCAGCTAGGCCAGTGAGGCTCTGCTCCAGCTCCTCAAGTTCGGCTGCTGTATTGCCCGGCGCTGTGCCTGGGTCTGACGGTACCGTGTTTACAGTCCCCATTCTGGTAGGAGAGCAGCTCTTGGGTTACATGCCCCTACCACAGTGAAAGACAGCCAAGAGAAATCAAGTAAAAACAGAAACACAAACATCACTGAAAGAATCCAGGCTGACCCCAGAGGGTTCTGAAAACAAATCTCCTTGCCGTAGGATCTTGACACCAAGTGCCCCGAGTGTCCGCTGTGGTACCCGGGGCAGGGCCCTCCCTGAGACCTGGACCCACTGATTATTTTCAGGGCCCTGGACTTCTGCAGCATCAGTGGTGCCACTACCGCCTATAGCAGCCCGCAGTGTGAGCGTGGGCTTCCAGTCAGAGTCTTCCTTCACTCAGATGGAAGTGGTCTCCCTGCCCCTTCTGTCACTCTTCAGCCCCTAGTTTTGCGTGTGCTTAGAACAAGCTGAATCCGTTTCCCCACGATGCACTTTTGAGTTCTGTGTCAACAAGAGCTGAGCCTTTCTGATCCCATCTGAGAGAGTTCTGGGTAGAGGTTAGGTATGATCTGCCGCGCTGCCGTCCTCTGCAGCAGGCTCAGGAACATTCCTCCCTGCCACTAGCAAATGGAAGAACTGGGTTTCAAACCTATGGCTTAAACACAGTACCCTGGCCCTTACCACCCCACATGAATCTGTGGATTTCATACCGATGAATAGAAGGCAAATCTGTGTAATTACGTAAATTATATAGAGGTCAACGTATGTAATTCACGTAAGAGGGAATGCAGCTGTTGGGAGTATTATTGAAAATGGCACCTGACAGAGGTAAATTATAAAGGTGATACCAGCACGTTGTGACAAAGGGCAGCAGGCCCAGCAGCCCTTCTTTGTCTTCTCTGTGCAGTTACCCTAAGTGGCAGTCTATAGAGAATGCCCCTTCACAACCTTACCCGTAGCCACACACACATGTCAATAAAAACGTAACGTTTGAACAGTTTCGGAAGGGCGGTTGACAAATGTGAAGAGGCATGTTGATATGTCGTGATGTCTAGCTCGGGGGAGGTGTCCATACGTCACTTTTGGTTTGCCTGGTCCCATGCTTGCTGTGAGTCCATTGTGGTGCAGGTCTGCCGCTCCTCGACTTTGTCAGCAATGTAGACGGGAGAGTGAAAAATAGATGGGAGGCCACTGGTGGGAGGTGCTGGAGAAACAGGCACACAACACTCATCTGGCTGTACCTCTACGTACCCTCTCCACCAGCCATGATCCAACATGTTAACCACCTGAAGTCACCTTTGGCATATCTAGGAGGCCAGGCCATGAGCTCTGAATTATATCCCTTGGAGCCACCAGTGTCTGTACAATGCTGGGTGAATGTGATTTTTTTTAGCCTGTCTTTCCAATTGAAATCTGCTCATGATTCCTGGCTCCTAGTGGTCTTAGATTCATAAATTTGCAATTCAGTTTACATTGCAGTCGCATAAGCCAGTGATGTATTGAAATTGAGAAAGGCATGCGGGCATGAGTGAGTCTGGCACATAGGTTCAGAGTGGGTCCTAACTGCTTGCCAGGGACTCTGGCACCATGGCCGTGTGGAGACCTCCCATTTGGCCTGGGGTTCTGGTTTATGGCCTGGGCTGTGGCAGCGGTCATGAGACTGGCCTAGGTCTGAATTTAGCTCTTCCATGAGATAGCTGTGCACTTTCCAGAGCCCTGCACAGGGTCTCTGGACTGGAGCTAAGGGGCTAGATGCAGCAGACAGGTAAGCATGGTCCAGTCAGAAAACAAATATGACACCCTTGGGTCTTGGCAGGCTGGCTTTTGCCAAAGCCTCAGACTTCTGCAGGAAACTGGCTGGAGTCCCTCCTGTGACTGATGGAAGAGCCCTCTTTGTCCCTTGCATTGGGCATGTTTCTGGCTCCTTTCTATGGTAGAGACTCACCCTGCAGGCCACTGTCCTTTGTCTGTCGAGGGCAGGTCTGACCTCTGTGTGCTCACCCCTGCAGGCCTGCAGAGTTACGATAGGAACTGAGGCTATCACTTTGAAGAAAAGAAGCATGTACCAGGGTAACTAGGCAAAGAGAGACTTAGGCTAGCCTATGCTTCCTCTGCTCTCTGGGGAAAATATGTATGCATGCATGCATGTATATATGTAATGATAGCTCCATTTTATTAGGCTACATATGCAGCCCAGACTCTCAATGCATGGACTCATTGCTCTATTGCATAGCCTCTCCGAGTACCCACTCGTCTCCATCACTGTTCCAGGCATCGAGGAAGACAGACCAGACCATAGAGTCCCTAATTCTAAGGGGTTTAGTAGTGAACACAATCAATAGGTTACCTCTTTTCTTGAGGCAAGGTCTTACTATGTAGCCTAGACCATCATTGAACTTTCACTATTTCTGCCTTAGCTCCCTGGGTGCCAGGAATATACACATGTGCTACTAAGTTCTGTCAGTAGGCCACTCTTAATATACCTAAGAAGTGTTAAAATCAGGATGTCGGTGAGGTTGAGGAGGATAGTGGCATACTCCTTACTTGAGAAACTGGGGGAGGTTTTGCTGACGCGGAAGCTGAATTTTGAAGGACATAGACCACCTCTTAGCATCATGAAGTCAGCAAAGGAAAGCACTGGTGTTATAGGCAGAGTGGCCTTTGAGCTGGAGAATGAGGGTAGTGAGCTGGGGAGAAGAGCCATGGAGCAGGGAAAAAGGGGCTGGGGGCAACAGAGAGAAGTTAGGCTAAGAGAGTACAGAGAAGATTTAAAGCTCTAAGAATCCAAATGTAGCTGGGTGGTGGTGGTAGTGGTGGCTCACGCGCCTTTAATCCCAACACTTAGGAGGCAGAGTCGGGGTTCTCTGTGAGTTCAAGGCCAGCCTTGTCTACAAAGTGAGTTCCAGCACAGCCAGATCTGTTATACAGAGAAATCCTGTCTCAAAAGCCCAAAACAAACAAACAAACAAACAAACAAAAGTCCAATTGCCCTCCATGAGGCATTTGAATTTAGGATTGCTGAGTAAGCCATTCACAAATTCAGAGGGATGGAAGCAGGAGATTTGTAATCTGGTAAACTGAGATACAGAGCCTTGACCTCAGAGGGAAGGCAGTACGTACTCCAAGGCAGGATGGGGAGCCGGCTTACAGACCACAGAGATGCCGAAGTCAGGGCTCCCGATAGCCCTACACCAGAGGTACCTTGAATGTATGAACGCTGTTGGAGCAGGAGTGGGAACAGGACTCTGCTGTCCTTCAGCTGCCTCATCTCCAGATGGGCATCTAAGAGACCTTCTCCACACTACTGGAATGGCGAGTTGGACTTTCTATTTGGCAAGGTCCTGAGCTCCTGTCTTTGGGGACAGCTGAGAGAACCAAGTGAGTAAGAATGGAGACGGCAGTCAGGCACAGGGTGATGGAGGGTGTTGGAGAAGCCTGTAACTTGGGATGAAGTTCTGGGAACACTGTTACACCATGGTGCAGAGAGCTCAGACTACACAAACAGATTGAAAAAGATTCTCTTCTTCCCAAATCTTCCCCTTATCAAGCGCCTGCCTATAGTTTCCCCTCTTCTCTTTCTCCCTTAGCTGCTCATACCCCCTCCATTGCCAAGCAATCAGGGTCTTCATTAGCTCCACACCTCCCCCTACAAGCAACAGGTGAGTCAGATCCACCTGCCCTTCTTAGAGTTGGGGTGACTGAAGCTAGAAGAGACTGGTCCCCGTAACACCCCTATAACGCGACATAGGCAGAACTGAGCCAAAGTCAGCGTGGCTGTTTGGAGAACTGTTGCTCACTCAGCCCACTGCTATCCTGCCGTGTGCCTTCTCATCTACCCCCAAATAAAGGGGAGCCCTCTGAGACAGCATGGAGTCTAGAACACTATTTATATGCCTTGCTTCACCAGGGCAGACACTCCTAAAATACATTAAGCAGAAATATCCCGTGTCCTCAAGCCCCCGTAACCTGAGCTGATCTATGAATGAACTGGGCAGAATTCCATGCTGAAAATGTGAAGGAATGAGGCCTGGTGCTTTGATAGCCCCCAGGTGCCTGGAGAATCTAGTAAGCAGTAAAGAGACACTTGCATTTTCTCCTACTGATTGAGGGACTGGTTGCGGGGCAGCCACTACTTATCTGTGCCATGACTGTTGGCTCCAGAGGGATGTGCAGTGTGTGTGTCTAGATGGGTTGGAGAAGTTGGACCTTGGAAGGAGAGGTCAGACTGGGTAATTCTCAGAAACCATATCTAAACTGAGGTTCCAGACCAATATGAGAAAGAGGCCAGGCAGGGAGGGAGTTGGAGGAAGCAGGGATACTTTAAAGAGGAGAGGGCACTGTCTGAGGCTTTGTGAGACAGTCAAGAATCTGCTTCGTGCTGTGAAGTGGAAGGACACCGCTTGCTTCTGCTTGCATTTGAAAGAGAGTTGGGCAGATGCTTGTCTCGTGAGACTCAAACACTGGACCTTGGGAAAAGCTGGGTCAATGTGGCAAAAATCAGGTATTATCTTTCTCACTTAGCATATACTTACCTCCCTGTGGTGACAGGTGGCCATTTGCGCCTCCAAACTCAGTCACCTTCTTGGGAACACACCCCTCCCCCAGCAGGAGGACATAGTGGAGGTCTGTGCACTTGTTCTTGGCATCAGAGTCCAGTCGTTGAGGAGACAGTAAAGTCCCAGGTGACCCAGGTCTTTCCCATGCCACCTGCTCGACAGGGACGTGGCTGCACTCATGTGAAGGACTTTGACTGGAGCGGAAGGAAGTTTTCCCAAAGTGATAGATGAATTCTGATGCCTGAAGTTCATTTTGTGGCCAGTGAGCTGGGATGTGGGGACACCACTTGACCTCAGGGACTCCAGCAGGGACTCTGCTCATCAAGGGCTTTAACGCATGGGCAGTTGCCTGACACAGAGAAATCACAACATACAGTGAGTATTTCCTTCCTTCTACCCTCCAAGCAGGCCTGGATTCTAGTCTCCTCTCTGTAGCACACTGTTGATATAACCCTAAACAATTATAAAAACAAAACAGGGTGATCTAGCACCCGGATGGGATTCCTGTTCACACTGTTTTGTTTAAATATTTTTTGTATATACTTGAATTTTCACTTTGTGTAAATATGAGGATATGTATATATACTATTTAATTGGTTTATCAAACATTACATTATTAAATATTTGTAAATGGAAGATAATGCTTTGCCACATAGCGAGCAAGGTTCCTCCTGAAGGCAGTCACCTGTATCACTGATCTGGGTAACTGAGGGACTAAGGGCATTTTTGGACTGAGTGGATTTATGGACTGCTCATGGGAATTTTTGCCCTGCAGGTGTTTTAAAGGGCAAGTCTTCCACTGTGTTGTTTTTCTTCAATTCATTTGCTTTCCCATTCCCCCCCTCTCTCTGTCTCTCTCTGTCTCTCTCTCTTTCCCTCCCTCCATCCCTCCCTCTGCCTTTTTATGGATTATTTGAGCAACTCTTATTTCCCTTTGATTTGTCAATGGATGTTTTGAATACACATTTGTCCAGGATGTCCTTGAATATACACATTAGCCTAGGCTTGCCTTGAATTCATGGCCCTTCTGCCTCAGCCTCCCTGGTAGCGCATCTTGAATTACCAATCTGAGTCAGCAGGCTGACTGCAGCCTTAGTGACTGTCAAGAGCACCGCCATGGGCATGCAGAACTGACACGGAGTGCTGCTTTAGCTGTTCTACCGTCTGTGGTGGAGGAAGCCTCAGCTCACTCACCTCTTCTCTTTCGAAAACAAATCACATCATCAGGATTGCCTCTGCGTAGGCTGAGCCGTGTGTTATCTCATAAAGTTTGCTTCACCCATCAAATGGTTGAAACCCCTCAAAAGTGGTCTTGTCTCTGTGCCACCAGAGACAAGTCCTCAAGCCTCAGCCTCTTTCTTGTGTACTTTCCTTCCTGCTCAGGCAGCTGCTGCTGCAGGTCTTCTGGACTCACCATCTGCGAGCAGCAAGATCTCTTATTCCCACTATTATTATCATATTTTCCCCCTCTTTCCTGAAGGATAATGTATATACGATTGCTGGTCAATAAGTCTTTCATTTAGCACTTGAAAAATGTGTCTTTTCCTTGACTTCATAACTTCCCTTGGTTTTACGGGAGACACCCTCTCATATGTTGCCTTTTACCTATAGACAACATTCTCCATCTCTCTAGGCTTCTTGAGGAATTTTATTTGTCTTTAATTTTCAGGAGATTAGGTATAATAATGTGGAACCTGTAGCTGTTAGGGTCTCAACAAAAGTTGGGAGTTTCTCACTCATGCTTCTTTGAAAAATATGTATGTTTCAGCCCTGTGCATGCTCTGTCTTCATGGATGCTGGTCATCTGATTAATAGGTGCCATGCTATCGTGTCTTGCATTTCCAAGGCTCTTCTTGCGTTCCCAGACAGCCCCTGGCTGCTGCATGTGTAGTGAAAAGACTATGTCTGCCCATTTGGTGGCTGCTCCTTCAGCTTCCTTGCCTTGAGTGTGCTCTCAGCCAGAGCTTGCTAAATGTTGGCTCTCGTGTTTTTATTTTTTTTTTTTAATTCTTTACTTTTCTTCAGTTCACTTCCCCTTCCCTTTTTCCTATATTTCTTCCATATATTCTTTCACCTTTTAGGCCTTCCATTGTTTGATAATTTCACACATGCACATAGTGTGTTTTGATCAAATGCGTCCTCCTTTCCTCCTCTCCAATCTGTCCCCTGTTCTCATCATTTCTCCTAACAACTCCATGTACTCTTTCTTTAAGACCCATGGAGTCTAGTGATGCCTGTATGTGCAGAGGTGTAGACCCATCTACTGGAGCTGGTAGACTCTCAGGAGTCTCATCTGCTGTTGTTTCTGAGATGATGCCTTGCTGTGTAGTTCAGACTGGCTTCAAACTTGAAAATCTTCTTTCACCCCATTTCTGGGACTACAGGTGTGCATCACCATAGTCCAACTATCTCTTCTAGTTACTCGCTGATTTTTTTTCTTTTTCAAGAGGATTTTTTTTTGTTGCTCACTGAAATAGTTGCATGAGTGCACTTTTAAAATTACTGGAGACAGTTTGAAAAATTATTGTATTATAATCCATTGAGTGAATTTTCCTGTCAAGTTGTAATTGCCCTGATCCTTTCTGTTATTAATCGTCAGTAGTCATATGTATATCAGTATTATTGTTACTTTTGGCAATATTCTGTGAAAATACGTATCTCATGTAGTTTTGTTGTTTAGCAGACAATCATTTTTGTTACCAGAGTTAGGGACATATGCTCAGCTCCTTAGACCTTGCTGATGTTACTTAAAATCAAAAACAAAAATGAAACTAATTATTTTAAAGATACATATACATGTCACTGAGTTTTCTATCCTGAGGGTCACTGGAAAATTGGGTGGGGAAGAGAACCTAACACAGAGAGATACTGTGGCCTGATTGCTTACATTGTGGATGCCCTCAAAGATGGGGCACTGCGATTGTCTTCCTCTTTGAATCTCTCCCTTGGACCCTCTTCACCCTCTTGGCTTTCCCAGGCATGTCTCCAGCTCCATCTGTTCTTCTGATCTACACACTCAATTAGTGACCTGACTTCCACCGCTCCACTAGCTATGTCTGTGGGTCTAGCCTGAACTCATCATTGTGTTTCCTTAAAAACTGGCTTCTAGAGGCTCAGACTGAACGTAGCTTCCTTTCGGATGCTCTTCTGTCTGTATGTCCCTACTCTATTTGCTCAGTCATCTGATACTACAGAATCTGTAGCTGGGGCAGTGGCTGTCCTAGGGAACACTCTTGGCATACCCTTTCTGATGTGATGGTGGCCTCCTCATTGGTTTCTTTGGTTTGTCTTTTTACGGTTTCTGATTTCTCATGGGTAGATGTCACTGTCGTTCAAGTGAACACCTGCAGCCCAAATCTGGACCCCGCTGTGCTTCATAGCACAGGTCTCTGGCCTTCCTTGCTCACATTCTTTCCTTACCCCCGAGGGCCTCCTCACCGCAAATCACATTTCTACTCTAGCCTGATCTTTTGTCGTCCTCTCATCCCTCCTCCAAGATTTGTATTCTGCTTACTTCATAAGCGATCACAAACGAGAGGTGGGTTGTTCATTGTGAAGTAGCTGCTGCCGGTCTGCTCACTCCTAGCATGCTTTCGCAGGCTCAACTCAGTCG
Source organism: Arvicola amphibius (assembly GCF_903992535.2). Classification (NCBI taxonomy): domain Eukaryota; kingdom Metazoa; phylum Chordata; class Mammalia; order Rodentia; family Cricetidae; genus Arvicola; species Arvicola amphibius. The sequence continues at coordinate 31,258,066 of NC_052055.2, read as the reverse complement.
CCTCCTCCAGAAACCCCTTGGCCTCCTGAGCCAGAGTTGGAGGTTTGTGCTCTCCGTACCCATGCCTTGGTATTCTCTCTGATCAGGGCCTCGATCATATGGATACATAACATCTCCTTGCTTGTCCCTCTATACCATGGTCATCAGAAAAAAAAATGTATATGAAGCTCTTGACATCCGTTTAGAACGTGATTAGATCAGAGACAGAGATTGAAGTGGTGCCACCACTGGTAGGTACCCTGTGGAATCAACATCCATGGAGTCGGTCAGGTGACCTGGCTGTGTGGGTAACCAACTGGGATTACAAGGGTAACATTCTACTTCTTGAAAATTAGCATACCGATTTCTTAAGCCATTGGCTTCCTGGATCTCTGAAGTGGGGACATGGTTCTCATTCTATGGGTGAAACATCTAAGGATTTGTCCTGGACACTCTTCATGGCTCAGTGTGTTCAAAGCTTGCAGCTCATGTGACAAAACACAGCGAGCCTGAGGGATGGGTATTTTACCCCAATTGAATGCATGAGAGAGCTGTTAAGGAGGCTAAGGGTCTGGCTTGCATACTCCTGGAGCAGCCTGGAATTTGACCATGGGTCCTGCGAGACCAGCTTCTTCACTTTGTGAGCTGCTTCAAGGCAAACCAAGAGTGACAATGACAGTGTCTGTCCTGACACAGAAACCGTCCTCTGTATGTATGTGTTGAGGAATGAAGACATGTACCAAACCATGCAGAGTTCAGTTTTGAACCTAGCTTCTTGCCTGGCTTCCCAGCAGTCTTATTGGGATGGAAGCTGCCTCACCTTTATCTGCCATCTCTCACCTACAAGTAGAATCTGCATGTTGCAAAGTTCAGCAAGTCTGGGCCAGAGCTTAGAGCTGGGTCACGATAGGAAGAAAGATGCATCTCAGTGACCTGTTCTGTCCACGCTGTACCTTTCTGTCCTAGTCAGATTCCTGCCCAGAACATGGTTCATCACCCAGCAACACAGAGGCGGTGCTCCCTGACACCCTGCCCCCACCCTCAGCAGCCTGGACTCTGCCCAGGCTGCCCTAGTAGTGTGCCGAATCTCATTTTCTCTCTTAAATTGGTTCTGCCCAGTATTTGTCTTTCTTTCCCCCTTCTCTGGGTCCCTGGATAAGGAATGCTGGTTACTATGGCAATGGGCTGGCTAGTGGAAGGAACTCAGCTCACTAAATTAATTGCTAGACTTTTGGGGGACTAATGGCAGGGCTCTGCCTCCCAGGGGCGTTGGTGGGGCCTACGTCATTCCAGCTTGGCAGCTAGCCCCTAGAGGTAGCTCAAAGCCAAGTTGGAGGGAGATAGCACAATGGTGTTCCTACCCACTGAGATGCCACCCAGGGTGCGGGGGGGAGGGAGGATCAACAAGACATTTTACATTTCTTCGGTTCTGTCAGATCCCTGTTGCAGAAATCATTTTCTTGTTACCACCCCGGAACAGAGATGGGCCTCTTTTGATGGACAAGGGGATAGAGAACTAGAACCGCTCATTCAGTCACTGGGGAGCCCGGTCAGGATTCTACCCTCAGGTTCCCTACTCTGTGGACATCTAGGGAGCACTCCATTTATCATGGTGGAAGGCAATTCTCTTCTCCGCCATATGATCTGGAAGGAAGGAGCAGAGGGGTTCCTCACTCACTCTATGGAGACAGCATCACCTGAAGATCTAAGCAAAGCAGAAATGTTGGAAGAAAGCAGGACTACAGACTAACATCATTTGTGACAATAGATATAAAACACCGCACTAAACCTTAGTCATTCAAATCCAACAATTAGAAAATTATGCTCAGATTAGATTGGGTTTATCATAGGTATGCAAGGTTGGTTCAATGCCATCAAACCAATTACTGTCAGCCATATATATCTTAATGTCCATATTAAAACCATAGGCTGATCATCAGCCTGTATGTATTTCACCTATAACTGTATTTTCTATTTGCTGTGAAGACAACACATTCAGAAGAGTTGTGATGTGAATATCTTCACTTTATTTTTATTTAATTTGAAAATATTTGTTTCCTATTTTATTTACTTATTTTGACTTAATTTTGAGGATATTTTATTTTAATTCTTTGAGAAATACAGTGTATTTTGAACATATTTACTTCCTCTCAACCCTCCCATCTCTTCCCACTCAACTTTGAGATTTCTTTCACCACCCACCACCACCCCCACTACTACCTTCTCCTCCTCCACCACCTCTTCTTCTTCTTTTCCTCTTTACCCATTGAGTCTAGTTTGTCTTTTTCAGCTAGTTTTGTGACTGGGTTCTTGTTATAGTGTGCAGTCAGCCCACTAAGGGTCACATCTTTAAAGAAACTGACCTCCCTGTTAGCAGCTATCAAATGCTCATAGAATATATGAACTCATTCATAGTGATGGTGACAGGATGCCCAAGACCCCACAACCTACATCCATACAAAATCCCAGCAGAGAGTGTGGGAAGATGGATATGTAATTAAAACACTTTTAATGTACTATTTGATAACATCATACAAGTCTATAACAAAATAGGATCATATTCATTCCCAGCTTCATGTCTCATTTTATGTTTAGTGTAATCCATCTACTTAGTGATGTCCACAGATGCTTGGGTGTGGGATCATCCATTTGAGCATGGGAAGCCTACTCAGGCTACACTCTCTAAGAATGATTCTCTCCTTGCAGCTCTCAACTGCCAATTGTTCCTTTGTAGGGGGCGTATCCTCAAGAGCTCCTCCCCCATTATGAAAGAAATTTGACTGACTTAATATTATGCAGATCTTATTCCAGTAAGCAGAGTTGCTCTGAGTTCCTGAATTTCATAACCATGTTGTGTCCAGAAGACAGAATTTCACAGTACTGTTTCCCATCGTCTGGCTCTTCCGTTCTTTCTGTCTCTTTATCAATGCTTTTCTGAAGCTTGGGGAAGGGTATGGGGGAACAGAGTACATTTTTATTTGTGTTTTGTTTTTGTACATATGCATATGCTATATAAAGGATGTATGCATACCTATAACATAATTTTCTTCTAAGCAATTTTGAGTGCACAGTTAAATATCACTAATTAGATCGGCAAGTTGTGAAACTGTGGCCACAGTTCGTCAGAACAGTTCATGAAAGCTTTTTCATGTCCACAGATAGAACTGTTTGTCTCTTTAGTGATGACACAAATCCTTCCACACTGACTCATGCCTCAATTTCTTTTTCAGTGGTTTGTAGTTTTAGGTGTACAATTCTTATACCCTCTTGGTTACAGTTGTTCTAAGTATCTTATCTTTCTTAATGTTACTATAAATAGATAAATAACATTCCTTTTTGGATGGTGCATTGCCAGCTCACAGAAGTACAGACAATACTGGAGTGCTAATTATTCATTTTGCGACTCTGGTTGATTTATCAGTTCTAACGGTTCTGTGGATGCTCTAGTATTTTGTGTAGATAAGATCCTGTCATCTCCAGATACAGGGACTCTGACATCTTGTTTTCCAGGTCAGATGACCTTTACTATTAATTTTTTCATTGAATTATTCCGGCAAAGTGTTGAACACAGTTATGTAGCAGGGATTGTATTGGTTTTGACCTTAAAGGAAAAATCAGTCAACATCTTACCATTAAGTATGATGTTGGCTGTGGGTGTACATATTTGGCCTTTATTTTCTTGAGGAATGCCATTGTGGTCTTAATTAATGGAGTGGCCACCTTGTATGTTGAAAAGATATTGGCTTGTGTCACATGCTTTTTTTGTGCTAACCAGAGTCACGTGTGTTTTCCTTTTCTTTATTGATATTATAATTACATCAGTGTGTTGTTCTTTGTTGAATCATGTTCCTGACATAAATTGCATTTGTTCACAACATTTGATAACTCAGTAAATCACACTAATTAGCCTGCTTATCCTTTGCTGCATAGCTTTGTTCATGAAGATATGTACCTGTATTTTCAAATCTCCTGTGTGTTTTGGGTGAGATATGCAATAAGAGTTCTGAAAATTTGAAGAATATAATGAAGCCTGGTTTCCTCAGTTAGGGAAATTATCAAATTTCTTTTTTTTTTTTTTGTTTTTGTTTTTGTTTTTCGAGACAGGGTTTCTCTGCAGTTTTTTTAGAGCCTATCCTGGAACTAGCTCTTGTAGACCAGGCTGGCCTCGAACTCACAGAGATCCGCCTGCCTCTGCCTCCCGAGTGCTGGGATTAAAGGCGTGCGCTACCACCGCCCGGCTTCAAATTTCTTAAGCCATGAAAAATATTGAATAAAGGCATATGCCATTTCTCTATCTACCTATCCTCCATCTTTCTTATTTTCCCCCATAGTCATTGAAGACGTTGCTGCTATTGGATTTTCTGCATCTATGGAGATGATAGCATGTGGGTCAGTCCAGAAGAGGCCTGGGTCCAAATCCAAGCTTGTACTCTGGGTTCTCATCAACTTAGAAACCTGGGAAAGATGTGCCAGTCTCTTCCTGACCCTCATAGAAGTGATAGAGCCTGCTTTGAGAGGACACAGGAGATCAAGCCAGAATCAGAGAGTCTGGCATATGGCAGATGGTGGCTATCTGTCTAAGTTCATAGCTCTTTGATGACATCACTATTCATCTGACAAACAACTCCCAGCCACTACAAAATAGTAAGATGATAGGTTGGCATTGATACTGGCCTTTGATCATTCATCCATAAAACTAGTATTTACTGAGCTCCACTGCCTTGCTTGGAACTGTCCTAGGTCCTGGGCAACAGCAGGGACATGACGGACAAACCCTGTCTTCACAAGTCATTGAAGGATGGATGAGTTGGGTGACTAGCAGACTTGGTTATTCCTTTCCTGTAGGAGTTCCTTCTATTTGTGTGTTGCTTTCATTGGTTAATGAATAAAGAAACTGTCTTGGCCTAGCTGATAGGGCAGAATTTAGGTAGGTGGGAAAGACAGAACTGAATGCTGGGAGGAAGAAAGGCCAAGTAGGGGAGAGACACCACGGAGTCGTCAGAGACAGAAGTGCCGAATCTTTCCTAGTAAGCCACTGCCATGTGGCGATACACAGATTAATAGAAATGGGTTAAACTGAGATGTAAGAGTTAGCCAATAAGAAGATAGAGCTAATGGGCCAAGCAGTGTTTTAATTAATGCAGTTTCTGTGTGATTATTTTGGAGCTAAGTTAGCTGGGAGGCTGGGACAAACAAGTGGGCCTTCCTTTTATACTTTCCTACTTGGGCCCTCTGACTCCTGAGCCCAGAACTGTGACTGCCCTGCTTGTTCTATTTAGGTACAGAATCCTTCTTTTGATCTTCCATCTTCCTCTTGATGTTCTCCGCTTGTCAGGCCCATTAGAGCCCAGGCACTTGTGAGGTTGCTTTCAGTGCCTTGAGAAGAAGTGTGCCACATTGCCCCGAAGGTGGTAGAGATTTGATTATCCAGAGTTCATTCACCTGTCCTGAGAGGAACTTTCCTAAGTACCCTGCTAGCCTCTGGGGTCTGGCAAATGATGTTCCTTTTGTCTAAAGTTGTTACCTGCCTTGGATACATTTTTTTTTTTTTTTTGGTTTTTCGAGACAGGGTTTCTCTGTAGCTTTGAAGCCTATCCTGGAACTAGCTCTTGTAGACCAGGCTGGTCTCGAACTCACAGAGATCCGCCTGCCTCTGCCTTCCGAGTGCTGGGATTAAAGGCGTGCGCCACCACCGCCCGGCTTTGCCTTGGATACTTTGATTTGACTTCTGCTCAGCTTTCCAAACTCAACTCAAAGAAAAAAATCTCAGGAAGCCTGGCCTTTTCCCAAATGTTCAGGTGATAGCAGCTGTGTACCCAATTCATCTGCCTGTGCTCCCATAATTCCCTAGGCTTTCTTCTTCCTGTGCTTGCTGGAGATTTAGCTGCCATGGCATGAAGTGCATCTGAGATCCCAGAAGTCAATGAGGACCTGTCCAGGGTGACTCTGCCCTTTGCCTACCTGTCCTAGGCATGAAGTGGGAGTGAGGAATATTTACCAAATGAGCAAATCAATGCTGAAAATCTATAAACTTTCTTCTTTGTCTAGGTGGCTTTATATTTCCAGTTTTTTTTTTTTTTAAAAACTACATTTACAGGCTGGGGAGATGGATCCATGGGTAAAGTGCTTTCTGGGCAAACATGAGGAACTAAGTTCAAACATCAGAAGTTCACAGAAATGCTGTATATAGTGGCATGTGTCAGTAACCGCAGCACTGGGTAGAGGAAGAAGTAGTAGGAACTTGAGAGCTAGTCTAGCTGAAACCAGGGAGTGCACATTCACTGAGAGACTCTGTCACTAAATACATATATACATACATACATATGCACATACATACATCTATAAAACCTCTTGTTTTTTCAAGTACATACATGACTGAGTACACCCCAGAAAAAAATTTAACACTCGTGTGCACCATAGCATGTACACACACACACACACACACACACACACACACACACACTTCAAATAAAAGGATAACTGGACATTTGAATAAGCCAAATGGGCAAAGTATTTGAATAACAAACCTCATGGACCAAAGATAATGCATAGAAAACAAGAAACCATGTATCCCATTTGAGCTAGGAAAGATTGAAGGGTCAATCCACTCAGAGCTGCCGCTGACTGTGTGGTGAGGAGATTCACATGCTGTGGAGGTCAGAGGACACTGGTGCTCTTCCATAGAATAATTTGGGAACTCGCGTCAGGGTTGTTATAAAATGTGTAGGGCCCTGCAGGCATTTCCCTACACTCATGCCCCAGGAAAAGCGTTGCACATGAGTAGGGCTTAGGTACTGAAGTTTGCTCAGTAGTATCTTAAGCAAATGTAATGTCCCAGAGCAGACATTAAAAAGAGTTAAGAGCATATGGAGAATTCGAAGTTGACAGGACATATATAATGTCGGCAGAAATACATCCCTGGCATGGAAGGGAGGATATGGGGTGGCCTGGGGACTGGCCAGTAGGCTTCGACTTCAGGGCTCACCGACATCCATGAGGCTATCATCCCTCTATGCTGTAGCTTTTTGCTGGTATAATGGAGGGAGATCATGGTACCAGCATGGGGCCTGGTCCTATGGATTAAATACAGTGGAAAAAAAGGAAAGCAGCTCACCATGGGAACAGGCAGTAGTACCCCTGACTGTCAGTGACAGACACTGGGGATATCTTTACTGTTCCATTCCAGAACTGAAGATGGGGTCTGGGTACTACTGTGTCTGGAGAGAATGGCCTGGCTGATCCTGTCCCCAAGCCACAGTCTAGTCTCTGAGCTCAGCTTTCCCCTGTGGCAGCTGTTCATTGCCCGCCCTCCCTCCCTCCCTCCCTCCCTCCCTCCCTCCCTCCCTCCCTCCCTCCCTCCCTCCCTCCCTCCCTCCCTTCTTCCATTCCTCCCTCCTTCTCTCTTTATCTCCCTTTTCTTTTCTTTTATCAATATAAACTGTGTTGCTTTTTGCTAGGTTTTGTACTTGTCACCAGGGCTACAGAATCTACTAAGATCCTTTTCCCACCCTTAGAGAGCTCCCTTGACACCAAGGGGGACATGCTCATGGGTCGATGATTGCAGCATTAGGACCCGTGGAAACAAACATGGTTAAACCTGAGGTAGGGGCATAACCAGCTACAGATTGTCACTAAATTCGCAGAGATGCAGGGTTGGAGGAGGAGCCCTCCAAGTATATGCCTTCAGCCCACTAGAGGATTACAAGAGATGTGGAAAGAGGGGTCAATCTGTGAACAGAATTCAGATGACATATCTCCCTTGAATAAATTGTGGGGAGATACAGGTCACGAACAGAATCCCTTAGTCACTGGCTTGTCCCCATCTCTACTAAGGGGCTGAAGGTTCACAGACTAGACTGAAAGCCTAGCCTCAGGGATGCCTGGACTCAGTATTCATGGGGAAGACTCCCCAAATGACATGCCTGCTGGTTTCAGTGTATGCAAGCCTGACTCCACCATTGCTAGGAGTATAGCTGGCAGTAGTCAGCTCCTTCTCTGGGCAACTTATCTACACAGTGAGGGTGACCACAGCTACCCTTAAGTTGTGAGAACCTACTGAAATCCTACAGGCTCTCCAGCCCTTCGGCAAGCTGGAGACAGCATCCTAGGATGGGTGATAAAACCATAGGGTGGCAGGGGGTGTCCTGGGAACCACAAGTAACTTTGTGTGGCGGGAAGTGAGTCGTTGCTTGAGGCGAGATGGGCACAGCTATTCTCAAGTGGACCATGAGGCTTAGGTTTCTATCAAATGTATATTCAGCATGTAGTGTGTCTTTGTGTGTGTGCAAGAGTGAGAGATAGGAGACAGACAGACAGATAGACAGACAGACAGACACACCACACACACACACACACACACACACACACACACACACACACACACACGGCGGGGCGCTAGTGGTGGTATGTAGCTGCGGCATGCCAACCCATAGGTGTGGTTTCATAGACCTCTCTTTTTGTCACACAGATTGTGATATAAATGCCTGAGTCATACAACGGCCTTGAAAACAATGGCAGCATAAGTACATTTGCTCTCAACTCATTCTCTTGCCACCTGCTTGATGCTTTTTTGTTTACCAAACCCTGAAAATGTAATCATCTATTATTTGAAACATTAGGAAAATCTCCCATTTCAGCTGCTTAAGTTTGGAAGATGGGTCCTTTGGACAATTCTTATTTGCTACTCCAGTCATAGGTACTGGTTGTGCATGCATAGCCAGTAGATTCATGTGTGTAAATTTATGCCCCAGGGAGTCAGCCCCTAAGCATAAGATGATGGTAGGTGGCAGGGAAATAGGCAGAGTGACAGCCCATTGCTAAAAGGAAGGAAGTTCATTATTCACTGGACACTCCAGAGGCTAGCCCGCAGCCACATGGAGGGCCATGTCAGGGGAAAGAGCAACATTTGGGTTGATTTCCTCCAGGGCTCTTAGGCAGGAGGGAAACTTTCCCCATAGGAGAGATCTGCTGCAGACATGTATTTGTGGAAAACTGCTTGGAAGTCCAAAGTTGCCATTTTGAGCCTGCTGGGCTGGTGAGGTCAGGGGTGGCAGGCCATGGTAGGTCTGTGAGTCATGTGAATTAGGGGACTGGAATGGTACAGATGAAGGGCTTTAGGAAGAGCACAGCTGTGGGTCACCCAGGGTCAAGACCTCATTACTCCTCTCTGCAGCCTTGCCAGGACAGTGGTTGTTCCTCAGTACAGCTAGTTGGGTGGATGGGGAGGCAGATGGATGAACCAGGAAAAGAATGGACAAGATTCTTTGACTTCATTCTTTAGGAGGTTACACTGTTGGCTCTGGGGAGAGGCTACACTGTTGGCTCTGGGGAGAGGTTACACTGTTGGCTCTTGGGAGAGGTTACACTGTTGGCTCTTGGGAGAGGTTACACTCTTACTTCTGGGGAGGGGTTACACTGTTGTCTCTGGGGAGAGGTTACACTGTTGTCTCTGGGGAGAGGTTACACTCTTACCTCTGGGGAGGGGTTACACTGTTGTCTCTGGGGAGAGGTTACACTGTTGTCTCTGGGGAGAGGTCACACTGTTGGCTCTTGGGAGAGGTTACACTCTTACCTCTGGGGAGGGGTTACACTGTTGTCTCTGGAGAGGGGTTACACTGTTGGCTCTGGGAAGGGGTTACACTGTTGGCTCTTGGGAGAGGTTACACTGTTGGCTCTGGGGAGAGGCAAAGCTGAGGGCTGGAGATGGGCTGGCTCCTGCATGTGGGATTCCTCTGTTTCTCATGACCCCTCAGCTCTAGAGTGCTTCTCAGGGTCTATCTTTTTCCACACAGGAAATGCTCCACTAGATCCCGAAGCATTTCTCCCTGACCAAGATATACCTGTCCTCAAGAGCGGGAAAGCCATGGCTGTCCCCAGAAGGAGTCCTTCGGCCTGCCTTCTGTGGATGCTACTGCTGTGGGGAGGTGATGGTGGCTGTCAGGCCCAGCGTGCAGGTGGGACATTAATTTGGGGATGGTATGGTCAGCATTCATGTGTGGGTACAAGTGGAGGTGCAATCCTGTGAACTAGTTCATGACTGAGTGTACAAGAGTATCAGCAATATAGTCCGTGTATCAGTGTCCTCCAGCTGATGCGTGTGTAAGTGCCATCTATTCAGATGGGGCCTGTGAGAGCAAAATAATGTGTTAAAGAACCTGAGAGTGTGCTGTAGTGTGTGAGAGACTGTGAAAGATTGGGCCTGTGTGTAAGAATGTATGTTAGCAAATATGGTTGTGTGAAGAATTTGTAAGCGAGTGTATGTTGAGAAGGGCTATGAAGAGAGATTTTATGAGAAGGCTCTGTGAGAGAGGGTGTGTAAGAAGGTGTGTGTGTGTGGAGAGGGGGGGGCTGCTATGTGAGAGGAAGGGTACATGAAGAAATGTGAGGAGGGGTGAGAGTTTGGCTCAGCTCTCTAGATTGTATGGAGAGAGATGTCGGTGAAGGGGATTCAAGTAAAGCATTAGCTCAGGTCATGCTGTGAAGTGCATGTGTGTATCTTTCTGGGATTTGCTTTTTACTGATTTACAAATATCAAAGCAAAACAAATAAAATAATAAAAGTATTATTTCTTTCATAGCTCTGCATGCCTCAGGTTTCCTTAGGCATACCTGCAGAATTGTGGACACACCCATGCAAAGAGGGAGGGACGGAGGAAGAGAAGGAGAAAGGGAGAGGGAGAGGGAGAAAAAGAGGGAAGGGGAGAGGGAGAGAGGGAGGGTGGGAGGGAGGGAGAGAGGGGGGGGGGAACCAATGGACATACAGACAGACAGAACCAAGGTGGGAGTGGGGGGGCAGGACTGGAAAGTCTCTCCCTCCAAGCATAACACCTGAACTCCACTGGCCTCTGTTGCTCTGGTAGGAAGCACATCTTCATTGGTGAGCTGCTGCCCTTCTGCTCCCACAGTGCACTGTAGGAACCCCCATAAAGCTTAGAAAACACCATCTCTCAAACAACCTAACTGGGAAATGGATGAGTAGATCCCATATTAAGGGCTTCCTTAATGAGGAAAATACTTATATTAATGCTTGATTTTGTTTAATCAAAAGCATTATGTAGTTTATGTAAAAATTTTTTTAAAATGCATTTGAAACATTATAATACTTCTCTATTTAGGCATATTTAATATACAGATTTTACATTTGATATGCTTTGTAATGGTAAAGTGCTCCATGCAGTGGACTCTATGAAGCCTTGGAAATCTACATAAAAATTGGAAATCCACTGGGAACTTGTTTGTAGCATTCAATTAAGTGTGGGAAAGCAGACCTTAGACTACCAGGCCTGGCACATTCGCAATACCATATAAAAGTTGGGTGCGTGATAGAGCACAGGCTGTAACCCAAGCGGTGGGATGGAAGGAGGCAGAAAGATTTGAGGGACTCACTGGACAGGCAGTCAAGCCAAAATCCAGAAATCTCCAAATCTCCAAGTTCAGTGAGAGACCCTGCCTAAGACAACAGTATGGAGCAAGAAACCCAAAGTTTTCCTGTGGCTTTTGCACAGGTACTCTATGTACACAGACATGTATAACACACACACACACACACACACACACACACACACAATGATACCACTTTTTAACCAAAGTTAAAAGGAAATCTTAACACCTTGTAGTGTCCCATGGATATAAATCACTTCCGTGTGGTGTCACACATCCTCAGTTGGTCCTCACTGTAACTCTGTAAAGCCATACCCTGCTGTGGGCTGTCAGTACGAGGCAAGGCAGGCAAGCAGTCACCAGAGTGAAGTCTGAGGGGCAGGGGTTTGGAGGAAGGGAACTAAATCCCACCACCCATTCCTTCCAGTCACCCGGTCACCCTTTCTCTCCCGTGCAGGCTGCAAAAGTGTGCAGTATGACCTGGTCTTCCTCTTGGACACCTCTTCCAGTGTGGGCAAGGAGGACTTTGAGAAGGTCCGCCAGTGGGTGGCCAACCTGGTAGACACCTTTGAGGTGGGCCCTGATCACACCCGTGTGGGAGTCGTGCGCTACAGTGACCGGCCCACTACAGCCTTTGAACTGGGCCACTTCCGCTCCCGCGAGGAAGTGAAGGCGGCCGCTCGGCGCATCACCTACTATGGGGGCAACACGAACACAGGTGACGCGCTGCGTTACATCACCAGCCGAAGCTTCTCTGCCCAGGCAGGCGGCCGACCTGGGAACCGAGCCTTCAAGCAGGTGGCCATCCTATTGACGGATGGCCGTAGCCAGGACCTGGTGCTGGATGCTGCAGCTGCTGCCCATGCAGCGGGCATTCGCATTTTTGCAGTTGGTGTGGGCGCCGCCCTGAAGGAGGAGCTGGATGAGATTGCTTCAGAACCCAAGTCTGCGCATGTCTTTCACGTTTCCGACTTCAACGCCATCGACAAGATCCGTGGCAAGCTGAGGCGTCGGCTTTGCGAAAGTGAGTAGATTTGCTTCCCTGTGGAGCTTTGTTTCCTTCTGAGGCCATCCCACCTGCTTCCTACACTGGCCGCAGAAAATTCTGTGGGCAGAGATAGGCAGTGTGCCAAGCTCAGAGGAGGCGTGGGTAGGCAAGAATCAGAAGCAGGGCAAGCGAAGTCACCATTCCCTGGGGTTAGCAAAGCAAGGGGCCTAGTAACAGCCCCCACCCAGCAGAGGGTGTCCAAGCACTTGTTCGGTGTCTTCCTCCTCCAGTTGAGGTGGTGTTGGGCAGAGATGGAAAGGACTTGGGGAACTAAAGTGACCTGATCCTCTTCATCTCTTGTCTGCTGACTACCCAGAGCTCCTGAAGTTGGAGCTAGAACCCGGGTGGTCTAACTCTACAGAAGTTCATTGGGGTAAAGTTTGGGACTCTGCAAGTGCTTGTTTGATTGGCTACTGTAACCTGGCTGTGTGATGTTTTAAATTTGTACGCTCCTTACAGTAAGGAGATTTTTATTTTTAGAAATTCAAAGAATAAAATTTCCAGAGTTAAAAAATAAGAGGCAGAGCCTGATCCTGAGGCATAGCAGGTTCTCCCAGAGAGTTACGGTGAGTGACCAGGAAAGGGAACGGTGGCAGGATGGCTCCATGTATTCTGCCTGGCAGTACCCAATCATCTGTGTGGCCCAGGGACCGATGACCTCAGACATCCACAATGACCCAGGTTTTTTTGCCTAGAAATGGTGGATGTGTGGTGCTTATGGGGTTGAGTGTGGAAGAGCACAAGTGTTGGACAACAGCAGATGTACAGACACTAGCTCCAGGATTGACCTCCAGGATTTTAGAGGGGTCATTCTGAGGACAGTCCCTCCCCAAATTGGAAGTGCAGAGAGATTCCTTTCCCCAGCCTGCCTGTGGTTTTTACCTCTCACCTCTTTATTGTGGTAATACTGGGCGTTGGATAGCAGTAGATTGCCTTGTGGCTTTCCCCTCCAGGTCCAGCAAGGGCTGTGGTTGGAAGCTGGTAGGGGGAGGAGGTGCTGGGACCAGAGTTTCTGACTCCCTTACCGATTACTGCAGAGGAATGAGCCATCCCTTGATGGGAATCCCACTGGGTCCTCAGCCAGAAGTACAATCAGCTTTGGGGACTTAGGAAGGCGGTGGATAGAGCCTGGAGTGGGACTGCTGGGTGCGCCTTAGAGGGAGCAGGTCCCCGGATGTCTCTGACCTAAAACTCAGTGAGGACAAAAAAGTAGATTATTCCACAACTTGGTGTGGCTCTAGGTTTTCTTACCTTAGTGTGACGATCTGCATTGTTTACTAACCTACTGTTTAAATCAAATAGGCACATAGTGAGGTTCTATACCTGTGGGGGCCGTGTGCTGATTTCTGGACTAGTTGCGCCCCTGTAGTAGTGGATCCTTGTCCCCAAGTCGATGAAGACACATGAGCTGTGTAGTGACGCATGGAAGCAGATTGGGGCAGTGTTAGGGGAGGCACTGCTGAGAATGCAGGGGGGGGGGTCTGGGGAAGTAGCGCACTTAGGATGATAATGAATGTGTGGGACTCGGCAGATGAGATGAGGTGTGACCTAGGGCTGCTTTGACCCACCGGGGACTCTAATATCCCTGTGTACTGCAGTCACATAGAACAGTGGGCCTGCTCATTTTCCTGGAGTTTAGGAGTCTGAGTAAAGAAGATGCTGAGGGGAAGGCGAGGTCACTGTAGGGTGGCATCCAGGACCTGGACATGCTCAGATCTGGTCAGGGAGAGAGGTTGTATGAGCAGCAGGAAGAAAAGTATTGTCCCATTACAAGAAAGATGGAGTCATGCAGAGAATGAGTTTGGAAGAGACCAGCACTGACGACGTGTTCTGTTTGACAGATGAGGACCCTGGTGTCCAGAGGGCTAAGTGAAGATAACCCATATTCTGGCATGCAAACAAGGCACTGACCATGGACATAGCCATCAACTGTATGAAAGAAATGTTCGTTCCTTTTTTTCAGCTGCTAAGCTCCTAGTAGGCAGAGCTGAAGACCAGCCATCCTTAGCAGTAGAAAAGGGTAGAAGTGGTTGGAGAGGGGACTGAGCCGGAGTGGACAGCCTGGGTAGGACTGGTCTAAGGGGTTGATTAGGTTAATGCTGGCCGTAAGTCTGGGCTGAAAAGAGCCAGAGAGAGAGCAATGTCATGGCCCTGGCAGTGGGGCAGAAATCCAGCGCGTGCAAGCTCAGGGGTAAGAGCCCGAGCTGTCGTTCCAGAATGCTTTGGGAAGCCAGAGGCCTCTGGTATTGACCACTGTCATTTTGACAGTCTGCTTCAGGCTGGTTCGAGGTCTTGGCAAGGCTGAGTCTAGACCTGTAAGTACCTCTTTGCATGAGGAATGTTCTGGGAATGGCAGAAAACTTCTTCAGGGAGCTCCTGAGGCATGCTGCACAGCTCATAGGACAGCAGGGCCTGGAGCAGACTGCTGCCTCCGGGCTCCGCCCTGCCCAGGTTGGCCTTCTCCAAAAGTGACTGCTGGTAAGGGCTCACTGTCACCAGCCTTGCCTCTGAATGGAGGCAGTGCTTCAGCACACGGGTGATGGAAAACCCTGCTCCAGTGGCTTAAAGAAGACAGCTGTCTTGTTTATGTTTTGCATGTTTAGTTGTGGTTATTTTCACAGGAGACAAAAATTCTCAAAGTATAAATACGCAGTATTACTTTCTTAAAGAATCAATTTGCAGACATGAGCACTAGTACCCTCTCCCGTCACTGTGCCCTTCACAGTCACGCTATAAACTGGACACAGGATTTAGGTTTACATTTTCTTTAGGCAGGCAACTCCTGTTACCCAACTACTCTGTACCTGGAGCCCTATGGCATTTCTAGAGACATGTCTGTTTGCTAATTCATGTGTGTCTGTGTCTGTGCATTTTTGTGAAGGTATGCCCACCCGTGCATGTGCAGGGACTGGGGAAGACCATCAGCTGGTTTCCTGTTAGTTTCTGCCTGTTCCTTTGAAGCAGTCTTCCCCTGAACCTTGGGCTAAACTGGAAGCCCAAAGACCCCTGTAGACCTGTTCTGCCTACTGCAGAGCTGGCCTTACAGATGTTTGGTGCGTGGGTGCTGGGCTCATCCCTCTGGTCCTTGAGATTGCAGAGCAAGATGTCTTAACCATCAGGCCGCCTTGCCAGCCCTGGCGTTTACTTAGAATGATGAAATTGAGGTGCTTCTATGGCACAGTGAGTGAAGCTGACCCTTAGGGATTCTCCAGGTGCTGGCTGTTGTCTTACACAAATCTCTGAACAACCAGCAGTAAACATCTGTGCTGTTTCTTCTCCCCACCTATTATAGATTTCCCCTGTTGGGTTGCATGCTCTGGAATTCACTTGGTAAAGTTAGGCCTCTCCACTGCCCATTATGGTGCTCCTAGTATCTGTCCTGCAGATCTTGGCCCTGTTCCTACAGCTTCTGTCTGGGGGTAGGCAGAGTATTCCTGCATTTCTTACAGGGGTGGCAGGATGAAGACCTCGTTTACCCTGAGGCCCAGTGCCCCGCAAAACACCAGCCTGTGTCTGGCACTTCACAAAGCATGCTGATTCTCGATCTGTATTTCTTTTAAAAAATTTTAAATACTTTTGATAGTTTGTCTCTTTCCTTTTCCTTCCTACAACCTCTGACAGTGTACCCCTTACTCTATCATGTACATAGCCTCATTTTCTTTAAGTATTGTTGCATGTGTATGTGTGTTTGGGTGATATTTTGTGATATATAATATAAATATATATTAACATATAATATATAAATATATTTATATAAATATAACCTGCTTAATCTATATAAAATTACTTGTATGTGTTTGTACTTTAAAAGGTCAAAGGTCAGGTGGCTTCACAGAGTGAATCTAGGTCTTTTTGTTTTGTTCTGTTTTGTTTTGAGACAGGGTTTCTCTGTGTAACAGTCCTAGCTGTCCTGGTACTAGCTCTTGTAGACCAGGCAGGCCATGAACTCACAAAAATCCGCTTGCCTCTGCCTCCCAAGTATTGGGATTAGAGGCGTGCACCACCACCGCCCAGCTTGAATCTTGTTCTTCCCTTTCCATTCATAGGCGTCTGTCCACAGGGTGATGCTGCTTGCTGTGAGAAGCAGAAAGTGGGTTTGACTGGAGGCATTCTGATGAACGTGTGTTTGAAGAATAGTGGAATCCAAGGATGCATGAGTGAATGAATGAATGAATGAATGAGGGACAAGTAGAGGACAACACCAGGAAATTCTCAGCTGTTTCCTAGACTGTAGCTAAAAAGCACAGAAAAGAAGTCCTTATTCCTCTCTACCCTGGATGCTGCCTCCCTTGGCCTGGCTTTGTGGACATCAGTCACCCAAAGACTCCATGTGGTACTGTCATTGGTCACTGTGCCCCTGGGACTGGGAGTGGAGTGCAGGGTTGGGTGAGTGTGCATGGGCAGAAAGGATGCCAGCACAAGCCTGCCATTGCTCTATAGAACCCTGTGGCCTGCAGACTTAAGAGAGGAGGTTGTTTCCTAGGCCTGGCATTCAGTCTAATTTGACCAGGACAGGTCATGTGACTGCTCATAGTCCAATTTCTATACTGGAGAGGAAATGGGTTGAATATTTGAGCCTGAAATCTAATGATCTTGTTTATTATTTGGGAGTGAAGAAATAGCTCTTCTTCAAGGAAGGGGCTTTTATACCCAAGGAAAGATATGGTGAGTGGAACAGGAGAAGGGGAGACAGATGCAACTCAGTCCCGAACAACACATGCTCACTGGGATACCCTCAAGAAAGTCACATGGTCCTCCATAGCCAGGATTCCCTAAATGCCTCCGAAGAAGTGAGATTTAAGTTAACGCTTAGCCACCCAGGGAGAAGGCATTTTTATAAACACAGCTGTGAGATGAGGAGGGCCTGGTCTGTTCTGGTGACAATTGCAGCAAAATTTCCTACAGTCACTTCAAGTATAAACAAAGCAAAACAAAATTAAAAAAAATAAGAACTAACAATAACATATTGGAAACATCTGGGAAGATCAAATCAAAGCACATCACAGAATTCAGACATCAGAAATAGCCTCTGCATATGGAAGATGTCTGTGAGTGACATTGTAGCCTGGACTGAATGGGTACTATTCTGAAGAGGGATTGCATATCGACTGGTGATGTGAATTGAGGGGATATTGAATGGGATGATGCTTTATGGAGATGCTGCTGCATGGTTTTGGTGCTGATGTTGATGATAATGTTTGTGATGCAGAATGGGATGATGCTCTATGGAGATGATGCTGCATGGTTATGGTACTGATGTTGATGTTTGTGATGCAGAATGAGGGTGATATTGAGTAGAGATGGTGATGAATGTAGGCAATGTTCATGTTGATGAAGCCAAATGGGGGTCTGGTTGCTCTCAAAGCCCATACTCTGCCATTTTCAACCAGCATAGCTACTGAAGGGAGCAAAACTAGCTTAGAGAACCAGAAGGCTCTCAAGGCTGCCCATGGTGCTGGGTCTTATTGTCCCCATAACTTTAGGCACTCCCAGAGGAGTGCCTCCATCTTGCGGTACCCACTCCCTGTTCTCTGTGGCCTGGGTAAGGTTCTCAGGGAAGCCAGTCTTGGTGTCAGCTTCCTGCAGTGTGTGGGGTGGAGGCTGTGGACAGGCTTAACCCAGAGGCTTGGCTGTAATTAAGAGCCCTTTCTATCTTGGTGGACTCTGTGGTGGCCACAGGACAATCTTTATATAGCTTATCTCCTATGTGAATGGGTCTCTGGAATGCAAGTCAACCTCTGTGGAAGAAGCCTCCGCCTACTTCTATTCTGAGGACAGTCTAGCCTGGTCCTCTCTCCTCCATCCCTGTCGACAAGGGGCAGTTCTTGTTCTTGCTTTTCTTGGTGAGCTGAGATGCTGCTATGAATTTGAGGAGCGGGGCTTGCTCCCTGCTTCCACGGTCCTCTAACTCTCACGACTCACAGCCATCCCCATTTACTCCTCTTCTTGCTCTTTTAGCTCACGTTTATACCCAGTGCCACTTTGATGGACACATACTGATGTCCACTCGCCAGTATGACTAGGGGTGGGATGGGAGAGGAGGAGAGTAAGTCTGTCACTTAAGTGTGCATCTGGAGTCCTCATCAGAGGGACTCTACCCTGCATTTTGATTGGTGTGTGACAGTGCTGTCTACTTCATTCCCTGAGGTCCGTATCTGGGGCGAGCACCCATTTGCCGTCCAGTTTGCTGACACCAAGAGATCCTACACCGTACACATACATGTCACATACACATCATGCACTTCATGCCTCATTTATAATCCTCCCACTCAGCACTTACACATGCGCACGTGCATACACACACACACACGCACACACACACACACACACACACATACACCTTATGCTCTATATACACACCTCAAATATACACATTGCATATGTGGGGACACACACGTGATCACAGAGAGACCCACCCATTCCATCTCTTCTCCCTGGATGGATCCAGAGCCTGGAGAGAAATGGGTGGCAACCCAGTTGTGGGTTTAGAGTGCCACGTTGGGCCTGTGGCTTGGCACTGAGGACCATATGGGCAGCTGGTTCAGGCCCCACCCTCTCTGAAGGTCACAGTGAGTTCCTTTCAGGGAACCTTGTCATGGTGTTGCTGCCCACCAGAAATGGTAATCTTGCTTATTAACTCTGTTTGTGGGCCAGGAAATTTTATTAGGAAGTGACTGAAAGGGAGGAAAAACTGAAAATCACCCTTCATTTACTGTTAATGAATTAGCTTTTAATATATGTGCTTTAGTAAGACTTCCACTGGCTCTGCCCGGCCACATCCACAGCTGCTCACTCCATGTCCTTGGTGTCCTGCTCATACAGTGGGCATGTTCTGCCCTCCAGTTATTGCTAAGCTGGAGTGATCAGCTCTGTCTCATTTTCCAGAGCAAAGCTGTCTTCTCTGGCATCAGGAATACACCATCCTCTCTCCTTTCATTCCATGTGACCATTTATTTTGCTCTTGTTTTCTTGCTGGTTAGACTGTCTCATGATGAACTCATATAAGCTTATGAATTTGTTCCTGTGGGCTGTCTTATTTTTTAAAGCTTTATATTTATTTACGTAGTGTAGGAGGTCATGTAGAGGTCAGACAACTTGTAACGGTCAGACTTCTACGATGTGCAGTCTAGGTATTGAACTCAGGGAATCATGCTTGGCATCAAACACCTTTGCTTGGCAAGCCTTCTGATCCCCCTACAGGTTGCTTCTTAGCCAGGGTCAAAATGCATGACCCAGTGTTAAACAGAGATAGAAGAACACGCTGGCCAAATCACCGTACCAGGAACCGGCCGCTGTACTGATTTCCCAGCTCCCTTCCCTCTCTGTGACCTGAGTAACCTCCTTTTGCCTTGTTGCTCAGGGTGATGTCATGTACTCCACCTTATAGAGATCCAGTGAGTTCATGCCAGGAGGTGCCTGCCATTCTGGTGGCCCTGAGTAGGGCCGCTAAGTACATACATTAATACTCATATAGAAGTAAATAAAAAGTGGCTGGTTACATGTGACCAAGTCTAGTGATCCTGTAATCAAGCCTAGTACATTTATATTTTCTCAACTTTTATCATCATCCTCCTCATCTTCATCTGAAGGTGCGTGGTTGATCGGCAGTTATGATTCACCAGACTAGCTTTAATATATATATATATATATATATATATATATATATATATATATAATTCAGTTTTAATAAAGGAAAGGAAAGGGAACTTACAAATCCAAGGTTCCAGCGAGGAGGAGGAGCGCAGGAAAACAAAGAGCAGGCGGGCTGCAGTTCCTGCAAGACTTTATAAGTCAATATTAGCCTAAGGGGGACACGCCTTTAGCCGAAGGGGGACACTCCTTACAAAACAAGGTGATTGGCTAGGCTTCCCCTTCATTCATCCACAACAGCAGCATTCTGTTATTGCCGTTGTCTCCTCCCAGAGGAATCCATAGAAACGTTTTCCCCTAGCATCCCTTTCTCTGAAGTCGAAGTCCTATGCATTCACAAATGCTGTGTCTTCTTATGCCGTCAGCCGGTACTGAGCTTAGCAAGGCCACGGGTCGTTATGTTTCAGGTTGTCCCCCAACATCAGTGGATGCACTGCAGACACGGTATGATGCCAGCCTTCTGTGAATACCCGGCTAGGCAGGGGACCCCAGGAGAACTGGGGAAGAGGTTGTGGTGCGGGCATCCCATTTCTCTCTCTTTTGGATCATGTGACTTTTTAGTGCCAGGGTCAGCCAGTGGAGTCAGGAATCAAAGCCTGTGCTCGATCCAAGCCTTTTTATTTCTTTAGATGAATGGCTCCGTTGCAGCTTAATTTTCTCCCTTTATGGAAGATCAGATAATCACAGCAATCATTACTGCCTCAGTTTCCTTATCTGCCAAATTGAGATGGTGGAAACAGATTCAGTGGCTGGCTGGTTATGCCTCTAAATGCCATGGTTATTGTTGTTACCGTATTTGTATGGAAAGACTGTAAGAAATCAAATCAAACTAAACAGTGGGACTCAAGCTCCCTGTTACAGGAAGGGCACCGGGCAGAATCCGAAGACAGAATCCAAAGATCTTCTTTGTGAGTTCTGCAAAAGGAACTGGCACACAAAGGATGCAGAGACCTTTCTTGATTCTCTAAGGTGGGCGGCCAGTGACTACCCTCAGGCTAGCCCTAGAGGCATCCGTGTGTAAATGTTTGATTTTTGGAATCCTGACATGTCATCTCCAGATGTCATCTCTCAGCACTTTGACTGCTTTGCCTGACATAGCAAGCTGGCTCTGGCAGAGACTGTGTGGCCTGCAAATCCCAAGGTGATGACTGCAGTGTTCTTTGCACACAGTTTTCTGACCCTGGTAACCTACTCTTCAGTGATGACTGAGACTCTGAAGTCACTACCGCCAGCTTCTGAGTGACCTTTGCAGGATGTTTCCCAAGGCCTCCATCCCCCCCGGGGCCTGAGTGTGATGTGTAGGTCTCTTTGAAGGGGTCTTCTCTTTCATTCTGTTTTCTTGATCAAGATCATGCTAATAAGCTGGCCGGCCAGTCCATGTGCCAAGCACAGTGTCTCCTCTACCTGTCACTGCTCTGTGCTCCCCATAGATTCCTAAGATATCCTTATACCTTTTCTGGCTTCAGAATGCCTCTGCAGGCCCGGAAGACCTTGTGAGTTAAGATATTCCCTGTGCCTAGCCTTGCCCTACCTAACTGTAGGGTCTGTGTCAGCCCCATCAGTCTGGTGCTAGTGCCATCCTGGTAAAGTGAGCTACAGCCTTCCAGATATGATAATCCCAGTTACTGGGGTCACGTCCTGTCAAAGCATTCCAGCCCAAGGAGAGCTGACTGAATATCAAACCGTGGTTTTAGTTTTGAGTTGATAAAGGGGTAACTTACTGTAACCACAGTAAATTGACATTGTAATAAGTATTTATAGGTTAAAAAGTATGCCCTCAGAATCTATATATAAATTAGGTTGTGTATATAAATAAACATCCATATAATTAAACTCATGGTGCATTTTGCGTTTCCCATGTTCCCCAGCTAAAAGCTTTTTAGCGAAACTGACAGAGAACAAGTGGGGGCACGAGGTTACACAGGGTCTTAGGGCTTTCCAGGAAATGTGGCTGACTAATTACCATGCTTCTGATTCATGCCGTATTTTCTGGAAGATTGGAGGCAACAGTGGTCCACACTGTGTAAAATAAGTCACTTATTTTACTGTAAAATGAGCCCATTTTGTTTTTGCTCTTTGCATTAACATTGGCTTGGGTTTTATTGAATTTGATCATAAATGCAGGCATGACACATATTAGTTATACAGACACATAGGCAAAGCATACAAATACACTCTTGTAGTCATGGAAACACACATGCACACACACGATATCTACAAGGAACTATCCATGGGACAAGAAAGTATGCTCGGGGCAGTAAAGACTTTTCCTTGCTCCACATTCTGGAAGAATCTTGTATGCAGTTGCTCAGAAAAAAAATAACTTTATTAAAAATCTGTGTGTACAGTTGTGACATACCATCTAATATTCTCTTGAAACTTTAAATCAGCTTTCATTGGTGCGTGAGTGTGGCTACTCACTGACAGCATGCCTGCTTGTTTATTTAGAAAGGGTTTTATATTCCCCACTCTAACAGGCACACGGGAGCACGAAAGAGCAGGGCGGTGGGCGGTAATGATGAGGTGCATTCTGGCGCTGCCTAAGTGAGTGGACAGACAGCTCCCCAGAGCAGGTTCGACATGCACTTGTTACATGTTGGCTACTGTGGAAGTTCTAGTTTAGCTCACGTGTCTGCAGTAAGACACAGACCAAAAGGATGTTGAGGTTTTATAGGTCACAATCCGCCACTGAGGGAAGTCAGGGTAAGAACCTGAAAGCAAGAACTCCGAGCAGAAACCATGAAGGAACAGTGCTGGTGCTGCCCACAGTAGGCTGGGACCTCCTATATTGATGAATAATCAAGATACTTTCCAGTAGATTGCCCACTGGGCAGTATGATCTAGGCAAACCCTCACTCAGGGTTTCTCCTCTAAGATGACCCTGGATTGGGTCTCAAGTTGACAGTTAAGACTAACCAGTACAGTGGACATCATCTATGTCTTGGATTCCTTAAATCTGGGGACAGTGGGTGTGCTCCAACCTAGGGTCAGGTTGGCATGGAAGTGAGCTCTTCAAGGTCTAGAGGGTCCCGTGAGTGAAGTGAATGCTTGTCTTGTTGCATAACTGAATGTCTTTGTTTGCCACCTCCACCCATTTCCTGGAACCAAGCTTAGCCCAACTTTGCTCCACATTGAAGTGGTGACCTGGCCCAGGTGTGCCCTGCCATAAGACAATATGATTTACAGATATAGCTTAAAGAATGTCTTGGAAAATACATTTAACCTCTGAACTTGGCTGTGTTGTGTTGTGTGTGTGTGCGTGCATGTGCGTGTGCGTGTGCGTGTGTGTGTGTGTGTGTGTGTGTGTGTGTATCTGTATGATTGATAACTAGACAGGTCCTGGTCTTTGATCTTGAAACTGTGTGTATAGATCTAGATGCCTTCTGTATATTAATAACTCATATCAAATGTGAATTGTCTTTGGAGATGAGATTTGGGCAACAGATCCGTCTTTTCCATTCGATGATTGGCATTCGATCTGCCCCTAAAGCTACCCGAGTGGTTTCATGTTAGAATAGATTCTGGCCACTCTTATCACCTCTGCTCTATCTGTCCTAGTTTTATTGATCAACTATCCCAATAAGAAGCAACTTGTGGTGGGGGAGGTCTGAGTTTAGCTCCCAATTCCAGGTTACAATCAATAACTGAAGGGAAGACGCAGCAGGGAGAGCCTGAGACAGCTGGTCACATCACATCCACAGTCAAGAGCAGAGCAAGAGCTCGCTTACTCATACTTTTCCCTAACATACAGTTCAGGACCCCACAGTGGACTAGTTCTTCCCACATCAATTAACTTAATGCAGGTCATTCCTCACAGACATGACCACAGGCCAATCTGATTTAAACAATTCTTTAATGAAGATTCTCCTCCCAGGTGGTTCTAGGTTGTGTCAAGTTGACAGTTAAAGCTATCACCCCATTCTGGAGGCACAAACCATTCTCTCAGTTGCCTGGCAACAGGCCAGCCTCTTTGGCTGGTCTCTGCTTATACTCCCACTCTGTGAAATCATGGTATTCCCTTCCCAGGGCCTTTTTAGTCTTTTTAGCCTCATCCTCTATTCTGATTTTTCCTTTGTTGGCTGTCCCAAGCCATGGTTTCTGGATTTTTTTCCACTTCTAGACCCTTGCCTCTCTTCTCCAGTGAGTCCCTCTTCTGTTTCCTGCCTTCCTCTCCTTCCTTCCATCCTGACTTGGTTGAGACATCCCTCCAGCCACCTGTTCCCTCACCATTGTCTTAGCCTTACCTTAGTAACCTACTCTTTACAATCCATCTTCTTTGCCGGACATAGCTCCCATGGATAGAGGGCTTGTCATTTGGCCCATTATTTTCTCTACTACCTGTGCCACATATATACCTGGCCTTAAAGAGTTTGCTTCCGAGTAGTGTGTGTCATCTGTGTTACCTGGGCTGTCCTGAGCTCTGCTGACACCCCACCTCCTTGTTAGCACTGCTTCTATTGTCTGCCCTGCTCAGGGAGCCATAGTCACAGTCTCTGGTGACACCTACTGGTTCTGGGCCAAGGGACATTCTTGTGGAAGGAAGTGAGCCTGTGTCCTGGGACACTGGAAGCTTCAGGTGATGGGTGTCCCTTCCAGACTTCCTTGGATGGTGACACTCCACACTGAGCTTCACCCTCACAGTGAGAGTCCCTTCAGGAGCAGAAAGTCACCTTCTACCCAGCTCCCAACACACTTGTCCTTGTGCTCCTGGGCAGGGGTCTCTTTTTTGCCTTGAATTCCAAACCCTGCCTTGGGTTATAAGGGCCCACCTTTTCCCCTGACTTTGTTCCCAGGCTGTTCTTGTTTCCTACCTCCCCTGCCAACCAGTGCCCTCAGCCATAGCCCTTAAGGCTCTGGGGCTCTTCCATTACCTGCTGTGCCCTCCCCTTTCCTGGTTGTTCTCCTTGCCTCTCAGCTCATATGTCTAGGATGGTCCAGTGCCCATCCTAGAAGCTCATTCATCACCATGTCACCACATAGGTGTGTTTCCTCTGTAGTGAGGGTGATGCTTCTGGCCAGTTTGCCTGTTCATGCTGCATCCACCAATGGGGTGTGGAACCTCTGACTGCACTCAGATGCTTGTGTTCCTGTCACAGGCTGCAACAGATGTGTTAGACACAAGGAAAGCATGTCTTGGATGGAGGAATGAATATATGAACGAGTAGAACTTGTTAGCTGCCGGATGCCATGCCTAGTGCTGCCTATGTCCTGCCCTACTTGCCCTTTAAGGCAGCCCAGATGGAGGGAAATTATGATTTTGATCCTTCCTTCTAGGTTTGCCTAGCTAAAATAATATTCCACAACACCTAAGGGCTGGGTAGGAGCTTCCTATTCTTAGCCTTGGGGACCAGTTCTCATAAGTCACTCTGTGTTATTCAGCAAGAGGAGAGCAGAGACGTCTCTGCAGGACCCAACCTTGTCATCATTTGGTCTCCCTCTCCAGTCTGAAACATGGCAGCACCTAGCTTGCCGTCTTAGAAGGGTCAGCTGTGTCTGCTCCCTTCACCCTCCCCTGAACCTGCTCTTCTGAGACAGTGGCAAACAGGGTTGTGTGACCAGTGAGTGCAGCTGTCTGCAGGTCTGGCAGAATTTTTTCCCCTAGTATTACTGTGTCTGCCACATACCTTAGCACAATGGCCTCGATGCTTACACAAATGCTCTCCAGGAGTTTGGCATCCTGACTGTACCTCTCCAATCCAGAGGTCCTGGGAGGTGTGGACCCAGCCAGAGGAGCCAGGGCCTCTGCAGAGGCAGCAAGCACTCATTCATACACGTTGGCCTTGTCTTTGTTGGGTTACTATTTGCTGTGACGAAACACCATGACCAAAGAAAACCCGGGGAGGAGAGGGTTTATTTGGCTGACACTCCCACAGCACTGTTCACCATTGAAGGAAGTCAAGACAGGAACTCAAACAGGGCAGGATCCTGGAGACAGAAGCTGATGCTGAAGTCATGGAGGGGCGCTGTTTACTGGCTTGCTTACGTGGCTTTGCTCAGCCTGCTTTCTTACAGAACAAAGGACCACCAGCCCAAGGGCGGCACCACCTACCACGGGCTGGACCCACCCCCATCAATCATTAATTAAGAAAACACCTTACAGCCAGATCTTCTGGAGGGATTTTCTCAGTTGAGTTTCCCTCTTTTTCAGATAATTCTAGCTTGTGTCAAGTTGACATAAAACTAGTCAAAACAGACCTGGAAGAAAGACAGGATCAAGACCAGGAATCTCCAGAATATCCAGAGCAGGTATCGGGTGGAACTGAGCTAAGAACACAGCGTGTGGCCCCTGGGTGGTTACCTTCTCACAGGATCAATGAGTGACCCTTGGATGCCATTTATGCATCTCCCCCATTAACAACTGTTTCGACTGTAAATTACTGATAATTATGTTTTTCCTGCAGCCCTGCTCAGAAAGTTGCAATAGGGCACATGCGTGACTTTGAGGTAGTAGCTGCTAGACTACGGTTTGTTTTTCTTTTATAGCCAAAGCACTTTCCAAGGCAGGGATCAAATGGATAATGGCTGAACGTACATATGCTTAAGTTAGACTCCCTGAGCATGTGTCTACCTCTGCCACTTATTGACTTTGTGATTCTGGTTTATTTTCTTAATCTCTCTGAGCTTTGGTTTCCCCACGCAGAAAAGCAAATGAGTTTTACTGGTGCAGAGTTGGTGAAGATCTTGCCTCTGTAGGTCAGAAGTATTCAACAGCCAAAGAGTAATTCAGAAGGTAGAAAGTCATCTGGATGCTATATAAGCAGGCTTTGGAGGCAGACAAGAGTCCCTGGTCAGGAGACCCAGCCTCTAGAGAGGCTGCAGTGTGCTGAAGACCAGATATGGGAGACTGTACTAAATCACCACCTACTAGCAGTGTGAGCCTTTGGCAGTTCCTGCCTTCTGTATACTCCTCTTTTTGTATCTGTAATTAAGGGCATCTACTTCAGAAAGCTGTAGTGAGGATGTAATCAAGCATGTTCATGTATTTTGCATGCTTCCCAACAGTGTCTGCTGCACAACAAGCCATCTACACATGTCTTTTGGTCCTGGAGATAATTCCCCCAGTTGAGTAGTGAAGAAAGTCACAAACAGCCCACACAGCATGCCCAATATTGAACCTGGACACATGGCCACTCCATCCCTGGGAAGCCATTAGGGTTAGAATGTCTACTGATGTTATGTCTAGAGTCATTGGCCAGGGTATTGTGTCTGCTGCCTCTGTAAGGCAGGAGAGCATAGACAGCCCGTAGCTGAGCAAGGGAAGGACTGGGCTACGTGTCTATGAGTGAGTTATCCCTTCCCTTTTCCACCTGTTCCCTTGGCCACTTGGAACGTAATCATCTCCCTGTGGTCAGCTGCACCCAGCAGTGCTTTC
This sequence comes from Arvicola amphibius, assembly GCF_903992535.2. Classification (NCBI taxonomy): domain Eukaryota; kingdom Metazoa; phylum Chordata; class Mammalia; order Rodentia; family Cricetidae; genus Arvicola; species Arvicola amphibius. The sequence continues at coordinate 31,230,639 of NC_052055.2, read as the reverse complement.
CATGAGGCGGTGAATGTGCAGCAGTTGCTCTAATGTTGTTTTTATGCAGCCACCAGATGCATGCCTCGCCTCTGTTGTTCCTGCTGATATTCACCCCTAGGACCTGTTAGCTCCATTACAGGGGTCCAGATTCAAGGTGGTTTTTAATTTAAATACAGGTACTCCTCATACCTGGTGAGTTTCCCAAATTTTATTAGATATACTTTTCTGCATTTATGTAATAGGAACAAATTCTATTGAGGATGGATGGCAATGTGTGTTCAGTTCCAGGCCAGGCAACAGGCACATACTGGGCTCATAACAATTGCCAGTGTCCTCTTTTCCAAACTGGAAGACACTTGCATGAGAAGCAAAGGGTGGTGTGACTGTGTGTCGCACAGAGAAGTGCATGGGTGTGCCAATATAAAGTACAGAATGTCATCAACTGTCCCCATTCCATGATATGCAGAATGGACTCTTTGTCTATGTCATAAACTGAGGACAAGCAAGTTCAAGGGCTTTTCCAGAGAGACTGAAGTGGGTGTCTAGTGTTACCCCTTGAGGAAGCCCCTCTGACCAGCTCCTGGCTTGATGGAGCCTGATCTGGGTAAAGATACAGCATCCCCGCGTTCTCCTGAGACGCATAGGGCTTTTGTGCTAAACAGTGCAGTGGATGAGTATCGGTGTTAGACAGTGAACCCTCGCTGCGGGAGCAGAGACTCTGCAGTCACCCATTTTCATTCTCATACTTATAAGAAGGAAATCCAGCCAACTAAGAACACATTACGTGTCTTTTTTTGGTTTTTTGTTTGTTTGTTTTGTTTTTCGAGACAGGGTTTCTCTGCAGCTTTAGAGCCTGTCCTGGAGCTAGCTCTTGTAGACCAGGCTGGTCTTGAACTCACAGAGATCCGCCTGCCTCTGCCTCCGGAGTGCTGGGATTAAAGGCGTGCGCCACCACCGCCCGGCTTACGTGTCTTTTTTGATCCCTTAGCTCTCGTCTCTGCTGTAAGTCCAGAACTATTGCTCAAGTGGGTCCCCCATGGCTACTGTATAAATCCATGTATATGGGTCAGTGAAGGGACCTTGTTCTTTCAGTAGCTCCTCTCCCAGGGGAATAATGCATTGGTCCCATAACCTATTATTTCTCCTCACACATCCAGCAACTCAAACTTTCAAAGAGTTCTCTGCCCCAGCATCTTGTGGTACAGCCCAGAAGAAGTGGGTTTTTGCAAGTGTGCATGCATTTGATTGCCAAGCAAAACAACTCAGCTGTAGTGACATAACCAATTACAGTCAGATTTTTTTTCCCCCTGTGGGTTGAAAATGCTGTCATTTCTGTAGCCAGCAGAAGTAAATGGTAGGGATTATGTTGGTGGCTAAAAGTGAGTGTCACACCCCATTCCAGGGGTCTTGGGCCCTAGGATATCATTTCCTTGATTCTTCAAAATCATGGTGTGCAGGGCGCCTTGAAGACTACAGTCTACCTGCTGTTGCTTTCCTCCCAGCTCAGGGGTCAGTGGCTGTTTCTATTGTATTGTATCTACAGGTCTCTGTGTTAAATCGGAGACCTGGGCTGCACCTAGTGGAGACAGTGGCCATATGCACTTGAACTGAGATCGGGCTACCCACAGCAGGCACACATGCTCAACGGAGACTTGAGTATTATGGCACAAGCTGAGGAACTTGATCTCTCTCAGGAGAGGGCCTTCTCCAGGTAGGACTGAGTAGGAACGTCACGGCCCATAAGCACCTGAAGGAAAGGAATGCAGTATGCTCTGCCATCCTTTTCTGTGTCCTTTGAACAGGATGGGTATTGGGGACATAGCTAGAGGTCAGTCTGGCTCTCAGTTGAAGAGATAGTAAATGTGGAAATAAACAGGCCATGACCCAAGACGTAGAGATGTCTTTTTGAAAGGAACCGGAAGATGGCTGAGTTGGCCTTGGGGTACCACACTTTCCTCCCTGAAAGCAGGCCGTGTTAGCTACATTTGTATCACTGTGGCCTGATGTGGGAAACAATTTTCAGAAGGAAATATTTTTATTTTATTTTGTGGTTCCAGAGGGTTTTAGTCCATCATAATAGGGAAGGCATGGTGGAGTTTCTGGCATTGGGAGTCTGTGATAGAGGCTGTTCGTGTCACAATTGTTAGGAAACAGAGACAACAATGGCAGTCAGGTCTAACCTTCCAATTCCCTAAACGCCTGGTAGTCAGCCACTTTTGCTGGGTGGACTCATACACCCAAAGTTTCCAAGACATCTCAAAACCGTGCCACCAGTGGGGGAAAAGGAGTTGAGAATGTGAGCTTCTGGGGTGGATGTCAGATTCAGCTATAACATGTATGACCCACAAGGCCCCTGCCATTGTTGGGAAGCCTGGCTGGGGAGTTACATGGGGAGCTATCTGCACTGACTTAACCAGATAGGCTATGAATTGCCACTTGAGCCTCCTGAATGGGCGGGGCTTAGCAATGGCATGAGCTGAGGGCCTTTGGCAGTCTGCAGTTCATTCAGGAATGGTTCCTTCCTTAAAGCAGTGTGGGCATGTCTGTTTTCCCCAACAAGACACTCAGTTTTTCTGACCTTCAGATTGTCCTTGTCATCTGAGTCTTCAAACCTCGTCCTTCCTTCCCATGGGATATAGGTAGATGTGACCCAGTGACCCATCAGCCTCCAGGGTTTTACCCACCATCCTGGACAGAGCCACCTGAGTCAACTCCATGGACAGTATAGACTCATTTCAATGACTGGCCATCCCCAGCCTGTCTTTCTGGAGGGCTGCCAGAGCTAAAGCAATCTTTCAGTATCCCACAGCTGCAGGATGTTCTGGGTGGAGCTGTCTAAATATTGCCCTGTGCCTGTTTCTTCCCTCAGATTTAGTCCCAGACACACAGCCTGGTGCTGCTTCCAAAATAATGTTTTCCATGTGGTTGTCAGACCTGGTGGTGCCGTATAGGGGATCAGCATTAAAATCCATCCTTCAAAGCAAGGGCATTCTCACCCATCCCCCTTACTGGAGAGAGCTAAGCATGCCCCAACAGTCCTGCACTCAAATGTTGATGTCCCCAAATAGGAAAAGTGATCAGTTGCTGCACATAAAATTAATGGGATAGTTAAAATGCCTGGTGGTTAAAATAACAATGCATAATAGCCAGATTGCTTCCTGGGCAGGGCTAGATCACAGGGAGGTGAGCTCACCCTCTGGCATATAATTCCCACTCGATGAACGGCTCACAGACCTAGCATTTTCATGTGTATGTTCATATAGATATTTCATATTTCATTCCTCCACAAGGGGGTTTTCCTCAGCCTGTATCTCCTTTGGTTCTCTTTTCCATTTCGCTGAATCTTATTGTTCTTTATAAAGTATCAGTTCCTTGATACTTTTGTTTTGATCATATTCACCCCACCCTAAACTCCTTCCAGATCTGCTAGCCTTCCCTACCAACCTAAATTTGTGTGCTCCTTAAAAAAAAAAAAAAACCTATCAAGTCCAATTAGTGCTACACATATATTCTTGGATGTATAGTCTTTCACTGGAACATGGTCTACTTTCCAGGGGATATCCTCTTAAAGAAAACTGACCCCATCTTTCCCCGAATCTATCCATTTCTACTCAGCTAGGAGTGAGACTGTACCCACTTCCTCTCTCTATGCTGGAGATTCGGTCTGTCTTGAATTTACACAGATTCTGTGCTTGCTGCTACTACAACAGCTTTGGGTTCATATGATCAGTTGCTCTGCTGTGTCTAGAAAGCACTGTTTCCTGGTAACCATCCACTACCTCTGGATCTTAAACTCTCCTCTTTTGCAACCATCCCCGAGTCTTGGGAGGAAGGGTGTGATCTAGTTTTCCCATTTAGGGCTGAGATAATGTCTTCCTCTCTCTGTTAGGCAGTTGAATGCCTCTGCATTAATTTCTCTTTACTACAAATAGTAAGAAATTTAGCTTCCTTGATTAAGAGTTGACAGGTGCATCAGCCTATGGCTATTGTTGTAAGTCATTGGGAGTCTTGTTTAATACTATGTTCATTTAACAGAATAATAGCAGAAAGTTCTCTCCTAGGGTCTGTGACCCATTAATTCATAAGTTCTTAGACCAATAATAGTGCCAGGTCTGGGTTTCTTCTTGTGGAGTGGAGATAAATTCTATCCTAAAGCAGATGGTTACTCCCATCAGGTTCATGCCATTATTGCGTCAGTGGGCGTGTCTTGTCAGAAAAGTCATTATTGTCACTTAAGGTTCACAGCTTGGCAAGATGGGCGCTGCATTTTCTCCTCTGGTAGCATGCTTGTGCTTTCCAGCACTAGGACAGTTAGCCAGGAGGCATGAAGCTTGAAGAACCCACAGGTTTTCAGGTGACTTTTGAGAGGTCATCGGAGTTATTTAGCTGTCCCTGTACTCTCTCTTCCTCTACCCTACCCTTCTATCCTCCATACCAGTTTAACCCCTCCTGTTCAATTAATCTTCTCTTAGCCTTTATACCACTGATCATTTCTGTATTTTGTTATTGTTCCTTTGAGAAGAACATCTCTGGGAAAATCTCACTGTTCTTGGGCAGGCTAGCAGATGCAACTTGTCCTGGTGTCCCTGTGAGTTCCTTGGAGGTAAAGTCAATGTCATGATCCTGTCTTGCCTTAGTATGATATTTACCGGGTCAGTGCTTAACAACTACACAAGTACATGGAAGAAGAATTAAAGAATATGGGGCCACCAGCACCCTCTGTGTTCTCCTCTTTACTGTGGGTAGAATAGGCCTTGCTGCTCTCACATGCTACGCTACAGGGATGTAGTAGGCATGCTTTCTCATTTGTCTGTTTCCTCTTGATTATTTTCAGACGTTCTCTGCCCCAGTGTTCGGGTAGAAGGAGACCGCTTTAAACACACCAATGGAGGAAGCAAGGAAATCACAGGTAAGAGTGACTCCAGTATGCAGGATTGCTATCGTGTGCAGCATGCACACCTAGGGGTGGCCTCCCTGGCTCTTCCCTCATTCTCGTCTGTCACCAGTGTCACTGTGCAGGTGGCGGTAATCCACCAATACAGAGGAGCATCTGTAACTAGTTTTCCTTTTGGTGGGTTGGGGCCTTCCTAAAAATTTTATTACACCAAGTATAACAGGACTTGGTGAATAAGCAAGCAAATAATAGCAAATTGAGTGAATGAATGAATAAATAAAGACACTTCAGGGGGGGTTTGGATCAGCATTATAAATATATATTATTATAAATATATATATATATTTATATATATAATATCTTATATATATATAAATATATATAATTATAAATATATTATGGTTGGGGAACTCAGCAGGTGGGAGAGCAGACCTGTGACTAAAGACTTGAGGCAGAGAGAAGCTATTAAAAGGGCTACCATCTCCAACAATGTCAGGCAGACAGGACGTGGCAGATTGTGGAGTATGGGGAGTTGATGTACCCATTGCTCACTGTGTTGTGTGATGATTAGTTCTCCTGTTGTTAAAAATCCCACTCAGTGTGTGAACTGTTTGCTTCTCCTCGGCTTTCCTCACGAGTGTCTGCCCCCTGGTTCTGGGTCCTTTCCTCCGTCTGCCCTCCTCCATCTTCCTCAGCTCCAGTTTCTGTCATGTGCATAGCTCCCACCTTGGGCAGCCAGCACCCGAGGTCAGGACTGGGTTCGGTTCAGGCACGTCCAGTCCCAGGAAGACACGTCAAGTCTACCACTGGGCCCCTGTGGACTGCAGCATTTCAACATCTGTAACTTTAAGACCCAAGATTTTTCTAGTAGAAGGCTGCTACACCTGTGTGCTCAACAAGAAGAAATTGCAAGGTAGCTGATTCTCCTTGAAGCAACTCCCACCATGATGCTGCAGAGTCAGGTCCATGACATATTCCTCAGCCTGGCTTATAGGTTCACAGCAGACCCTGGCTCGCAGAGTTTCCACGGAGGATCCAGTGTGGTAACATGCCGAGTAACTGGCTTTGTACCTTAGACACCTTTGCTCCATCTTGCCCGTCAGGCAGCTCCAGTTCAACCGCCGGGACTTTTGGAGGAAGCTACTGCAGACAGAGGTGTCCCTCTGCTCTTGCTGATTAGGCCTGTGAAGCACAGTGGCTATTCAAGGGGTGCTGTCATTGTCACAGCTGCTTTGTCCTACTCACGAGATGCAGGTGGCTTTTACTGTTTCCCTTTGATAACCCAGGTGCTTTTTGTAGCTGAGCCTCTCTGCCCAGAGAGGGAAACTTCTACACAGTTTGAATTAGATGCGCCCACTTTGTCTCTCGCTGATTCCCCAGCGATGCTCTCAGACAATCCTGCAAGGGGAATGTGCCTACTTAGTTCTATGCAGGACGTCTCCCTTTGAAGTCCTTTTCAAAGCCCATTCGTACCTGGTTGCTTTGTCTGCTTTTGGCTTTGCGAGCCACCTGCTTTGAGAACAACATCTCCCAGGTAGTTAAATATTCAAGAAGTATTGGGACACATATTTTAGATCAGCCTGCCACTTGCCAGTTAGGTGACTGTAGATCAAATTCTTGATTTCTTTGAACCATAATTTTTCCATCTGTACAAAAGGGGGTCTCTGAGAGTCCTCAGTTCTAATAACTTCAGTGCCGGTGCTTGGTCACCTAAAGTGTCAGGCAGCCTACCTGAACAGTGACCCAGGTCTCCCTTTATATGGTCAGCTGAGTTGTGGTGAGACCCTGCATAGTCTAAGGACTGCTTTCTTAGGATGTCTGTTCTCAGTTTATCACCTCAGAGCTTTCCAGTTTCCTCCCAACCCTTATTTATTTCAGGCAAGTTGATCCCTGTTAGGTTTCAAGCCTGGGACAAAAGTCACATCATTCCGTGTTTCTTTTTCCTTTATGCGCCCCCCCCCTCTTATTTAGTCCCTGGTTTGATCTCAGGTTTCAGCACCAAATGAATGGGAAAAAGAGAAATAAAAAGGAAAGGAAACAGGACTCTTTCTAGGTATGATGGAGGAAGTTTGTTATAGATATATGGGAGAGCATAGCCAGAAGCAGGGGCCTCTCTGAGAGAGTCCAGAGTATATGTGAGCTGTGCTGTGTGAGGAGATGCATAAGGTGAGGAGAGAAGGGAAAGGGGAATCAGGTGCAGCAGCCAGGAGGCCCAAAGGTACAAAGAGAGACAAGGGTAACCACAATATCTAGGTTATATAAGGAAGAGCAGTCAAGCCTCCTAGGCTGGAGCCTGTAGGGTGTGTGTGGGGGAGTGTAAGCCAGGAGAACCCTGTAACAGGTCTGGACTGAGGAATGCTGGGAGAATCAGGGGGCCAGGTCTGCTTTGATATGTTAAGTAGGCCCCTCAGTTATTTGTCCCAGGTTTGAAACCTAACAATACCATTTATCACCTAGTTAAATGCTAGGTGTTTGAAGTTTTTGAATGAAACAGACTCAGTAAAGAAAATAGCCTCTTGCAGTAAAAAGGAAAAATTTATTCCAAACTGCCGAGGCTGTCTCTTGAAAATCAGAGAGAAGCAACAGGGGGTGGTGGTGGTGCTTTCCCAGGGTTTTAAGGGAGCAGGTACCTGGGAGGAGGGGGGCCTGTAACCTGAGGTGGAAGACTTTGAAGTATTTAACAGGTACTTTTGAAGGAGCTTAAGTGCTAGCATACACCTTGATATGCTAATAGGCACCACAGACAAATGTTAATGAAGAATCAGAGGTCTTCTTTTGCCAGAGATAGGGAGAACACTTCCTTTAAGCAGGTAGGCACTGTTTATTCCTTCAAGTCCCTGAGGGGGATGCTGGGTACCTCTGCCCTCTGATGAGTTCAGATTGCTGTCACTGGGACAGCAACTCCAAGTGGGCTGGGGAATACGCTAACCCCTGGCCACCCCAAAAGCAAAAGACCTCAGTTGTATGCCACTAGCTTTCCTGCAGCTCATGGATTTCATAGGAACTCCCCAGTCTATTTGATAGACCCCCTCCTTGCTGGGGGAGGTGGCTGCTCTGTGCTCTGCCTTGGTCATTTCTTGGAGCCTGGTCCTGCCTGGTCAGGGTGATCGCGGTTATGTTGTCTCTAAGCTTCAAGGCTCCCTTGTTAGGCAACTCTAAGAAGACACAATGCCAACCATTCCCTTCAGAGTCCAGAGAGAGCTGCTGATGTCCTCTGAGTGATGACTGCCCTCTGGCTGCCTTCAGGAAGCTTATGTCATTATCAGATTTAAATATCATCTCAGTCCAGTAAGAAGTTGTCCCCCTCTTTTTCTAGGTAAGGAAAAAGGCTCAACAGAGTAAGACAGCTTCCTCAGTGTGTGTGGGCAGAGGGTGCTTTGGCTTCACTAAACATAGTGAGTGCCTATAGCATATCCTTCCCCTCACTTGGTGTATAGGGAGTGATTTATTCTACCCTGTCAGCTCCTGTCTCCAGTGTGCTCACTGAGCTGAGGGCTCCTTTTCTGCATGTACCCTGGGCATTCAGATTCACTGTTACACAGGAAGTGCAGTGTTCTTGGAAGGCAAACTGAAATTACAATGAAATTACCTGGCGTGAGTGAGAAGGAAACACGGAACATGCAACAAACCCGCTTACGAGTTTATTAGAGGAGGTGCATTCAGGCCTGGGGAATCGGTGTGCAGAGAGAGAAAGATGGTGTGTCCAACTTTTTAAAAGCTACCTAGCGCATGCACATAGGGGGTTGGCGAGACTACGTCATACACAGATGACGGGCTCATGCATGCACACAAGGGCTTAGCTGAGTCACAGGGGATGTAACCATGCATGCAAGCACATGGGTCACAGGGGGTGGGGAGCTTTAACATTCAGGCACTTGTGCCTGAGAGCTTGTCTGCATGTGCATGGCTCTAGAACCCGAAAGTGCAGCCTTATTTGTGGCTGAATAGTTACAATAGCCACAATAAATAGTTACAGGCCCCCGAAAGCACGAAAGATGACCAATTTCAACTTCACACAGCTTACAGATGGGGGAACTGTTGTCTAGGGAGAAAGTGAGTCAGTCATTTTTCCCAGGAACCAGTGTTGGGGAGACCCACCTTACCCTCTTCTTCTGCTAATTTTCTTCAGAGTTTGTTATGGGAAAGGAAGTGCTCACACTCACGCGGGGCCAAGGGTTGTGTAGAGCCTCTGGTATATCGTCAGCATTTGCTGTGTGGTCTTCCGTGCCTTTTCAGTGAAAGCTCAAAGTGAGCCATACAGTGTCATGGGCTCCCATGTCTGCATTTTGTCCCACAGCCAGCCTCTAGAACAGACAGGTTCTGCTCTCTGGAGTCCCGGTGGGCCTAGGCTGGAGGGCTTTCCAACTCTCCAGATTGGTCAAGGCAGCTTGGTTAGGGCATCTTCCTATGAAAGGACGCACCGCAGGTGGCGGTGACGATCGCTACTGATGGTGCACAGTCTCGTGTGGTTGTCAGAACAGACTCATCGGCCAGGCATCCTCACTGTCCTCTGAGCAGTAACCAGCCAGAGGCCTCTGCTGGCCACAAAACATGCCAGATTCCCACAAATAGGTGTCTGGGAAGATTTAGACTTCCATCTCTATACTCAGCAACCCCGGCATCCAAAGCCCCCAGACGTAACTTTTGCTTTACACAGACCGGGGCTCATCAAAGCAAGCTGAACTACTCGCCGCTCACTAATGCAACCCCGCAAAGGCAGTTTATGCCTCCCGTGTTTTGTTCTTTAAAACCACGAGATCCCAAAGCCACAGAAGCTCCAAGGGAAAGGCAGTAACGTGGCTGCAGGAAGGGGAAAAGCCTTAAGTTGTGAGTGTTCCCAACCTAAAGCAGTGGTTCTTAATCTGTGGGTCACACCCTTTGGAAAACCTCTATCGCCCAAAATATTTACATTAGGACTCAACAACAGTAGCAAAACTACACCTTATGAAGTAGCAGTAAAAATAATCTTATCGTTTGGGGTCTCCACAACATGAGGAAGGAAATGGTGTTCAATGGTCACAGCATTAGGAAGGTGGGAACCACCGTCCTCAAGGATCTACGTGTGCATTTGAACTTGTAGAACACAGAGGTTCCCACAGCAGGAGAAAGACAAAACACCTTCATGTGTCTTGTAGTTAACAATGATCCAGGGTGCTCACGGCTCTCACATTCCAGTGTGGTGGCCAGTGGCTGCATTCCCCAGTGCCTTATCCTGGCATTGGACTTGAAGCTACAGAGCTCCTAATATGTATTCCTAATATGTATTCTTATATCTAAGCCCTCACCCCTTAAGGCAGGGTGGGTAGGCTACCTTTGAAGAGAGTGAAGTAGCATTTTTTTTTTGTGGTTATTTGCAAGAAAATAGGCCCCTGGGGAGTGGCACTATTAGGAGGTATTGCTTTGTTGGAGTAGGTATGGCTTTGGTGGAGGAAGTGTGTCACTGTGGAGGTGGATTTTGAAACCTCATATATGCTCAAGCCATGCCCAGTGTCTCAGACCACTTCCTGTTGCCTGTGAGTCGAGATGTAAGAACTCTCAGGTCCTTCTCCAGCACCATGTCTGCCTGTACACGGCCATGCTTCCCGCCATGGCGATAGTGAACTAAACCTTTGAACCATAAGTGAGCCACCACGGTTAAATGTGTACTTGTTCATGTGTCTCTCACCCTCTTCCTCTGCAAAACTCATTCCCAGCTCTTCTGTTCACACAGGTTTCGATCTGATGGATTTGTTCAGCGTGAAGGAAATCTCAGGGAAGAGAGAAAACGGAGCCCAGAGTTCCTATGTGCGGATGGGTTCCTTCCCTGTGGTACAGAGAACTGAGTGAGTGGTCGTTTCTCCTTCCAGAACTTCTGCATGCTCTGGGAAAGCAGGGTGCAGCCAGCCACAGCTGCCCACTTAGCACCGAGCTGAGCAGTACCACAGCTCGCAGCGCCTGGTGAAGGTTTACACTGAGATGGCACAGCTTAGCTGCTGACCTGGGAGGTTTAGGGCTCTTTGCAGTTTCCTGATTATTGTGCCGATTGTCTCATCATTTTGTGCTCATCTGTTCATTTGACACTAATCTTCCATTTGTGGATGCAGTTTTCTCTCAGCTCACTAAAGATCAACCATTTTAGTAAATTTGAGTAAAAGCTCAGAGTCAGAAATTGGGGTTCAGCCTGAAGAACCGAAAAGTAAAACAGCCAGCCCCTGGCTCTTACCTTGACCTCAGTCTGAAATGGCCATCCTGCCTCCTCGAATCTCAGAAGGAGACTGTGTTGAGAGCTGTTTCCTCCCATTTTATAATCCTTTCTAGGGCTGGGATTAAAGGTGTGCACCACCACCATTAAAGGCATGTACCGCAGGCTCTATGGAAACTAGTGTGGCTACTGGGGTTAAAGGTGTGTATCATTGTGGCTACTGAGATTGGTGAAAGGGGTGTGTTACCATAATCTGGTCTGTAAGGCTGACGAGTTGGACTGTTTTACCCTCAGATCTTCAGGCAGCCTTTATTTATTAAAACACAGTTAAAATCCACTACATATCATCTTATAGCACCTCCTATGGACCAGCCATGGCCTCACCTAGCTGATGTCTATCTCTTAGAATCCTGTAATGTTTTTGGTCAGTGAAGATCCAGTTTCCATGTTGACTGGGTGCCTTGTTTATACATTACCAAATGCGTCAGTTTTCTTCTGTCTCCGCCTGATGTGAATATCCCTGCTTTGTGATGTAGAGAAGCCATGCTGCAAGTATTTGCCTCTCTGCAGCTCCAGTGAAGGGCTGAAAGTGATCCCAGCGATGAGTGGAGACTCAGTGGTCACTGGGGACAGACGGATGGTCTGAAAACTAGGATGCTCCTGCATCATTTGATCCATTTTCCATCTTGTAACTCTTTAATTGCTTCTATGTTTTTTTAAAACTCAGGCCAGAAAGGGCAGACTGACATTCGCAATCACCATAGGAGTCTCATGTCTTGACCCAAGCCTCCTTTGTCGACTCCTGTATGTTTAGAGAATTCCAGGCACCTCCTCCTACTGCCAGGCCTCTGTTGGTGTCCCTCCCTCTAGTCTGGATACCTGCTCTGCTCCTCCTCCAAGTGTAGTACAACTGCTGGGCTTTAGCTACTGCTCTTGGGAAACCTCCACCTTTAGTCGGACCATCTCTTCCTATACTCTGCACAGCACATTCCTGTATTGAGCGTGGTGAGCTATATCGTCCGTTCTTTGCAGACCGTCTTTGCTGCTTCTTTAGAAGCTTTGAGAGAGACCTAAGGATTGGTCCCTTTCAGAGTCGTGTCATTGAATTAATTACTGCCTGTAGCAAGGGGTTGGTGGCTCTCTCCTGAGAGCATGAATTAGACCGCAGTGAGAGAAGTCAGATTTCAGCTACCCATGGTGAACCATGAACACAGCCTGGAGCCCAGCATTGAGTTCAGCATGTGTTCTCAGAGTGCTGACTGTGCATTAGATGGTAGCATCACCTCACCCAGAGCTCCAAACCTGTATTCCCTGATAGTAAAGGAGAATGAGGCACACAACTCTTCCCTGAGCTTCATCTTTTCACCTGTGGAACAGAGACTGCACTCCGACCTCCCAGGTACTGAGCATCCTCTTCTGCAGCGGTGCACGGATGCTTGGGTTGATGTGAGTCACCTGGTCCAAGGCTCGCTTAGAGGAATGTAAGGATGATCAGGCTCCAGACTACACTCCCGCTCCACCCTTTCTCATGAATTCACCAGCGACACAGCTCAGACCCGAAATAATCACACAGAAACTATGTTATTTAAATCACTGCTTGGCCCATTAACTCTAGTTTCCCATTGGCTAACTCTTACATATTAATTTAACCCATCTCCATTAATTGTGCATCACCATGAGGTCATGGCCTACCAGCAAAATTTCAGCACATCTGTCTCTGGCAGAGGCTCCATAGCTTTTCCCCTGACTCTGCCTCCTTTCTCCCAGCATTCAGTTTAGTTTTTCCCACCTACCTCTGTTTTCCTAATGCTCTGCTATAGGCCCAAAGCAGTTCCTTTATTAACCAATGATATTCACGGCATAGAGAGGGGAATTCCACATCACTACTCAGAAAAAGAAAAGCATCATATGTAATTTAAGCATGTAGGAAAATTCACTGGAGAAGGAACGAAAAGGCGAGTGTTATACAGATGTGGTGGATGCCTCACAGAGGGCCCTTCCCATTGCTGGAGATGTCTTGATCTCCTGGGACACCTGTCAATCAGCAGGACATCTTTAGGCTCTTATTCTATAGAATAAAGGACTGGGCACAGCTTCTGAGTGATTAGTTTAGCTTATGTGACACTAGCATTTTCCTGAGTGGGGATCACTTTGTGATCTGTTTCATACAGCAGAGCTTCACAAATCAGACATCCCAAGAAAGGGTAGTTTCCCAATACTTTCTAATGCTTTGAAATGTATTCATCCTTACACAAACATTTAATTTGCAGGCTAATTTCATGCATAATGAAAAAAAGAGACACCACTTTCAACATTACTCAATTCTTTAACACGTAAAGGGAATTTTTACACAGCTTCATTTGATTCTTACTATAATATGAGGTGAGCAGGAATTGCTCTCATTTATCAGGTACAACATCTGAGCCCCTAAGGAAGACAACCACTTGTTAAAATTTCACAGATAACAGGGAACAGAAGCTACCCTCATGGTCAAGTAATGTTGAAGTGTGAAGCGGCGGGCTGCGTTCCCGCCGCCCAGTCGCCGGCTAGCTTTACACCCGAAATAATTACACGGAAACTGTATTCTTTTAAAGACTGCCTGGCCCATTATCTGTAGCCTCTTATTGGCTAATTCTCACATCTTTCTTTAACCCATATTTAGTAATCTGGGTAGCACCATGAGGTGTGGCTTACCAGGAGAGATCTTAACCTGCGTCCATCTCGGAGAGGAGCAGCATGGAGACTCCTATGGCGACTGCCGAAGCGTCTCTCTCACTCTACTTCCTTGTTCCCACAATTCTGTTCTGTCTACTCCACCTACCTAATTTTCTGTTCTTAAAGGGCCAAGGCAGTTTTCTTTATTAATTAACCAATGAAAGAAACATAGACAGATAACTCTCCTCCATCATTTCCCCTTTTTCTGTTTAAACAAAAAAGAAAGGCTTCAACTTTAACATAGCAAAATTACATATAACAAAACAGTTATCAAGCAAGTATTACAGTTACAATATTTAAATCTATTTTATCTTTTATCATAACTAAGGAAATCTATAACTATCTATTTATTCTTCAACTCCATCAAAGACTCCAGAAGGATATATTACCTAAGTAAACAAGAAATAAGTAACTTATAAAACTCTAGAAATGACAGAGACAACTCGCTGCCTGGACAGTCACCCAAAGTTCCTCTGTACCGTTGGGGCATCCATCTTCGGGCTTCAGGCCCACAGTATCCAGCAGACATTTCCATGAAGCAGAAAAATTCCAAAGACAGTTCAGTCACTTTCTGCTGTGTCCTGCAGAACGTCTCGCAGACTCTTTCATGAATCAGGAATCCCGAAAGACCATCTCACCTTTAGGCAAGTTCAGCAGTCCTCTCTCTGCGGGTTCTTTGTGTCCAGTTTATGGAACAGTCCAGCCAAGAGCAGTTTCTTGCCCAAATTGCTAACAAACTCCATAAGTAGCCTCTTCGATGCCCATCTTCCTCTTGAAGTAGATTGGTGCTGCCAGGAGCAGACGTGTCTCATTGTCATGAAAAACCCTAAGATATTAAAACATTAAATGCCATATTCTGCAGTCTTTGAAAGATATGAAGAATGTCTATCTAACTGAAATATGTCTCTACATATCTAGAAAATCTAATAACATGACTATAAGCTTAACTATTATCAATGATTATCCATTAACAACCTATATTTCCTAATTATACATTACAGTTTTTAAAATGAACTACAATCACAATAGCTTAATCAAGATCAGAAATACATATACATATAACAAAATTGACCTTAAAATCTATACCAATGCAAATTCATATCTATATCATCTCCCCCTTTAAATGTAAAAGAACATTTATAAGCAATATTTGGGAAAATGGGCGCAGTTTTTTCTCTCCAAACTGCTTCCTGCTGAATGAGGGCGCTGTTATTTAGGTCTTTCATGGTGTAACCTGTGTGCTAGGTTCCTCTCAGTTGGCAGTTGAGTGAAGTAATTTTTTGAAGATGTTCACAGCAACCTTTCAGGAGGGCGTGGTCTATCATACCATATTGGGATAGAAGCAATCCACAGAGTCTCGTCCTCTGTGAAAACAAAAGAAGAAACTCTTTTCCAAAGCATCATGTTCTTAGATCCAAATCCTGAAGTCATACCGTTAAGATGTCCATTCTGGTCTAGCCTGGCAGCCCATATAATGAAATGTCTCTCTGTACTTAGCTCCTTTACAGTCAAAAAAATCAAAGAAAACACAACAAAATACATAATCCAGACTCTCTGTGAATTTTCCATTTTTACGTGGCTTATTTTTACTCTATCACTTTACTTCTTTTAATCTATAACTATCTGTACTCTGTCTCTTTAAAGACTTTAACCTTTTTTTTTTAAGGCATTAACTTTATTTTCTATATTTTTTTTCTCTCTTTTAAGCCTACGTGAGCCATTTAAAGGCCTTCTATGTCTGAATCTTTTCTATTGTGAATCTGTAATTTTTTACTATCCAGGAGCACTTCTTAAAAGGTTAACCACTTCTTAAAATCTTAAGTTGCGCCAGGTAGAGGTAATACGGTACTGCCTGTTTACAGCCAAGTCTAAACCTTAACTGCGCTGTTATTGTGGTAATTACGATAGATCCTGCCTGAGATCAGTACAGTTCAGCATGGCGGAGCAGAGCCAAAGCCGCTCCTGCCTCAGTCATTTGGTGCCCCTGAGCCGCACACAGTTCCAGGCACACAGTTCCAGGCACACAGCAGTCGACATTGGAGCCGCACTCAGCAGTTTAATTCTGAGACTGAGCGTGCAGCACAGAAACTCTTTTCATCCAAGTTACAGCCAAATCTGACACGCAGAGCACCGCGAAGTCTGAAAACACCTCTCTCTCTATGGCGGCAGGAATCCGCAAATGCTGTCCTGCTCGCCTAAGCCTGATTCCGCCATCTGCCCAGGTGCAGGAAGGGAGCAGTGAGCCATTGGCATGGTCTCAGAGTACTTTCTTTCCGATCCCAAGCGGGCAAGGTTTTTAAGTGGATTTAGCACCACGTTGGAGCGCCAATCTGTTGTGTGAGGGAGTCTCCATGCTGCTCCTCTCCGAGATGGACGCAGGTTAAGATCTCTCCTGGTAAGCCACACCTCGTGGTGCTACCCAGATTATTAAATATGGGTTAAAGGAAGATGTGAGAATTAGCCAATAAGAGGCTGAAACTATGGGCCAGGCAGTGTTTTAAAAGAATACAGTTTCCGTGTAATTATTTTGGGTAAAGCTAGCCGGGTGGCGGGACACAGCCCGGGCCGGGTGGCGGAACACAGCCCCGCCGCTTCACACTACAAAGTAATTGAAGCCTAAAGCCTTGTTCTTTGCTCTGCAATCTCATATCTGCTACGTTATTGATGGAAAGAATTGTTCATTGGATTTCCTACCCTTGATTAAACTATATTGTGTGTAGGTATGTATATGTGCATCGCTCTGTCTCTGCCTACCTGCCTGTCTGTTCTCTCTGTCTCTCTGTCTCTCTGTCTCTCTGTCTCTCTCTCTCTCTCTCTCTCTCTCTCTGTGTGTATACATACACACATTATATACATATACACATCTTTTGTTTGGATTCACATACTTGCATATGTCTGTTGAGATAATTCAAAATTATATATAGGAGAAAACTGTAAAGAAAATAATAGACAGATTCATGAAGAACAAAATGATCAGAAAAGGAAAACATGCATGGTGGTTAAAGAAGTTTCTAATTCCTGAGGGAAGTCTAGGTACTGAAGGTGACAGGCTCTTTTCCTCCTTTCTGTATATGATCCTCAATGATGTCTTAGACCAGAGGATGATATTGAACAACTGGGTCACCTCTCAGCTTGGATCTCTGAGAGGAGAGTCAGTGAGGACCAGTCTGAACTCATAATTTCTGTAGCTACGTGAAGGATCCCTGAGGATCTGCAAATCTAAGAACCAGGAACCCAGACGCCTCCCCACTTCCCTTCCTGGATGTCTGGCCAGGCAGCCTCAATCTCCTCCAGCAGCAAAATCCATGCTATATGTGTTTCCAGAGGCAGTTTTACACCCCCAGGGTAGACTTTGGCCCCTTCCTGGCCAAATTCTGCAGAAGGAAAGAACAGTTGGCTGGAGGTTAAAAGAAAAACTATGGGGAGACCAGACTCTCTGGGTGTGAACTCTGTCTGCTGGATCTCCTTGAGTTAACCCCAAAGAGTCCGGGTGCCCTGACCTACAATACAAAGACCAAAATACATCCTTCACAAGTCATTTCCAGGGTGGAATGAGATGAAAGCTCACCGTCCTCCTTTATTAAGTTTCCCAAAATACTCATTTTAAAATCAAGTCTTAGATGATTTTTTAAAAAAAGAAAACAAACTATCTTTTTTTAAATTTTACATACCAATCCCACTTCCCACTCTCTCCCCTCTTCCCATCTGCTCCACCTATTCCTTCCCTATCCATGCCTCAGAGAGGGTAAGGCACATTGCTTTGGGGGAAGGTCCAAGACCCTTCCTATTCTATCTAGGCTGAGCAAGGCATCCATCCAAAGAGAATAGGTTCCAAAAAATCCAGTACAAGCAGTAGGGATAAATCCTACTGCTACTGCCAGTGGCCCCACAGTCTGCCCCAACCATACAACTGTCAACCACCTTTCAGAGGGTCTAGACTGGACCTGTGATGTTACCTTCCCTACCTGGTTGGAGTTGGTAAGTTCCCATTAGTTCAGGTAAACTGTTTTAGTGGGTATACCCATCATGGTCTTGACCTCTTTGCTCATATTCTCATTTCTCCCACTCTTCAGCTAGACTTCGGGAGCTCAGTAGTTCTCCAATGCATTGCTCTGCCTCTGCTTTCATCAGTTGCTGGATGAAGGGTCAATGGTGATATTTAAGATATTCATTCATCAGTCTGACTACGGGGCAAGGCCAGTTTAAGCACCCTTTCCTCTATTGCTTAGGGTCTTAGGTGGAAATTTCTCTAGTGTTAGGTTTCTTTCTAGCCCCATGATAGCTCCCTCAATCAAAATATCTTTCCTTGCTCTCATCTCTGTTCTTCCTCCATCTGGACTATCCCGGTCCCTCAAGTTCTCCTCCCCCCTCCCTTTCTCCTCTCGTCTTCACCTTCTGCCCTCCCTATTCCCCCCCCCCCCATTCCCATGCTTCCAATCTTGTCAGGAGATCCTGTTTGTTTCCCCTTTCAAGGTGGATCTATGTATGTTTTTCTTAGGGTTCCTCTTATTACCCAGCTTCTCTAGGATTATGAACTGTAGCCTCCATATCCTTTGCTTTACAGCTAGTATACACTTATGAGTAAGTACATACCATGTTCATCTTTCTGGATCTGGATTCCCTCACTCAGGATGTTTTTCCTCTAGTTCCATCCATTTGCATGCAAATTTCAAGATGTCATTGTTTTTATATCGCTGAGTAATACTCCATTGTATAAATATACCACACCTTCTCCATCCATTCCTGGGTAGAGGGGCATCTAGGTTGTTTCCAGGTTAGGGCTATTACAAATAATGCTGCTGTGAACATAGTTGAGCAAATGTCCTTGTAGTATCTTTTGAGTATCTTTTGGTTATATGCCCAAGAGTGGTATTACTGGGTCATGATGTAGGTTAATTCCCAGTTTTCTGAGAAACCGCCAAACTGATTTCCAAAGTGGTTGTATAAGCTTGTATTCCCACCAGCAATAGAGTGTTCCCCTTACTCCACATCCTCTCCAGCATAAGCTATCGTTGGTGTTTTTGATCTTAGCCATTCTGACTGGTATAAGATGATATTTCAGAGTTGTTTTGATTTGCATTTCTCCTATGGCTAAGGATGTTGAACATTTTCTTAACTGTCTTTTGGCCATTTGAGGTTCTTTAGTTTAGAATTCTCTGTTTAGTTCTGTACCCCATTTTTTAATTGAGTTATTTGGAATTTTGATGTCTTATTATTTCTTGAGTTCTTTATATATTTTGGAAATCAGTCCTCTATCTGACATGGAGTTGGTGAAGATCTTTTCCCATTTAATAGGCTGCCTTTTTGTCTTATTGACAATTCCTTTGCTTTACAGAAGCTTCTCAATTTCAGGAGGTCCCATTTATTTATTGATGCTCTCAGTGTCTGTGCTATTGGTGTTATATTTAGGAAGTGGTCTCCTGTACCCATGCATTGAAGGCTACTTCACACTTTCTCTTCTATCAGGTTCAGTGTGTTGGATTTATATTGTGGTCTTTAATCCATTTGAACTTGAGTTTTGTGCATAGGGTTAGATATGGATCTATTTTCATTTTCTGCATGTTGCCAACCAGTTATACCAGCACCATTTGTTGAAGATGCTTTCTTTTTTTCATTGTATAATTTTAGCTTTTTTTGTCAAAAATCAGGTGTTCATAGGTGTGTGAATTAATATCGATGTCTTTTATTTGATTCCATTGGTCAGCCTCTCTATTTTTATGCCAATACCAAGCTGTTTTCATTACTGTAGCTCTATAATAGAGCTTGACGTCAGAGATGGTGATGCCTCTGGAAGTTCCTTTATTGTACAGGTTTTGGCTATCGTTGTATTTTGTTTGTTTTTCCATATGAAGTTTAGTATCACTCTTTTGAAGTCTGTGAAGAATTGTATTGGTATTTTGAGGGGGATTGCATTGAATCTATAAATTGCTTTTGGTAGGATTGCCATTTTCGTTATGTTGACCCTCGTTATCCAAGAGCAAGGGAAATCTTTCTGATTTCTGGTATCTGGCTCTGTCTGTGACATGGGTGAAGGTGGAAGGAGAGGTGGTCCAAGGTGCTCTGGACAGGCACAGCACGACTGGCCTTTGGACCTCCATAGGAACTGAATTTGTGTAAGAGGATGTCCCGTGTCTCAGTGACAATGCCATATGGTCTGCATGGTTCATAAATGGCAGAAGCTTCTTAAAAAAGCTAGAGCTTTGTTGTCTAAGGTCAGGTCTTCATCAATGGTTTCTTCTCATGGTAATATCAAGTGACAGAAATGCTGAACAATGCCAAGGGTTCCACTCTCATGACCTAAAAATCCTCTACTACCTAGGCATTAGGATTTTAGCACATGGGTTTTGTGAAGGCATACCCTGAGGCTATAGCTACTTGGTATAGAATCCCTGGTAAAAAGAAACACGGCAACAGGACAGGAGAGGTGAAGGCTGGAATCCTCCAGTGCAGGCATTCCTCAGGGAGGGTCACCTAGCCATTATTGGCTGTCAGTCATCAGGAGGACGGGGATCCAGTAAGTGAGCACTGAGGGTTGGGGCAAAGGCAGTGAAGGGGTCACAGTACTTTTCGATAGAAGGTCTCACTAAGACACCAGTCTTAGTAAGAGGCATCAGTACAACTGAGAGGGTGCTGTGGGCATTCTTGGGGGTCACACTGTCAGGACTCAGTAGCTGAGCAGACATGGAAGCTTCCTTGGCCAGCTTACCATTCTTCTCACTAATCCTGGCACCATCTTTCTGTCTCTCTGTTCTCAGGGATGTGTTCCCCCAAGGGCTTCCTGATGAGTACGCCTTTGTCACAACCTTCCGGTTCCGGAAAACATCTCGGAAAGAAGACTGGTACATCTGGCAGGTCATCGACCAGTATGGCATCCCACAGGTATGGGTAATGCTGCCTACTGGGGCAAGTGCTGTGTCCTCTTCCCAGGAAATTGTCTTGACCACTGTGTTTTCAGCAAGATGCTCAGTCCTGGGCCTAGGCAGAAGGGTGTCAATTCCATGGAGCCCCAAAGAACCTTTAGGTCCAGCTCCTCTTTCCTCCCTGGTCAAACCTTCTAAGTTACCATCCTCTGAGGAATTTCTACCTAAACAGAGAAGTGACCATCTGCTTTGTTGTCTTATGGCACCTTGTCTGTTGGTGACCTCATAGAGTGCAAGAAACTGGTTCAATAGTCAGGGTCAGGTGGACCTGACCAAATATTGTAGCACCTTATTTCTTGGTATAGGACATGGAGTAGGATTGCCCATGAGTCTTAGTTCCCTTAGTTTGAAAGTGGAAAATGAGAATACTTACCAATAACTGTGGGTAGAAGAGTCGGGTGTTAACAAAATCACGTTTGCAAAGCATCCAGCAGAGTCGGATCTATAATAGGATTGGTCACGAGTAGATCTGTTGTATCACTGAAGGTTGTTCTCAGTTTTCTCATGTGTGAGTTCCAAATGCTTGTTTTTACCCACCTGTAGAGTATCAGCTTTCAGTTGGGCAATTCCTCAACAACATGCGGCCCAATGGGGAAGGGCAGATCTCAAAGCCAAGTTCATTGACACAGGGCATCAAAGGAATGCAATAACTATTCTCAGGGCTCAAAGTCCTGAGCTCTAAGCTTTTTCCGCACAGAAATATATGTGTGTGTGTGTGTGTATATATATATATATGTATATATATATATATGTATATATATATATATACACACACACACACACATATATATATGTATATATATGTGTATATATATATATATATATTTCCAATGAGAGGACAAAGCTTAGAGCTCAGGCCTTTGTAAATATATACATATATACACATACATATATATGTGACCATATATATGTATGTGTGTGTGACCATATATATATATATATATACATATATATATGTGTATATATATATATATATATATGATGGAGGTGGGTCATCTGTCTATGTGTTACTTTCATTGGTTAATAAAGAAACTGCCTTGGCCCTTTACTAGGACAGAAAATTAGGTAGGCAGAGTAAACAGAATGGAATGCTGGGAAGAAGGCAGTGAGGCAGACGTCTCAGGAAGTCGCCATGACTCTCCTCTCTGAGATGGATGCAGGCTAGAATCTTCCCGGTAAAGCACCACCTTGTGGTGCTACACAGATTACTAAATATGGGTTAATCAAGATGTGAGAGTTAGCCAGTAAGAGGCTAGAGGTAATGGGCCAAGCAATGTTTAAATGAATACAGTTTCCGTGTAATTATTTCGGGGCATAGCTGGGCAATGGGACACGGCCCACGGCCTGCAGCTCCTTCTACACACACACACACACACACACATATGCGCACATGTAGACATTCTCACTTTCAGCTGGGAGAAACTCTTCTTGATTTTCATATGGGGATAAAACAAAACAAAGCGAATTTCCATGGAATTGGACTCCAGCACTCATAATCATAGACTGTGGTCCGACACAACCAACTGCAGCCACTTCTTGTTCCTCTCTTATGGATCACGATCACCTCCTTCTAAGTGCTCCTCTTCAATTCTCTCTCTCTCTTCCTTTCCCCATCATTTCTTAAAATAAGTAAATGCAATGATACAATTGAGGTGCTAAGAATGTTGTGAGGAGAAGGGAATAATGGCCAGGACATTCAGCCACTACTTTTAGTCTAATCTAACAGAATAGAATATGATTTTTTTCTAACAGATTAGACTAGGGTAGAATAGAGTAGAAGAGAAGAATAAGGATAGGATAGGATAGGATAGAAAAGGATAGATTAGACTAGACCAGACTAGACTAGACTAGACCAGACTAGACTAGACTAGACTAGACCAGACTAGACTAGACTAGACTAGACCAGACTAGACTAGACTAGACTAGACCAGACTAGACTAGACTAGACTAGACCAGACCAGACTAGACTAGACCAGACTAGACCAGACTAGACTAGACTAGACCAGACCAGACTAGACCAGACTAGACTAGACCAGACTAGACTAGACCAGACTAGACTAGACTAGACTAGACTAGACCAGACTAGACTAGACTAGACTAGACCAGACTAGACTAGACTAGACCAGACTAGACTAGACTAGACCAGACTAGACTAGACTAGGGCAGAATGAATAAGGATAGGATAAGATAGAGTAGAATAGACTAGAATGGAATGGAATGGAATGGAATAGGATTGACTCCTCCTGTGGTCAGAGAAGGCCTTAGCATTGCTCCTCACTGCTCATTGGCGCAAACCTGCTCATCGCACAATTCAGATGACTCAACATTTCTTAATGCAGCGAGCCCTCCTCCTTACCCTGCATATAGGTTGGTTCTACCATACCCATCTCAGAGTAAGAAATAGAAATAGTCACAAGAAGCTCAGGGATTGGCCGCAGTTTGCACAAGTAGTAAAAGCCGAAGTTGAGATTTGAACTCAAACAGTTAAGGCCCCCGAGTCTGTGCTTTTGTTCTCAGCCTGTCTAGGCCTTCCGGTCCTGTTGAATAATTCCCCCATAGCATCTGTGGTCATACTGAGGTGCAAACTCGTTTTCAGTGTTAGCCATGGAGGGATCGAGTTTCCTATGCGTGGGAGACTAAAGGCATTGACAGACTTCTGTCGCTCTGGGTTTCTGCTCACCACCACTGCCTGTTAACCGTAGATTTGCTACTCCAGTTTCTCTGGTCTGGCAGGGTGGGACTGGGTACCTGCCATGACATTCTTGTGGGGTGAGACCCTGACACCCCCACAGTCTGGGTCTCTTCTTTCATGGCATTTGCAGAGCTTTGTGCTTTCTGTCTGCCACATCTGCTGATGCCCTCCTGTCGGAGTGACCAGGCTGTAGATATAGCTTGAAAATAGAGCCAGCACAATTTGCTGACGCCTCTGAGAGATGAAGCAGATCCCAGGAGGTCACCCAGCTAGTGTTGGTGGTCACAGGACTTGGGCCTCTGAATACCCTGGCTTGCTTTCTTACTTGCTTGAGACAAACATCCCAGGGAAAGCAAAGTTTACCGGCAGCTCTAAAGATGGTCATGGCCAGGACTGAGGCCCGTGAGACCACTCTGAGGAAGTGGAGGACGGCGTTCAGTCACGACACAATTACACTGTGTGTGTTGTATTATGCAATTTGAGAGGAGCCCATTGTTTCCGGTCATTCATTATGCATGTAATAAGTATGCAGGTGAGCCAATTAAAAGACATATAAGGAACCCCTTGGTTATGTTGAAGGGAGTTTGAGTCAGAAAGAGAACCTAGAAGGCCAGGGCTGTGCTGTGAATACGCTGGCCAGTCCTCTGCATTTCACAGGCACCTTTATGCCGTCTCAGGGACTCTTTCCTTTCCAATTATTGATGTATTCATCCATTCAGCACCCTTTTCTTGAATGCCACCACGTATCACATGCTTTTCTAGCCACTGGTATTATAGGGATTAACAAAGGAGAAGATCAAGTGTCTGTTTAAAAGGATGGGAAAGTGGACTTTGAATAAACAGGTGTGCAAGTTACTAAACAACATAGCTTTAAATGTTGATCTAAAACTGTAAAGGCAAGTAAGTATAAATCAATCAAAGCATCTGAAAAACTGAGAAGTCTCTTTGACTCTAACGGTATACATGTATTGGTGTGACGGTTAATTTTTTTGTCAACTTGACATAAGCTTGGGTCATCTGGAAAGAGGGAGACTCAGCTGAGAAAATACCTCTGTACGATTGACCTTTAAGCAGTTCTTGATTAATGATTCATCTGGGTGGGTCTAGATCACTGAAGCCAATGCCACCCCTAGGCAGGTGGTCCTGGGTCATATAAGAAAGAGAGCTGAGAAATCCAGGAAAACGGCCAGGTAGTGACACTCCTCCATGGCCTCTGCTTCAGTTCTTGCATCTAGGTTCCTATTCTGACTTACCTCAGTGATGATCTGGGACCTGGGTAAACCCTCTCTCCAAGTTTCTTTCTGGTGTTGGAGGCCCTGTATCTGTATTTGTGTTGCTTTCATTGGTTATTGGCCTAGTTGATAGGGTGGAACTCAGGTAGGCAGGGAAGATAGAACCAAATTCTGGGAGGTAGAAAGCAGAGACAGGCCGAAGCCATGATTCTCCTGCCAGAGATGGATGCTGGTTAGACTCATGCTGGTAAGCCACAGTCAAGTGGCGATACACATTAATGGAAATGGGTTAAATCAAGATGTGAGAGTTGGCCAAGAAGAGGCTAGATATAATGGGCCAGGCAGTAATTTAATTAATACAGTTTCTAAGTGATTATTTCGGGTGTAAGCTAGCAGGGCGACTGGGACAAACAAGGGGCCCAGCTCCTTCTACTACATCTTTTGGTCATGGTCTTTATCAGAACAATAGGAAGCAAACCAGGATCATTAGAAGAGACTGTGGTTTCTGTGATCTTATCTACTTAAGCTATTGTAATTAAGATTAAGCACAGAACCTGGGGTATATGTACTGTGTAAATTGCTTATATGTATACTTATTTAGTTTACCCTCAGCCAGCCTGTGATGTAATGCCACTTTCAATATCATTTTACAAATGAAGAAACAGTGCAGACTGGTTATATAGCCTGAGGTCACAAAGTCCCCAAATGGCTTTCTGGTTTAGGATAATCAGGCAACATCTAACCAGCTGAACGATGATGATGATGATGATGATGATGATGATGATGATGATGATGATGATGATGAGAGTGGCTGGAGTTAAGAGTGTGGGAAAGGAATGGGAGCCAGCAAGGGGATGCTGATGCAACCTTGGGTTAGCAGCCACAGGAAGTGATAGCATGGACTGGGTCTGAGTCAAGACAGATGAAGATTAACCTTAGTCGATGCCCCTGTGTTCATGCACTGCCCAAGTCTCCACACGTTCACTGCTGCATTCCTGACACCTGGATTGCCCGTCACACGCAGCATGCCCTGCGAGCATTCTGGAGGGGACGAAGAAGTGAGAGCACGGGTGAGAACCTAACTGTTCATCCACCAGAAGCAAGCGGAAGTGACCTTCCTTGCAGGGGTGTCCTGTGCGCAGCCACGGATCACTCTGAACGTGGCCCAGCATCAAATTGTAAATGTTCTTAGAATGTTTTAAGATTATTTCGTGTGAGATTTATTTGCTTTTTGGAACTTGATTGTCCGGTTCTTGAGCATGGACTTTGAAGATGACACTACAGCCCAGTGGAGTCCAGAGCTTAGACAACCCTGGGTACTGTCTCTGTGCTAGGAGATTCTGCAAAGGGCTGAGTGTGCACAAGTGGCCCAGATATTTGAGGCCCTCGCCAGCTAAGAGGAGAGACAGGAGGGGTTACCCATCTGATTACAGACTGGCACTTGACATCTACGTTAGGTAGGGCAGGGTCTTAAGAGACCCTGAGATTAGTTAGGATGTCTGGTTGGTGTCATGCCTCAGGCCCTCTTCACTGGTCATTTGAAGTCTCACAAAAGCCCCAGTAGCCTCTTCTCATACTGACTACATGATCTTTGCCTAGTGGATGAGCACAGTCAACCTAATTACTGCCCAGGTTTGAGCAGCCTACAAATTGACTACTGATGCCAGCATGCCGAGGAGGAATCAGAGGCCAGAAAGGTACCGAACCGGCCTCATCCTGGACAGCTCTGAGCATCCTGGTGCAAGAGGCGCAGTTGGCTGTGTCAGCATTGTCAGGGCTGACTCCTCCCTCCCCACTTCTGCCCATGCTTGGTTCCATGATGTTCAGGGGATGTGTTGGGTCATCAGGAACTCTCTGTGACTATCTCCTTAGGTCTCTATCCGGCTGGATGGTGAGAACAAGGCGGTTGAGTACAATGCTGTGGGTGCCATGAAGGACGCAGTCAGGGTGGTCTTCCGAGGTCCCCGAGTTGATGACCTCTTTGACCGTGACTGGCACAAGATGGCTCTAAGCATCCAGGCCCAGAATGTGTCCCTCTACATTGACTGTATGCTGGTTCAGACGCTGCCCATCGAGGAGAGGGAGAACATCGACATCCAGGGCAAGACTGTGATCGGCAAGCGTCTCTACGACAGCGTGCCTATTGACGTGAGTACCCGAGAGGCTCTTGTCATCAGTGCCAGGGCCATCAGAGGGAACCCTAGAATCTAGGTGCTGTAGTGTCTCCCTTGTCTGTAGTTCCAATTTATCATCAATTTATCAGTCATCACCATGGACTTTCTGAGTGGGGAGGACACTTGACTCAGAAAGCTGCATATTGGAGTCCAAATTTCACATTCATTCATTCATCCATTCATTGTATACACTGAATGTATTTATATTGTATTCATTGTGAGCCTTCTGTTTGCTAGGCTCTCTTCTGAGCATTAGTGATACTGGTGCCTATAAGGGAGCATATGATTGACATGCATAACACTAGAAATCTTTATAATAAAGAGCTCAACATCATTGGATGTTTTGGGAAGGGCTTCTAGGGTACGAAGGGACAGCAGTACTTTGATGAGTTGGGCCAAATACACAGTATCACAAATCATATTCAAGTGCTGCCACATCATCCTGGGATGAACAGTCATGGAGAGAGAGCTTGCAGGCCCTAAACCCTGTATCCTTTGCATGGCAACCTGGTCCTTGCAGGCCATATTAGTAGCAGCAGCAAAGCAGCAGCAGCAGCAGCAGCAGCAGCAACAGAACACCCATGTTGTGCTTACTGTGTGCTTCAGTAGCTTCTCAGTTCAATGCAAGCTCCATTATGGTGGCTGCTGCTTCTCTGTCTTCTGTATATGCTTGCCTATATGATATAGTGCAGGCATCCAGTTACGTTGAGCCTGAATAGCAGAAAAGACATATGAATTTAACCAACCCAGGGTTCCTAATAAAGGAAGACTCAATGAGATCATTCAGTCTGATTAAGTAATTGCCACAGTAGTCATGGGCATCATGTACTGTGGAACTTAAAGGATAAATGTCCAAACTGAACAAGTGTGGTAGCTGTGAGGAGGGAACTGAGAGAGGTGTGTAGGGTGGCTTCCTAGAGGAAGTTAATTTAGGCATAGAGGATAAAGGCTACAGGGCAGAGTGTGTCTCTTGTGAGCAGCATTGCCAGAAGGGAGGGGCTTGAAACACCAGATACAAAAGATAGTTATGAGACAAATCCAAGGCATGCTGGATCTATCCTGGAAGCCAGCCTGCAGGTGACACTTGGCCACAAAAGCTAAAGGGGGTGAGTGCTGTGCCTGAGCAGTCTCTGCTTGTGGCAGAGAGAGGCCCATGGGAAGATGAAGGAGGATGCTTGGGAAGGAAGCCGACTGAGGCAAAAGAATGGAGAGGCAAGGGTCGTAGTTGGGTCAGTGTGCAGGGGCAGCAAGTGGGTGTGGAGCTGGAAGACAGTGAGGTTCCTGAGTCAGCTGCTATCGTGAGCTGGTGCCTGTGAGTTGGTAGTGTCAGACCCATGGAGGGAACAGAGAGGGTTCTCCCTGGGTCTAGGACCTAGGCTCCGAGCATGCTATCTGCTGAGGCGTGGAAGCTCTTTACTCTCTTCCTTCCCAGAGGCCCTAGGCTTTTCTTTCCCAGCCCTGACTGTTTCCCTCAGATCTCCGCCTCTCTCCAGAGTCTCAGGATAGGTGTTCATGGACTGAGGAACCCAAGGATCCACTCTTCCATGAACCTTGACCTTTGACCAGTTCCCACTGGCCCCACTTCTGGCTCAGTTGCTTTAGCGTGGCTCCGAGAAATGCAAGCACAGGTGATCTTCCTCCTCGGAAGGGCCCAGCCTCATGAACATTTGTTAGGCTGTTCACGTCACTGCTGTGACCCCAGCCAGCTTTGTATCTAGCCATGGCCCCGTTTTTAAGCAAAGAACCAGAGAGAGCTCAGCGCTCCAGTGTGGGGCAGTGTTTGTTGCTCTTCTGCTTTGGTTTATGCGTGAGGTAGAGAGTCTGGTGGCCTTCTGGGCAGTGCACCCTTGTGTGGTTGCTGTCAGCTCTGAGCGCCTCACTCGGTGCAGCACTGTAGCACTGTGATGCCACTTAGTCCCACGTAGGAGGCAGAGGCAGGCACAGAGATGGAAGGACCCGCTCCACATTGTAAACACACAAGGAGCTTAGTGTCTCTTTCACTTTAGTCTTTGTCTGAGATCTGAGGTGCTAGACCTGGATCCTACCATGACTCTTGTATTGGACCATCATACTCAGCCAGGAAGCATCCCTGTGTATCTAACACTGTGGGTGTTGGAACTTGAACAGGTCCCTTCAGTGGGAGGATCCTCTCATTCCCCTCTTCTTTACCTCTGTCAGTGAGAAAGGTTTGTTGGTGTCAAACCCCAAGGAATCGGGGGCGGAGGGACTTTTGCCTAGCTGTGTTTCTAGGTTAAATGCTTGGAGGGAGAGTCGGTATATTTTATATCCTTCCCACAGCATGAGCTTGAATACCTGTGGCTCTGTGGTTTGGGGCCTTAGATACAGTGGGAAGAGGCTTCAGCTTATGGAGGCTTGATGCGGGACAGGCATTGTATCCTGTGAGCCCTTCAGTTCCCTCTACAGGTCTGTGAGATCATATCATTGAAAGGCAGATGGAGATAGGAGAATTGATGTGACTTCATGACAGCTGAACCTTAGACTCCGCATGCTAGGGCCCAGCTCACGCTTTCAGCTCTTCCCATTCTGTTTCCACACCAGCGTTACCAAAGCACCATTCAGTGAGCGCCAGTGTGGGGGATATGGTAGGAGGCTGGGAACTATGAGCTGACCCAGGAGATAGTTCAGCCCACACAGCTGCTGTAGATTGAACCAGAGTTTGGCTCTCAGACAGGAATGAGGCCCAGAAGGATAGAAAAAGTGGAGATTTTGGGACTTGGGCAGACAGTGGGTGGGGAGGGTTAAGGTAACACAGATCAAAGGCAGTTGTGGGAGTTTGGGGTTCCTCCCAACCTCAACTCTATAGCGTTGTCTGATGGCCCAGCTGTGGTCAGTGGATCACTGCTAATGTAGAAAGCAGACCACCTCCTAAAGACCAGCATTGCTCAAAATCGAGATTATGCAGTCTTTCATTTTCTCCTGGTCTGGATTGGTGTCTCAACAGGAAATGAAATAGACATGTGTAGATCTGCTCGTCCTTCAGTCGAGAACCAGGTGGCATGATGGGGTGTGCTTTGAGGAACACATGGTAGAAGCAGAAGGCTGGGGAGCCCCACATAGGCAGAGCCCCTCACGCACCGGTTCGGTCTGTTAAAGGTTCTTTCGTCTGGTGGTGATCTGCTTGGACCACATCTATCTGTGGCAGGGGCTGCTCTAGAGCTGGGGGCAACAGAGAACAGAGCCTTGTCCCACAGAGATTTTGTTGTGGCAGAGAAAATAGGTGCTGGAGAGTGAAGGAACACAGTAGACCTACGGGGCAGGTCCTGTTGTGAGGATGAATGGTGAAGGGTGGGGCATGAGCCCGGCCAGCAAGAGGAAGATGGGAGCTGAGAGCGGCCTGCCTGTGAACAGTGGGCTAGAGGAATCTCCTGGGCAGTGGGACTGTGAGGGGTGAGTGCATGTGAAAGAGTTTAGCGTGTGGGGAGACCCAGGTCAGTCCAGAAAAGGGAGCTGACGAGAGAGCAGGGTGGACAGTGGATGAACTGAGCCCAGGCAGCAGCCTGGGTTTGTTGAATTGTATTGATTGCACGGCATCCAATAATCTCAGCCAGAGCTCAAGGCAAGGTTTCTGCAGACCAGTCTCTGGCTGCAAGAGTCTGGGGCCCAGAAAGCAGACAGTTTCCAGGTCTGCAGTCACTCTACAGCTTGCTGCCATGGCTGGAGTGTGGCTAAATGTGTGTGTGTGTATGTGTCTGAGTGTGTGTGTATGTGTGCGCGCGCTTTTTACTATTCTTAAATATTCTTAACTATTCTTTATGTTTTAAGTTTTTAAGTCTAGGTAGAGGGTATTAAAGGTGAAATGGATAGTAGGTATTTATCTCAAAAGTTCATGTAAGATACTGTATGGAGATGCCCCCAAAGGATGAGAATACGGACACATGGAGTTTTCCGTCTGGAAACTATCTCATCATCTATATACTATATTGCCTGCAGTGGTGGTGAATGGGTAGGAGTGGGTGCGCCTGTGTGTGTAGCTGGGGCTGAGACCATGATCCATGTACAGTGCAAGCGAGCATGAGCCTGCCATGCAAGGGGACTTTTTCTAGATGGCATTTGGGTGCACAGACAATGGAGAGCCTTCCCATGCAGCCAACCAGAGCAGTACAGGGTGGGAAAGATCCCAAGAGCAAGTGGACTGTCTCATACTGGGGAGATTTCAGTTCTTTCTTCTTTCCTCCTGTTCCTTTGCAGTTTGACCTGCAGCGGATTGTGATCTACTGTGACGCGAGGCATGCGGAACTGGAGACTTGCTGTGACATCCCGTCGGGTCCGGTGAGCAGACATGCAGACTGGGCTGGAGACATGTATGGCATATGGGGCTTGAGTGTTCAGGGTTTGGGAATTAGCAGTAGATCCCAGGGCAGCACTGGCCACCTGTGTGTGTGGGGGGATTCTAGGTTCATGTTTTGCTTCTAACCATTCACACAGAGCATGAGTTTGAGGGAAATCATGTTAAACATAGCTTCAGTCAGGGTGACCCAAAGCTTCCAGCCGTGACCCAGCTTTGGGGAAGTGTGGAAGACAGAGGTTGGAGGGTGCCCCGAGATCGCAATGAGCTCAGGGGAGGGTAAAACTACACTGGTTTGGGACAGGCAGCAATGTGGCACTCAGAACACTAATGGATCCCAAGATGAGGTCTGGACCCACTAGGCCTTTGAATGCAGGGTGTGAACCTCTTAGGCCTAATCACCCATTTTATTTATATTTTTCTACCAAATTCTGCTTCCAAGATTTGCTTGAAATGTGGGATTGGAATGGGACCTGTTTCCCAGGGTGGGCCAGGCTCAGGGACACAGAAAGGCTTTTATTACTGTGTTCTTCTTAGCTCTCCTACAGTATGCAGGGGCTGGGGATCTGGAGACACCTTGATATAAGTGTGGGTAGAGAGGAGGAGAAAGAAGGAAAAAGGGGGCAAAGGAAGCTGAGATTTTTAGGGAGGGCAGGAAGAGGAAGGTAAGGCTATAGAGTGTGTAGGTATGAGACTGTAAGATGGAAGTTTCCCTAAGTGTTCTCATTTACCCTGTCTCAGAAGATGATAAAGGAAATACCCCTGTGTCTCCATCCTACATGGTGAGCCATGCGACCGGGGTGATTCAGTGGTTCTTGTAGGTTGCTAAGCTGGCCACTGTCTATTGCTTGGCTGCCTAGCCCGTCCACTTGAAGGCCTCAGGAGAGCAGAGCCCTGATGCTAGATGTGTTCTGTCCACTCGCGTGCCCTTGGGTGCCTTTTGGTTTCCTTTCCCTGCCCCGTTCCTTCAGTTCCAGACCTCATGCTCCTCACCAGGGGGTGGCAGATTCTGACCCCTTGACCTTTCCTTTTAGTGTCAGGTGACCGTGGTGACAGAGCCTCCGCCTGCACCTCCACAGCTGCCCACGCCTGGTAGCGAACAGATCGGGTTCCTGAAGACCATCAACTGCTCATGCCCTGCCGGAGAAAAGGTAGTTCGCCCTGCTTTCACCGTCCTCCCTGAGTCCCCTGTAGCATCAGAGCTGAGTGTGGCAGGCCAGGCTGGTTGGCAGGAGCGCTTTGATAGTGAGCTGAAGTGACAGCTTCCTATCACACCTGGACTACCAGACCAGGGTAGTCCCGGGCTCCCAGTGGCTTTCAGACCACCATTGTGTTCCTTGGAATGTCTGTTTCTTTACTTTTGTGCATGATGGAAGGGAGGTTCTCAGACTTCGGTCTAATTAATGTTTTCCTGCAGCTAATAATGCGTTATGGGGTCTCCCTGGCTGTTATTTACGCCCTCACCCTTCTGGCTGTTTCCTCTGGTTAACCACACACACTAATCTGAATATGTGTCATTACGTGTGTGGGGTGTGTGGGTATGGGTGTGGGTTTGGGTGTGGGTGTATATTTATGAATAAAGGTTTGGGTGTCATTTTAAGTTTTACAAAGTGCTCATGCTTGTGAATATCCATACCTGTATCCATTGGACACATTAAGTTCTTGGTTTGTACCCAAGGCTTTCATTGATTTGCTTTTAAATTTCTATAGGTCAGTAGTGGTCTTACACACATACAAACACACACACACACACACACACACACACACACACACACACACACCACTTACTATTATGAGTAGTAGGAACAAGATTGTCAAGGAGCAGAACTCTCTGGAGACAGGCTCTGTGGGACCCTCTGGACTGGTACCCTCAGGGCCTTAGTCTACCACATACGGTTGTCCTCACCCACATGGTGCTAGCCACACACGAGGACTGTGAGGCTCTGCCCAGTACTAGGGATACCCAGCCCCAAGTGAAATAAGAGATGGAGGTAACTGGATCAGTCACTTTGAATGTGACATCTGGCCAATAGACGCGTCCCTTTCCTTTCCCCTCGCTGTTGTTCTTCACACCTCCCATCCCTTGTTCTACGCAGAGAGCCAGGCTCTTTGGAAGACATGGATAAGGTAAGGAGTTCCTTGTCAAGTCAACTTGCCAACGACTAGTTATCCCCTGAGCTTTTGTCAGGCTGTAGGCGAACTAGGATACCCCATGACCAGTGTCTAGGTTAGGGAAGAAGCAGGCAGCAAAAAGATGGGATCAGCACACTCAGGCTGGGCAGCTGGTCTTCCATCTGTAGGCTCAGGCTCAGGCTGCCTCAGCCCATGAACAGATCTCTTCCACATGCCAGGGAAGTCCGAGAGAGACAGCTGTCTAAACCCACATGCTCCTGAGTCTCACTTGCAGTTAGAGCTCCAGTGGGAAAGGGTGTGGAGAGGTTTTGCTCTCCTGCTACTGTGCCCAAACCCACCCTCCCAAGGCCATTGCTTCCCCTCCGATCCAGGTCTGTGTCTGAGTGGGTCCCATGCAAGCTTGTGTGGTCCCTGCTGGGAATCTCAAGAGGCATCAACTTCCTTTGCCACTCATCTTCCCAATGTCTAACTCACCAGTGCTTGGCTCTCCACTGACCTCCTTGGCATGCTTTAAGGACACCTCTTCACTACATCCATCCCCGTGTGACCCCTGCCACATCCCCAGTGCTCCCAATCTCATGTCTCAGTATCTCTCCCTGATAGTTCCCAGGAAAATAAAAACTGGTTTCTTGCAGGGAAACTCATCTCACCTTTGGCCATTTGAGGATATAGCACCTTCTGCATCAAACATCTTTTCCATTTCTTGAGTAGCTTCCCTGGCTGACACACGTGCTCGTCTTCTGAAGCATGAGCAGTAAAACTTTGCTGAGCATGTTGGCCTTGTGATTTCCCTCCAGACTTCCTTTTTCCCCATGTTATTTCCATTTGATAACTGTCCAGAGCCTTCTCTGGTAGCAGGTTTCTTCCTTTTGGCCACCAACTAGCTCCCAAACCAAGACATGCAGACTTCTTATTAGTTAAGAATGCCCACTTTTTGCTTAGCTCTTATTTTAATCTGTTTCTCTTTTTCCCTCCCTCCCAACCTCCCTTCCTTCCTTCCTTTCTTATTTTACTATTTCTCATGCCTGGCTAGCTGATGGCAGCCTGGCTTCTGACCTCGGGCATGTCCCTCCTTTTCTCCCTTACTTTCATCTCCTTCTTCTCTCTCCTGAGCGTAGATTTCTCTTTCTACTTATTTGCTCTGCCTGCCAGTCCTGCCTATTCCTCTCCTGCCTAGTTATTGGCCATTCAGGTTTTTATTAGACCAACAATCAGGTGCTTTAGACAGGCAAGGTGAAACAAATGCTTTGTATCTTCACATAATTAAACAAGTACAGCACTCCTTACTGAAGCACATCTTGACATCATTAACAAAGGCATTGGAAACAAATATAACCTACCTCCACATAGTTAAGGTAATATTCTGCAACATAAACAAATGTAATGTATGTTTGCCTAGTTAAAATAATATTCCACAACATTCTTTTCTAAAATAAAAAAGTCCCCTTTTCTCTCCCCAGGCTTCAGTATACTATAGCCATGGCCACACCGGGCTGATATCATTTCCTTGTTTTTTCTTGAGCACAATCCTAAATTCCAGTTGACAGAGATTGAATAGTGTCTGTGTTTGGGGGCTGCTTCACCTTTGGATACAGATGCAACTATTAGATAATGGTTGAATTGATGAATAAATTGAGTAGGAAAAGATGGATGGATAGGAAGATGGACAGATGGGGGTGAGGGAGAAAGGCACACATCCTCTCATTCCCTTTGTGGAATGAGGTTCTTCCGATTGAGCTTCTCAGTCTGTGCAGTCTTGGCCTCGTACTCTGTGTGCCATCATTGATAACCTATGTTTTTTTTCAAGTCATTGGTCCTTGCTTTTGGCCATAGACTATAAACACCTGCTACATCCTCCACACTGTATTGCACAGTGAGATTTTAAGACCAGCAGGATATGGCCCTTGCAAGTCTTAGTCTGGTTAGGGAGAGAAAACTCTGAGACTTGGGTCATCCTAGGGAGCTACCTTCGCAGGAATAGGTGGACAAGAAGACCTACTCACTCTGCATGGAAAATAGGCGATGTGGAGGAGCTACCTGCCCACCTGTGAAGCTGGTGTGGCCCCCCTGCCTCCTGCATCCGCGTGTCTATTAAAAACTCAACATGAGGCCCGGGAATCACAATCTTCCTCATAAGGCAGAGCTCTGGCTACACGCACTATGTTTCCAGATGTTCAAGTCTTTCATTTCAGTTAATAAATGATGTCAACCATCCTTTGGGGTCCGTGTTTACATCTCTGTTATCAGTCATGGTGATGGATGTAAATAGTGTCTAAGACATTCTGAAGGACACTATATGAGGTCCTGCATGCACATGCTGAGGACTTCTGTGATTGCTCTGAAGTAAATGGGAACCCAGGAATAGAGTTATACCATTTAGTCTTTCTTGTCACTTGGGAAGAGGGACCTCAATTGAAGAACAGCTTCTGTCAGATTAGGCATGTGGGTGGGGTAATGTCTTGATTGATAATTGATGTTGATTTATGGTTGAAGTGGGCAGGCCCAGCTCTCTACATCATCCCTAGGTAGTTGGGTCTGGCCTGTATAAGAAAGCAAACTAAAGGGCTGGAGAGGTGGCTAAGTGGGTAAGAGCACTGGCTGGTCTTCCAGAGGACCAGGGTTTGATTCTCAGCATCCTTATGGTGGCTTTCAGCCATCTGTAACTCCAGGCCCAGAGTGGCTGAGGCCCCCTTCTGGCTTCTGTTAGTACCAGGTACACACATGGTACATAGGCAAAAAAACTCATGAAAAAAATATTTTAAAGATCGCAGGCTGAGTAAGCCGGATGGAGCAAGCTGCATCTCTTCATGGTCTCTTCTTCAGTTCTGCCTTCAGGTTCCTGGCTTGGATTCTTGCCTTGACTTCCCACATTGATGGACTGTGACCTGGGAGTGGAATATGAAATAAATATTTTCCTCTCCAAGTTGTATTATGTCAGAGTGTTTATTACAGCAACAGAGACACAAGCTAGAACAAGAGTGAAAATATTATTAGTGATGGGATTAGGTAGAAATGGGCCAATAGCATGGTGATATCTTTATTTATAGCATAAGAATCATGTGTTTGTTCTCAGCTTGGCAATATTAGAGGTGCCTACAGCATACAGAGCATGTGTGAACACACTAACAAGATCTTTCACACATTTTAAAATCTGAATGTAGCCATGTATGTAGAAATTGCCTTAGGCCTGTCGTGCTTTGTATTTTAGTAAATAACCATCACACAAATTGATGGCAACAGGTATCATAATTTTATTTCTCATTGAGTTCTACGTTCTGAGAAAATAATAGCCCATAAATGACTTTGTGTATGCTCATTTATGTTGTCTATTGATCAATTATATCATTTATCTATAAGGTACAAACTGATGCTCTAATGTGCCTCTTAGATACAGAATTCTGGGTCAAGATACAGAGAACATCAGTCACTCACAGACCTATAGTTTATCTCCACCTAAGCTAAATTTGACCCCTCTGACCAGTGCCTTCTCCATTCTCTGACTTCTCAGCCTGGAACCCTTGTTCTTCTCTCTAATCTCTGTGTGTGGCATCTTTATGTATGAATGAGAACATAGACTATTCCCCTTCCTTTTCCCCGGTGTGTTTATAGCTTTGATCCTTCTATAGCTGCACTGGGAAGTCGTGGTGAAAGTTGTACATGCATGTTTGCAATTGGGGAACTGATTCTCAGCTGAAGTCAATGGTTTCCTGCTCAACTCTCTGACCTATCTGGCTTAGCATTTGACTAGATTTCCAGCCCAGTAGGAGGCAATTAGCCCATAGGAGAGATGGGGAGAATTAACATATCGCCTTTATTGTTTCTTCTTGTCTTTCTTCCTGCAGGGTGAACGGGGCTTTGCTGGCCCTGTGGGACTCCCTGGTCAGAAGGTCAGTACCTACATGGTATAGTGTCCTTTGCTTTAACCTCTATGGAAGAATTGCAGGGGTGTGTTAGATCACTGTCCCACCGGCCTCAGAGTAGCCTTGGAGTGAGTTAAAATGCCACAGTAAGAACAAATGGCATGAGATTCAAGCTATGAGACTCTGACCTTTCCTGACCTGCACCTCTTAGCCTAAAAGGTTACAGAAAGAAGGGCAGGCAGGGTTGCCCAGGCTCAGGTTCACAGCCCATGTGCTCCAACAAGCTCTACTCCCCAGAGGCAGTTAATCCTGCATCAGCCCTTGCAACTTGATTGTTTCAAGAAGCATTTAGGACTTGGGCTTTAGAAGTTACTTAAGTTGTATAAATTGTATGCATTTCTTGTGCACAAAATTTGCAAACTCGGTAGTTGCACGAAGCCAGGTGCTCGCGCACAGTACTCCGTCTTTGGTCACAAGCAGCCTCCTCCCCCTCCCACATTCTCCATTCTCCAGCATGCTACCTTCTCCATCACTGCTTCGGTCTTTGAACATTGATGGTCAGAGGTACCAACTACATGGCAGCGTGGGAAGCCTTTACTTTTGCACAACTAATACCTTGTCCGGGGCTGAGGGTGATGGTAGAGAAAGAGGCCGCTGCATGTCTTCACTTCTCTTGCTTCTGTCTTCTGGGTGAAGAGCTCTACCATCACATCTGAGCACTACAGTCCTCTCCATACCACCCCCTCCTTCCCAACCTTGGCCTTTCTGTCTCTTGTTTCCACTGTTTTCTGTCTGTTTTCCATGTCATGGTATTAGTACACACCTTCTCAGAACTGGGTTGACATCATGATAAAGGTTTGTTTCAACATTCACTCAAAGACTCTGTACTCAAATGCCCGGGTCTGGCAGGGCCCAGGGATTTGAGAATAAATTCAGTGAGTGTGAGGGAGTGTGACTTTGGCACTTCTTTACCTTCCAAGTTGGGGCAGGCGACCTCATGATGCAGTCACCCAGGATGGCATCAGTTCTGGGGATGTAGGGCAAGGTTGGCTCTGGACAGCCTGTGAGTACAGAATCTGGGAGAGCGGTTTGGATGATCTGACCTGACGTTCATTTTGCTTCTAACCCTTCAGGGTGATTCAGGACCCATTGGACTGATGGGTGCTCCAGGGCCCAAGGGAGAAAAAGGAGATACTGTAAGTCAGATGTTACTTTTCTACTTTAAGAGAGCACGTGGCTGGTATATGAGGCCCAGTGCTTCCCTATGCATCCTAGTCTGGTCATATTGACTAGCAAGTGTGGGCCAAAGGCCTGGTAATTATAGGCACTGAGGGCATCCAAGCCATGGGAGAAAACACATGTCTTTATCACCAGGAAGAGCTACCGCCTGGACAACGCAATAGTATTCTTTAGCCTTGTACTTCGTTCTATCTTTCCCCAGAATTCTCTAAAGAGATGCCTGTGATGCCTGTGATGCCTAAAACTGGCCATTTTATAGTGTCCTCTTCACTCTGGCCATCTCACATGCTTGTTCTAATGTATATAAATCTACTCTTGTCAATAATTGCATTATTAGCAAGTGTATTAAGTAGACCAACTAAAAAGCAGATGTTCAGACAAGGTATAGAAATGTCTGATTACAACCCTGTCTAGGGGAGCTTCAAGAATACAAGTAGGGGACTGGGAGTATGGTTCAATAGTAGAACTCTGTCTAGCAGACACAGGGCCCTGGGTCGTATCCCCAACAAGTGTGCATGCACGTACACTCACGCACACAGACACACATACACAAATATCACACACACACACACTGACACAGATGAACAAATACACACAGACAATGAGGAAGGAGTTTTGAATATACACATTTTGAAATTAGAAAACAAAAATGGGAACGATCATATGATTATCAGACAAAATGCACTTTAGGATAGCACAGTTCATAAAAAAGAGATACTTTAGTCAATTCTTTAAGGTTTCTCCAAGATATGCAACAATTAACATAATAACCAACAACAGAGCCTTAAGAGGCAGGACATACAATTGATGGATTTCAAAGGAAAGATCAGCAATTTCACAGCAATGGCTGCTGCCTTGCATACTTCACTCCCAGCGAAAGCCAGAAGAACCAGCAATGTAGCAAAATGGGAGTCGTCCTGCTGAGGAAATGGGCAGCTTCTGGGCAAGCAGTAATGTATTTCTCGAAAGCCTACAAAGAGAGTTACCATGCAATACAGTCCTGCAAGGAAACACAAGCATGTGTTCACACAAAAACATGCACACACATTCAGACTGCTTTTCTCCTAGTACTAAAGTAGCAGCACCCCATTGGCCATTATTTAAAGGGTGAGTAAATAAAGTGTCTTGGGTCTCTGCATTCCCATTGGTCTATAACAAAGGCAGTTGTGCTGTGGGTACAACATGGATGAAGCTTTAGGAGACTTTGCTGAGTGAGAGGAGGTAGTCATGAAGGGGAACATTATTACACCTTATATAACATAAGAAATATTATAGAATATAAATAGAATTCATTTCTATTCTAGAATAGAATAGAAAACAGATTAATGTTTGTCTAGGGCTGGGGATGGGAAATGGGGAGCAGCTGCTAGTGGGCCCGGTCTTTTTGCAAATAGTGAAAATGTTCTGAAATGGATTGTAAACATTTTTGTATAACTTTAAGGAAATTAAAATTACTAATTAGATGCTTTAAATAGGTGAATTGTATATTATGAGAATTATATCCTAATAAGGCTGTTATGGAAATAATAGTATATATAATGTTACATTATTGAAAAATTAAATGAGAAGACACTCATAAGAATTCACATTAAGTGAATAACAGTTCCACTTCTTTCAGAGGTGCACAGTCATAGTTCATGAGATAGTATCCAATTGCTTGACTCTTGGGGTGATGCCATACTACATAGATGCCCCCTCAGTAAACCTGTGTCTTCTGATTTCCTACTCTAGGGGAGAGGACCCTTCATCCAAGGAGAAAAGGGTGAGAAGGTAAGCCTCCATTATTGGTTTTCTCCAGGGTTCAGGGTGGATCTGTGGGAGGTGTGTATAGCTATGTCACCTTCTGTGGATTTGAGTCGGGCAGAAGGCCTCTGGCTGCAGGCCTGGCTTCTGGGTGTCTCCTGAGTTGGGTGGCAGGAGCAAATGCAAACACAGCAGGTGGAGACAGGTAATGGAGGTTGAGAGAGGAGGAAAGAAGGGACTGAATGTCTCCTGGAGAACAGGCCACCGGAGCAGTGCTTGAGAAGAAGTAGAGGCGTGGGCAAGAGACCCTAGTGAAGTGAGGAGCAGGAGGAGGCCTTGCACAGATGAAGCTGGCTTACTGTGCTCAGGGTAAAGTGTGTCTCGTGATGCTCAGCAGAATGGAGATGGAGCCGGAAACACTACCTGAGGACCACCAGGTAGGACATCAGATATCAAAGCCTGTTTAGGTTTCATGTACTGTGAGAGGGAACCAGTGAAAAGCCTTTGTGGGGTCAGGAGGCTGAGGATGCTCAAATAGCAAGAAGAAGATAGATCTGAGAGGGGGCCAACTGTAATGATGAGCTGTGCGGCTGCATTCCTTCTGTAGTGAGGCACTGCGGGCAAGCCTGCTTTTCATCCCGCCCGGCTCCCGGACACCGGCTAGCTTAAAGCCCGAAATAACAACACACAAACTGTATTCTTTTAAACACAGCCTTGTCCATTATTTTCTGCCTCTTACTTACATCTTGATTAACCCATATCTAATAATCTGTGTAGCACCACAAAGTGGTGCCTTACCGGGAAGTTTCTAGCGTACATCCATCTTGGGCTGGAGCTTCATTGCGTCTGGCATCTCTCTCAGGAGAGGGACGGCAGTCTGTCTCACTTAGGAGAGGCGTGGCATCTGTCTGAGCCATCTACCTCACTTCCTTCTTCCTGTTCTGTCTACTCCACCCACCTAAGGGCTGGCCAAGGCAGTTTCTTTATTAAAACAGAAGACCCTCCCACATCAGCCAACCATTCAGAGAAATTTGGGAATGAGTCAAAAGATGACTTAATGGGGAGCAGATGAGGAACAGAGCTGGTATGTTGTGACTGGAAAGGCAGGACTGGAGGAGAGTGTGTGGCAGGGCTGATTTGTTTCCAGCTACATAAGTTGTACCTTGTTTCCCTTCTAAATAACAACCACAGCACAGCAGACCTTGGGGAGTGTGCAACTTACTCTCCAAGGAAAGACTCAGGATGGTAGTTGATAAAGATAGATTAAAAAACAAAGAGCCATTAAGCATGCCACTTCACTCATTGCCTGTGGCAACACATTTCCATTTTTTCTGAAAATATAGCTTACATTCTAAGGGCCTGGAACTTTTGCTGGACCTCATAGCCTGACTTAATACACCTTGAGATCACTTAAGATTGCTATCCTGCTGTGCAGTTGTGTGCTTGTTTAACCTGCCTTTAAGAGAACAGTGTAACAGCCTACTCTACTTGCCTTGGATTTCCTGTATGATCAGTTTTTACAACATAAACTAAGACATAGCTGTAATCTTAAATTAGCTACACCTTTCTCTCTGTGTTCCAGAATCAGAGGAGTTCATTTGTGTGTGTGTGCATGTTATGGTAATAAATGTGGGAAACAGCAAATACATTGAAATAAACCATATGAAATGAATATCCATAGTGTTACAAAGCAGCATACAGACATTGCTAATAGCACTAGTTTGTTATCTGGGTCCCATGGGACCAGTTGGGGTCAGTAACTTTATCCCTTGGAACACTCTGTTTAAGATTTCGGTACGTATACCATTCTTACACCAGTAATGCTTTCTGCGAAAAACAAAGCCCTTTGTTAGTGACACACACAGACACAGACAGATTCATGAGACAGCATTCAGGCAGGCGTAGATTCAGATTCAAACAGCAGACAAGGAATGGCAGGAGACACAGGGAGAGTGAAGTGGAGGAGTCAAATACTGGCTCCCCCACTCTTAGATTCCTCTAAGGGGAAGTGATTTTCTTTTCCTTAATGCAACACGAGGCACATTACTGGTGACTCCGCGTTTATTACTAAAGTCTTCAAACTAATGCAGTTGCCCTTGAGTGGCACCCGCAAGACTTCATGGCCAGCATACGTGTCACTGACATTATTGGAGCACTGGCTCTTGTGGGAACAGATCCTGTGTTGCTGTGCCCTGGACTGGGTCATGTCAGCTCCTTGAATAGGCTGATTATGTCATACAGGTCTGGCCTATGGAAATATGGAAGAGTGTTCAGGGACAGCCCATCTTTATTTAACACTTGCCCTTCGGGGTTTGCTGTGAGAACATCATGAAATGCAAGCTTACATACCCAACCCACGCAGACTATAAGAGAAACATGTGTGAATAGTTTATATATGCAGTTAGAAACAGATGATGATGTGGGGGGACATAGCATGAAAATGTGGCTATACACATGAATAACGCAATCAAGTCCTACACTGCAAAATCAATCAGAAATAGAGTATTTTTGTCACCTTTCAAAACATTCTGTGAAATATGTTACCCAAGTTATGGAAGGTGGGAAGAGGTGCCTGACCCTATGAGTAAAGCGGAGTGGGCAGAGGCTAGGATAGGTGTTTAGGGAAAAA
Organism: Arvicola amphibius; assembly: GCF_903992535.2. Classification (NCBI taxonomy): domain Eukaryota; kingdom Metazoa; phylum Chordata; class Mammalia; order Rodentia; family Cricetidae; genus Arvicola; species Arvicola amphibius. The sequence continues at coordinate 31,187,939 of NC_052055.2, read as the reverse complement.
GAAATATCACAAATCAGTCTTGGGCATGCAGGCAAGTAATCACAGCTACTTGGAAAGCTAAGTTGGGAGTATGGCAGGTTCAAAATATAGCCAGACTCTGTTCAAAAGCTATATATTGGATATATATATATATGTGTGTGTGTGTGTGTGTGTGTGTGTGTGTGTGTGTGTGTGTGTATCCATATGAATATATGGACCAGTTAACTTGCCTAGTGTGCCTGAGGCTCTGAGTTCCACCGTGTGTATGTGTGTGTGTATGTACATATGATCCAACTCTCACCCTCAGACCCCGACTATCACTGTGATCTCTGTGTGACTAAATGGGACAGCCAGTATCTAAAAGGACATTCTCGCTTGCTCGTGCTGTGATTAGAGGACTCCATACTGTTGACATGTAGATTTGTACTCAGGCTGTTACTTCTCTGATCCCCACATGACACACCCACCTAGAACCATTCACACTGTAAAAGAATGGGCCCTTTTGGCCTGATGCAGTCACCCCCAGTGTCCTGCAGAAGCAGGCCCCTTTGAAACTGCAAAATGAGAGGAGTTCATGAGGGAAGAAAGGCTGCAGAGTGGGGTGGGACATGAAAACAGAGCCCTGCCATGTGTGGATGATCCGGGTGTCTTCCCTTCTAGAACAGTGGCCAGAGATAAGTTTCCAGAATCATCCAGAGACATTATATTTGGATACATGCTTCCTCAAACTCTAAACCTTACACTTCCAAATCCCCATCTGCCAGCAATAGTTGGGTATTTGAAATGTGATGAAGTTGTAAGATTAGAAGCTTTATGAGTGGAATAAGTGTCCTTCTGAGAGGACTCCAAGGGAGGCTCTCTTACCGCTTCTGCCATACACATGCCTAACAAGAAACTCCTCTAGGAACCAGTGGGTGAGCCTCACCAGACAGGGAATCCACTTGTGTCTTGGCCTTGGACCTGCAGCATGCAAGGCTATTGAAACAGTTTACTGTTGTTTTTAAGTTCTCCATCTGGGTGGAGACCCGGGGTGTCTGGGAAAGGAGAATCATGGGATGTCGCAAGGAGTAATGGTTATACCTTTAATTTGCTGTTTCTTTCTGGAAGCAGAAGGTGTTGTTAGCTGTAACAGTTATGCAGGTCCATTGACCAACGGTGATGGTTTTGTCTAGAGTGCTGATGGGACTTTGTCTGATGACACGGTAGCTTGTGATGGTCAGACTCATGACATCAGCCCTTGCTTAGCCTTTTAACGCAATCCGCAATCCAGTTTTTAGTTTTCACACATTCTGAAGAAACCTGGACTGTGTCCAAGATCATCGAGCAAGTCAGTGACTGTATTGAGGCTGGGGGTCTCTGATCCATGCACAGTCATTCTGTCCTTTTCTGAAAGAAATACTGGTATCTAGGATTTCTTGACCCTCAAAACTGTTCTGTATCTAAATCAGCTTGTTTTATATAATGATTTCATTGTAGAGCTTTGTAGAATGGAGCAGCGGGCTGCGTCCCGCCACCCAGCTAGCTTTACCCAAAATAATTACACGGAAACTGTATTCTTTTAAAACACTGCCTGGCCCATTAGTTTCAGCCTCTTATTGGCTAATTAACCCATATTTAGTAATCTGTGTAGCACCACGAGGTGGTCGCTTACCAGGAGAGATCTTAGCCTGCGTCCATCTCGGGAGAGGAGAGGCATGGCGACTGTTTATGGCGACTGCCTGAAGCGTCTCCCCAACTCTGTTTCCTTTCTCCCACAATTCTGTTCTGTCTACTCCGCCTACCTAATTTTCTGTCTTCTTAAAGGGCCAAGGCAGTTTCTTTATTAATCAATGAAAGTAACACATAGGCACTCCTCCATCAGAGCTTTTGAGTAGGAAGATACAAATGACGTTTGTGTTTATGCAATGCAACTTTGTTTGAACCTTTGCTCATCAGTGTCATCTGCTCCTTGCTCCTTGCTCCTTGCTCGTGCTTCCGTGTTAATGTGAATTATGTGGTTCTTGAGTTGGGGGACTATGGCTAAGTTTCTCCTGCTTTGACAAAAATGAAAGGATTTAGGGGGAAGTTAGTTTCTTTGTTTGTATGCCTTCACATATCCTTGGAGGCTGAGGGCAAATACTGAAATCGCCAAAGCTGCTTTGGGAACTGTCTGTGGTGCTGAATGGCACCTAGGAAGAGATTTGGTTTTTCAAGAGTCTTAGAGCCCAGGACTGAAATGGAATAGGGGCAGTCATCCATTTTCCCTCTCCCTTCATCTAACACACAGATGCTTGCTAAATCTCAAGGCCAAGCACTTCAAACGAGAGTTGAGACCCTAAATGGGCGAGGTTAATGTTGGATTGCCAGACTGTATCAGGCAAGGCTAAGTGAGAGACATCTAGACGCTGGTTTACTGGGTCCAGACCTTAACTCAGCCACTTAGCAGCTGCTTGGCAAAGGACCATGACTTCATCATGACTTCAGCTCTGTAACCCTGGCTTTTCTCCACTGTGACTTGGCAAATATAATAATACTAGAACCATATGGGTTTTTGCAAGAATTAAATGAACTAATAACTAAAATAAACGCCTTACATTTGTGAAAAGAACTTTTGCGTTATGTATAATTACTCTTACACCAGCAGTATTCTGTTTTTAATACCAAATGACATCTTTTGCACCCTCATCACGAATAATTTCTTATCCCCAGGGGCTGGCAGCTGCAGAAAGTCAGAACTCCCCTGTGTTCTTCCCTCAAGGAGGAGTTCTGCAGCATCTAAGACCATAGACATCTGAGGGAGTATTCACTGACAGTATCTCCCAGGTGCCAGTGTGGAGGTCCAGTCCTTTCTCCAGTTCACCTAAAATAATTCACATGGCATCTAAGGGTAAATAGCAGCATCAAGAGTTTACAAGCACTTACTACCTCTCAGGAGTCTGGCACTGCTGTTTCGTTTAACTTTTGAGCTGGACATTCTTGTCCTCACCTTACAGTAGGTCTGGGATCTGGTGGCTTTATCAATGTATGTGGTCATGGTTGGATTTGATAGCAGGTTGCCTGACTGTATAGTCTGAATTTGTCTACGCTGAGAAGTGGTTCTCACACTTGAGCCAGCAAATGAACAACCTGGGGGATCTGTTAAATTAACTAGGCATATCCTGGAGTGTCTCATTCCTTAAAACTGTGTGGATGAGGGAACGTGGCTGCCTAAAAAGGTTCCAGGCAGTGCTGCTAGTGCTGGTCCAGGATCCTCTCACTTTGAGGGTCACTGTCTAGAACATTCCTAATACTTTCTTCGGAGGGTTGGCTTGTCATCCTTGCTGTACAGTTTCTCCAGCTGAGGACACTTAGAAATGAGCCATGGCATCATCTCTTCAGGTGAGCAAGAGACATCTGTAGTCCAGTAATTACATCTGGCTAATAAAGTATGGAAAATCCCCCCAAGGCTCTGGATACTGGCAAGAGGGCGTCAGTGTATGAGTAATGTCCTGCTAGATGTTGTCTTTTGTGGCACTCCCAATGGAATCCTGGAGACAGTCACATGGGACAGAGGAGTCAAGAGTCTGAACTTGGAATCAAAACTACAATTTTGAGTCAGAATTCCAGGCATGGAATATACTCCTCCCAGCAGCCTTGGTAGTCTTCTTGTAATGTATGTATGTGCAGTATCTATTTGAATTTTTTCTGACAGACCAAGTAATGATTTCCTTTTCATAACTGAAATGTGCAGGCTTAGAAAGCCACTTAAAATGACAGCAGCACCATGCTTGGTTTGAAGTTTCCTGTCTTGAAAGCATTTCCTGGCCACCCTTGGGCTAGAAGCAGGGTTCCTCCTTGTATCATGCCGTCTGCAGTCGATGAAGTCAAGACACAGGAGGAAATATATTTTTGTTTAATACTGATGCTACAACCAAAGACCAGGGATGGGGTAAATTTTAATTTACTCTTTGAAAGTTTTATACATGTATATAGTGTATGTAGATCATATCCGCTCCTCCTAGAAACCTATCATATCTCCTTCCCACGTTCGTTCATCCATCCATCCATGCATTCATTTCATTTTAACCCACAGAGTCCAGTTAGTGCTACCTATATAAATAGTTAGTGTTACCAATGCATATGTAGATCTGGCATCATCCACTGGGGCATGGGGAACCTACCAATGGCTGCAGTTCAGAAAAAGGTGATTCTCCCTCTCACAGCATCTTTCAACCTCAAGTAGATAATTTTTACATAGCAGAAATGAATTGGTCACTGTTTAAAGACTAGGAAGTCTGAGATGGCAATGCCTGCTGTCTGTGTCAACCAAAGGATGTGTGCTTTATAAATGGCAGCTTATGGCTCTGTCCTGACATGGCAGTAAAGATCAATAAACTCCCCTGAGCCTCTTTTGTGAGGCTACTAATCCCATTTTCTAAGGGTCCTGACTCTGGATACTACTGCATGGGGATTAGGTTTCAGGACACAGACATTCAGACTTTGGGAAGAAATGTTACTCTGCTAAGTTAAGAACCACGAAGGGTACATGGAAGTTCAGACCTCTCTCTTCCTTTCTTTTCCTACCTGCCTTCTCTGGCTTATCTTTTGACACCTCATTGTGGACATTCAGCAAATTTCCTTTGAACATCTTCTTCCCATGCTGACCTTACCAATTTCAGGGTGGCTATCTACTCTTTACTGGCTAACTTTGTGGTTGTGGAGGGTATAATTTTTTTTTAAATTTTTGCATCAGGGTCTCATTGTATCATCCAGTCTAACTCTCTCAGTTTTCTTGCCTTCCCATTCTTAGAGTGTCAGCTTGTTAAATGTGGGGAAGGGCATATTGTTAGCTTTTAACAGGGTAGATAGATAGATGATAGATAGATAGATAGATAGATGATAGATAGATAGATAGGTGATAGATGATAGATCGATGATAGATGATAGAGAGAGAGAGAGAGAGAGAGAGAGAGAGATAGATCGATCTTGTGATTCTGGTGATCAGGCCCAAGCACTTCCACATGTCAGGCAAGTGTTTTACCGCTGAGCTATACCCCAACTTCTTTTTTTTTTTTTGGTTTTTCGAGGCAGAGTTTCTCTGTGGCTTTTGGAGCCTGTCCTGGAACTAACTCTTGTAGACCAGGCTGGCCTCGAACTCACAGAGATCCGTCTGCCTCTGCCTCCCGAGTGCTGGGATTAAAGGCGTGCGCCACCACCGCCCGGCTATACCCCAACTTCTATAATATTTTGTATTATATGATATGTGCACACTCATTTCATTTCACATCTGAAAGCAGCATAAAATGCATCTTACAAATAATGAAACTGGAGCTGAGAGACGTTCAGTGGGATAGAACCAGGCTGCTGCAGATTGTGACTTTCTCTTCTCAAAGACCCTCACAGTAGCTGGAGGTGAAACTGGGGAACATTTCAGAAGGCATACTGTGGTGGGAAGGCAGTAAGTATTCTGTGGTGTCGGATTAGGGGGCCCTAGAACATGTAAGATGTATTTGGGCCAGTTTGACTCTCCATGTAATGGAGAATTTGGGTGTCTTGACAATCTCAGGGTGGAAACTGATCACGCTAGGTCAGTTTTCTTTTCTTTTTTTTTTTTGTTTTTTTTTTTTGTTTTTGTTTTTTTTTTTTTTTTTGAGACAGGGTTTCTCTGCCGCTTTAGAGCCTGTCCTGGAGCTAGCTCTTGTAGACCAGGCTGGTCTCGAACTCACAGAGATCCGCCTGCCTCTGCCTCCCGAGTTAGGTCAGTTTTCTGACTTGGTTATCTGAATGATACAAACATAATACAACATTGCCCCTCCCAACCTACAGGCCCCTCCCACATCACATCCAACCTCTCAGCCCAGCCAGAACCTGCACAACCTGCACCAGAGTCTAGCCTGAAAGAGACCATTGCAGTAAACTGATCAAATGCAGAGGCATGATTTAGTGGCACCCAATCCCAAAGGATACATCTACAACACAACCTCTGCGCCTAAGGCGCAAGGGATTGCCAAGGAAGAGAGGATGGAAAGATTCTAAGAGCCAAAAGCATAGGGAGTTTACCATGAGATGGTATCTTCTGGACATGGCAGAGAAGCTGAACCCACAAAGTCTGATCAACGTGGCTGCCTAAGCAAGGTCTAAACAAAGACAATACTACTAAATGTGCTAACATGGAAGGGAGAAATCTTATGCAGGGGTCCAACCCTACATAAAGAACCACAGGCAGCTAAGGGATGCTGAGAGTGGGAGAAATTGTCTTCCCCAGAGATGAGCATCCTAATTGGTCAGTCCTGAAATCATATATATATATATATGTATATATATATGTATATATACATATATACGTGAATATATATACACATATATACATATATACATATATATGTGTACACACACACACACACACACATATATATATAGTACAGATTGGGCGGGTGTTAGGAACACATACACACAAATACATATACACTCATTTATGTAACAAAGAAACAGAGGCCATAAATTTGAGTAAGATCAAGGAGAGTGAAGTGGCATTCATGGGACAGGTTGGCTAAAGGAAAGGCAAAAGTAAAAATGATATATTTTAATTTGAAAAAATAAAAATTTATAACACACATTTATATTTGAATGAGAGAGGAAGGGGAGAGTGGGGGGAATTGTTATATGTTCTGACTTAGAAAATAATTTTCCAATATTAATTATTGGAAAATAATTTCCACGCTTGTATTAAATCATTACAGGATCACTTCTGTTAGACAGTTAACTAAAACTGAGCTGCCAAGTTGTCCATGGTCTTGGACAGGCCAGCTTCTCAAGTGAGGTGTAGAGTCCCCAAAGATGCATACTGTATCTATGTACGTACATACATACTCTAGACCTGTCCCTAGACTGCCTTAGGCCATCAAGACTGAGAGATGTGGGAGACTTTAAAGCTTCAGTGTGCCAGTCCTTGAGACCATTCTCTTTCCTCTACATGGGACTGTTCACCGTGCTCGGGTGGACCATATGACCAAGATTCATTTTGGAACAAGGGTCCATCACAATCTTCCCTTAAAAGCCAAAGGCTTGATGTCCAAAGAACATCCGCAGAGCCCTGGTGCCTTGTCAGGAACTGGTGCCATGTCCTCTTGTTTCTTGTCTCAGAGTTCCCAGATAATGTCTGAGACAAACTCCAAAGGCCTCCCCTGGGTGTCCCTGCGATTGAACCAACAAGCTACAAAAGAGACAACTGTGAGGACAGGCAAAGGTTCTGGAACTCTCCGGAGTTCTCCTGGGTGGTGTCACAGCTCACACCCATGACTCCCTTTATTAGACCACCCCCCCCACGGGCCAATTGTGCCCTGCTGTGCCCTCACTTTCATTCCCAAGGCAGGAGCTCCTCTGATACCACTTGCCTGCCTTCAGCTGCAGGATATCCAAACCTATAGGAGCCGGAAGACAGACAGGCCTTTCCAACAACACGCTATTTCAAGTGGGTAACCAGTGTGTCGGGAGAAGCCTGCCCTCCGTGCCTAGATAGACCTCGTTCTGAGGGAAGCACTCTGCAGGGGGTGGGGGATTCCTCAGAGGAGGTACTTACCTTTTTGTGATGTTTCTCTTTTGGAGGACTTTGGACTTAACTTTTTAGGATAGATGGATATAAAGTTAAGGAGGCTGAGGTACCTCTGATGGATGAGCAGTGAAGGAAGGGATCTAAGACATGGGCCTCGGAGAGAGGTTAGAGCATACGGGATTTTATCTTTCCCTATATGTGGCCTCCATTTCAGCCTCATGGACCTGTGCCAATGTTCTAGCTCCCACAATGTCAAGAGATTGCACTATTTCCAGCACATGGGATTTGCTGAGGCTGAAGGAGGAGAGCATGGTCCCTGGAGAGGGGAACAGTGATGGCTTACTCGGGCATCAACTCCCCCAATCAGTCTCCTCTTGCCAGGTGGGCTCCCGGGTGGGCCTGCGAGACCACTCTCGCAGTGATGCTGTGATGGCAGTGTTTGGTTTATATGTGAAACATCACTGGACCAATGTGTCCAGATGCAGTAGCATAGTCAAGAGGCATTCTCTGGGGCTCCCAGTCAAGCTTTCTACTATAAAAACTGTGGCCCTGGGCCAAGTACTTCACCTTCCTGTGCTTTCATTTCGAGGGCTAAGTAAAGTGCGGAGAAATGTTGACTGTGGGGATGAGTTCCACTCAGATGACCCCAGACCACCTCGTGCTAGGGTCATGGTAAACATGCAATGTTGACGAACCCAGGGTGGCAGGCGCCTTCGTTGTTTCTTTAATAAATCGGAATTGTATGGCTCTACTTTCGCTGTTGGCTCTTCCCTGACAGACCTAGTAATGACAGTAATTAATGCATCCAGCCAATGTCCAGACTCTTCAGGACTCACCTCTACCTGAAATCATTAGCCCTTCCTATCCCGGGAGAACCAAATAAGCTGATTTCTTCCCAGTTTGCTGATGGATAAATGGAAGCCACGGACACCTTGCCATGGTGGCATTCCCCAGGGGAGATGGTTGTGACAGTCTGATCCCAAAAGACCCCATAGAGACCCCCGTGCCCTAGAAAATGACTGACCACAGAAACCCTTGTTCACTCAGAGCAATTCTTCCTCTTGGGAAACTTCCCCAGTTAGACATGTGCCTCGTTATACTCGGGTAAGGATGGACAAATGGACCCGGAGACCAATGGGATGTCTCTCCTTTCCCCAAACCCCAGATAGATAGGAGTTGCTGACCAAATCCTGTGTTAGCTTCCTCTTTTTGTTCTGTGCATGTGGTTGACCCTCGAACTCTTCCGAGTCCATGGTAAAAGAAAAGGAGGCCACAGTGGCCTGGCCATAGTTACTGTTTTCCAGCAAACTCCTCTGTGCACTCTGTATATGACTGAGGTTTATTCTCCAGGTTCCCACGACCTGTTGCCCACCTCCCATGGGGCTCTGGGTCACTGCTGTCTCTTCATACAGGCAAAGATGGCATGGAGAACTGTGGACAACAGAGCATATTTGAAGCTACAGGAACACTCATGGTTTTCCAGCCCCTCCCCCTGTCTGGTGCTTTCTCCCCCACTGCTGTCTTTATCCTATGCCAATGGGTGTTCTCTTTCTCTCCTTTTAGGGATCCCTGGGCCCACCTGGGCCACCCGGCAGAGATGGCAGTAAAGGCGTGAGAGTAAGCTCTGTTTTTCCACTTGAGGTCTTCACCACTGGTGGTTGGCTCACTTGTGATGAGTTCTGGGCTGTGGGGAATGGACACCCCAGGCATCTGGCAGCCACTATGGGGTGCCTGGGGCCTGTATCGTGCTGACTATGACCATGTGACGATTTTTCTCAGGGGGAACCAGGAGAGCTGGGAGAGCCGGGACTGCCCGGAGAGGTGGGCATGCGGGTAAGTATTGCTGGAGCTGCTTATGTTCTCAGGGTACAGACAGTTCTCAGGGGTGCAAACCAGCTGCTTTAGCTTTTGATGAGGTGCTTGGATCGGTTTCTGCCTCTTTCTCATGTAACTTCATACATGTGGATATATGTCTACACATGTATAATTCCTCATGCATTCTTACAGAAACTGGCTATACAGTTGAAAATTTATTATTCTCTATAGCAATAGAGACTTTCCACATCAGTCCAGGTAGAGCTTGCGCATCCTCTTCCATTGGTGCCTGGCAGCCAGTGATTTGGATGCCATGGTAATGTACATAGCATTTACGTACTTACAGCTCCGGGCATCCTTTTCTATTTTTATTTTTTTGTTTTCAGCTAAAATCAGTGAAACACTAAAGCATGTAGGTGTGTGTGTGCGTGTGTGTGTGTGTGTTGTGTATGGTGTATGTGTGGGGGCAGAGTGTGGGAGTGGTATGTGTATTGCACTTTTGTTATAAAAGTTGGGATAGCTTTGACAGAAGAAATGCTCAATTCTTTTATTCTAGTAGATTTCTCATAGATAACGTACGAATGCGTTGTCCTCAGACCGCAGAAGTTTCTGCTTAACCAGGCTGTGCTCAGAATTCTGGTAGATCCTTACACAGGACTTGCCCAGGCTGCACAAATCATGTGGCTCCCTGAAAACTTCAGCCACAGCAATCAGCTGCACAGATTCAGAAGCCGCCCACCTATCTGGGTCAGACCATGAGAAAGAAGGCTGAGGGACCTGGGGCAAATGGCAGTGATACTGTTACAAATAGACTCCCGATGGCTCCGAGGCCATGCCATTGGCCTTTCCTTGAAGTTCAGCATGCCTTCCTGTGATTGTGGCTTCACCATGCATCGGGTGGGAGGAAGAACCGTGGGTGTTCTGACCAGGCATGAGGGCGGGGAGTATCTACCGGGCACCACGGTACAGGCAGTGTGGGTAGCACACGTGACATAAGAAGCAGTGTATCCTTCTAAAAAGAACCTTGGCTGAGAAGCTCTTGCCCTTTTTTCATTCCATCTTTCCTTTGTGGACTCTTCTGCAGGGCCCTCAGGGACCCCCTGGACTGCCAGGACCTTCTGGGCACGTTGGAGCTCCTGTAAGTAAATGGTGGGGCAGGGAGGTGGCTCTGTCCCTCTGTACAGCTGTCGGCCTCTGGCTCTCCAGCCCGCCTTTCACCTCAGTGTATACAGTTATCACCTGTTGGGTGTTAAGGACAACTTAGGTTCTCTTAGAGTAGAAATTCTTAAATGCTGTGAGACTCATGAGTCACCAAGGGGAACAAGTTTAAATGCACATTCTTGGGGCCCCTTTCCTACTGAAGCAGGGCAGAACCTGGGAGCAGGACGCTTGGTGTCAGCCATTTCCACCCACATACACGGTGCAGAGTCATCTACTCCGTAAGGAGGGTGGAGTCTTCCCTTCGTCAGGTGAGCTGGGTTCCATAGCTTTGAGGACTGGCCAGGGAAACAATTCCAGGGGCACATCTGGAAGTGTGTGGGTTCAAGATCCAGGTTGAGGCAGGAATTCGGGCTTCCCAGTGGTTGTAGCTGGGTGACACAGGACCTTCTCTGCCACCTTGTCATGGACATGGGTGTGAGCTGAAGTTTTTCCGGGGGCCTCCAGGGGGTGAGCACTGGGAGGCCACATTGTGAGGTGTCATTGCTTTTTTCCCCCCAGGGTCTCCAAGGAGAACGAGGTGAAAGGGGGACTCCAGGAGAAAAGGTATTTAGTGTCCGTACTGGCCAATTAATGCCTATTCCACAGAAAAGAGAAAGAATGCTGGGGGCTCTTCACTGTGTGTGTGTGTATGTGTGTGCGTGTGTTTGTGTGTGCACATGTGTGTGGCAGGTGTGCATGTGCTAGCTCATTTTGTGTCATGGAAATAATCTGTACAGACAGGCAAAAGTTTGGTGCTGTGACCTTCCGTTATCTTGCCCAAGAAGAGGTAAAACTTTCCAAGCCAAAGTTCCCTGGATTGGAGCTCAGAAGGCCTAGTTGGTGTCAGGGACTCACATCTTACATGGAACCTTATATAGTTTCTTAGTTCTCATTTGCTTCTTTAATCTGTGCAATGCCATGTATGTTCAGCATTCCTCTGGAAGCCAAGGACTAAAAAACCTGCCCCCCACCTCACTGCCTTCTTCCCTAGTTCATACTTAGCTTCTAAAGACTCAGATGAAGTCCAGTTCTTCTTAGAGCTGGGACTTGTCCCGTGCCCTCAGGCAGGCCCTGACCCCCAGGCAGGCCGCACCCCATTATCTTTTCCTGTAGCACATGTTTCTTCAGTCTTGAGTGGGATGTTTTCATTAAGTAATTTAACTTTATTTCAGTTCACTTGGAATGTAGTGAAAATTACTTTCCAGTCTCCCCATCAACAGCAGCATCAACAGCCTAGATGCTGATAGAATCCTGTAGACTTCCTTATGTGTACCTAGTTCATTTCACACAGTCACATAAGGTATCCTGGTCTGTGACCTATAATTCCTCTTTGCCTTTGCTGTAGGACAGCTAGGGGTGTTTAGAAAGATTTATTTTATTTTATGAGTGCCTTCTTATTTGTATGTAATGCACTGTGTGCATGCGCAGTGCCCATAGAATTCAGAAAAGGGTTCCACTTCTTTGAACTAGAGTTTCAGAAGGTTGTGAACTATCATGTAGGTGCTGGGGAAGCAAACTTGGGTCCTCTGCAGGAGCAGCCAGCATCCTTAACTGCTGAGTTCTCCCTCAAGCCCTAGGCTATTACCTTTTGTGTGTCATTTTTATATTTTCCACTTTACCAAACATGTTCATCAGCTGGGGGAGTTTCCTGGAAGAATCTTTAGAGACTTTTATGTCTCTGAATATCCATTTTCCTAACTGGTGAACATGTTGAATTGGGCCCCTCTCCAATTCTTTTGGCTGATGTGCACTTAAAATAGCTTGTGTTCTTAGGACCCGCTTGGATTTCTTACATCAGCAGGAAGGAAGTTTCCATCTTCTCCTGAGACAGGTCCTTCCAGCTGCTGGGCCTCATCTCAGCATGCAGTGTCTGAGAATCCTCCTCCACTCTGTCACTGTGGTGTGGTCTCCTTCAGGTGTCTCAGGGATAGAACTGGAGTCTCTCTAGGACTAGAAGGTCCCTGTGTTTGAGGGACTGAGAAGCCCATGTGGATTGTTCAGGCTGCTGGGTATGGCATGGTGAGCAAACTGTAAGATATATCTACAAAGGTGCAGAGAGGAACAAACCCGCTAATGGTACCAATGACCGTGCGTTGTGAGCCCTGGTGCTACCCGGAAGGCCATGTCCAGACCGTTGTAGGTGACTGTCAGCACTGAGCGTCTGAGACGCTGCAGGTGTTCTGCACTGGCGGGACAGCTCAGGGTGAGGTAGACGTAGTGAAATGACAAGTGTCCCTGCATTGGAACCAGATAACCTGGGCTGAGCCCGAGACCTTGGATGAGGTTTTAAGTTCTCAGCCCTCAAGCCCTAGTTTGTCCTTCAGGGATAACCCTCCCTTTCTCAGGAAATGGCTCTGAGGTCAAAAGAATCATGAAAGAAAGATAACACAGGAGCTGACATGTGCAAGATGTGCTCCTTACATGTTTGAGGGGTCTGGTGGTTTATGGGACTGAAACCAAGGCCGGTCAGGTGAGGGAAGGTACTCCTGTGTTTTGTGTTTTCAACCTGATACTCTCATATGAAGTTATTGTCAGTCAGTCACCCACTCCCAAGACCAAGGACTTTGGTCTTTAGAGTTGACATGCTATCTGCTGGGTCTCACTGTAGCAAGTGTTTCTCCTCTGTGGGCATCCCTGGTACATCAGACATATAGAAGTACATCCCTTGGTTCATTGGGCCAACATTTATAGGAAAACTACCCAGAATCTTGAGATCTCAAGCATCAGCTGCTGAAGGACTCTCAGAGTTTGCCCTCAAGAATCTCTAGGTTGGGTTACCTTTAGAACTTGATTGATCTTAGAACCTAGAGGGGGACAGAGTTCCCTGGGAGAGGTATGATTGGCTTAAGGTGCCTAAAGGGTGTGGACAGAGTATGCAACTCTTAGTTCTCAGGACTCCCGTCTTCCCCCTCGATGGAGACTGAGCTTCTCCTTAGAGTACAGGATGAGGGCACAATGTCCCCTGCTGGGGGAGTTTGATACCTTGGTCAAGTGGCAGTGGATGTGGAGACAGTGTGGTAAGAATACAGCAAACAGATGGTCTCTGTACTTCCGGAAGGACTGCTAGATGCTGTCTTAGTTGTTGGGCATCACACATGTGTCGGATCATTAAGCCGAGTCAGCCAGGACTCAGAGTGGCCAAGTCCATTCTGCTACAAATAGAATGATTGTACTCTTTGCTATTAGACATTGAGAATGGGGGCCAATGGACTCCTTGAGGGTTCATGGACTTTGCAGACTGGATTATGACTGGGAATGTCACATCTCTGGGAAACCATCTAACCAGCTTGTTCCATCTGGTTTTTGAGGCTGGGTTTCCTTCACTGTACATGGGGATGGTTCATTGTTCATTTCCATCATGCCTAAGTGGGCTGGTTCTCGCTTCAGCAGATGATCAAACATCGTTCCCACTGAGTAAAGGATATGGGGAGAAGAGACCTGAGAGGCTTGTCCCTATCTGCCTTGTACCACTGTAGCTTTGTCTACAAAGTTCAGACTCAAGAAAGACAGGAGCCAGTTAAAAAATTAAGAAGCACAAAAACCCGTGAAGACCTTTATAACAGTTTAAGTTTGCAGTTTTGTGCTGGACTGAACTCAGAATTACCCTCCTGCCTGTGGTCCCTGGCAGCAGGTTGGGCATTTCAGTTTGTGGTTTCAGTTGTGGTCCCTGCATTATTTCATTTTCATGGTTCATTATCTGAACATAAGGAGGGAGCGAAGTCTAGAGATGGAAACAGTTGAGGTACAGACCCAGGATTAGAACCCAGAGCTCCAGGTTCCTCCCCTCTCCCACTTTATTTTAGGATTTTCTCTCCCATACATCTCCCTTCTGTGTGGCCCCTGTGACCTATCTTCTACTGCTCTCACTCTACACAGTGGAATCTCCATTTTCCTTAACCGACATTTCATGTATCCATCCTACCAGACAATCATTGTTTGAATCTTTTCAGATATATTAGAACTATTGGTTTTCAGAGAAATTGCTTCCTTTCCTTTTGTGGGTGGGGAAACAGAGTCACAGAGGGACTTAGTGTTCTATGTGAGTTCACATAGTATTGGAGAATGGGAAGGAGGGCTTGGGTCTGCCGGTAGGCTCTCCACAGCCTCCTTTCTCTGTCTGTCTGTCTCTGTCTGTCTGTCTCTGTCTGTCTCTGTCTGTCTGTCTCTCTTTCTCTCTCTGCTTCTGTTTTTTTCTTCATCTGTTTGTCATTTTCTCAGTCCCTTGATAACTCCTATTTGTCTGTTTTGTCTTTCTATCCATCTCTCTCCTTCCCTCCCTCCCTCACTCCCTTTCCTATATCTAGCCTGGCTTTCTGTCTCAGTCTCTGTTCTGTTCTTGTGCCTCCCCACGTTGTTTCTCTCTCTCCTGTCCTTGTCTCTTTTCCTGTATTTCTCTCACCCTATGTCTTATATCTACCTGTGTATGTTCTGTGTGTCTCTGTCTCTTCAGTCCCACCTTCCTCTTTCTCTCTGTGACTCCCCCCACCCCAAGCTCTCTTGCCATTGTCCCTTTCTTGCTGCCTCTGTTCTCCCCCATTTCTTGCTTGTCTTTGACTTGCTCTCTGCCTCGCTGCCTGGCTGTCTTCTCTCACTTCTGTCAGCCCCCTCCCTGCTCCCCTCATCTGGGCTCTCATGCGCTCCTGCTCCTCTCTGATGAATGCTCATCTGTCTGCGTTCCTATTTGCTGCCTGGTGCATCTGTTGTTGAGACACGGTGCAGACTATTGAGCTGACACGGTCCATATGTCCAGCCAGGTCTGCTTCATCTTCGCTCTGTCCCTGTTTGAGCTACATCTGGGAGATCTCTGGGCTCTGGACTTTATTCAATTAGGGCTTCAGGTGTGAAGACACAAGAAATGGAGCACCAGGGCATAAGCAGAGCCTTCTGCTTTGAGGCAGAACTTGTAGATTCGTGCCTGGTCATCAGTCCCACCTTAGCTCTGAACTCTGGGAAGGGCCCAAGTGCCAGGTGACATTTTGCAAGGAGAGCATTCTGCATTGGAAATCAGGAGTTCCTGCTATTTTTCATGGTTCCACCACGTGATTGCATCCCCATGGCTTTGGACGCAGGCCCTGGCTAGAGAAGAGGAGTGAGGTACCATGGACACTGAGACTCTTAGAATTCACTAGGCCTAGGCATCCAAATGGAGCCTGGCATGTTGCCCCGAGGACCCAACACAGGCCATGGAGTAGTAGAAATAGGCTGAGGATTTTGCAAAGGCCAAGATGCCCCAAGGTTGTTTCCACCTCCACATACTCAGCTTGATCACGTAGCTTCTTAACTCTGAGCCTTGGTTTTTTTTCATGTGCCTGTGCTCAAGCTGGCCAACATCCCAAGGGATAGGAAGGAGCTAATGTATCATAACAGGTGTGGAACCTGTGGGCAGAGAAAAGACATACAGACATCACTTCTCCCCATGGCCCAAGCCTCCTGTGGTGAGGGGGTTTTCGAAAAGAATCACCACATAGTCCTTTCCAGTAGAAATCAACATTCAAGACATACAAAGTAATTTCTAGAAGATAGATAACATCGTGGAGGTTACCTGTGCGTGGGTGCAGATGAAAGGAAATCATAAGTTTCATGGTAAGAGAGCTAGCTGCTAGGACAACCCTCAAGTTCAAGCCAGGAGGTTCCGGGAGGAGGGCACTGGGATAGCTGTGCATGATTAACTGGCATGTAACACTTGGGCAGCCCTGCCATATCGTCTTCCTCTGCAGGAGAAGCACCAGTGCTTGCCCCCATCTCCATCCCCAGAGAGAAGCATTCCCCTGTTAGCCAGCAATCCCCAGAGGGAATAGGAGCAGGGCAGCCTTCTAGAGGAAGTCCCACCTGCCTGCATTCATAGAGGTAGGCTGTAGTCAACAGAGTTGATCTGCTCAGACACCTCAATGACAGGCATTAATCTTCACTCACAGGGCCAAAAGCAGGTTCTGGAAGGAGGCACCCATGTTAAGGAAACAAAGCAAAAGAAAACAGAACAAAAAAAAAAATTGGAAGAAACAGAGAACAATTTGGAAAATAAAGCCACAGGGAAACAGAAGAGTTCAGAATAGTTTTCATGTGTTTCTGAAACTCTGTGAATGTTACTTAGAGGTCTAGGTCTCTGTTAATATCATGAAGTTCTAGGCTGGGCCTGGGGACACAATAGTGTAAAGGACCACCAGGCTTTGTGGCTTCCTGTAGATAGGATAATAAATGCAAATTGAATTAGGAGAGATGAAGCAGAGGAAAATGGGTGCACCCTGGAGCAGAATAGGGCATCTAATTAACCAAAGAGATCAGGGAGTGAATCGAAGCTGAGCCATGAGAAAGAAGGAGCCCACGCCAGCAGAGACACCCAGAGAGCATCCTATTCATTAGTATGAATGACCCTGGTGGAATAGCTTTCCCCCACACCTGAGCCATTGAAACCCTTCTGGATGATGGCTTCAGCTCAGGACATAGACTGCATGCAGCTCACTCATATGGAACACAGTGACTTCCATTGACTTCAGCTAAAGCAAACTGGCACGTGGCAGAGAGAAGGCTGGCACACTCACTGACTCATCAATGTCTTGAGGGAGGGATTATTATTCCCAGGAAATACAGAACGGATGTTTGTCCAAGGTAACTGCATCGAAGAGGAGAGTCAAACCAACCGATCATGAATGTGGGGAGATGGGTTGGGGATTAGATGGATGGGTGGATGGTGGCATGCTGTTAGCTAGTGGTCAGTTCTTAGGTCCATTCCAAGGGCAGGGAGCCTGATGGATGCTCATATTTGCTGGACAAAGTGGACAATACATACACTGTGCCTGCCATTTTACCAACTATGTTATGACACCACATACCTACATTTTACTCACATAAAGATCTGTGTGATGAGGAGACTGTGGTACCCCTGGGTCACAAGGGAAACAGAGATAGAATTATAGTTTCTCAAGTTTTTCCCCTCTGCTCCTTGATCCCAATAACTTCTATTCTGGAGATGTTCTGTGTGATGTGCTTAGCTCTCCTGTATGTGGAAGAGGCTGATGGAGAATGAAATTGGGCATGCTTGACACTCAGGGCCTAGGTTCCCCTTCCTTTCTGTGACAGTGACCATAGAGTGTCCAGCCAGCTCTTTCCATGTGACTATTCATTCTTTCTTTCTGCATTTTCCTTCTTTGCCAGGGCGAGCGAGGCCTGGATGGATTCCCTGGGAAGCCTGGAGAGCCAGGAGCACAGGTAGGCCAGTGCTAGGGCTGGTGGGCCATGCTCTTTGTGACAGGAATGAGTGCACCTTGGCACTAACCTCAGCTTCATTCCTGCTCAGCGGGGGCAGCAGTAGTGCAAGGTCCAGCCCTCACCTGTGTTGATTCTGCAAGAGCTAACACTCCAGGGATTCCAGCAAACACACTGGTTTGCATCCATTATACCTTGGGTAATAGGATATATGGTCATAGTGTGAAGCCCATGGGTGATGCACGTGCTCATAGGGGTACGTATACAGGAGTATTGCCTGCACCGCATCTCTAGAAGAAACAATTAGAAGCAGCCCAAAAGCTCAGCAAGAAGAATGAGTTGCGTGCAGCAGGATGCGTTGATGCAGATGGAGATGGGAATGTGTACAGTAGGATGTAATGGTATGGATGAAGGAGATGGAACTGCGAAATCCATGAAGGAATCTAGACTGTGCCACCATAGACAGAGCAATTGTTCATGAGAAAGTGCATCTATAGCTTAGGCTCTGGAAGGATAAACTGGGAACTGGAGACTGCTGACTTAGTCGGACTTCCACTGAGAACGGTGCTGGGCATAGATGGCCTCATTCCCATGGATTACAATAAATTCTCCTTGCAGTCCACTCCTGCCTGGTGCCCATGGCTTGTCCAGCTCTCCTTCAAGTCCTTTCATTTCATTTCCCAAGGAGCATAACACAGGCGCATGAAGGGCAGGCCCTGTTCTCTCCTCCTGTCCTTTGTAAGCATGCTCACTCTTTCCTGCTGGATTCTCTCAGTAGGATGCCCTACACCGCAAGGACCTGAAAAGCAAGTAGTCCTATGCCTTTGGCATCTCATAGACAACCTCTCTGGGCCTTAGGTTCTCATATCAGTTTCCTAATCCTGACCCAAGTCTAGGCTGACTCTTGCCCTTTTCTAATTTTGAGACACCCATGCCCAAGACCTCTAAGCATTTCCAAAGGGCTCCATCAGACTCTGCCCTCTGCCTTCTGGTGCCAGGCAGATCTGGGTGGTTTATGCGTTTGCCTTTTGTGAAGTTCTCTCTCTGGCATCCTTGTCTTTAGGCAAAAGGTGGCCTTGTGCTCTTTTCTCAGACTGTGGTGTCCAGTTGCAATTGCCAACATGATTCCAAACATGGCAAGGCGGGAATACGGGGTTCAGATTTACAGAGGAAGAGCTTCGTAGCACAGAAGGAATCTGGGAAGCCTAGAGTTGGGAAACCTGGGCTCCTAAGGATAACCAAGCCCCTATTCAAGATGCACTTTCCGGAAATCCCCTTCTCCACTCATTTCTTTCTATCCTGGGACCTGTCATAATCCATCTCTGCTTTCTTTCCACCAGGGAAAACCTGGACCTCCTGGTGTGCCAGGACCCCAGGGAGAGAAGGTAAGGAAGCCAGAACCTGGGGGAGGGGCGCAGTGAGCTCTGAAAGAGAGTGCAACACAGAGGAGGCTCACTGGGTGTCAGGAACTCCCAATCAGTTCTGTCTGTTGCATTTGAATTGTTTTCCTGCCTTAAGAATAAGTACCCGCTCTGTGGGTGGCCCAAGTTTTTAATCCCAGACCTTGGGAGGCAGAGGCAAGTGGATCTTAGCAAACTCAAGGCCAGCCTGGTCTACAGTGTAAGTTCCAGGACAGATAGACAGGTAGGGCTACACATAGAAACCCTGTCTCAAAAAACCAAAAAGTGTGTGTGTGTGTGTGTGTGTGTGTATAAAATAAGTACCCATCAAAAATAAACTCCAGCTGGCAGTGAGATCAGGATTCATCCCTACTGCTTGCTCTGGCCTTTTGGAACCCCTTCTCTCTAGAGGGACAAGTTGCTCAGCCTAGATATAGGTGGGAGGCCTTGGTCCTGCCTCAAAGCAATGTACTAGACTTTGTTGACTCCCCATGGGAAGGCTCACCGGCTCTGAGGAGTGGATGGGGTGTAGGATGGGTGATGGTGGGGAGATGGAGGGAATAGAAGGAGGGAGGGAGTGGGAAATGGAGTTGGCATGTAAAATAAGAAAAGATAGTTTTTTAAAAATAAATTAAAAAAATAAACTCCAAGTAAGAATTACATAATATCTGGATATATTTTAAAATCTTTTGGTTTTAAAATGGTCTAAGGGATGCTATGAATACATAAAAAATAATTTTAAAAACTCCTTTGTACTTCCTAATCTTCTTTCATTTCTTCCTTCCTAACAATCTTGCAAATGTTTTGTGTTATCTCTGGAAATGCTTCTAATAATCACGCTAGCAGCCATATCTCTGCACCCTGGTCTTCTGTGTTAGAGCACCTTCCGCAAGGCTTAACTTAATAAATGTGGCGCTTAGGATTTTGCATCTCAACCCAAAGGACTGCAAGTCGGGTTCTTTCCAGAATGAGAATTGGAAATGAAGATGGGTGCCTTGCTGAGCATTCCAGTCAGAACACAAAAGCGAAGGCAGTGGTGTGGGTTTGGTGTCACAGCAGGAAGGATGGTAAGGTAGACCCCCCATGGGAGGACCATGGATGCTATTCTTACTGAATCCTAGAGGAACTTTAGAAGAAGCTAGACAGGCCCAGAGGTGTGTGGAAAGGCTGGTGGTGAGTGGGATGCAGTGTATGGACACTGGGATCAGAACAATCTTGCTTCTCTGCTGTTCAGAGTGACTCTAGCAGGAGACAAATGGTGGCCGTCTTGGGACAGTCATTTGACTCCCTGCAGACACTTCAAGTACAGGAAGTAGTTTCTTGGAATGCTTGACAGAAGCACATGGGCTGTGCAGTGTGTACAGCAAATCAGTCAGTGAGTCAGTTGATAGAAGTAGTCACTGAGGGACAGGGCTGGACAGGGCTGGAGAATGCTGTTTCTCTCTTGCTCAACTTCAGTATCATTTCTAGGTAAGTTAACGTTTCTCCCCTGCTGGGCGATTTTACAACTGAGATTTGCATTGCTGTGTTATTCCAATATTAGGATTTTAATACTCCCCCTGCAGAGACTTAAAATCTTAAAATAAGTTACTTGCTCAAGTCAGTAAGAACTAATGGCGCTTGTTGCACAAGCCTGTTTCGTGTGTGTGTGTGTGTGTGTGTGTGGTCTATATTCTGGGTATTTCTCTTGTATTTGAAGATTTAGTTTATCTTATCCTACTTGGGGAAATGCTGAGGTATTGCTTCTCATGGCAGATGCAAAGGTGGAAGGTCAGGCTCATAGATCATCACATTACTTGGCCCATTCATTGAGATAATTAACAAGTCAGCCAGGCTCAGATGGTCTGGTGCCTCTCATCTTATTATGGGAGTGAAAATAGATGATCTTCTAGACCTTTGCTGTTTCACAATCATTGAGAAAACCATTGGAACCAGAGGGACCGTCTTCTGAATTCCCTCTTTACAGATAAGAGACGGCAGACCAAATATAGGATCTTGTCTAAGATTACACAATAGATTTTATTAAATCTATCTATCTATCTATCTATCTATCTATCTATCTATCTATCTATTCATTCTTTTCTCCTAAATTATATATGGACCACAGTTTCTCCTCCCTCCACTTCTCCCCTAACCTCCTTCCTCCTCCAGACCCATTTCTCTTCTTTTTCCCTTCAGAAAAGGGCAGGTCCTCCAGGGATATCCACCAAACACGGCATAACAAGTTCCAATAAGACTAGGCACATATCCTTATATCAAGACTACACAAGGCAACCCAGTAGGAGGAAAAAGGGTCCTTCAAATAGGCAAAAAAGTCAGAGACAACTCCTACTATCCTACAAGAACAGCAAGCTACACACACACATATGCATAGAACCTAGCTCAGACCCATAAAGGCTCCCCGACTGTTGCTTAAGTCTCTGTGAGCCCCTGTGAGCCCTAGTTAGTTGATTCTGTGGGCTGTGTTCTTGGGGTGTCCCTGACCCCTTTGGTTCCTACAATCCTTCCTCCTTTATTAAATGTACTTTTAAATCCATCCACATGACCCTCCAGTGATGCACTGTTAGGTATCTCAGAGCATCTATGCTGTGTTATGTTGAAAATTGTACACTATCTCCAGTGTATCAATTAACTATGTAACAAATTACCCCAACTCCCAGGAGCTTAGCAGCAATCATTCAAGGTCTCATAGCATTTCAGAATAGTAATCTAGAGACATGTGACTGAGTTGTCCCCACGCAGGGTCTCTCTTTTGGTAGACATTAGATAAGTGCTGGCCATGTGCTAAACCATGAACTTGGCACAAGGGCCATTGCAAAGATAGAAATCCTGTGGTTTCTGCCTCCAGCACAGCCTGCTGCATCTGGTATCCCCAGAATGGTGGTCGAATGCTGTTTCTGGAACAGTAGATAGACGTGACACACCTCACACAACAGCTGCTGAGACCCTGGTCTGAATGAGCACAAAGAGGAAATGAAAAGGCTTGTGTCCTCCAGTAGCATCTGAGCTTGAGAGTGAGATGGGAATTGGATGCAGAGCTTCTAGAATACTCGAGGTGGGGGAAGTCCAGGCATGATGGTGATGTGTGTGGTGGAGCACAGAGAAGATCCTCTTGGTGTTAGGAAGAAGCAAGGGCCAGAGAAAGGGCAACAGAAGAACGTGGCGGCCATAACTGTTGATCTACTTTCTCTCCTCTGCAGGGAGATGTGGGGCCTGCAGGACCCCCTGGCGTGCCAGGCTCTGTGGTGAGTGACTGAAGGAAGGGACCATGCTCTCATGAGCTCATGGAATTGGTCACAGAGTACTGACCTCTCTGCATAAAGCAGAATTCATCCGATTGAGAGAACTTGGACAGGGATCGACAGGTAGTTAATGGTTTCCGAGGGAGGAGTGAAATCAGGAAATACTAAGTACGTTCATTAAATAAGGCCATAATGAAACCCACTGTTATGTATGCTTAATGTGTGCTGTTAAGCCTTTATCAAAAAGGGCATTTGATATCAAACACTAAATCAGATTGGAGAAGAGTCATAAGCCACCGCATTGTGACACGCAGAGTGGATAGCTGGGATGGAACTGAGAGTGTCTGATGACTGTTGAGGATGTGATGACACCTTTGCTAACTCCTGTTTGTCTCTCAGGTGCACAGAGAGGGCCTGAAGGGCGAGCAGGTATGGAAAGAAAGCAGGTCTTTCCCATGTTGGGATTTAAGCTGTAGCAGAAGAAAAGCCACCGCTATGGGGTTGGGCTCAGGCATTCTTTCAGGGATGTGTCCAGTTGACTTCCAGCTGAGAATCAGAAGCCTTTGTTGCCTTCTGGGATCTTGAGGAGCTTGGGACCTTGTCAGTGAAAGGCCATGGGTGGTGTTCCTGTTGAGTGGTGACTAATGCATATTTTCTTGTCTTTTTAGGGAGCCCCTGGACCAAGAGGTCACCAAGGCCCACCTGGACCTTCAGGAGCACCGGTAAGTCACTCCTCCCCCATGGCAGGGTGTACTTAAACACCTGTAAGTCTGGGAATGCATATTCTTTCCTGTTGCTGAACAGGGGATTATTTCAGAAGCTCTGTTCTCACTCAGGATAGGAGCTGTGGGCTTTTACCATCCTCAACAATGAACTGTGGACAGGGGGCATTGCTGCTGACTCACAATCAAGTGCAGAGATCACGCAGCCTGCACTCAGTGTCCCTTGCCCCCCAGCAGGCCATGATCAGGGCTCTTGGTGTGTCCGTTTCTGCTCATTTTGGACACTGAAGTGACAGTTGAACCACTTCATGCATATTTACTTTTCCCCACCTCTCCCATTAGCCTTGATTGCTCAGAGGCTCTCTGCAGGCAGCCATTGATTTCTCTGTGTGTTAAGAACCTAATGATGTGGAAAATAACCTTTGGGAGGAGAACATTGAAGGGTCCTTCTGATCATTTATGGTGGAAGTTCAGATTCTAAGGCTAATTAGTAAAAATGCAGTGAACTCTATGGGGGGCATTTAACTCTCCCCCCCCCCCCCCCGTGTGTGTGTGTGTGTGTGTTGAAGTTTCATTTCCAGGCAACATGATTCTGATTTCTTTACATCGTTGTATTTTTTTTGTTGAGGAAAATGAAGCAGCTGCATCTATAAATTGATTCACTTTGAGCTTTAGAGCCTGTTCATCTTGAGAGCAATGTGAAAAGGGGTGGAACATAAACCAAGCCTAGCTAGTGTTTGATTACAACGTAGTGTTGGAGGAGGCTCCTTGTTCGTTTCCTGGCCACCTAGACTCCTGAAATAATCACACAGAAACTATATCATTTGCAGTCCTGTTTGGCCAATAGCTTAAGCATATTGGTAGCTAGCTCTTATATGTTTGGTTAACCCATTTTTATTTATCTGTATCATCATGTGACTATGATGTTCTGGCACATCTGTCTCCAGCTGGCAGCTACATTGCTTCTCCCTGTCTCCGACTACTCTCTCTATATATCTCTTTAAGCCTGGTTTTACTCTGTTAAGCCATTGGCCAAAAGCAGCTTTTTTTATTAACCAATGGCAATAAAACATTCACAGCATATATCACCTCCCACATCAATGTAGCTAGAACAATTTAATATCAGAACTTTTGGATCAATAAGCTATCTTCTGTCCCACCATTCCAAGGCTCATCTTCTCGTAGCTGTCTGTCTAGCATAGCTGTAAGCTTTGAGAGATTTAGGTTCTGTGTGTATGTGAATATACAGTCTAGATCCATTCTTGGAAAATGATGAATTTCTGTACAGAAGTTGCTCATCTTCAGCGAAGGGATTGACATGATGATGGTTGACTGACTTAAAAAACTAGTAAGAGGCAAAACACAAAATTCAACTGGGTGTCTATCTACCTAGCCTTGGTGCTTCTCATTGTGAAGGGTGTGATGGAGAAGGCCTTGGAGCTTTGCTAAGGTCCTTCACTAGGGTCAGAACTGCTGTCATGAGAACCGAGGTTACTGAAGATGTTGTTCATGCTGTACACACCTGTCATTGGAGAGCAGGGCTTCATGCAGAAGGAGGTGTTGATAGAGGAATTGCTTATGTTAGCCAAAGTTCTAGAAACACCCAGGGGAGGCTTTGTTAAAAGGGAAACAGGATTCTAGGACTACACTTCTTTAAAGCATTGTTTTTGCTTATTTTCTTCCATGCAATGTATTTTTAGAATCACACTTGTCTGTTTACTTGTTTATTTTACTATCTTTATTTATTTTTATTTCCTTTGCTTTCATACAATATATTCTCATCATGTTCTTTCACCTCCCCCAACTTCTCCCAGATTTTCCCTGCTCTCTCTAATGAAAATTGAAAAAAGACAAGCCAACTAAAAAATAAAACAAAATCAGTAAGCTATAATACCAAACTCAAAAGTGCATGAGCATGCTTATACACACACACACACACACACACACACACACACAGAGAGAGAGAGAGAGGGACAGAGACAGAGAGACACACACACAGACACACAGATACACAGACACACAGACACACACACACATACACACACGTACACACACCCTCCCCCAAACCAAGAAGTCTCTTGTGTTTGCCCGCTACTCCTGGGCATGGGGGACTACCCTGAAGTACGGTTGATAAACCAAGTGACACAGCTTGGGAGGAAACTGATTTTACCTTTCCCACGGGTATCTATTGCAAATAGACTCTTGGGACTCTTGGTTAGAGATGTGGTATTGTATCCTCTTCCTTTCTCAGTACTGGGATTTTATCTGCTTTGGACCTGGGCAGGTCTTCTGCATGCTGTCGTAGGTCTGTGAGTTCATAAGTGCATCCGTCCTGTTGTGTCTGGAAGATGCTCTTTCCTTGCAGTCATCCGCACCTCTGGCTCTTTTAGTCTTCCTGCCTCCTCTTCTGCATAGATCTTAGAGTCCTGGGGAGAAGGGATTTGATGAAGACAAATAGGACTGAGTGCTCCAAAGCCTCTCACTCTCAGTATTATCCAGTTGTGGATCTCTGTGTCAGTTCCCTGCTATTTCAGTAAGTTTCTCTGGTGAAGGCTGAGCGATACTCTAATCAGTGGCTATAAATATACCATTACGAGTCATTTTATCGCTATACTAGGACTAAACTTCTTAAGGCCAGGAACGATACTTTTCTATTTGAAACCCATAAGGTTTATCACATGATGGGATCTTAATGAATACTTTCGGAGAGATGCTTCTGCCGGTGGACACTCGAGAGTATTAGAGTGGGACTTGACTGGAGTGGATAAAAAGCAGGGTGGCCATGGAAGGCACTCATAGTTAGATGCCAAAGGCCTTAGCCATACAGCCTTTTGCGTTCTTCCAAAAATGTAGCTTTGCATTTTTGCTAACAGTACCCAATGACACTAATACTCAGTTGATTCATCTCTAATTTGAAAATCATCATTGCCATCACCCCTTACATAATTATGCTGTGGGGGTTAAATGGACTGATGTACAAAATAATGCTCTTGGAGATTTCCTAAGCCCAAGATGGCCATCAGTCTGCATCTCTTCCTTCTTTTGAATCCCAGGCAGCACCTACCTCAGAGCCATCCACAGAGCAACTTCTTCTTAAATATGCATTGAATTGAACAAAACTGGGAAGCTGGCTTTAGTGACTTCTGTGGAGAACAGAAAAAAAAATTGAGTCTGTGTTCAGCAACCCCAGGGAGAGGAAAATATACTCTGTTCCATAATTGGAAACAGTCTATGAAACTCTGCATCCAAATGCTAGCTCCCTTCCCTAGGATGAAGCAGGCTCTGTTAATCATACCAATGTATGGCTCAGCCACTAAAGGGGCTGCTCAATGCCAGGCATTTTCCCATGCTTAAAGCAGAGTAACTCCTGTGGGGGTCTCCTCTCTTGGTGTGCCCAGAGCTCAGCACGTTTCTCCTTATGAAGAAGGAGAATCGCACATACCATTCCCTCCCATACCATGCATACACCTGCTCTAAATAGAATCTGATTGGTTACCAAGAAGTCCTGCAACATTTGTCATAGGGATTGTGCATATATGATGCCGACTCTTTAAGATAATGAAAGAAGGTTTTGGACAAATTTTACCAAGGCATGGTGATGGAGCCAGCCCTTGAGATGAGGGTCTCCTCTGCCCATGAAGCTTTCTCACTTGTTCTTGACAATTGCAACGATGCACTTGTCCTAAGGGTCCACTCTCCATGTGGTCTTCTTAAATGCTTAGCAGATGGATACATCATCTCTATTTTAGAGAAGACATGACCAGGATTTGGAAATGTCTGTTGACGTCATACCAGAGGTCACACACACATCATTTATAGCCATCAACAAACATTCTTTCTCTAATTGACATGTACTTTTCCTAGATAATTGTATTTGTGACAACTCTATCTATCTATCTATCTATCTATCTATCTATCTATCTATCTATCTATCTATTATCTATCTGTCTATTTATTTTTACTTTATGTGTATGAGTGTTTAGCCTGCTATGTAAGTGCATCACATGTATGCCTGGTGCCTGCGGTGATCAGAAGGAGTCAGATCCATTTGAACTTGTGCAGTAGATGGTTGCGAGCCCCCGTATGGGTTATGGAAACAGAACCTAGGGCCTTTGGAAGAGCATCAAGTGCTCTTCACAGTGGCGCCTTCTCTCTGGACGGTTTGTCCTAACTTTCGTACTTTGCTTATTGTTTCCCAAGACTCAGAGAACCCAAGCAGGTTCCTATGGAGGAAACAAGATGAAAAGAATGGGCACAGACTTAGGAGTTAGACATTTGGGTTTCAGATGCTTCTTCTCTGTGTGTTCCATGCAGACTACTGAGTTAACTATGCGGTTCCTGCTGTGCTCTTCTGTAGTGTGTGCAGCATCGCCTGTGTCTTCTTGCTTATAAGCCCATATCCATCTGTATGTTTTAGATAGATTTAAGATCATAAATTGCTGTTTCCCCTCTGACCCTATAATTACCCATTTGGATGCCGTGACAAGTTCCTGTCTAATGACAGTGAGAGGCAGAGCATATGCCGTGATGTGGAACCCCACACTTAACATTCTCTCTCCTTTTTCTTTTTCTTCTCTTGAAGGGTTCTATTGGTCCAGAAGGCAGAGAGGGACCCCCTGGGCCTCCAGGTCTCCGAGTAAGTAAACCATGTTCACTCTCTGATGTCCTGCTCACCCACGCTGGCTTCATCTGCGTGGCCTCCATTGTCTGACATCCAACGGAGGACTCAAGTCCAACCTCTGCCCCCAGAGCTTGCAGTGAATATTGAAAACTGAAAGACGGGGCTCGGCTCAGTCATCTGTTTTAGAATCCACTTTGTTCTCTGCCTTGATCTGGGCCCTGGAGACATGGCAAGTAGTCTGTGACTGGCTGTGGGTCTACTACATGGGACATACTAGACCTGTGAAATCAGAATTCCCACCAGAAAGAAGCCAAATCGGGGGCGGTACTCAGAGGAAGCCGCTGACCCAGGCTGGCAGTGGCCCAAGTTTCTCACAGGAGATGATGAGGGAGTTCAATTTTGAGAAAAACCTAAGAGAAAATAGAGACAAAGGTAGTAATCTGATAACATGTTACAGCTTTAATTTGAATATCTGCATTATTATTGAACATTGTAGTTCATGGTAGTCAATTTGATGTAATTATCTTTAATTTAATTTAGTAGCTGCCTTCTTCTGTAAAATTTTGCATACCGGGCATAGTGTCACAGGCTTTGGTAGGAGGGATGCGCAGCATACAAAAGTCGGATACTCTGCAGTATGGCCCATGGCTAACTGGACCACAACTTAGCCTCAGCTCTGTGATGCGGGTTCTCATCCCTACCCACCACCACCGGAATCTACTCCTGAAGCTTGTGCTCGCTTTTCTAGTCCCACACGGTGATCTCCACAGGGTGATTCGATCCAGTAGAGAGACAGGCAGCTCCTGGCACAGCTAACTCCTCCACTCTGCATTTTCTTATCCAGAGGCCATGGAGCAACTGACCCATGGGTGGGAGAGGTCCTGGTGTCTGATGGAGGCAGCCCCTAACCTACTGTATACCCCATTTGGCCTGAATATTGCACAGCTCCTTTGGAGGATGGTTTTGCATACATACCGTGGACTGACTCAGGGAGTGGGGCCCACAAACCCCACAGCTTCCACTGTGAAATCGTGCGCGACTCTTGTTGCTCATCAGCTCTACCTGTCCTTGCCCACTGGTGATCCTTCAAACAATTCTGTTGAATTTAACCGTCTTGAACCTCCAGGATTCTGAGAGCTCATTGTGAAGGTCAGGGGAGATGTGGAAAGGTGTCTCCAAGGCTTCGTGGGTGGGAGGTGAGAGAGTGACTTCACATTCACATACTCAGCTGTAGCCCATCTCAGTTTCCCATCAGTCAGATGGAGTCGCTACCATGTTGCTCTCTGCCCTGTGTAGTAGAGGATCCTAGGCTTTGAAAACGTGTATGGGTTTGACCTCAAGGCTCTGTGACTCTTGGATGCCTCCTGGTCTTTGCAAACCTGTGGCTTTCTGGCTATAGCGATGAAGCTTCATAATGGCTGAGTTTCTGTGAGAAAAATGCCCAGAATGGGGAGCAAATTGTCCCACTGCTGGGCTTTTGCTCTCTGAACATGTATGTCCATGCTCAGTATTATGAGAAGGCAACCTCGTCACAGGTGCTGTTATTAGTGTTTTTGAGCACCTTGCTTTGCTGGCATTGAACTTCTCCAAGTGCCACCTTTCCCAATATAGTATTAGATGGTCCACGGAACTCACTCTGTAAAGATGACAATGAGCAGTTTTTATTCACTTACTTAATTTACCCACCGAGAGGAGAAGGGGTATCTTGTAGGGGCTCGCCCATCAGACCCACTCTTTATTGGCAGGGATTGCCTGGACCTACCGTGTGTGCTTCCAAAATCAGCTGTTCTCATGCCGTGAAGCTCTCGGCCTTGTGAGCAACGTCAACCGCCAATGAAATGCAGGCTTGGCTTTCTTCATGCTGAATACAGCTTGAGGGACTTGAGAACTGAGCAGATATCAATTTTTGAGATTTGGGGAATGGAATAGGGAGACTCAAGGGGGAGCAGAAAAGATGGAGAGGGATGTAGATGTGGCTGTAGCAAGCTCCAGCTGTGTGCTGGACCTGGCAATAACGTCTGTGAATTAAGGCCAGATTCTTAAGGAACACAGTTGCTCAGTGACCAAATCTCAGTTTAGATAAGGATTCTGAGTCTTCAGGGAGTAACGTGGGCATGGGCACAGGTGCTGTTTGGGGCAGCTTTGTAGTTAAAGGGACGCTGAAGATGGTCACGGGACAAAGGAAGTGTCCCGCAGAGGAGACTACTACGACTTCTGTGCATAGATTGCATCCCGCAGTGTCATTTGCAAGTCTCTAGTTTGGGCATGCATCCGTTACAACCTCAAAGAGCCATAGCCATGGCTTCTTGTTCGAGCTCTGCTGAAACTTTACTGGGGACTTTGCCCCTTCCATTCCCCTCTCAACATTTTTTCCTTTCTCATCCTTGTCCTTTTTGGTCGTCTTGCCCTTATAGTACCCTAGCCATACTTCTTTCTACTGTTCCTTCTAGGATAACTTCATTCTTTCAACAAAAGTTTCTTCTTCATTGACTGGCCACACTGGTGGTTCACTGAGGGCGCTTGCTGTTGATGTTCTGGCAGGCAGAGGAAGGCACACACTGTAGTTAGCATTTAAGCAAGGGATGCAGAAAGGCCCCAGAGAGAATGATAGACTGGATCAGTCTGGGAGGCAGTGAGCTGGCAACTCAGGCTGACAGCTGCAGGGCCTGGGGCAGCAGCTGCTTGGCATATCTAGGTAAGGAATGATTAGAGCCATCGAGGGTCTGGCAGGGGATTTAAATAAGAGTACCTGAGAACAATTAGCATTTAACCTTGGAGGCCATTGAAGGATGGTGGCTTTCATTGTGTCTAAAGTGTGGGGCAACTGACTGCCTTCGCTATGGTCAATTATGGAAAAAAAATAGGCAAAAGTTGAAAGAACAGCGAAGTGAACCTCTATATCCCTAATATCTATTTCAACATTTATGAATTCATTGAAAAAGTCTGTTTTATTTATAGCTACACTCAACTCTGCCCATCACTGGGTTAGCTGGAAGCAATGCTTAGCCCCATAATTTGTATATCAGTATTTCAGCATATTGTCTCCCAAAGATAAAGGATTTTAAAAGAAACCAAATCATAATACCATTATCCAACCCCAAAATCTGTTTGAAATTTCATCAAATATTTACCCAAGTATTCAGCATGGTCTGTCTCCTCTGTGCCTGGCTGCATTTGCTCATTGTGATGTTTGATACCACACTGGAGAGTCGGACTTGCATTCTAAATACATCCATTTGGATTTGGGTTCAGTTACAGGGAAGAGGAGAGCATCATTCAGGAGCTCCCTGATAATCAAATGATACCAATGGCAGCTCAGGCCAGAGCTGGAGACATGGAGGCAACGGGTTGTGGAAGTCCCAACCTGGCCCAGTTCACAGGCTGGGCAGTGAGGTGACCGGGTAAGCGGTATATCCTGAAGGGCTTTTGTAGAACAGATAGAGGCAATGAGGAAGACATTGCTACAGGGTGCATCGGGGGAGCTGAGGGCTGTTTCTCTTGCCCTGCTGACTCTAGTGAGTCACAAGTGGTATTTAGGACTGGAGGTATTTAGGGGCCTCTGCTCCTCTGATAGTGTATGGCTGTTCATCACTTCCTCCTGTGTTCCATCCTGGGAACGTTGTTTGAGTTCAGTGCCTGCAAGAACAGGGAAAAGAGAAGCAGTTAATTGACATGTTGTGGGCTTGGAAGCAACTTCCGGTGCCATTAGTCCCGGGCTGAGTCAGGAGAACCTGAGATAGAATGACTTACTCAAAAATTCTCTCTCTGTTTCTCTCGCTTTGGACCTGCCATCGCCCGCCCCCCCCCACCCCCCCATCACTTTCAATTGAAACATCACCAAGAAGCACTCCTGAACATCAGGATGCGCACACAGGCTGTGGGAAGGAACAGAGCAGATAAAACCAGGCATGGAGACCTATGCATGCAGACACAGACTAAAACATCAGGTAGGGGAAGGAATCTGGGCCAGCTGCTCTAGAGATTAGCCACAGGCAGACAGCATAATCTTTGGCAAGGTGGATGCATTCATTTTAGACAAAGCTGATGTTTTTCTCCAATGACATGGTGGAAGCAGCAAACTGTGCCTAAGCCGCAGCCACGCCCAGCCCTCGTTACAGCATACTCAACAAGGAATGCTTGCCCAGGGTGGAGCGAGCAACGGTGTGATGTGATTTAGCCTCCTCCTGGCTGGCCTAGAAGCTGCCAGCTGGGCTTGGGAAGTGTCTGAGTCTGGAATGTTCCAGTGGAAGAAGCAGAGCGAACCTAAGGCCATTTTAACACTTGCCTGTTCCAGGTTTCCAGGAAGCTCATTCTCTCCGAAAGGTCTGCCGTCCTTATTGTCCACCCCTAGACACTTGTCCCACCAGCCGGTGTCCATGTTCTGAAGAGGACTTTGTTGATCCTCTTCGTGTTGGGGACCTGTCTTCTCACCACTAGGATGTAAAAGCACAAGAATGGAGAGTTTTCTTATTTCTGTGTCTAAAGTATTAGGATTTCACAGTCATAAAACACAAATTTGTGTATATGTAAAATACTTATCCAATATATGGAACCATGTGGGATATATAGTAATATAAGGACATTGGTAAGATTTTTGAATAATTTGTGTGCCAGAGGAAATGGATCAGACATGGAGTCAGATCTCTGAGCACACACATGACTGTGTGGTGTGGAGCAGGGCGGGATCCAGGACTGGTGTCTGGTCCCCCAGGCACTGACCTTGGACAGGAGATATCAGTATTGGTGGAGGGGATGTGGTTGTCACCCAGCTCTTTGCTGCTGAGCCCTGAATGGTATAGCCTACATATTTTTCTTCCTCTTGTCTTGACAATACAAAAAAAAAAATCAAAATTTTAACTTAAGTGTAAAATCTGGAATATTGAATCCTGAGGAAGAGGGTCCTGGAAACTCACATGAGAACTCGGTGCCCTTGCCAAGCTCCCTCTGATCTCTGTTGTCTGCTCTTTGCTCAAGCTCACATCAAGCTTCTTGGCCCTTTTGATTATTGTCACGTCTTCTGGTTTCCTCCCATCAGGTAATAAGAACCGAAACAGTGATCCTCTCAGATTTCATTCTCCCCTCCTGAAGACAGAGGTTCCCTCTGGTGCTCATGTTCTTTCCCGTGTATCAGTGCCAGGAGGGCGCCCTCTTTAAATGGAGTTCATCTCTGCAGGCATAGAGCCAGCAGCAGGTAGAAACAGATAATTGGCCAATCACCGCAGGGCAGGTTTCAGGTTTGCATCTTTGCAGTGGGTTTCTCTGAATGTGTGTATACTGTGTGTGTGTGTGTGTGTGTGTGTGTGTGTGTGTGTGTGTATGCATATGTGCATGTGTGTGGAGGTCAGAGGTCAACATCAGACTACCCCCCTCCTTTGTCTATACAAGGTTTCATCATTGGATTCGACAGACTGCAAGGTCCATGAGCTCCAGAATTTTTCTCTTCCCCTTGGTGCTAGCATTACAGATGCTCCAAGCTTGGGTCTTCGTGCTTATGTGCCAAACACTTTACCCACTGAGCCACCTCCCCATCCCAGCTTTGTAAATTTTGTTTTCCTGTTTGTTATTTAGTTTTCTTTAGGTATCACGGGATATGGTCGCTTAATCTCAGTTGACTAATAAAGAATCCAAGACCCGAAGAAATGTGTGAGTCCCCAGTGTTGAGAACCAGGTCTGCCTGGCTCCTCCACACCCTCCCCAGATTTAGAACTTGGTATGTTTCCCATTGCAGAGATCAAAACTGGGAGCTGTTTTCCCAACTGGGAGCACCTCCCAGATATCTGGCCTACTAACCGACCGGGCACATCCTGTGTGGTACCCCAGATGCGTTTGATATTCATCTGTTTCCCTTGGCGCTGAAGTCTCACAGTGTCCAAACCGCGTTAGCTGCCCCAGCTCTGACTTCTGTTAGGTTTCAGAGAGAAACACGGGCAGACTTTGTTGCTGGCAGTCTGGGTGGCATTTGTTCCACTTTCCATGGTTGAAACTTCCTGCTGGACCAGATGGGAGTTCAGTGTTTGGGCCAGAGGCTACTGTTTTGATTCGTTTCAGGGCCTGCAGCCAGGCTTTTGTTAGGATGTTCTAAGTAGTCCCTAGACACTAGGTTTCAGAACCAAACAGTAGGAAATGATCATTCTTGACATTTGGAGGCATGGAGAGGAGGAGCTGAGCGAAAGACCGTATGGCACACATTAGCCGACTCACACAGCCAAGCTTTTTGTGTGCTAATGGCCCTGCCTGTGGCTGTAGTAACACATCCTGGCAAGGAAGGGTTTGCTGTCCAGAATTTATAGGCCTCTCCTTGGTGGCTATGCCCCGTCAAGAGCAAGTTTGCCCAGCATGTTGGCATCCAGAATCACTTGAAAAATCTGTCCTCGTGATCAACTATGAATACTTATCCAGATATTATACTGGGCCGCAGTTTGAAAGAGAAGAAAAGTAAAAATTACTGTTAGCAAAATAGCAATTTATTACAAAAGAACCTGTCAGATTCAGGAAGTGCACAGCAGCTGCTCACTGACTGCAGCCGAAGCTAACACAGCTGCTTGGGGCTTTGGGTCCAGCCCTCGAGATTCTAACTCATTCATTTGTATGGCATGCGAGGGAATATATATCTCAAATGTGGTTTCCTCGTCTTCCCCCTAGACTCCTGGAAGAAGCGGCGTGGCCCCAGGATGTGATTTTGACATGTTGGAATGGGGGAAGTGGTACAGAGGTAGAAGTGTGGCCATGGTCCCAAAGGTCAGAAGTCCTAAAGGGGTGTGGGAACTGTCACGCAGGTATGGGAGTTTTAGTGCTGGATGCTGTTGAAAAGAGGGCAGGATTTCCTGGCTGTCGACAACGCTTCAGCCCAAACAGCTTCAGTGTGTTGTGTATATGATGAGGAGCCTCTGACTGCTTTTAGGGGTTGGAAGCTTAGACTCATCCTCTTTTGCCTTAGCAGGGTCAACCTGCTGCACAAGTGACCCAGGAAGTCCTACAGGGGATGACCCCAGGAGCAGGGCTGCCTCCTGCATCTGTGACTGCAGGAGGGAGGGAGATCTGGGAGGCACCTGGTGGCTGTCAGAGCTAGGATGTTGGAGGCATGGCCTCAGGGGATACAGCTGGCCAGAACTTGGCTCCCCTGGTGTTTCTCTGGGTGACACCTCCCTCCCCATGGATGATGGAGATTCTGTTCTTTTCAGGAGAGAGACAGCCTTGTGATGCTAGTTTGAGGACACTTTTTTTTCATGGCCTTCTCTGGTCTCTTATCACATCCTAGGGTTCTCTCTCCATGCTGAAAACCTAATGTTAGCCATGTCTACTTTCCTTGGTAGATTTCTTTGCGGTTCTCTTTTCTTGCCATAACCCTCCTCCCTGCCATCATGCCTTGCAGCAGTTTTCCCATCATGCCTTGCACCAGTTTTCCCATCATGCTTTGCAGCAGTTTTCTGGTGCTGTGTTAAAACATGACGACCAAGGACCCTTAGAGAAGCGTTTACTTGGGCTTACGGTTCCAGAGCTTTGAGAGTCCAGCATGGCCGGAAAGCCTGGCAGCTAAGGGCAGGCACGGTGGCAGGAGCAGGAACTCGGTGCTCACATCGTTAACTGCAGGTCTGCAGTAGAGAAGAGGACAGGAATGGACTGAGACTATAAACGAGTGAAGCTGGCCTCCATCCCGTCCACATTTCTTCAGACAGCGCCACCAGCGGGGCGCCGAGTGTTCAAATATCTGAACGTTTGTGGGGGCATCTCTCATTCAAACTGCTGTATATGTCTGCCCGTCCAGAGTGTTGGATTTCGCAGCCTGGGAAGAGGGCACTTCCTGAGCCGGTGACTGTTAGATAGCTCATTACCGTTTCATCTGAGGGCATGTCATCCTTTGAGTAGCACAAGATCTTGGCCTGTGGGAGAATCAGAGACCCCACAGCTTCCTGTCTGTGAGGGAGGCTCATACCCTTGCTTCCCTACCCTGCACAGGCAGGCAGGCAGTCATCTGAGTTATTCCGCGCACTCCACAGCCAGGTTTTCACATCCTTCCTTCTCTTTGACTCCTCCCAGGACCCATTCAGTGTTTCCTTCCTGTCAACAGAGGAATGATTGGTTGATCCTGAACTCATCTTGTAAATAATCAACAACTTTCTGTGAAACAACCTGGGGAAAGAGGAGGGGTGGAGCCCCTGTCCAGGTAGAACATTAAAGGTGTCTGTTTTCCATTCCCTGAGGAGGGAGGAGCAGGAAATGGGCCCTCTACCATCAGCCTCTTAATGTCTGCTCTCACCAAAGCAGGGTCAGATGCAAGGTGAGGTGAGGTGCATCTAAGGTGCGGCTTACTTCTGAAGGCATTTGTGACTACATTTTGAATTTTACCTGACAAGTGTCCAGAAACTCATTTTGGCATGAATCCTATGTCCCCTGCAGGCCAAGTGCTATAGTGCCAGGCCTGGATCAAGGGGCTTTGGTCAGACAGTTGCTCTCTGAAAGACAGTACATTGCTACATAGACTCTTCCCGTCTTTCTAATATCATCTGCCTTTGACTCACACAGCTCTCTCCACTGCTATGGCCTTTGCTGTGACTCACATCCAGCCCACTAGTGTGTATTAAGCATCCCACCATGTGCCTTCAAGGTAGAGTAGCAAATAAAACCAGAACCAGTACCTGCTTCCAAATGATGTGTGTCCCAGTAGGGCAGAGAGGCAGTAAATAAACACACACAGCAGGTGGGGTATTGGCCGGTAACACACACTGAGGGAGGCCCAGTAGGGAGAGGGAGTGATCCTTGCATGAGGTTTCCAAGGAGACAGTCATGTGAGAGGACCATTGAGCAGAGACCAGATGGGCCTCTAGAGAAGTAACTCTCCAGGCAAGAGGAAGACAAGAGAGAAAGGCATTGGGTTTGTGGTTATTTGGCCTGTTCATGAAAGAGGCAGGGAGCCCTCATGCTTGGAGGTGGAGGGGGTAGAAGGACATGAGGAAAAGGTGCAGGAATGGGATCATGAAGGGCAGACTGGGCAGCATTGAAATTTGGATCTGAGGGGCTGGAGAGATGGCTCAGCGGTTAAGGGCATTGCCTACCCTTCCAAAGGTCCTGAGTTCAATTCCCGGCAACCACATGGTGGCTCACAACCATCTGTAATGAGGTCTGGTTCCCTCTTCTGACCTACAGGAATACACTCAGAATTTTGTATACATAATAAATAAATAAATATTAAAAAAAAAAAGAAATTTGGATCTGAGTTAAGAAGCACTGTTATATTTGGGAAACAGGCATTCCATGGAGGTTTTATGAATATAACTCTGGCTTCTCAGAGGGGAAAATTGTGAAGGGAGGTATCTGTTTGGGGGTACCGCAGTAGTCCAGGGGTGAGCTGATGCTTGGGTGGCATTGAGTGTGGTGAACATGCAGGTGTAGTTTGACCAACCTTATTCTGTCCCCAAGGCCCATTTGATCACTCGTGTGCTTTAGTCAGCACATAGTAAACCAGATATGATTGTCTTCAGCTCTGGGCTCAGCTTGGTCCAGAGCACACATTCTCTTTGGGGTTCTGTGCTGACCTCTTTGCCTCCCCCCATTCTTGTGCCTCAATATTTGCACAGTAGGATGTGAGGACGTCCTATTCTCATGGGCTTTCGGAGTACACATATCGTCTTTCTTTGTCCCTGGTCTGTTCCCCATGAAGACTCCTTTTCCTTCCAACATTACCTCTGCACCCCTGCTCGGGGGAGTCTTCCTCAGTCCTCAGTGCTCATGTGATATGAGAAGAAGATGAAGAGAAAGAAGAAAAGAAGGAAGAGATGGAAGAAAAAATGACAGTAAGGAGAGAAAAGAGAGAGGGGAAATAGGAAGAAGGAGGGACAAAGTGAAGGGAGGGTAGGAAGGATTAGGGGACAGAAAAAGACAAAAAGCAAAGAGAAAGTACTGGGGCTGCATCCAGAGAGCAACAAAGCCTGATATTCATGTACACAATGGGGTTCAGGATCACTGGGGACCAGCGGGAGCAAACTGAGGAGCAGAGAGCAGAGGGCCAGAGACATTGAGAGAGCTAATATTCTCAAGTCCTTCTCCCCTCAGCAGACCTGTGCAGTCTGGAGAGCTGTCTTAAGCCTAAACATGTTCTCAACTGTGCAGAACTGGATGGAACCCAGCCCTTTGCCTTCCTAGCTGTATAACAGGTGTTCTAGACTTTCAGGCTGGGCCTCTGAATATCTTCACGGGGTCCTCTTGATGAACAGATTAAATTGGAATACGCAGGTGGGGAAACTAGGCAGAGTTTCCTACTAAACCTGTGTTGAGAAATGTGAATTTTGCAGATTTTTCCTTTCTAACTATTCCCTTCATTGAATCAGGCAACATTCCAGGAGCAAGGGAGTGATGCAGAGGAGACTACTTTGGGTCACTTGGGTCATTAAGGTCATCATGTAAATTAAATGCAACATTACACTTCCTAGCTGGTTTGATGATGGGGTCTAATGAGAGTGGTTGCCCCATGATCTCATCAGAGAGTCAGTGCACCCACTGCACAGATTGGATTCTCGCCACAGAAGGGCGCAAGCAGACTCAGTGCCCTGCTTCTCCATGGGTGGGGGACATCTGTACGAATGGAGGAGCACACACACTATGTGACTGCACAGGGAGGGGGCAGGGGCACTCAGCAAATCCTCCTGTAGGATGCAGCTCGGGGAAGTTACTGTTAGACAGCCAGGCTGATGAAGACAGTAGGTACTACACAGTAATTCTCAAGAGTGGAGTGTGGGGGACAGGAGGGAGAGAGGAGTGATGAAGAGAGAGAGAGAGTGAATCACACTTGTTCAGACAACTTCTCTAGAGAGACTGAGAATCATTAGGCAGGTTAGGAAAGGGACTTGGGTTGTGAAGTCATGGAGTTGGGTATGCAGGGAGGTGAGGAGGATCTGGGAGGAGTTGGAAGAGGAGAGAATGTGATCACAATATATTTTATGAAAAATATTTTTGAATATATATGTTAGTATATATATCAACAAACTATACACACCAAAAGCAATACTCTTGTTTGATCTGCCTTGGGAAATTTGGGTGGTGTGGTATCTTTAATGTTACTTGCAGCGCTAGGAACCATTTGACCTCCTGAACCCGTAAGCATGTACCCCCTTTGCTGACACCACACTTAGCCTCTGTTGAGTGGGCCTGCTTAGTAACCCATTAATCAAGAAGCTCAAGTCATTGAGAAAGGATTTCCCTGAGAGACACTGTTCCCTGGGCTTTGTGGGATGATATTTCACTGTTAACTCTGGCTTCTCTTCTGTCTTCAGGGGAAGAAAGGGGAAGTGGGTCCACCAGGAGCCCCTGGAGCACTGGGGCCACAGGTAAGGACTGCCTGTCAATTCCCCCAATGCAATGCTGTTTTCTCTGACTCAGTGACTTGGTACCAGTTCATAGCTTGCAGCCAGCATCTTTGTAGTCATCATCAGAGAATTCGAAGGAATGATTACCAGTTACATCCATTTTCCTGAAAAAAGCAAACAAATGAAAAAACTCCAAACAACAAAATTCATAAAAAGTAAACTAGACTCTTCTTTCTCAACTGGAACTCTGACCACATGTGTATGTGTGCATATGCACATACAGGGACACACACATATGTACATACATATTCACATGACATTAATGTAGTAGAGCTGCTTGGGAAGAGGAAAGGACTAGAATGAGCAGAGTAGGAGAAGGAAATGAAAATGGGGGTAAATCTATATAGAGATTTGATATATATAACATGAAATAGTTGAACAAAAATTAGACCATGGAGTCTCTGTATAGCAAATATACACTAATAAAATAAAAATGTTATAAAATACAAATATATAAATAGAAAGCTAAATGAGATGGTCATTTGTAGTGAGTCTTCCTCTGTCTCACTAGCTCCCAAATAATGACATGGAGATTTCTAACTACTTATAGAAACTTGGCCTATAGCTTAGGCTTGTCCTACTAGCTCTTATTTCTTAAATTAACTCATTTATATTAATCTGTTTTCTGCCATGTGACTTGTGGTTGTTACATCTCCTCCTGTACATTTTGCTCGTTCTGTGTATCCTGGTACCATCACATTCCTTGGGCCTTGATTCTTCCTCATCCTCCTCTCTCTTTCTGCCTGGAAGTCCCACCTATACCTCCTGCATACCTATTGGCCATTCAGATTTTTATTACAATCATAGCAATACATCTTCACGTAGTGTACAAACATCCCACAACATTTCCCTTTTTCTGTCTAAATAAAAAGGTTTTAACTCTAATACAGTAAAACTATATATAATAAGAACAATTATCAGGTAAGAAAAACATATCCAGTGTCCAGTCCATTTGCATCTGGCAAATTCTGAGAAATCACTTCATTATCTATATTATCTTGGTAAGTCCAAAGTTTTGTATCTGATTGACTTTCTATCAAAACTATAACTATATTCAATTTTGAATCCATCAGAGACCCGTGAAGGATATAATATTACCTGGGTAAACAGGAAGTGCAGAGCAAATAATTTCCAAAACAAGAGAAATGACAAAAACAACTGACTGCCTGGACTGTCACTCAAGGTTCCTCTGCAATGTCGGGGCATTCATTTGTGGCCTACAGGCCTAGAATATCTGACAGACTTTTCTGTGAAGCAGGAAGTTTGAAGGACTGTCCTACCCTGTCTTGGTAAAATTCAGTAGTTCCTTTTTTTTGTGTCCTGCTGGTCTAATTTGGACATCAGCAGTTGTGGCAAGGGCAGTTTCTTGCCCAGCTTCTAACTTAGCCAAAAAGAAAGCAAACTCCATTTGGAGGTTCTTTGATGTCCATTATCCTTCTTTTCTTTGCTTTTTTTTTTTTGTAAATTGGTGCTTCCAGGAGCAGATTTGTCCCACTGTCCTGAAAAGCCTTATGTTTTTAAAACATCTTAAATACCATATTCTGAAGAGTTTGAAGACCATCTGTCTAGCAAAAATATATCTTTTTGGACTTGAAAGCATACCTAACAAGGCCTCAAGTTTTATTGTTAGAGGACCACTTACTTATTTCTTAATTATTCTAAATAGTGTGTAATAATAGCTTTCAAGGAGTAGGAGTGGAAATTTACATGGAATTGTTAAATGAACTTTGTAGGCACAATACCTTAAACAAGAATAGAAGCATACACATAGTATAACAAAATTAACCTTAAATTTGTATTAATATATAAAAATCCATGCCAGTGTAAAAACATTTAAGCCTAGTAGTTGCATTTTTAGTTTAAAAGTAGATCCAGTAATCAACCCTTTTATCCCATCATTCCTATATTCCCTATTTTCATTTCAGAAAGAGAACCTTGAATCTAACCTCCTTTGCTTAGTTTCCTCCCTCACCATGACCGGTAACAACTTATAACCAACCCCACTAAATGATGACAAACATCTATAATCCATTGAATGACCAACAACCACCCACCCCACCTTTTAGAAAAGTGGGCGTCATGTTCGTCAAATTATTTCCTGTTGT
This sequence comes from Arvicola amphibius, assembly GCF_903992535.2. Taxonomy (NCBI): domain Eukaryota; kingdom Metazoa; phylum Chordata; class Mammalia; order Rodentia; family Cricetidae; genus Arvicola; species Arvicola amphibius. The sequence goes on along the minus strand of NC_052055.2, from coordinate 31,146,782 downwards.
CTGGGGGTGACAGCATCTCTAGAAGATCCCAAGAACATGGAGATAATGGTCAAGTCCTGGGAGAGATGGCTGTATCATTTCCTGTCTCTGTGTAATGAGAAAGTGTAGGGCTTAATTGACGTCTTGGCTGGAGTAGTACATGAGGCTCTACCATCTTGGCTAGCAGCTTTGAAGTACTTTCTTTGCACTAAATGTTTATAAGTTTCCTATATATTGTAAACTGTGTATAATGGTACAGATTGCTACATAAGTGGATGAAATTGTATAATCATGTTGGCCCAGACAACTCAAATAACAACTACTTCATTCATAAGTTCATGCCATGGTATATTTTAAAAAACGATTTAATTTATGTGTGTGTATGAACATGTATGTGTGTGTGTGTGTGTGCGCCCATGTACTCCAGAAGAGGGTGTGAGACCCTTTGGAAGTGGAGTTACAGGTGATTGTGGGTATTGGAATCCAGACTCAGGTCTTCTAGAGGGTGAGCAGCAAGCACTCTTAACCATAGGGCTGTCTCTCAGCCCCGTATTACACGTTTAAATGTGCAAGTTTTTACAGTTTTCTTGTTAGTTCTTATTTACAAATATTTGAGTTTTTGTTAAGCCTAAAAGTAGAGTCTGTCTTTTCATTCCTAAATTGAGAACAGGTGTTGGGCTTTTTCAATGTTAATCTTAAAATTTCAACTAATGGTAGAGTTTTGCTTTCTAATCAGACAATCGTCAACCACAAATCTTAGAGCATGAATCTTACCCACTGAGTTAGGGCTGCACACCAGTACATGAGCTCCCTGTGTACCACCCACAGCGACGTTGCATTCTGTGTTTTATTATCCTACAGCCTCACAGGTGCTTTTAGGAAATGGGACCATTCAACATTGCCAGTGTTAAAAGAAGGCAAACGTAAGCCCAAGTTCACTGGCACTGCCTAGGAAGTTGCTCTTGAATTTAGGAAGTTGGTAGCTTGCTGTCTGTGAAAAGTCACATGCTTAGATTCTTGTTCCGTTCTGATAGCATTTGTGGTATGAACCTCTGACTGAAGCAGCTTAGCTTTGCCACGATGTCCAATGTTGTGGCGGCTTTCCAGAAAACAGCAGGCCCTCAGAGTCATGCACAGCCACTCATGCAGAAATCTTCTCGCATAAGGAAAACAGAAGTCTTTGTGGGACGCATCCGCATGTTTGTGCAAAGGTGATGATGCCTGGGACTGTGTGTGGAATGAAAACCCTTGAATGGGAGGAGACACAGCCACAGCACAGGGCTGGTTCGAGAGCTGGGTGGACTCATAAGACTGCAGAAATTTCCTGAGATGGGCAGTGATCACAGTTATACCTCGGGGGTGGGGGGAGGGACATAAATTCTGCTCTCAAAAGTGTCCCAGCTGCACATGGAATTAACTTGATTGCTGTATTAATTCGTGCAGGAAATTGTCATGCATCTTCAAATTCTATCTTATTTCCTAAGTACACCACAGTTGGAACTACTGTTATAGAAGCAATTATTTGCCATTTCTTTATTAATAATTAGATTAATTGGCTATTTATATATCATTATATCTACTAATTACATCAGATAGCTGTTTAGTCACTGTAAAGGGATTAAATGTTGCTTCATTAATAATTAGTGAACTGATTAGTTAATTAATTATGGAAAGTAATTGCTTTGTTTTCATTAGTGTAATGCAAACAGGCATGCAGTTTGTCAACATTTATATCTGCTGGCTAATGTGTTGCTTATTAATAGTCAGATTAATTTGGCTAGATATTTTTTATTAATGTTTAAAAGAAAAATAAGGAACACACACACAAGTTCACAGATAATGATGTACAACCTTATGCTGTATTTTAGGAGATAAAGGTTCTGAAGGTGAAGTCCATTGAGGTTGCATGGGGCCATCTAGAGTTTTATGTAGGGCATCCAGAGCCCTAGACATCTTATGTTTTTGTTTTGCAGTGATGTGGAACTGTGCATATCAGGCAGGTGCTAAACCACTAAGCTATATCCTCAGCTTCAAGCCTTAAATTTTCACATCAGTTCCAGCCTGCTCTTCTCTTGGCTCCGAGATGAGTTTCTTGACCTGCAGCATCCGTGGAAGCTGCAGACATGGAAGGTCGTCTTGCATCTCAGTCTCCCTCTTCCATTAGCCACATTTCTTTCTCAAGACACCGTCATGTATAACAAAGGGAAAAGACGGTGGAACATCCTGGTTTCTAAAGGTATTTCTTTTGAGAATGGAAAGTAGGCTTCCTTATCCTCTGAAAACCCACATGCCAGTTAGGTATCTGTGGGAAGAATGAACAACAGGAGTCTGAATAGAAGGAGGATCCAGAGGCAAGACAGCTGTTCATGCGAATCAGTGGTTACCTATAAGCATCACCACCCTCAGAAGACAGCGGAGGCCAGCTGAGCAGGTCCCCAGAGCAGGCTGAATGCTGCTTTGCATTGCCTCACAACCCCAAATTAGACTTGCAAGATGCTCTATGTGAATTGGAATGGATGCTGGAGGCTGTGTGATGCCTCCTGGGAACAGCTCCCAAGCTTTCTAACAGCTGTTTCCAGCTGCTTTCAGCCTTTCTTCCTCTCCATGGCGGTTGCAGTGGGTGCATTTAATTCATAAGGATGCCCCTAGTTGGCCTGTGCTTACAGCCTCAGACCTTTGCGAAGTCCCTACAGTGTGCACAGCAGAGAACCAGGTGCTGAAGGTTTGGACTCAGAGAGCCCCAAGATGTATTTACACCCTACATTCTCCTTTAGTCGCAGAATGGGGCTGCAAGAAGGGCCCGAGACTGGTGTGTTTAGCAGGACTTGGGCAGGCCAGACTGGAGTATTAGGGTTGGGAGGTGTGTTGGACCATGGCGCTCCCTTCCAACAAGTTCTGTGGGCTTCTAATTGATTGAAATCCCCTTCTCCTTTCCTCCTTTGTAGCTTGGGTTGGAAAGGTCTGCCTCACTTCATCAGTGTGGGGGCTCAAAGGAGGTAGAGCAGGTGTATAAAATCTGGACAGTGTGAATGCCAAGTGGAGTGCTCCTCTCGGGCAGTCCTAGGTTTCTGCCTTCTTTCCTGTGTCTCCTATGCATGGTGTGCCTCCTCTGCGTTGCTATGCATACAGCAACAGGGATAGGGCTAGAGTGGAGGTGGTTATAGATGGAGTTGGTGATATGGTGGAAGGATCCCGTACTAGAGATATCAGGACCACTTGGCATTGGCATCACACCGGTCCCTGATCCTAACCTGCTGCCCGGGAATCTAAATAGGGAGCAATTGTCCCTATGTGTATGACCTCCAGTTTAGGTGGCTATGACTCAGCTGGACCCTGCAGGAGGCATATAGAGCTCGTCCACCTGTATGGCCTCTGGCAAAGTTCTTAAACTCTCTGAGCCTATTTTCTTCATTGTCAAACACTAAAGGTTTCCTTTTCACTAGATAGTCTCTAAAGATCATGAACTGTAGAATTCTGTGAGCCAGAGCATCACCAACAGAAAGAGGGCAAGGATGTTTGCAGAAAGCCTCTGCGTGTGTGTGTGTGTGTGTGTGTGTGTGTGTGTTTGTGTTTGTGTGAAGGAGGTCAGAGAAGTAATGGGCTGTCGCTGAGAAAAGTGTTTTTAAGGCACAAAACATTTCAGCGCCATCTGCGTGGCCCGGTATGTAAGGAGGGAAGAAAGGGAAAAGTACCCATGGTCTGTCTGGGAAAGCCCTGTTAAACTCCATTGTTGGGTGCTGTGAGGCCAGCGGGATCCTCTGGAGTAATAGTGGGTGGCCTGTCTTGTGCTTTCATAGCATAGTGGGTCTGGTGATTCCTGCAGGTCCTTTAATGTGCAGAAAGGTGAACAGGGTTGATCTAAGTAGCACTTGGTGCAGTGCCGTGGACTGGGTGATGGGGTGAAACAAACAGCCACCCTTGATGCCTTCTCTCCCCAGCCCTTGTCTTGCCAGGAGGACAGGTTGGTGCTTACCCAGGGCATTTCCTGACCAATGCCTCCCCAGTTGTTGCAACCCAGTACAGACATCTCGGTCAGGACAGATGCTGCCACAAAACCTCTCCAGGTCTAAGTGAGCTACTGAGAAATAGAACTGCAGCTGCTACTCAAAGCCCGGTTTGGGTAAATGCTCTTGTGTTTGATGGTTTGACTCCCACAAGCCACCCAGAGGCTGTAAATGGAACTGTTCGTGCTTGCGACAAATACGCCATTCTTTGGTTTTTATCGCCCTCCAGTGGCCATCTTGTATTATCGTTCTATGACTGTAATTAGCCCCTTGCAATACTCTTGCAGATGCCTTTGGCGTTTTCTGAATGCCTACTCCCTGTCATGGTCTGGGTTAGTTTCTCTGTAAGATGCAAAGGAAACACAAATGTTTGATGCTTGAGGATCTGAAGGTAAGATTAGAAGTTACCCTGGCCTTGATCACAAAAAGGCCCCAGGCAATGAAAGCCATCTCAGAAGAGAGGGCCATATGAAGAGAAGTACTCTGGGCCTCCAGAGAGGGGCTCGTCCAGAGGGAGTACGGGACGTAGTGACTTCTCTTGCTCCAAGAAGTTGTGTGGGGTAGGGGAAGGCTGTAAACACTTCTGGAAGAATACAGAATGCCAGGCCAACAAAACAAGAATGTGCTGCCACCAAAACCAAGAACAAGAACTCCGCAGAGTCCTCATCTGCCATGTGCCTGAATGCTCTCTGATGAGCGGTCACTGGCAAGACTGTCATGAACCTAAAAATGCTCAGAATGATCTCCACCCTCTGCCGGGACCCCATCATTGCGTAGTGACCACTAGCCCGTGACTGGTGACCCAGCACATGTCACGTGTCTCTGTTCATCATGTCCTCCATATGCCATCTGAAAACATAAAAACACACATGGTTGACATAGGTCTTTTTTGACTACCTGGTTACTCCTAAGTTAAAACCACAGCTCTTCAATGGGAACACCCTGTTCTCTCATGGAGCTTTTGACTATTGTATAAAGCCAACACTGCTGGCCTTTATTCATCGGGTCCCTACCTGCTGATGTGTGTCTAGCCTGTTAGTCATTTCTTCTCCCCGAGGCTCAGGTGCCTGCTCTGAGCCCCTTGCCTTAGTCTTCCAGGTTCAAACGTTACCTCCCACTCAGTGATCACAGGTTCCCTCACCATGATCATGGACACATGAGCTCTGGCTTTTTGTCAGATAATACCATATTCTTTGCTTTTACAGGACCCCAAAGTGTCAGCATGGGTAATGGATAATTGAAATTGCACACAGCTACAGATATATACACCCCCATACAGTACACGGATCTAGATGCATACACCCCGATACAGTACACACTGTACACAGACAACGCACATCCCTACTTCTGGTCAGACTGGTCCCCTTGGAGTAGAGGTGTGCAGGGGAGGGGTCTCAGTGAACCAAGGAAACCAGCAGTCTATGGGTGGAGACCCACAGTCTGCTCTGCGATGCTAACGCTGACATCGGCTCTGGGCTGTGATTGGTGATTTAAGAGGACTCTGGGAGAATCTTGCACATGTGTATGCATGCACATATGTGTATGGTCTCCTTAAATGTTCAAATAATTTAGGTTGCTCCTAGTTTGGTTTCTTGTTGCTGCACTAAAACACTGGCCACAGATAGCAGGTGGGGGAAGGGTTTATCTGACTTGTGTTATAGTCCATCATTGAGTGCAGCCGATGAAGCAGAATCTCAAGGCAGAGACAGAATTTGAGACCATGGAGCTGCTCACTGACTTGTTTTACTCTGGCTTGTTCCCCTGTCTTTCATGTAAAGCCCAGACCCACCTGCCCAGGGGTGACACTGCTCACATTGGGCTTCCCCCACCCATCAATCAGCAGTCAAGATGATGCCTCCAGTCTGATGGAGATAGCTCTTCCATTGAGGTTCTCTCCTCCCAGATGAGCACTGTTTGGGCTAAACTGCCCCAAACTAGCCAGCATACAAATTGGACATTTATTAGTAATCTGCAAATTTTGCTTCACATTTTTTTCCTTTCTCACTTCTTTTTCCTTCTGCTTGAAATCCGGTGAGGCTGATGAGGCCGAAGTCCTCCCATACTACCACCCTTTTCTCTCTCCAGCACCAGTTTGTCCCAGGTAGTTTCTCGGGGTTCTTTTCTAACCATTCACTCTCTCTATACAGGGCCCGCCTGGAGCACCCGGTGTTCAAGGGCCCTCTGGACCTGGAGGCCCTCCGGTAAGCCAGGCTTGAATTTCTCTCCAAGAGGACTTTGGATAGCATTCTCAAGGGCAGGGAAGTACCTTTCTCTTTCCAAGTGCAAGATAAAGCCTCCAGAGACAGGAAGATTCAGGAAGAAGATCCCTTTAAGCTGCTACACTCCCAGCTTCTTGGATCCAGTGGTTATAAATGGCATACAAGCCAGCATAACACCTTGGTACCTTCCTGTGTCATGGCATCGGGGGTGTGTCATGCTACACCATCATTCAGGTGTACCTAATTGATTGTGGGCTAGCCTCAGAATACAGGACACCAAGGGCAGTATTTGTTAATATTCTTACCTCTTGCCCTCAAGGGTCAGTTGGGAAATTGTCCCCATGGCAGGTCCTGGGCAAGGTAGACCCAGCCGTGGGCAGAAGGTTGTGAGTCCTGAGAAGTAGTTGGCCGTGGGTGGACATGACAGTGAACTCTGCTGCAGAGCAGACAAGCTGTAAGGTCATGCATCAGTTGCAAAAAGGGAACAATTCTACGGTTACAATGGCTGTCAGGGAGTATGGCAGACACGGTCAGGTACTCTTCTTCGGGCCTGAGGAGGCCTGATTCTGTGCCAGGGATGGCATCAGGGCAAGACTCTAATCTCAAATTTTCCTTTTCAGGGTTTACCTGGAGAACTGGGCTTCCCTGGAAAACCCGGGCCCCCTGGTCACATGGTGAGTTCTTTCAGCTTATTTCAACTGGGCAAAGATGTGTTAAGTTTGTAATTATTTGTAAATACTGTGAGTATTACTTTAACTAACTGTGTAAAGATGTGTTACTTTTGTTCATGTTGCATTTGTTTAATTATGTAATTATGCGTAACTAATGTAATTATGTTATTAATGATGTAAATATGTGTTTTACTTTGCCTGCCTAAAGCGCCCAGTTGGTCTCATAAAAAAAAGCTGACTGGCCAATAGTTAAGCAGGAGAGGACTAGGTGGGACTGTCTGGCAGAGAGAATAAATAGGAGGAGAAATCTAGGCTGGGGAGGAATGAGAGACGGAGGAGAGAATGAGGGAGATCCCCGAGGCCAAAAGTCAGGTAACTGCCAGCCAGCCAGATACAAAGACAGCAGGAAAGTAAGACATACAGAAAGAAAGTAGGAAAAGGCAAAAAGCTCCCAGGCAAAAGACAAATAAACAGGTTAAGTTAAAAAGAACTAGTTAGAAAGAAGAGAAGAGCTAGCCAGAAAAGCGCCCTAAGCTAGGTCAAGCATTCAAAAGTCTGTGGGTCATGATTTGGAAGCTGGTTGGTGGTCCAGAAAAAGAAGAAGAAAAAAGGCCTGCCACAACACAATGTGGATGGTACTGTATTGTCTTTGGGATCTCTTGGATTAGGAATAGAATCCTATCCTTCACTCTCATTCATCTGCATATATAGTAAATGAGTTAGGGCATGGACCAGAGGGCAATAATTGGAAATTACTGCCCTGGAAAAATGTATGGAAAACCTGGCTGGCAGAGACTGGCGCTTCTTGAGCAAGGAGACAGCTGGAGAGTAGGTAAGGTTATGTACCAGTCTAGCTGCTGAGACACCTCCCGGTTTTAAGCAACTCCACAGAAGCCTTCCCTAAACATGCCCGGGTTTTCATTTTGTTTCTTTCCTTTCTTGGTTCAGGGGCCACCTGGAAAGGATGGGCTGGATGGACCACCAGGCCTACCTGGCTCCAAGGTGGGTACTCACAGGGTGGCATTAGATAGAGGATCAAAACACAAAGAGCGGAGGAGATTCCTGGTGGTTGAGCTCTGAGACAAGATGCTCCCCCGGGCTTTGGAGCGAGGCTTAGTTGAAATGGTTGAGTTTGTAATGTCAGATGTAACAGGGAGAACCAGGAAGGCTCTGAAAGTATTAAAATCAATCTGGAGAGAAATTAAGAATTTTTAAGAGTTTTAAGAGAGTTAAAGTTTAGGAGAGTCTCCAGTGGGGGCTCCAGTCATTAAAATGGGTTTTTGAAGGGAAGCATCAAAGATGAGATTCTAGGAGGCAGGAATCAAATCTATGCTTTAAATGCTTCAAGTGAATAAATAAGCAATGGATAATCTTTAATTTTTTAAAGGAATTTAAATTTTGTGTGAATGAGTATTCTGTCTGCATGTGTGCCTGTGCACCATGCGTGTGCAGTGCCTCCGACGTCAGAGGCGTGTGCCAGCCCCTGGTGTTCTGGAACTGGAGCTGTGGGCTGACACCTGGGTTCTGGGAACCTAACCAAGTTCTCTGCGGGAGCAACAACCTCTCCAGCCCTAGCAGCAGAGAGTTTGAACAAATAAACTTCATTCTTAAATGCAAGTGTGTATCTGGTCAGATGTGTCTGTCCACAGCCCTTGTAAGGCAGCTGTAGAAGAAAACTTTTGATGTTTCAGTGGAATCCATTGGTATAGACTCAGATTTTTTTCCACAACAAAATGTAGAATAAGTGTGGTTGTAGACACATTTACAGTCATTTTATTTGCTTATCTCTGTTGGACAGAGTGAGGGGTTTCAGAAGGTTGTTTTTATTCCAGTGTGCTGTGGACTTTGACTAGGATTAACCCTCCCCTCTCCCTTCTTTTTACTCCCATCCCTTCCTCCAGCCTTTTGTTTTCTTACATCCTGTATCCACACCAATGATTCCATGTGTCTAGAAAACCTAGGAACCACAAATGAGAGAAAATAGATTTTTCTTTTAGTCAGACCCATTTCATTTAATACGGTGTTCTGAAGTTACATCTATTTTCAGCAAATGATGTGATTTTTATTGTTCTTTATGGCTGAATAAAATCAACACACACCTAGACATGTATACATATTTTCTTGTTTCTATTCATCTGTTGAGGAGCACCTGGGCGTATCACAATAATTCTGTAATTTGACTATTGTGAGTGGTACTGTATCTCTGTGGTATGCTGATTTAGAATCCCTGGGATGCTACCATTTAAGGCCATTTGTAAATATTCATTCCTCTCCCTGGATAACCAAGTACTTCATATTTTCAAATCAAAAGGTATTGTCACGCTTTCTCTAGCCTAAATCTCTCGGAAGGGAAAGAATGCCATTTGTACTCAGAGCTAGAGAGTATGGGATATAGGAGCTGTCCTGAACTTAGACAGCCACAAAGAATGAAGGTTCAGAACCACTTCTCTATAGGTGGCCCTGTTCCAGACCCATCCACAGCCAGCAGTGAGTAGGTGTGTTCAACTGTGCTCGGTCTCTTTTGTGTTGACTCTGCCTTGTCTTCTCACAGGGAGAACCAGGGGACCCTGGGGACCGTGGTGCACCTGGAATGCCCGGACCTCGGGTATGACTCTCCCCATTCATGTTCTGTCTGTGCCTCCCTCCAGTTGGGGTTCTGTATGAGTAACTTACCTCTTCTGGGTGTGGCACTGGAGGCCTCAAAAGAAGCACAAGGACAATTGGAAAAGAGCAAGTTAGCAGGCATGGCATATCCATGGGGCTCTGTTGTGATGCCCAGAGTCTGGTCACAGCAGAACCAAGGTCACCTCCTGGGGACAGGTGCTAGGGGATGGAGTGGTTCTGCTAGAGAGACTTGCTGCATAGGAGAGGTTTCAAGGAACTGTGCAGACCTAGGAAAAAAGAATTCACATCTACTGACTTGTTTGCCCTGCTAAGGGCTGAGCAAGGGAATGGGCATTTTACTTCCTCCTTCTCTTCCTCCCCACATTTCGATCTTTCTTCTCTCAGTTTTTCCTCCCATGGCCTTTGGTGTCTGGTCCTCTTTATAAATTCAGTGACAGAGAAGTCCAGTTGGGACCGTCTGCAAGTTCATTGCTCACTGGGCTTCCAGCAGACAAAGCAGTGTGAAACTTGGGTGTAGAAAGGAGCAGCGGGCAGTGTCCCGCCACCCGGCTAGCTTTGCCCAAAATAATTACACGGAAATTGTATTCTTTTAAAACACTGCCTGGCCCATTATCTGTAGCCTCTTATTGGTTAATTCTCACATCTTCCTTTAACCCATATTTAGTAATCCGTGTAGCACCACGAGGTGTGGCTTACCAGGAGAGATCTTAACCTGCATCCATCTCAGAGAGGAGAATCATGGAGACTCACTATGGCGACTGCCTGAAGCGTCTCCCCAACTCTTCCAGAATTCTGTTCTGTCTATTCCGCCTACCTAATTTTCTGTTCTCTTAAAGGGCCAAGGCAGTATCTTTATTAATATTGAAAGTAACACATAGACACTCCTCCATCACTTGGGTGGGGAAGCAGGCTATTCAACCCGTGATTGACAGGATGCTGCCATGGAAGTCCGACAGCCCAGGGCCTTGTGCCAATAGCTTTCATTCTATGCTTGGATTCATCACTATGGACTTTCCTGGTGGGCTACAGGATCCTGCTTCCCAAAGCCCTCAGCTCAAAATCCCAGCACAGACAGGGCTAGATCTTGGCATGCATGTGCATATACTGCCAACTTTTAAGTTCTGAGGGACGCTGTAGCCAGACAGACTGTTAGGAGACCTGCCCCTCCATCTGCTCCACAGTGTGTGTGTGCTGTTTAAACACAGTGCCTGGCTCTCTCCCCACTCTACAGTGTCCCCTTCCAGTCAGGAAAAGTGTGGATCCTACATCAGGACTTGCAGAATGGAGGGGTTTAATAATTCCTCCCAGTTAGAGTACAGAATGGCCCGGATTGTCCAGGTTAGCTGGTACTGACAGGGACTGAGCCAGGGGAAAGCCTGTCAGGTCACCTTGCTGATGGCCCGTGATCAAACTCAGTGTGCACTTGACTGGCGTCCAGCATTTGCAGCCCCACTTGGTTGCTTATGCTTCCCCAGCTCCGCCTAGGAAGCAGTTCACACAACAGAGGAGTCCATTCCAGCTGAATTCAACTGAGAACTTTAGTGGTGAACAATTTGCTCAGCTCTGTTTAGGGCAGGTTTTTTTTTTTTTTTTTTTTTTCGAGATGTGCTGTAAACGTGGGGTATTGATGGCTTCTGTAGGCTACATAGAGGATTCCAGATTGTGCTAACTCTGTATGTTGGGTCATTTCATGGAACCAGAGCTCCAGGCTGACATGGATGTGTGCACCAAACATGCATTTGTTTCGCACACCCCCACTGCCTTTCTTCTCTTCCTTTTTTTCCTCTCTCCCCTATCCCCTCCCTCTTTTCCCACATCCTTTTCTTTGCCTTCCTCTGATAAACAGTGCTCCTACTGGCCTTCACTACCAGTTGATTTGGCACAGCTCCGGGAAGAATCCACATCACTAGCTGGTTCAGTGTTTTACTCATGTGTCTACTCATCAGAAAACCACATTTCCTAGGGATATGTATATTAAACATATGTATATATATATATTATATATCCATATATAATAAACATATGTATATGTAAATAGTGTGACAGATACTCAACACAGTTTCCGTTGAGGTAATTGGCGATTTTTAAGTCATTCGTTTAGGAACTAACCTGCCATGCACCTATTCTTACAAGGCCCTGGTGACAGAGCAGCTGATAGCCATGAAATGGGACACTTCTGATCCCGTCTCTCATGTCAGCCTGCCTGCACAGTGCTAGTGGGAGAAATGTCTTAATTCTTTGGTGTGCTATGACAAACTGCTTCAGGTAAGGTGACTTAAAAACAACAGAAACTTGTTGCTCTCAGTTCTGGAGGCTGGAAAGTTTAAGGTCCGGGTGCAGGCAAGTTTGGAGGCTTCCAGATGCTTTCTTTCTGCTTTGTAGATGATCCTTACATCTCTAGATGCTATGGCGGTACCTGAGGTTCAGAATAAGATGGACAGTTAAAGGACAGCAGGATAGCAGCCCCCATGACAGCTACGACAGGCTCACTCAAGCCTTTTTTTCTCTTTTCTTTCTTTTTTTTCTTTTTTCTTTTCTCTCTCTCTTTTTTTTGGTAAAAGCACTAATCCCATTCATGACAAATCTACTGAAATGAATGATCACCTCCCGAGGGCTCCGCCCCAGAGTAAGTCACTGAAGAAAGAGTATGTTTTAACACAAAGTTTTGGCGAGAGCATTCAGACCACAGTAGAAATGTCATGAATGAGAAAAAAAAATTGACAAGGGACAAGAATTGGTGTGAACCTCTTCATGGCAAGCTTTCACCTAGAAGCCTGGTTTCTTAACAGACTTAGTCTTCTAGGATGCTCTCCATTGCAACACATCAGGGAGGAGAAGAAACTCAACTCTCCCCTGCTTTTGAGCACACGGACTGCCTGACTTTAGGAAAAGACTAAACAGTAACTAATCATAGGGACACATTCTACCCCTGCTTCTCCTTCATTTCTGAGCCAAGAGTGGCCTCTCAGGCTCCCTGATGTGTCCCTGAGACCTGGAGTTACCATGGATCCGAGAGTCCTAGGTATAGGCTCCTTGTTGATTGGAATTGCAAATACTCGGGTTCACGATGAGCAAACGCAGTGTGCATGAACTCTGGCAAGAGCTGTTTCTTTTTGGGAAAGCAGAAAGCAGTATGAGGGAGCATGGAATTCCTATCTGTAGAAAGAATGAGCCCTTTGGGCTTCATGCCTCAGGGTCTCTGGGACTTAGTGTTCCTTTTGAGAGAGCCAAGACCCGGGGCTTGCAGTTACTGTGGTTGTGTGGGCCCAGCTGGGGAATGCCAGCCATGTTTGAAGGCATGCATAGATGATGATGGAGCTTTGTTATTCTGTCTACAGGGAGAAGTTGGGGAGCAGGGCCTTGCAGGTCATCCTGGCGAGAAGGTTAGTTTGATCATATTTTTATTTATTCAGCTCATTCTTTTAATTAACGAATCAGCATCATACAGCACATCTTAGGTAAACATTTTCAGGTGTCAAGAAGGATACCGTCTTTTGAAAGTTTATTACATTTATTTCATGTCTTCATTTGTTTGCTTAATGTGTTTCAGCATGTCCTATGTATCAGTAGTTGTTTTGAGCATTAGAGCCCAGCTAGGAACGGAGAGAATATAGATGATAGAAGAACAGTTGAACACTGTAGTGACGGAGGCACGCCATCCTGAAGAGGGGGCTAGGGATGTCAGAAAAGAAAGTGAAGGAAGGACTGACATTGTGGCTGAGTCCTGAAAAGATGGAGAAGTCAAATATCTAGAGAAGTAGGGCGACAGTTCCTAAGAGAGGCAACGGCGCACACAGGAAGGATCTTGGGGTACCCTAAAACAGATTCTCCAGAATTTTCCCTTGTGCAGAGCTCTCCTTTCACGTCACTAAGCGTGAGATCTATGAGGGGATGAAAAGCATGCGACCCAGGACCTCTTTCACAGGGACAACCTCCCACTGGTATCTCCTGCTTTTGTTCTCTTAGGGGGAAGTTGGCCTTCCTGGTGCTCCAGGCCTCCCAGGACTGCGTGGAGAGAAAGGAGACCAGGCAAGTGTGACTGTCTCTTCCCATCAGGGCTATTGTGCTTGTGCCCAAGGAAAGATCCTCTCCTGGAGTCTAATACCTTTAGGATGAAGTGGTGATTTTGACTGGGAGAATAGAACTACTCTAGGCATTGAAGGGAGAGAAATACAAGAAGATCAGAGTCTAGAGTCCTGAAGCAAAGATGAAAGGACAGTGGCCAGGAGATACCTCTGGGAAGATTAGGGCATCCTCAGAGGAAAGGAGGGGTAGAGGTACCAAAGTCAGGAGTCAGCTGCTTCAAGAGCCTGCTTGGAGTTAGGCTTCACGGTGGCCGGACTGCAGATGAGGCAAAGACTATGATGAGGGGTGGGGAACAGGTGGGACGCATGTTCCCATTGCTCAAGGTCAGAGTGCCCTTATCCAGAGAGACAGTGGTTAGTATTGTGTTGGGTTCTAAAGCTTTTGAATTGTGTTTTTTTTACTTTAGGGAGAAAAGGGTGAACTGGGACTTCCTGGGCTAAAAGGTGCCCAAGGTGAAAAGGTAGGGGCTGCCTGCTTTCATCCTTATTAGTGGTTTTCCTAGCAGAGAGAGAGAGAGAGAGAGAAGGGAGGAAGAGAGAGAAAAGATGTTTTACAGGATGTATTTGTATTGCCGCTAAGCATGTTTCTGAGTAATCCTGACACCCAGAAGCACTGTTACACTGTCTTAAGGATCTATCAACACTGATATTCTCTTTTTTTCCCCCAGAAAGTCTCTGACTAGATAGTGATCTTATGATCTTTGGGGAAGTTCAGAATGTCGTTTCTCCACCCAGGACCAGATTAGGATGCTGCACCTTTCCAGGAACTTCTGTTCAAACTTGGATTCTCAGAAACGCAATTTCTCTTAGAGATGCTCCTTCCCAGAATCTGGACGCTCGGGGAGACCACAACGCTGTAACTGCTTTGGCAGAACTGCCTGTAGACGTCTAAAGAATCTGGGTCATCTTAGGTTCCCCTAGAGCTCTGGGTAATAATAAATCTAAAATAAGACGCTACAGCAACACTGCCCCCTTCTGACTGGGCTTTGCAAGTCCATGCCTCAGCCTTGCCTTCCACTGATACATTCCCACCCCAGTCTTTTTGTGCTGCAGATAGAACCTTGGAATTGGGGAATAGTAATTCTTGCTTGTCAAGGGCAACTGAGAGCTGAAAACACAGACACACAGGATTGGAATCCAGACCTATCTATGTCAAACTGATCTCAAACCCATGGCTTTTCTGAAGTCAAGCCTCTCACTCAAAGTTGGAGGGTCTCCCTCCTGCAACACACCCTGCTGGCAACCGTTCTTCCTGTATAGCTCTGGGATGGGCAAGGAGGCTGCTGCCAAGGCATCCTGTGTCCTCTGCTTTAGACACATCTTCCATTTGTACCCATTTGTGTGTTTTTCCACCCTCCCCCACTAGGAGGCGCTGGGGTTAGAGCTCTTGACTTTGTTCATGGCAGGATGATAGGGGACATGATCACCTCGAGAGCGCTAGAACACAGACTTGTCAGGAAGGAGGCAGAGTCATCCTGTGATTGTGGTGGAAGTGCTTGTGGAACTTCTGTACTGTCAGTCCAATTGAAAAGCTGGGTTCTGAGTGTGAAATTCGGTGCTTGGCTGGCTGCTCGCCTGTGCCTGTGCAAAGGGACTGAGGCTTCTGTGTCTCAGTGTCTTTATTTTTGAAATGGGGAGGAAATCACGTTAACAATAAATCAGACCTAAAGTCAAATACCACATGCTACCTCTCATGTGGTATCTAGATTTTATGAAATGTCTGTGTATATGACACGTATATGATGATGTGAATGTGTATGTGACATTAAAGTAATGTGGGCTATTTGGATGAGGAAGGGTCCATCAGGTTGATGGTGCAGGACCAGAGTACATCACATATATTAATATAATGTCATTATGAAACCTGTCATTTTTTATACATATTGAAAAACTAAAGATATACTTTATGGACTTATCTACAGAGATGAATCAAGTTCACAAACATGAGATACATAATTTAGAATGCTCTTTGTAGCAGAAGAAACAAGCAAGAGGAACCCTACCTTTTTAGTGCTTATGGATATGGTCGGGTTTCAAGCTTGGCTCCCAAACTTAAGCTATGCACAATAATAATCCTAGTTTATGTAGGCATATGAGAGCAGTCTGCCTCTCCTGAGAAGGTGGTACAGCTCTGGGGGTGTCTCTAAGGGGATGAGACTTCAGTGTGGCCATTGAGGTAAAGTACATATGTGGGAGCATTTGCCATAACAGGTCAAACACTGGCATTGGTGGCAGCAGTAGAAACAAATTCAGTTTCCTCATTATTATTTCAAAATGCTGGAAGGGCACGTGGAACTTCAATAACCTGTAGCTATGCAGGTCAGTCTAGATGCTTTAAAACACGTCTGAGATAGTTTATAATGTAGAGTGTGTGTGTGTATCTGTCTGCCTATCCTCCCAAGTCCTGTCCCACCTAACTATAATTTACTAAAGTCTGTGTAGGGAGAGCAGTTCTGTTTTCTGGAGTGGGAGCGTGTTATTATAGACATTTCTTGGCATAAGCAGAATTGACAGGATTAAGATCACGTTTTATTATCTTTCTTCATTTCTTCTAGGGTGAGGCTGGTCCAGCAGGCCCCCCTGGTTTACCTGGAAGTGTAAGTTACCCTGATTCTAATCTTAACTCCTCTGAATTCTCAAGGCAGTGGGATTCCCTCTACGCCCATACTTGTACACTTGTGCATGAGCACACTACACACACACACACACACACACTCACACACACACACCACTTAATTATTATTAGGCCCTCATTAGTTCACCATTAACTAGACCTACTCCTAGCTAGCTCTTCCTTATTTATTCACTTTTTCAACAGAAGCACAGTTACTGTTTATCAGAATATATCATAGACACTGGAGAGTACACATCCACCTGCTGCATTCAGGGAAGCTGAGATCCAGAGACAAGAGGTCATTTGCTCAGGGTGGGGCCACAGTATCATAAGCCAAGCCTAGGGTTCCTCTCCCACCGGCATTCTCGGGGTCTAGAGACAGGCTATCTAATGCCATCCTTAGCTTTGCAGTTGGTGGCCTTTTAATATATCCAATAGATTTTTGCCTGATAGTGAATGGAGTGTTAGACAGAAGCAGCAGTGAACATGAGTGGCTGTGAAGGGAGAAAGAGATCCCAAGATAATATGATTCTCTTTTGACAACATTCCGCTTTTCCCTGATCAAAAAGGAGTAGTCAGAACCTTGTAGCATATATAGCATAGATGTAGCTTTTGTCTGGCACCTTTAGTTTATAATAATAAATATAAAATGGCCACTTTCATTATCAGTTATCTTATCCCCAAGAGTTCTGCAATGGGCCTAGTTTTGGAATCATTTTTATTTCAGTATTTCCTCTGCTTCTTGTGGTTCTGTTTGGGCAGTTGACAGAGACATTGCTTGTGACTGTGTTTGCAAGTCCTGAGAGAACTGGAGATAAATTCCCCTCTGGCTTAAACCGGATTTTAATCTTTTCCCTCTACCAGCGCCAGTTTCCTGGGGAAAACAGAATTTCTTGAGGGGTTCATTCAGTGTCTTTCTAGAATAAGCTCTCTCCTGCCACAATGGCTACGTTTATCTACAAACTGTGTATACGTTGTAATGTTGCTTATAATGATGACACGATAATCTACATGATTATAACAGAATTAAGTAAGTCCTGGACTTCCCATATCACAAAATCCAATTTTATACAGTACACACGTAATCACTCACAGACACATAGGCACGCATATCCTCACATACACACACTTACACAGCTCCACAGACATATAAACACACACATATCCGTGCACACATGTGAATACAAATACATTCATGCACACACATACACACTCTCGGCTGTCTTGAGCTTTTATGGATGAACACACTAAATAGAGCA
The DNA here is from genome assembly GCF_903992535.2 of Arvicola amphibius. Classification (NCBI taxonomy): domain Eukaryota; kingdom Metazoa; phylum Chordata; class Mammalia; order Rodentia; family Cricetidae; genus Arvicola; species Arvicola amphibius. The sequence goes on along the minus strand of NC_052055.2, from coordinate 31,129,326 downwards.
AGCTAAGCAGGAAAAATCAGTATATTGGTTGTTGAAGGATTGCGAGCAAAGGCTTCCATCCGATGTCAGTTTCTGACTCTCCATGGTCTTCTTGCTCAGATGCTTTCAGGAAGCTCATGCCTCGTTCCTTCAGTTTCCTTACCCATAAAACATGACAGAGGCACATCTCCACGTGTCAGTGGCCAGTGAAATCATCCCTTGGTGCATGGGAGCCGCTATCAATCATGTACTTAGGTTTACTAGTCATATACTTCTTGCACTAAATGATGTATTTCCACGTCTTTATAGTTGCTTGTAACCATTCACGTGGGCTCTAAACACACTGAAACACAGCAGTGGTTTAACTGGGAGGAGTCTGGAACTAGAGACTTGAAGGCCAAGAGTGGAAGCTATGTTTTACCTTTTGTGGTGAATCTTCGTGTTCCTTTGCCTACTTACCATGTCCCTTTGGGTTTAGCTCTGGGCCAACGTCTGGCACGCCTCAGGCCTCACAGAGAACTTATAGGCTCCCCGAGGAAGGAAATTAAGGTATATAAATAAGAAAAACAGTCAAGTTATCCCCATTTGTAGATGATGTATTTTACATAAAACACGCTAAAGCTTCCACTGGAAGCTTCTAGAAATGATTGACACTGTCAGTAAAGCAGCAGAATACAAAATCAGGTTAGAAAAATCATTAGCTTTTCTATTTATTGGTATCAAAAATGCTAAGAGAAAGGTCCTGGCCATGCTCCACTCACGGTAGTCTGAAACGATATCCAGGAATAAACCTAAACAAGGTGATGACGGACCTCTACAGCGAAAACTTTAAATATTTGAAGAAAGAGATGGAGGAAGACATTAAAGCACAAAACATCTCCTATGCTCAGGAACTCATAGAATTCATATGGTTTGATCATCTGCCAATTTGCAGATTCAATGCAATCCCAATAAAATTTACCACGACCTTCACAGAAAAAGAATAGAAACCCTAAAATTCAGATGGACACCCAGAAGGCCCCAGACAGCCGAAGAAACCCTGAGCAAAAATGAAGAATGCTGGAGGGATCACCGTTCCAATCTCCAGCTATATTACAGAGCTATAGTAATAGAAACAGCATGCCACCGAGTCAGACATGTAGACGAGTGGGACAGACAGAAGCACCAACGGTGGGAATGCATTCTAATCACAGGTGCAAAAGAGTGCCGTCCAAGAACATCCAGTACAGTTGGTGGATATATTAAGAGGACTCAACGACCTCTTAATTATATTATTTATATAATTAATTATATAAATTATGTTGGAGTACTAGAGAAGAAAGCGGCATCTATGGGGACAATCAGAGGAGTCCTGGAGACTGGGCCCAAGTTAAAAGAGGAACAGTGTTTCAGGCCCAAGGAGTCGTATCTGTGAAAGGACTGAGTTTAGCCTGGATGGTGACAAAGCTGGGGAGTCACTGAAGTCATGACGGTCTCCACTGGCCTCTCCACGAGCCAGTGGCTGGGCCTCCTCACTATTCTCCTCTTCACCCCTGTCCCTGGCTAGCGCAGGACAGGTTAATACTAGAAAAGGATGCAGTGACCTGGATTCCGTGTCCTAGGCAGCCTTCTAGTTGTCTGCATGGAGTATTCCATTTTGGCTTTGAGGAGGTGTTTACCCCCCTCTTACTGGTGAGGGCAGAGAAACTCAAAGATCATATCCAGAGTCATAGAAGGGTCGGGCTTTTAAATCTACCTATTGCACACCCTCATTAATGTATGCACACATATGCACATCATTTAAAGAAAGCTGGTTCTGTTGGACAAATTTAATGAAAATAAAAGACACGGGCAAAGCTGGACACACATATAATCCTACTACCTGGTGGGTAAACATGGGAGGCTCAGGACTTCAAGGTCATTCTTGGCTATTTAGAAAGTTTGAAGCCAGCTTAGACTATGAGATTCTGTCTCAAGAATATAAACCCAAAAAGATACTTTTTTTTGGCTAGGGTAGCCACTAGTAGGCTATCTATGCCCCAGTGGAACTTCACACCACGTATCGATGGGCAACACTAGCCATAATACTCAGTGAACCATCAAAACAAGAGGACATGGAGCTGGGAGAGGGAGTGGGGAATGGATATGATCAAGGTATATGGCATGCATGCATACATTTTTTAAGGAATAAAAAAATGCAACTCTTCTCTCCCCCAGAAAAGACAAATATAAAAAAAGGCACTTCAAGGATGTGCTCCTTGACTTGACAAATCTCTGAGAGGCAGCAAGGTTTTGACAAATGAAATGGAAGACTCCTTTGGTTGTGAGCTTTCTAACGTGTGTGGTTTCCTTTCCAGCCATCAGTGTTCACACCGCACCCTAGAATGCCAGTAAGTAGCAGCGGTCCCTGGATGCAGCCTGTTGCACCAGCTCATCTGGTGATGCTGCGGGGCATGGGCGGGGGGATGGCCTTGGCAGTTCTGTGGATTTGATTCTCAGTCCTTCATGCTGCTTAGGCAGCACCAGGGTTTCTAGAGCTTGTCCTGGCAAAAATAGGGATAAATTACTACAAGAAACTGGTTCTCATGGCAGGCAGACCTTCTAGGGACATAATTTGGGGGTCAAGAACATAGGCCATACTCTCTTTGTCTAGAGTCCATTTTTGCTGGGGCCAGAACTGCCCATTGCTTTGAGACTAGAAATATTGGAGATGCCAGAATATTCTATGCCAATGTTGGCCATGAAGAGACCATCGATGGGAATACTTTAAACCCTTAGTCCCCTGAAGTTGGTTACTCCATAGAGATAATTTCCAGAATATTCCATTCAGACTGCTTGCGGGGTAGAGTTTCAGTGTCTTCCTGCAGACACTGAGACATTTAACAGAAAGATGAAAATCAGCTCCATAGCCTGCAGACTGAAGGCCCCTTTCCTCCTTCTTCTATGAAGACTTCTGAAAAAGTATTTTCAGAATCTCTTTATGCTGCTGGCAGCACTGAGGCCAGGAAACGTTTGACACCACCACTAGCAGCAGCAGCAAGAGCTGCCCACTCCTCCTTGTTTTAAGACAGGGTCTCACTCTGTAACCTTGGTTAATCTGTAACTCACTGTATAGAACAGGGTGGCTTCAAGTGCCGAGATTCTCCGCCTCTGCCTCCTGAGTGCTTGGATGAAAGACCACCATGCCTGGCTCCTCTCCTCCTTTTGTGGCTCTTCTCTCCTTGTGATAAGATCCGTGTTTCACAACACAGGACAGCTGAGAGAGCGGAGTGGAAAGACCCATGGTCCACCACTGCTGTCTCCATTTCTCCAATAAGTCGATGCGACTTCAAGGACACAGATCTTGCATATAATAGAAAGATATGTGGCAGGGAGACACGGAGTCCGATGATGAAGTCATGGGAGGATGAGGAAGGACATTAAGCTTGAACATGAGACAGGAAGGAAGTGCAGGGGTGGGCATCTCCATGCTGCCTAGATTTCAGGAGTCGTCAGATGTCTGTCAGCCATAGCAAGTGCCTTTTGTGATGTGTTTGAAGGCTAATCTCCTCCCATACACAATCAGGACACCCGTCTCACTGCCTCCCTTCCTGCACACCTCTACCATCTATTAATTGAATACCTGATTCTGAACCTTCCCATTTCCTCCAAACTGGCCACATCCTCCTATTAAGCATCTGTAGAGTCAGGTGCCTCCTCCACAGAGTCTGCTAAGGTTTCAACTCTACACTTGAGTGGTCTGACCCTCTGACACAGAAGAACCATCCACGGATACAATGTAGAGCAAGGTCTTTCAAAGCCAATCTCTTTCTTGAGGGAGACATGTAGAGAGATGTGCTGGGCAGATTCAGTTCTTGACAGAAAAAGTGAGGAAACCTTTGCCTCAAAATGCAGAAGAAATATTTTTCTTTAGATGTCATTTCCTCGCTTTGAGCCCCAGAGTGGCTACTCACTTCCTGAAAAGTACACATTCTGAAGGAAGGACACCTACTGAGACTCAAAGTCGGATACAGGGAGCACACTCACCCCCTTTCTCCTTATTTGCTCTTCCAGTGGAATAGTCTAGAAATTGTCTCTATGAAGCAACTGTAGACAAGCTTTAATCTCGGGGCACAGTTTGGGGCTCTGTTGCCCTGAAGAAGAGACTCTTGTTCTTAGATCTAAGCAGTAAGTCAGGATCTCTGAATAATGGGAAAGGGGAGAGGCCCCCGCTCCCAGATCCAGCCAACAGGAAGAGCTTTGGTTGTGATCACCATGGAAGGGGGGGGTCCTTGTGTCAATGCTGAGGGGTGGGGCGAATATGCTGGAAGTATTGGGGGGGGTCATTATCGAGTCACCTGTACCATGTGCTTCTAACCAACAGGGAGAGCAAGGGCCAAAAGGAGAAAAGGGTGACCCTGGTAACCCTGGCACCATGGTGAGTAGCTACACCCTAGAAACTACTTACCATTCCCCCAATTTACCTGAAGACCAGAAATCCAGGCCTGGCTGGCTCTAGGTCTGCATCCCACGGGCCACTCTACACCCTGGAGGAATTAGTAAACTGAGTATGTCCTGTTTTAGTCCTTAGGACTTTGGTATTATGGCTTCTGTAGATCTCAAATAACAACCGTTGCTTGGCTCCCCACACAGCCCCATCTGCCCAGAACAAGGATATTGAGCTAGTTCATGAGCACAGTTTTCTCTCATTGCAGGGACCACAGGGTCGTCCTGGAGAACTGGGCCCTCGGGGACCCACTGGACCTCCGGTAAGAGAGCCCTTTCTCCATCTGTTAGTTCCTGGACCATGCTGCCCCTGGTCATGTATTCCTTCCTGCCCTACCCACCAGCCTTCTCACTGGACATTTTGGGGATTCTTATTAGGGTGGGTATATTGGAGACATGGTTTGTGCTATTCCCCAGAATTAAGGGTCTCAACACCTTGCAAAGTTGTCCCCCAAAGCAACAACCAGGCTCTGGGGTGCTGGTTGTCCCTGTCCTTCTACTAAAGGGCTGCTGTGGCTGAGGAAAGCTCCCTTAGACTCAGTGTTCTGAAGAGAGGTTGCCCAGAAGCAGGATTCCTCTCAGTGTCCAGTGCATTTTTCAGATGCAGGGAACTAGCTTGTCCTCCCCAGCCATTGATAGGCAGGCTGGTTTAGAAGATGCCTGGTACATATTAACAACTTCCTTTTTTTAGTATGGTTTGGGCTAAGAGGATATTTCCTGACAATTGTTCAGTTATTTTGGGGAGGGGGAAAGGGACCCTATACAGTTTTGAAGAACCTATTAGTTATTTAAAACTCCTGAGGTCAGGGCTGTCTAACTCTGTGTAGCTCATTTACGTAATGAGTCAATGATGGTAAATAGACGACTTTAGGGGCAGCGATGGAGATGAGCTGGACCAGCGAATAGTGACTTTGCTGCACTTGATAGAACCCGTTTTCTGTTCTTTGTTCTGATGAGTCACTTTTGAGCAGCAGGCTAGCGGTACCTGAGATGCAGCCTTTGACCCACCTCCTTTTATCTCTCCTGCACAGGGAGCCAAGGGACATGATGGTGCACATGGGGCTCCTGGAGCAGCTGGAAGCCCTGTGAGTCCCCCTGTCTTGCCTTAGTTCTGGGGACTTTAAGAAGGGGCCCCAGATGAGCATCTTTTCTCTGGCTCACAGTTCTGGACCAACTGGGATGTGACTAAGAAAGAAAATCCCACCCTGGTGGGGCAGTCCAGATATGGGAGGGGGCATTTGAACCTGAAGCCAAATGGGAGCTGTTCTGGTCTGGTCTATGCACAGTGTTCTTATCAGGCCTGGACATTGTCCCATGTCCAGCACTGAGACGATTCCCTCCTATACATAGATGGATGCTACAAAGGCATAGTCTCAGTACAAGCCTGTGCTGTACATACATGCCCACGAGTGAGAAAATTCTTCAGTGCACATAGAGAACACTCAAAGGACCTTCAGTACACAAAGAGGACCACTCCCACATGCTTGCCATTCTGAGGATTGTGCCTGGATTCAGATTTACATAGATACACTCTAAAGATAAAGTCCAAGTTACACACATTATCTCTGTCTCTTTTTTTGTGTGTCTCTGTACCTCTATCTCACTCTGTTGCCTCAATGCCTTTCTGTTTCTCTTTCTTTCTTTCTCTCTCTTTCTCTCTCTCTCTCTCCTCCCCCCCTTCTCTCTCTCTCTCTCTCTCTCTCTCTCTCTCTCTCTCTCTCTCACACACACACACACACACACACACACCGACCCTCAAACAACAAAGCAGCAGTCAAGGCATGGTACAGATAGACACTTCTCTGTAGGCACCCACTGAACTCTGAGGCTGCTGCTCCTAGCTTTCCCAACCACATCCACAGATTAGATGTGCTCAGTCTCAGAGAGGAAGGCACTCTTCACGAGAACCGCATGGAGCTGTACTGTGTAGCCAAAGCCCAAGAGCTTAGATGTCACCGTGGTACTGGATGGTGGCAGAGCCAAACTGACATGACTGGCCTGCTCAGAGTGGTGGCCAGTTAGCCAAACAAAGCATCCAGTGTCCAGCCTGATCCAGGGACCACAGACCAAATGTCCTGGCCAGAGCATCATTATATGATCTGGTATTCTGTGACTGTGGCTTAGAGGAGATGGGGCCAGTCATGAATAGTGGCTCATGTGGATGACACAGAAGGAGAGAGATGGGTTTTTCCTGCAGCAAGGACTGCCTGCCTTGTGCTCAGCGTAGGTAGAGTGGGTTTGGGTAAGGAGGCTAGGAGTGTGCCCTGTGAGTTCTGATCGACACACATGGCCTGTGATAGTGCACAACACTGAGACCCTAAGCAATCTCTAGTCCTTTGAGTACGCCTTAGTTCCCATTCTGTGACACTGACCCTCCGACATGACCTCAGCCACACCCCCTCTCAGAGTCACGACCCAGGTGTTAAGTTCAAATCAAAGTCCACTTCAGGAAACAGTCACCCATCATCCAGTCCAGCACACACGTGCAATGTGCACACGGGCTCACATACATGCTCCCATTCACTCATCCACTTTCTCCACAGATGCTTTTGCTCTGTGAATGGAGCCAGCATCATCAGCATGGTGTTGTCCTATAGCAGCCTTCTCAGGCTCACATAGACCTGTGATCACCTGTGACCCAGTGGCCCATCACAAGCCCTCTCCACCCACCCTCCAAAAGTCCCTTTCTGTCCAACTCATGGCGAGCCACTGCTCAACCTGTCACCTATTCTCTGTTTGTCCTGCAAGGTTTGTCCATTGTCCGTTAACATCTCAGTGTGCCAGGGGCCTCTTCTTCATAATTCAACACAGAACAGCTCACTATGCATAGGGTCAAGACTGGTGGTCACCTAAACTTCTTAGGCACGCTTGATGGCTTTCTTCTCTGCCCACCCCTGGCAGCTACACTGCCTGCCCCGTGCCATCACCTGGTTTGAGGAACTATGAGAGTCTTCCTGTCTCTGGTTCACTCTACATCCAAGCCCATTCGCTTGACTCTAACTGGTGGGGATACTGTAGTCTCAGTGAGGGACAGTTTTAACCTCTGTGATAGTCAGTCTGTAGGCTGTTCCTGCAGTTGAGGGGAAACTGAGTCATATGAGACATTTATGGATAGTGGCCAGGGTTGGTTATTTGTAACTAATACATTTGGTTTTTCTCAATTGCTCCATCTCTGATTAGGGTGCTCCAGGACCTGCAGGACCCCCCGGTGTCAGTGGTCCCCCAGGAAGTTTGGTGAGTATTGGGAGGAGAGAAAGGGTGTCGGAGTGGGTCATGAACCTGCAGGGCCTGTCACGGTTCACTTTCTTATTCTCCTTTTCATTCACATAGAGGTGTGGGCAGCACGGCCTCACAGGAGGGTACAATGAGGACTACCCAGAACATTACCAACCCAAGGTTCTAGGCAGCACTTTAGCTCCCTAGGTGATAGATGGATTTGGTGAGGATGGAGAGGCTGTACATTTTACTGATATTGGAATCAATATCACCATTTGTCTTCAAAGAAATTAGTGAATCCAAAGAAGTCAGAGGTCCCCGATGGCTGTTAGATACCTGGATTCTCACCCAGCTCTCCCAACAGCTGACATTGAGACCTTGGTCAGTCATTCCTAAGCTCTTTCATCTGAAGAAATGAGGCAGGGTTAGACCAGGTTAGACAGGATTAGATGTGTCATCTTTCAGGTCTCACATCAGCTGCTGAGATTCCTCCTGTCCCTCTCCCGGATGGCGAGCCAAGATGCCTCTTAATAGGCTATTATTATGATTCAACACAAGCATTGATTTAGACTTTAATGATTTTCAGTAAATTATACAGTGGCATCTGGTCACACGCTACAGGGAATTTATCCTCTGCATTAGATTAGTCCAGGCTTGTTCCCTAAACCTTCCCAGGTAGCTGTGACTCAGAGGACAGGTGCATGACACTTAGAATCTTAATGCACGATATGTTAGTCTGTTTCATCCACACAGCAAGCTTCTTAGGTGGACACCATCCCTGACCTGCTTTATGCCAGAGGAAACGGAGGCAGGAGATGAGTCATGGGGAAGTAGTTGGAGTGGCTCTTTTCCATATAGTCTTTCCTTTCCCACCGTACATACATAGTCAATACTTTCCTGGCTTTTGGAGAGCATTGTGTCCAGTAATCCACAGGAAAGGGGCAGGATTGTCTCCTGAAGTAGCTCCAGGGTGATGGGAGAAGAAACAGCCCACCTCTCTAAATATAAAAGATATTTTATGTATGTATGTATGTATGTATGGCCGTTTGCCTTCAACACACTGTGTACCACTGTGTGCTGGTGCCTGTGGAGGCCAGAAAGGGGCTTCAGATATCCCCAAAAGTGGAATGTGTAGTTGTGAACCACTGTGTAGGTGCTGGGAATTGAACCCAGGTCCGCTGGAAGAGAAGCCAGTACTCTTCACCACTGACCCATCTCCCTAGCTCCAGTGGTCTCATGTTTTGCCCATAGGTGAGGTAGCTCTGCAGGGCATCCTGGGTAGACTCCAGAGTCCTCAGGAGGACTGAGCTCCATTTGCTCAGTGACTGGCTAGCTGTTTCCTCATTGCCATATGTGAAAGGGGGCCTGGTGACATACCCCAGGGGCCAATGTCCTTTAAAAACTGACCATGTAAACAACCTTCCTTTTTCCAGGGTCCCCCTGGCCTCAGAGGCGCCCCTGGGAAAGACGGGGTGCGTGGGGAGAAGGTAAGAGCCATGCAGACTGCAGAAAGGCATTGTTGTTGAGGGCTTCACTTGGGCAGCAGTCAAGGCGCTCACATTTCTCAGGGCTGGGCTGGGGCCCAGGCACAAGAGGGATGGTGTGTGAGAGACAGGGGGATGTGACATCTCACACTTATCACTGTCACAGCTTGTCCTGGGTTCAGAGTAGTGTCCCCCTTAGAGATGCCAGCAGAGCCCCGAGGGACATTGTATGTCCTTTATCTCATGGCTGGTGAGCAGCCGCACCGGATCTCACTGTACATCCCACATTCACTGAGCACCATGGTTGCCAGGGAACCTCCCCCCGCCCCCAGCCTTGGAAAGCTGTTTTGTGTCTTAGAGAGAAGGAGGAAACAAGATCCTGCTTTCTATCATCGGAAATTGCCTCCAGGTCCGGGAGGAGCAAGGCATCCTCTGCGGTCCTGCTGCTCATTGCTCTGACATGACCATGGACTTTGGGAAGATGCTCATGTCTTAGCGATGCTGAGTCAGAGCTTGGGAAACCCACAGTGCTCTTCAGTGCCCAGGGGAGAGAGAGTTTCAGACCCACTAAAGGCTGGTTCAGTGCCCTGGTTGTGTGACTCGAAACGAGGGTGACAACAGTGATTATCAGTAGGGACAGTCTCACCTCCTCCGGACTTTTGGTTGTCCTCCCACCAGGGGGAGGGGTGCAGCCGACATAGTATATACAGAACAGGATTCTATCTTAACTATTAGAGAGCACAGTGAAGGATGCTGTCTGACCTCAACCCTCTCAACATGCACGGTTCAGCCATCCTCGGTGTCAGCAGGACCAAGGCTGAGAAACCATCACTAGCAAATGGCATTCTCATTGTGTTGCGTTTGAGTTTGCTCAGCTGTAAAATGAGGACAGTAGCAAACATGGGGTCCAAGCTGATGGACATCGCTCCAAGGACTGGGGCTAGGAGCATGGCCTTGAGAAGAGAGGACTGGTGGCAAGAACATGGTGGTGTGTTTTGTTCCCTTTACACATACGGTGTCCTTTCTCCAGATGTCCCATCTACAGAAGTCTACACAGTTGCCCAAATATGGCTTGTATTTTAGATAGAGTCTCTAGGCTTGAACTCACTCTATAGCTCAGGCTAGCCTCTGACCTATGATGTTACCCTTGCCTCAGACTCCCGAGTGCCAGGATTAGAGGAGAGAGCTACTCCAAGTTCATCAGATTGATCCCTTCTAGATGTTTCTCCTGGAAATGGTTAAAGACATGATTATGTTTATCTTTAAAAAAATTTTTTTGTGAAAGTTTAACAAGAGTGAGTGTATTTTTTATTTTAGCAAAAGATTTGGTTTTAAAATAAAAATTTCAGGAAGACAAAATATTCTAGAGGAAAAAGCGAACTATAGAAAATATCTTTGACTTGTGGTCTGTTGATCACAAGCTTAATAATAAGCCCTGGTGGTGCAGGTACAATGTGTGTGTGTGTGTGTGTGTGTGTGTGTATGTGTGTGTGTGCGTGTGCACACACACACGTGTACATGTGTGTTTTGGATTTTGGAAACAGGGTCTCCCTATGTAGTCCACAGATACCTGGAACTTTCTGTGTCAACCAGGCTGGTGTACGACTTGCAATAATCCTCCTGCTTCTAATTACCAAGTTCTGGAATTATAAATGTATACCATAATTCCTTGCTGGTACTTAAAAAAAAAGATAATGCAGAAATAAGAGAACACCTAACTTAAAAATGGAGAAATTCCAATTGTATTTCCTGTGTGCTGTTGACCCATTTGACCTCTAGGGGGAGCCAAACACTTCTTGATTGATCAGAAACAACATGAAGATTGTTGAGTCAGGCCTGGGGCTGGAAAGGGTCCAGACTTAGGCAAAAAGGCAAAATTCCTAAAATCACAGTCTGCTCTTTAGCATGTTCTGTGACTGGCCTGGGGAGCTGATAAAGATGACCCTGCTCTCTAGGCTTGAAGACACCCCCGCCCCTCAGCATCACCTGCTTGCAGCCTTGGCTGGTTTTCCATCAGAGAAGGGATAGGCACAGGCTACATGAAACTTGGTGGAGTCTCTGCCCAGTAAAGGACTTTAGCACGTAAATGCGGATGGGGCTGTGTGTGGGGGGAGCAGAATTCAACTTTTGACAGCCCACTGAGTGGTCTATCTTCTGATGCCCCAGAGGGACACGTCTTTTAAAGTTCTCCAGGTAGCTCTAGATGCCTCCACGCAGACTCAGGCTGACTTGCCGCCATTGCTAAGCTGAGCTCTGTGCTCTGCTGATGCCAATCAAGGTTCTCTTTTCTCCCCAGGGAGCAACAGGGGAGGAAGGCAGCCCGGGCCCAGCTGGTCCACGGGGAGATCCTGGTGCTCCTGGCCTCCCTGGGTCACCTGGAAAAGGGAAGGATGGGGAGCCGGTAAGTGGCAGGCAGTGCTCTGAGTTTTGGGAAGCCAGGCTAGTTGCGGGTGCGGGGAGCTGGGAAAGGGCCAAGCAAAGGCTCATTTTAGAAAATGAGTAGCCATAGCTGACGAAGTGGACCTGCGTGGGAAGGGGAGCTGTAAGGCTCGGGATGTCCCCTGACCCAGGGATGCAGTCCTGTCAACCGGCATGCTTAATAATAATCAAGAAAAACACGCATAACATGGTATTTCCATGCCAGTTTTTACTAACTTTGTGAATTATTGCTGAAATCCATGACTTAATCCTTTCAGCCTGTGGTTGACCACAGGAAGCTGGAGCCTTGGCAGTGAAACCACAGATGGGCCTGTGTGGCAGCAGCTAGGAGCACAAGGAGCTCTGGTTGCTTGCTCTGGATCCAGGGGGAGCCAGTCATGCAAATGAGTTTCAAATTACCCAGTGGTCATAGCACACACACACACACACACACACACACACACACACACACACACACACACACAAAGACGCTTTTCTTCGTTCATGCTGGGCTCCTCTAGCCAAAAATAGGCCTGGATTTCAAGCGTGTTCATGAGTGCCATTTAGGCCAAGCTCATTAGCTGGAAACGGAAGCCCCTCCCGTAGGCTACCCAGGTCTCTGTAGTGTGATAAAGAAGGAGACTGAGCTTTGGGGCCATGGGGCATGTGAGCCTGGCTTTTGGGAGCCGTTAGTATGAAGATCGGAAGAGGAAAACCACACTAAGGGATAGAGGGGCATGTTTTTGTCCACATCTGGGCAGGAAGCGGCAGAGTCAGAAATCACACCCAGGCCCTATGACTGAGTGTCCTCACCTTGCAGTGACAGTCCCCTTTGTAGCTGTTCTTCTACTCCTGCTCCAGCAGAGGGCAGGCAGCCTGGTATGTGGTGAGGGCTTCCGCTCTCATGGGTCCTTGTTCATTTCAACAGGGACTTCGTGGACCACCTGGGTTACCTGGCCCCTTAGGAACCAAGGTAAGTGCTTGTCCCAGCAAATTGGAGATGGTATGTATGGCACTTGGAGAGTGGGGACCTTCTAATTATATGCATCTCTGGTCACCTCAGCCACTCCCACATTTCTCTTTCTGAGACTCCTGATGTCCACAGCAGGGCTTCATACAGGCTAATTAAATGAGCTTCAGACAAGCTAATTAAAACACGCTGCTGGCTTTCACCTGGCCAAGCCACGGTCCAAGTCTTCTCTTATTACTGGTGAAATTTGGATAGTAGATGATCCCCAAACTTTAACATAATTCTGATAGGAATCTAGGTGTCTGGTGTGTGTGTGGGGGGCAGGGGGCACTGGTCTAAACAGCCCAGCACTCTCTCAACACTGCCCTCTTTCCCCAGGCCGTGGCATAAACGGTGGGGAAGGGGAGGGAAGAAGATGCCGGGAGAATTTTATGGGCCAGCGCTGGAAATCGGTTCCTATGTCCACCCACTAAATTCTAGTGGCATTCATGACAAAGGAAGGCCAGAGAATGTCACCTAGTTGGGCACCAAAGAGGAAGAAGGAAATGGATGAATACCAGCCAAACTCTCCCTCAATTCATCAGCAACCATGGGCCTACGAAGGCAATATCCCCCTGAGCAAGCAGGGGATTGCCCCAAGGTCTTTCTGTACGGATCCTTCATTCATTTTTCAAGCTTGCCTGGATGACCAGTGCCTTATTATTTCAACTGTAGCACATCTATAGGGTGGACTGTAGGACATTCCTGGGTCTCTGCGAGCTCATGGCTTGGGGAATGTACGGATGTGTAAACTGCAAAAGCAGGCAGGTGTTGGAGACGGGGTTGTGAGGCCCGAGTAGTTTAGAGAGGCTCTTTCTTTCTTTCTTTCTCTCTCTCTCTCTCTCTCTCTCTCTCTCTTTCTTTCAATTCTTTGTGTCTTTCACATTGTATCTCTTGATCCCACTCATCTCCCCATCCCTTCATATCCACCCTCTGCTCTTGCAACCTCCCCTTCCCCCCAGTAAAATAAAATTTAAGAGAATAAAAAAAGAGAGAAAATTTCATCACGCAAGCTGTAATGTGGCACAGTGAGTCACACCATATATCCTTTTTGTCCATATAGCCTTACTGAAGCTGTTGAAGGGCGTGGATAGCTCTCCTACTCCAATGACCTCAGGGCCAGCTCTCCCAACTGCCACAGGCAGCCAGGAGCAGGGGTGGGGGTGGTTCTCTCCCTTGCCCACACCACCATATGGCAGATGAGGGGTGGGGTCAGATCCTCCGAGCTCACCCTCCAGTTCACCCGAACCCCTGTCAATAGGGTCAACTCTACTGTGCAGCTAAGGCCAAGTGCTGGGCCTCTTTCCTGAGCGCTGCAACCGGTAAGGCGGAGGTACCTTCTCTCCCTCACCCATGCTGCCTCATAATGGACAAGTAGTGGGGAGAGTTCTCCCAGGCTCAGACCTTTGAGGCTGGCTGACTTGCCCCTATCTACAGGGTCAGCTTCATTGTGCTGCCCAGGTGGGTTGTAGGGCCTGCTCTCCAGAGTGCTGCAGCTGGTGGTGGGGGGGCGGGACAACACAGAGAGACCCTTAACCTGGTTTGGTTGTGAGTGGCTACTTGGAGAGTGAGGCCCTTGTCCTCCTTTGAAACTGCATGTGGCAGCTGGTGTGGGAAGAAGCAAGTGCTGCTGTAGGCCTTGGCTAGAGGGTTGAACACGGAGGGGACACTGAGGGATGGGGTGCAGCAAATTTAACTATAGCCATGCCCACACACAGTGAGAATTACGACACCAACTCAGATGGACTTGAGAGGATGTGGGCCAGAGTCACTCACTGATGTTGGGATCAGATGCTCGGATATTTGGCTTTAATGGGACATGCATATTTAAATTGCATAAAGATGTTATTACAAAATTACTTCTTACCACTTGTGCCTACTTATAAAAACAGTTTCTTTAAAAGGAACTTCTTGCCAGTAATGCAAGAATTTAAGAGGCAGAGATAGGATTAGAAGAATTTAGGGTCTGAGGCTAGACTGGGTCATTAGGTTGGGTCCAGACTACCCTGGGCTACAGGATCTCTCTCAATGAAAAAAAACCACCCTGAAAACATGGAGAACATATTCTCATGTATCTTCCACACCATGGTTTGTTGTTCCCCCAGTCACCCTGAGCCAGCTATCACTTTCTGAAGCACACTGCCTCCAATCCCAGATGGTATCTTAAGCTTCCATATATGCTGCAGTGACTGGCAGTTTTATTCCCAGCCCTAGGGTCCACCACCTGATAGGAGACCATTACCATTTTTTTCCTTTGATTTTACAACTTTTGGGATCTTAGCAAAAAATAAACAAGGAAACAAACAAAAACCCTACAGAGTGAATTGAATTTAAAATTACGTGTGAAAAGTTCACCAAACTAATTTCTAGCATAAGGAAGTTTGAGGTGTTGAGGCTCTATAGATGTTGCCAGTAGCAAACGTAGGTCTCAGCTTCATAATTTCCTCCTAGTCAAGCAGGTTATCTCTGTAACTATCCTAAACCTTCAGTAATCGAGATTGTAGTATACTAGTTTGCTTGCAGTATGGTAATTTGATTGCCTTACCAATGATCAAGCATTTCTCTAAATGGGGGAATTATCTATATGGTAGGGGTAAATGTACATCATCTGCATATTTTCTGGGGCAGTGCAGCACTGTCTAAGGGAGTCTCTCTGCCATTGCTGAGTCCTGTCCAGATTCTCCTTCAGTGCCCAAGCATTCCGACCCTTCCGTCCTAAGAAGGACCTTTAGGCCCCAGAGGACACTGGTAACCTTTTAGAAGCAAAAACAGGGTATCCGAAGTGGCCGAGAAGTAAATGGCTTGACTTGACTCATTTTCTACCATAATCACATATAACCTTTATCTAACAGTAGGAGGCATTTGATTCCTTTTATTCTGATTTGTATCTTAGGATCTTAACAATAGAGCCATAAAACACATTTTCTTTCTTCTAGGAAGAGTGTGTGTGTGCGGGGGGCGGGGGGGGGGGAGGAGGTTATGTTACCATATCCATAAGAAATAGTTCCCTACTATAGGGCTTGCCACCAATATCTGTGCAATGCATCTGTATCCTGTGGTTTCAGCTTTCCTGCTGCAGCAGGGTGGTGTTGAGCTAGGTAGCCTGTATCTGATCTATGCACACACTGTAGCTTGTTGGAGAAGTCTTGTGGGAACCAGTGAAAGCATCAACCACTGTAGAAGGTGGGCTCAGACTCCTGACCCAGTGTAGCTGAGTATTTTCAGCACCATGGGTGCTCAGGCTAAGTCATGCTGTCCCTGCACCAACCATTCCCCTTAAATGTCCACTCATCACACTGTTGATGTACAAATGTGGAAGGTACTGTGTTTGAGGAATAAAGGTTCCCACTTTGAAGGCATTTAGAAAGTAAGTCGAAATTCAAGGACCTCTTTATTTGGAAATGTATTGCTCAGGGGGATCATAGAGGAGGGGATGCAAGGGAGAAGGGAAGCAGAGAGATGGAGAGAGATCTTCAGCCCTGTCCCAGGTATGGAGAAGGCATACCTCATGGGATTAATGGAGGCAGCGATCTAGAAGTTTCCTTCAGCACATCTCAGTGCATCCTGGTTGGTGGTAAAAAGGCAACTCAGTGAGGAACGCTTGCTTCCTGCAAAGTGAGCATGTTTGGACTTTATAGGGAACTTATTGTGAATTCCAGCTCAACTGTCTACAAGATAGAAAGCAAATGGCTTTAGCTTTCTGAGACTGTTACTTTCCTGTTTGAAGAAGTAAAGAATATTTGACACTAAAAGCGCTCCTTGGGGGAGAAATGATCTCATGTCACAGAGCTGTTGTTCGATAACTTCTTTTTGCAGAACCCCAAGCTTTTTCACATATTCCTCTCTGGAGTGTGGGTCCCAGATGCTAGTGGGCTTTGTTCCCTCTTAGCCACGGGTCCTCTTGCTCTCGGTGACAGAATGCTAGGTTTATTTTTGTGTCCTTTGGGGGCCATTTTCTGAAAGTGTCCTTTCATTAAGCTGGGAAATGGTTTCTTCAGGGAATTTTTAACATCACAATAGTCTATAGGCACAGATGGGGCCAGACCTGGCCATTGTGCAGAAAAATCAATCATGGACTCACTGCTGCTAAGTTGGGTCAGAATATGCTAAGCATGGTCTATCCTCTGGGGTATAGGAGAGAAGCTTATTTTGGGGAAGGCAGAATTCAGTGTCTGACACAGTGCAGCTGATGAAGAGTGCTTGTTCTCACACCCAGGCAGAGGACATTAAAGCCAATATCTGGCTTTATGGCAGACACTTGGTGCGTAGATACATAGATATCTACATTTGAGATATGTGGTGGCAAATTTTATTGAATAGGCAAATGAATAGGGAGTCTACTTTCATGCTGTTTACAGGAAAGCCAGAGGTGAGATGGACACATGGATAACTGACAGTGGGAAGACTAATGGAGATGTATGCAAATAGCTAAAGTCTAACAGATGACAGCCAGAGAGGGAAAGCTGAGACAGCTCTGCAGAGAGGGTATGACTGGACCAAGCCAGTGACTGGGTCTGTGTTTTGGGGAGCTTGGGTTATACAAGTTTAAGCATGTTCTCAGAGGCAATGGCATGTACAGGAAACGGGTGTCTCTGTTACTTTGCTACTGTTGTGGTAGAATAATACTACAAAAAGCAAGTCACAAAAGATAGACGTGCAGTTGCAGAGCGGATTGAGTCTATTATCGGGAAGGCATGGCATCCAGAGTGTGGGGTAGAGTGATCACATTTTAACCATACGGAGGAAGCATTACACTAGGCTCAAGGAAAGAGAGGTTGGGGTATAAACCCAGCTGGAAGTAAAGAGATTAGATTGTATCCATATGCAAGAAGCAGGATGCAGAGGGTAAGGGGAGAGGAGTGGGGAGGGAGTAAAAACAGGAAGTGGGGACCATCTATAAAACCTCAACCCCATTCCCACCCAAATACTTTCTCCAGGAGCACTGCACTTCCTCAAGTTTCTGTGACCTTCCCTAACAGTGCCACCAACTGGGGACCAAATGTTCCAATGCATGAGCCAGTAGAGGGCATTTCTTATCCAGACCATTACAAAGGGGGTATAAACATCAGCGTGTAAGAACACAGATTCATAGTGTAACTTGTCATTTGAGGGTCAGGGTTCCTGATGTACGTGGAATGTAGCATTGAGAAGGGAACAGAGGTAGCTCCAGCAGGGAAGTCTGCATCAGTCACTTCAAAGCAAACCCAAGGTTTAGAAGGAACGGTTCATTCGACTTTATATGTGTCCATCTGATTTTTCTTTCTGCTAACTTTCAGTAAAATGGTCACACTATAACTGGAGTACTTGGTGTGTCTCTCAACTTCGTAGTCACTTCCCTTCGAGATGATTGCACAGAAGATGCAGAGGATCTTGGCAGAATCTTAATATTTTATTGATGAAAGTCGTAAGGTGCAGAAACACCATGAGGCCTTCCCAGGATTATAGTAGGGGCCTGACATTATCCTGGGGCCAAACCAAGAAACACTCAACTGTGCCTGAGATAGTCCTACCTGGATCTCCACTCTTGTAAAGAGCCATTGGCAGATGAGCCATGGGTCAGGTTTGCCCTTGGTTTTTTGTTTTGTTTTTTTAAATTTGTCTTCTTGCACCCCTTCCTATACTTCTTAACCAGATTTTCTAGATCCAAAGCATGTTACACTTCCAAAGCCTAGCCATACCACATAATATAAAGAAATGGAATGCACTAAATAGGAATTTGAAGGGAAATTAGGAAAGATCTAGTAGAATAGTTGCGGTTGGGGCAATGGCTGATCTGTTTCTCGGGGATCACCAACAGCTGGTGGCACAGCCAGGTTGGGCTTGGGAGGACAAGGAAGGGAAATAGCAGGCATTAAGGGGGCTTAATAAGGGATTTGGGTTTGGATTTTTACTTTTTTTTGTAAGGACTTTGTAAGTTTCGTTCTTCCCATCTTCATGACTGATATTCCTCTTCAGGACTTAGCATTAAATACTGACAGTCAGCAGGCATCGTGACTGAGTTGCAAGTGGGGATTAGAGCCTAGATCTCGGCTTACAGCGGACACGCAATGAGTGTTGGCTGAGTGAAGTTCTGTCGTCATCACGGCAGCAGGAAAAGCAAATCACCTTAGCAGTATGGCTTTTCTTCTTTATCTTTGAATAATGTCATCCTCCCACTTACCCCTCTCCAGATCTCCTTGGGCTTCCCAGTACATCTCCCTCCCAACTTCATGTTCTTTTTTTTGTTGTTGTTGTTGTTTTGGAAAGAAAAATAACCCACTGAAAGCAACTTTGGCTTCCTGTATGGATGTGTAAGCGGGGCTCTGCACCAGGGATGGGCGCCCTGCCAGCTGTTTTCAGAGATGCTTTTAATACTGAGGGCAGTTGTTAACTGCAGAGACTCAATTTGCTAGGAATAGATGGACGTAGATATCACCTCTAGAAAAGACATCCATACTACCCTCTGACACACAAGGCTCAGGAAACACTGAGAAGCAGGAATAGCCATTATGGACAAAAATATAGCTTATTTATTATCTATCTCTGATGCTTAAAAACATAATGTTAATATTTCTTAGAGTCAGCTTTCTGATTGTAGTCCCTTTGGCTCTTTTCTGGGCTGGTTGACTTCTCCCAGGGATATTAAGTGGTCTGAGCAAGGACACCTGCCACTGCTTTGTCAGACTGGAGGGATAGAGCAATCCCTTATGTAATAGTACCGTGTTTGTTGAATTTGGATTGGGAGAAACAGTCCTAGGCATATCGCATTCCTGATGTTGCCTGTTGTGTTGGGGAGGCACGGCGAACAGGGTCATTAGCAACTAGGTATCCCAAATCTGAACATTTTTGCAAAGTGTGGCTATCCAAGACTGTGTCAGCACCAATTAGGATTGCTGCCCACGCAGAGCCAGCCTTGGTCAGAGATGCTTCTTTGTCTGCCACTGAGGGAATTAAAACACCAGTGACTGGAACCTCTGCTTCCTCCTATGGGAAACAGCAGTCTTTTACTCCTTTCTTCTCCCATCAAGTCCGGAATGTCACACATGTCACACGGCGAAAACAGCAGCAAAAGCAGCAGTTGGCTTGTGCGGGCTGAGTGACAGGGCCACCATGCGTTCTCTTTGTGCTTAACTCTTTCAAGCAGCATGCTACCAGGCTGACTCAGCTGTTCCTGTGTGCCACTCTGGTAGGTGAGGACACATGCTCAGGGCACTTGTCATAAGTCAGCAGTTCCTAAGTGCCGAAGCCACAATTTAAAGTTGAGCCTCCAGTACCCAAATCCATCCTTTTAACCACATTTCTGGAAGCTTTGGTCTTAACTAGAGTTATAGTTGAGGCTCCTTCTCCCACCCCCGGAAGAACTACTCATGAAGTATAGGTATGGGGAAAGCTTTGAAACATTGATGTGTTTATTTTCTGATGATGTGGGGTCTGAGTTGAAATGTGGGTGCACGTCTGCTTAGGATGAGGGTGTGACGAGCGTGGGGGGAAGCACCATAGCTAGGTGGTCTGCACTTGGGGAATATACATAGTTTTCTAATCGCAGTTGGGGGCGTGTTGAATTTGGGGCTACTTTGAGTGGTATGTGTTCACAATCATTGGGCTCTGGTTCATGTAATGCTGGACCAGGAGGGGAAGACTGGCTCCTTTAGTGCATCACAGAATGGAGCATGAAGGATGGAGGTGGGTGAGGAGCTGATGGAGCGGCGGTCAGGATTCTGTGGGAAGCATAATTATTCCTGTACATTCTTCCTGATCTTGTCAGCACTAACCTGTTCATCTTCTCTTTCTGTCTCCCTAGGGTGACCGAGGAACACCTGGGATCCCTGGCTCTCCCGGCAGCCGTGGCGACCCAGGCATTGGGGTTGCTGGACCGCCCGTGAGTCCTTGTTCAGCTAATGTCCTTGTTCTCAGGTCCCACACTGCAGATTCCTGCTGGCTCCCTTGGGAGTCTGCAGCGTAGGTTCCTGTAGAGACAGAGTCCTGTTTCAGCTGATGTGGCAGCAGGGTCTGCATCCTTGGGTCCATTGAATGCAGGGTTTGTATACATGGCTGCAGTTGGTGCAAAACTTGTAGTACTTCTAATGGGAATAAGAAGAATACAACTTTTGGACCAACGCCTGGGGTATGATTCAAAAATAGGGCAACAAATCAACAAATCTCTCCACTTTTGTATTTGTTCTTCATAATTCCATTACATGCATATGAAGTACATATAATATACTTGGTCACCATTTCCTTTGTTTCTTCCCTCCTTCCACTGAAGCCCTTCTTCCCACCAAGTTGTTCTATTTCCGTGGCTCTTACTTATTGCCAACTGAATATAATTAAGGGCGCCTGTGTGAACACAGCTGTGGGCTTTTTTTTTTACTTAAACAAGGGCACTACACAAGGGACTGCCACTGAGCAGTGTGGTTTCTTTCCCCAGCAAGTGTCCATAGCGCTCCTCAGGGTTGGGTGGGGTCTTTTTAGTCCTGCCCTTTTCTATTATGCAGTGTTGTTGTGTCCAGCATTGTGCAGGTGGTTACTGCTGTTGTAATTTCACCCAGTGTAAGATCCACGGAGCTGGTAGCTCTACTGTCTCTGAGTTACACAGGCTCCTCCATGTTCTCAGCCAATGGAGGTTCGCTCTCTCTGTCCTCAGCCAGGCATCCCCTGTGGAAGACACACTTTGCCTGTAGGATACATGATGTTGAAGTTTAGACTTGTTTTCGGTGAAGAACTAGATTTCTGTTGTTGGGATTGGAATCAATGTTTTGTGTCTTTTCACCGTCACAGAAATGTGTCTTGTCTTCTCCCCATGGCTGAATGGTAGCTTTCAGAACTTAAGGACAACTTTCAGTCTGAGGCTTTCTCTTCTCCCATCAGCTCTCTTCTTTTCTAAAGGCAGAATATTGATTCAGCTTCAACCACATCTTCTTTCTTGACAGTCAGCCATGTCTTACTATTACTTGAGAGAAACTCAAATACTCAGCTATGCCTAAGAATAGCTCAACTACCCACATATAATTATTATTGTAAGCCATGTGTCCAGTCTAACTTCACCCCTGCTAAACATAACAAAACAGCACATGGCGTTGTCTCCACTTTTTCCACATTTGAGAAATGCAGACCACAACCAAAAAGATCTCAGTATCTTTCTTTTCATTATTTTATGGAGAATTTCATATAGAGTTCTGTATTCACATCATCTCCTCCACCCAACTCCTCCTGTGTCCATTTCTCACTCCTTAGCATATTCAGTGTGTGTTTGTAAATACACCCTGCTGAATTCAGGTAGTGTTGCTTGTGTGTTTACATGCTTAGGGCTGACTATTTGGTATTAGATAGCTATTAATTGCCTTTATTTCTTCATTTAGGGCTGGAGTTTGTAACATTTCCCCTATCCACAATATTGTTGAGATTTCCTGGGTGCAAATTCCCTACCATATACAGAAGACACACTCTTCCAGTAGACATCTTGATCCTTAGACTCTTGGAATCTTTCCTCCCCCGTCTTCTACAATGTTCTCAGAGCCTTTGGGGTAAAGAGTCATATTGTTGATGTGTCAGTTAAGGTCGGACACCCCATTGTCAGTGATCTCTGCATTTTGACCAGTTATAGATTTCTAGAATGTTTTTTGCTGCAAAATGACATTTCTTTGTTGTGGGTTGAGAGCTACATTTATCTGATGGAGGAGTGTCTATGTGTTACTTTCATTATTAATAAAGAAAACTTCCTTGGCCCTTTAAGAGACAGAAAATTAGGTAGGTGGAGTAGACAGAACAGAATTGTGGGAACAAGGAAGTAGAGTGGGGGAGACGCTTCAGGCAGTCGCCATAGTGAGTCTCCATGCTGCTCCTCTCCGAGATGGACGCAGGTTAAGATCTCTCCTGGTAAGCCACACCTCGTGGTGCTACCCAGATTACTAAATATGGGTTAAAGAAAGATGTGAGAATTAGCCAATAAGAGGCTACAGATAATGGGCCAGGCAGTGTTTAAAAGAATACAGTTTCCGTGTAATTATTTCGGGTGTAAAGTTAGCCGCGGCCGGGTGGCGGGACGCAGCCCCGCCGATTCTCACTACATTTATCTGTGGGCATAAGAATAAATATTTAAATGTGGTAGAAATTCTACTGGCTGAGGATAGTGGCAATAGTGGGTTTTCTAGGGTCTGTGGCCTTACCACTCTGCATAGTTGGCTACATTTACAGTACCAAGCATAAATTATCTCTTTTTTGAGCAGCCTTTAAGTCAAATTAGACTGCATTTGTTTACTCCAAGGATGTAAGTGGCACTATTGTGTTTTGGGGGCTATCTTGTTATGTTGGTATCATTGTTATTGTTCATAGGCCAAGTAACATAATGTTTTATACATAACTCCCAAAGAAAAAGAAGAGGGATCTAATTTATTATCTGTAATATCACACAAAATAAAAGTTTCCTTTGTTTTTGTCTGTAGCCTCCATGCAACTGAGTCAGGTTAGGGTTCCCTCCTCACATATGGTTCTCTGTTCTTCCACTCTCCCACAGGCCTGAGGGCCTCCCCACTGGAAAAGATCATCTGCTTCTGCCTCCTACCAGCAATGGGGACTCCTTCAAGGTGTCAGAATTGCAGGGGACCTCTCGGTCTTCCTAGGTGCCACAGACACTGTGGCAGGAGCAAATGAATTCCCTTATGGGAGCCCTGTCTGGTTTGTTTTCTTTCACGGGAAATTTCAGCTAGAATTTCTGACAATCAACACCCTCCATTTCATCCATTGTATTCTCTGTCTTAGACTTTTATTTATTTTAGAGTCTAGTAATTCAAAGGAACAAAGATAAAAAAGCAGTAGCCCAGACTTCTTCTTGTTTCCTAAATCCTCCTCTCAGAAGGGCCCCTTTCCCTAGAATTAGGAGTTTGACCATCTGGATTTAACCCTTAGAACAGAAAATGTCATGTTGTGTGTCTGGGATGTGACTGTCCCCTTCTGTCTACTCCTCAGGGATACACTCCATTAAGCTCATCTTTCAACAGTTCATGCTGAATGCCTAGGGTGTGATTGTACCCTTGTGTCCTGTCCACTCTCCAAGGATACACTGCATCGAGCTCAGAGCAACAGAGCAACAGAGCAACAGAGGTGGCACAGTTCACCCCAAATCTAACTAGCAGAAATCACGATGAAATATCTTCCTGCCTAGCTGATTCCACAGGAAAAATAATTTGCTAACTGCAGCCAAGAAAGAGGCTGTAAATCAACTCTTTAGTGTATTTCTACCACTTGGGCTTATTAAAAGCTTCCTGGCTGATGAAACCTTATTGCATTGCCATAAATCTCATTGGCCAGCAGCCTAGGCTGGTGATGGCCCAAGGAGCTGCATGGGAGTTCAAGGACTTGCTGATAGCAGGTGCGGAAGGAAGGTGAGGAAGGATGTGTCGAGGTATTGGGGAACATGGATCTTTGCTGAGCAGCCCAATGTCTCTCTCTGTTCCATGCTGGGGTACAAAGGATCATATCCTGTACTCTATGCTTAGAGGAGATGAGTTTTCCTTCAGAGTTAAGGTAGGTCTCCAAAGCATGAATTTATTTGAGAAATGATTTCAGAAATCTACTCTTAGATGGTGGCAAAGTGAGTCAGAGATAGAATGAGAACCCAGGTAGAGTTTTTTATTGAGCAGGTGGGCACTATGGGCAACTAAGTCTCTACTGACTTCTGGGTGACTACATGGTACACTCCCAGGGACTCCTGCAAAAAGACCAAGGGGGCTGGAGTATTGATGTACCAATACCATAACTAGTGAGCTGCTCCCAGGAACCATCAGTCAGACCTTGGGCTTGAGTCCCACATGTCCCTCTTGCTAAAGAAGGCGTGGACAAAATCATGGAGTAGATTCTGTTGTAGGTTGCTCTCTGCCTCTTGCCTCATACAGAGCTTGTTCTTCAAGGCTTTGCTACCCTCTGTAAGAGAGCCAGGAGCTGGTTTGTTGACCCTTGCTCCATCAGCAGACAAGAGGCATTAAGGTGGTGCAGCTGCTTGAGATTTTAACTTCTTGCTATAGGACCGCCACAAACAAAATCTTCCTTTCATCTTCACGTTGTCTCTGATCTGCCTTTGGTAAGATTTAAGAGCTAAATCACAAGCACCTTCAGGCTTTGGGGAGATCAAAATGCTCATGGACTGGATACCAGGAGCTTTGTAAGGACATGACACTCACTGAGAGCCACATAACCCAAGACAGACTCTTTCCTACTCCATAGTCTTCCTGTGGACCAAGTATCATCAATTTCAGCAGCGCGGTCAGGGGAACTGGGCCAATGTGGCGTGATACTCTTGACAGTGGTATCTAGCCTTTTACCATTGCTTCTGTGATGTCATCGAACTCCTCTTTATTACTTTGGAGCCTTCAGATTATGGCAGTTAGCTGTAGGATACCTTGTCCAGTGAAGAAGCTCAATGTGCACACATACTGAGGCATCCTTATAGTCCTGCAACTGCTTGATAGTTTTAAGAGTGGCAGGAGGCCCAGAGTCAACTGATTTCAGGCAAGGAAGCGTTTTGAATGCACCACACAAATGTGTTCTGTGCATTCCTCTAGTTTCTCTGGAATAATATAAAAGTTATAGAGCGAGCAGCCTCTGAAATGTGAGTATTAGAGTCATGTTATCTACCATCACCTGCCTCTGGCTGGCAGTTTGAACAGAAGCCTCAGGTGAGGTCTTCCTCCTTTGTTCTCATGTAATCCTTTCAACAGCCTACCAAACCATCTTTGCTTGCCCGTGCGTGAGGAAGCAAACTTAAAGATATGAAGCCATTCCCCTGAAGGCAAATGGAGGATATGGGGAGCTGGCCTGAACAGTCAGCACTCTGAAAGCCGATGTCTCAGTGTCTCTTCTAGCAGGACAGAGGGGATGTGTCCACCCCATATGTCTGGCCTTCTGTGCTTCTTATGTGTTTTCATGTCCTTCATTGCTCCTGGACTTGACTTATGTAGCCATCCAAATGCTTTCTCTATTTATATATCTTATCTGTCTGATTTGATACCCTTTAGTTTTAGAAAGAGAGAATTAGGTTAGGTATTGTTGTAAGGAGCCACTTGTTCATTCCCATTTGCCCAGACTCCCAAACTAATCACTCAGAAACTATATCATTTAAATCACTGCTTGGCCTATTAGCTTTAGCTTCTTGTTGGCTAACTCTTACATCTTAATTTAACCCATTTCTATTAATCTGTATATCGCCATGTGGCTGTGGCTTACTGGATAAAGTTCCATCTGGCGTCTGTCTCTGGCAGGGCCATATGGCTTCTCCTGACTCCACCTTCTTTGTATGTATCTTTTCCAGCCTGGCTATATTCTGTTAAGCCATTGGCCAAAAGCAGCTTCTTTATTCATTAACCAATAAAAGCAACACATATACAGAAGGACTTCCCACACCATTTCCTTTTTTCTGTTTAAATTAAGAAGAAGGCTTTAACTATAACAGTAAAATTACATATAACAAGAGTTATCAAGGAAGAATTACAGTTACAATATTTGTATCTATTTTATCTTTTATCATAACTAAGGAAAATTATAACTATGTATTCTTCAACTCCACCAAAGACTCCAGAAGGATATAATATAATACCTAAGTTAATAGGAAGTGCATTTTAAGCAACTTCTAAAACTCTAGAATTGACAGAGGCATCTTGCTGCCTGGACAGTCATCCAAAGTTCTTCTGTACTGATGGGTCATCCATCTTCAGCCTACAGCCCCATAGTATCCAGCAGACTTTTCCACGAAGCAGGAAATTTCAAAGACAGTTCTGCCTGTATTGGCAGTTTTTCAGTCACTTTCTTCTGTATACTGCAAAATGTCTGACAGACTGAATCATGAAACAGTAACATAGAAGCATAGTCTCTCTTTAGGCAACTTCAGCAGTCATTTTTCTGTGCGTTCTACATGTCCAGTTCATACAGCATAGCATCAAGAAGTCAAGGCAAGAACAGTTTCTTGCCCAAATGGCTAACAAACTTCATAAGGAGCCTCTTTAATTCCCATCTTCCTCTTGAAGTAATTGGTGCTGCCAGGAATAGATGTGTCTCATTGTCATGAAAAGTCCTACGTTATTAAAATATTTTAAATGCCATATTATGAAGGTTTCTGAAAGATTTAAATAATACCTATCTAACTGAAATACTTCTCTATATATCTAGAAAACCTAACTAACATGACTACAAGCTTGACTATTATAGATGGTTATCTATTAACCTATATTTCTTAATTTACATTACATTTTTAAATGAGCTGCATAAATACCTTAATCAAGAGCATAAATATACATATAACAATATTGACCTAAAATTTGTATCAATAGACCAGGATCCATACCAATGCAAAGTATTCATATCTATATAATATCCCCCTTTAAATGTAAACAAACATTTATAAACAATATTTGGGAATTTGGGCATAGTTCTCTCCAAGCTGCTTTCTGTTTTTTGTTGGTCAAAGTAATTTTTGTGCGTGTTCACTGTGGCCTTTCAGGGGGTCATGGTCCATCAAACCACATTCGTCTGGAAGAAATCCACAGGTTCTCATCTTCTGTGGAAGCAAAAGAAGAACCTCTTCTCCAAAGTAACAAATCCTTAGACCTAAATTTCAGAATTACAATATCTTTAAAATATATGGGTTGATTTAGCTTAGCAGCCCATACAACAAAATTTCTCTTTGCACTTAGTTCCTTCACAGTCAAAAAATTCCAAGAAAACACAGTAATATACATAATCTAGAATCATTGTATATATTCCATCTTTATGTGGCTTATTTTTCTTACTCCATTACTTTTTCTACAAGTAATCTTTATTCCTTTAACCTATGAATGTCTGTACTCTGTCTCTTTAAAAAATTGTTTTTTTTAAAAAACATATAATTCTTTTTATAATTCTTTATACTCTTTTCTTCTCTCTCCCAAGCCTATGTACATTTTTAAAACACTGTGTCTCATTTAGAGGATTTTTTATGTCTGAATCTGCCTAATTGTGTATCTGTAATTATTTTCTGACCAGGACTGCTTCTTAAAATGCTAAGCAGGCATGCCTACGGCCAACATGGCCCTGCCTGCTTGCCCTGCCCAGTTCAACATGGTAGAAATCTGTTTATTGCTTCTGAGAGTCATTCTCTCTGCCCCAGATCCAGTGTCACATCACAGCAGGTCTGTGTTGCCATTAAGCAAGCTGTAGCACTCTGCTCACAAACCCCATTTAAATGCTCAGCCCCCTGAAAGAGCCAGAGTTTGTGCTTTTAGCATAGACCAGGAAGTCACTGTTTGGAAACTACACTTTTTTTTGTTACCGCTGAATCAAGAACACCCCTCTTAAAGGAGCTACAGCATGTCACCAGCAAGCAGAGTCCATCTGATAAAAAAAATGTGGCTAAACTTTGTCTAGAATTCCTTTCCAAGTCCCAGAATAATCACTCAGAAACTATATCATTTAAATCACTGCTTGGCTTATTAGCTCTAGATTCTTATTAGCTAACTCTTACATCTTAATTTAACCCATTTCTATTAATCTGTGTATCTCCATATGGCTGTGGCTTACTGGGTAAAGTTTCGTCTGGTGCCTGTCTCTGGAGGGGCTACATGGCTTCTCCTGACTCCACCTTCTTTCTCTGTTTATATCTTTTCCAGTCCAAAGTACTGAGTCAGTATTTTGAAGACTACCCTTCCCCAGGTGATCTCATAGTTAAAAAAGAAAGGAGCAGAAGCATATTTGCATATCCTGACCACCTGTCAGGATGGCACCGAGCTATCTTAACTTCAGAAAGGGGCCAGACAGTCACCTCCTGAGTTAGGAGGTGCAATTATGCCTGCTAGGCTCTCAAACTCTGACCCTCAGACAGTGGTGAATGGGCCCGCATTTCTCGGCCTCCACATCTCTGTCTGTCTTTTCTTATCCTCTTGATTCTCTCATTTTGAATCATGACCAGAAATACATACTTTTATCCCCTACATATTTTTAGACTGTATTTATGACAAATAAGAACTTTTAAAATGTTTAGTACAACTCCATCATCACACATGGAAAATGGAGTGCCAAGTATGGGGTTGCCACTTATCTCTTGCTTGTCTCTCTCGGTTGTTTTCTGTCTCTGAATCAAGAACCAATTGAGCCAATAGCAATTGCTCAATCTTTAAAAAGCGATCTCTGGCTGATTTATAGACTCCCCCTTTTCATTCTGTTACTTGTTTATAGAGGAAGTTGGATTATTCTTATTTTGGTCCATGGGGCTTGTTTTCGGCTTGCTAACAGGATTCGCTAATAAGATAGTTTAGCAGGAGCCGCCACCCCTGTGGCTCTCATTAGTCAGTACCCAGGTCCAGAGGTTTGATCAGACTCAGGTTTGATGGTTTTGGCAAGACTTCAGAGATGGCCTGTTGCACATCAGGAGGCACCTAGATGTCTGGTGGTTCTTTTTTTTTTTTCTGTGATGTTCACAACTTTTGATATCCAAAGCCCCATCAATTAATACATGAAGGGCTGCAAATTGGTGCGACGGCAGTTCTGTCAGTTGATTCTTCTGTCTTAATTAGCTGGACTGTTTCTCTGTAGAGGGACGTTCTCTCCTCTACAGCCCATCTGCAGAGCTCATATACCCAGTGCGAATGGAAACTCTGGGTGTCCCTCATGGAATGCTGTCACTAAATGTCTCCACAGAGAGTACTCATTAGACTTGCTTGAATATTTTTAAAGAATGCTCAAACTCAAAGATTTAAATGCAGTTTGTGTTTTCATATATCTTTTTGGCCCTCAAATTGTTTTTAGCTTATTCCCCAAAGAATATAGCTATGCAAGTTGACCCTAAGTCCTTTGATACAAGCCTAGCTGTCTTTGGTTTGTCATGTTTGTGCTGTTAACTAAGATGACTTTTGAACATGCACATCATACATGAGTTGCCCTTCTAATCACTGTGACCAACCAAAACAATGCCGAAGGAAAAATGATATTCTTTGCTAGGCTCACCATTTGGGAGATACAATTCATCATGGATGTTTATGCATAGCTGTGGGGTTGGCTCACAGCTGAAACAGCAGGAACAGGAGATACCTGCTTGTGTTTTGCTGGCAACTAGGGACTGTAGTTTAGGTGGGAATCAATCCTAGGCTATAACCCTTGGATTCTTACAGCAACTACCTTCTTCCTCCAGGTAGACTCCACCTCACTAATGTATCAGCTCTTGACCAGATAGCATCATCATCTCAGGACCAATTGTTGAGATGTGCACTCCCGGGACCATCTCACACTCAAACCATAACAGAGTACTTAGTCTTACAAAAAGATGCTTAGAAAGAACTAGGAAGGAAATGATTATGCAGTCCTCTTCTACGGCCCTTTGTTGCAAGGAGGGTCCAGTTGTTTGTCCTGGCCACCTGGCTGCTCAGCCCCAAAATAACCACATAGAAATTGTATTAATTAAATTACTGTTTTACCCATTAGCTCTAAACTTATTATTGGCTAACTCTTACATCTTAATTTAACCCATTTCTATTAATCTGTGTATCACTACGAGGTCATGGCCAACAGCAAAGTTTCAGCATGTCTGACTCTGGTGGCGGTTCCATGGTGTCCCTCCGATTCCTCTCCTTTCCCATCTTTCCATTTTGTTTTCCCCACCTAGCTCTGTTCCCTGATAACTCTGCTGTAGGCCCAAAGTAGTTCCTTTATTAACCAATGAAAGCAACTCATAGACAGAAGGACCTCCTACACCAGCCATTAAAAATATTATAATTGATTTTCTAAAAAAGTAATATTTGTATACATTATATTTTGATCATATTCATCTCTCCCTCTTACTCCTCCCAGATACATCTCTAAATCTATCTCAAATCCATCTCCTCTTTTAAAAATAATTTTTATAGTCTACTGATTCCAGTTGTGCTACCCATTTACTCAGGTGTGGGACTCTCCATTAGAGTGTAATTGATCTCCCATGAGCCACACCCTTGAAAAATACTGACTTTACCTCTGCTTCTCCTGGCATGGAGAACAAATTTGGAAAGTCCCCTCCTTTGCACACTTCTGAACGCCTTTAGCTAGTCTTCCTTGTGTGTGGATAAGGATTCAGTCATTACTGAGTGCTGTGAAAGTTTGAGAAATGGATAAGAACTCATCAGTGCTTAAATGATGCTGTTCACATTCCAGTGGTGTTTATTAGCTGGAATACCTCTGCCTAGAAAATTGCTTGCTCTCGGATGATCATAGCCCAGTTTACAGTGTCCACAGAAAGAGTGTAGAAACGCTGCATCTGTGGGAATCATTTGCTCATGTTCTACTCAATAGCAGCCTGCAGTGTTGTGGTGTAGACCCTGCCATACAAAGCCTGTGATATGTTCTCCATAAAAAAGCAGATAAATGTGTTTTTTTAATGATCCATTAAATGTCTGAATTGTCGTTGTTTATTTGCCTTTGTTTGGTGTGTGTTCCAAACATCCTGATCTAAAGAGCCCTTGTTCTCATTTCCTGCCCTACAAAGCTCCAAGAACTATCCCCACCCACCCACCCAAAAGATCTACTGTCCTCGGGGCTCTGCCTCTCTAGTGTCTCTTTGGATATCTGCTTCCCTTGGTGCTCCACAGTGTACTTGCAATGATGCTCTTTGACTGTATGGCTGCTCAGGGACATAAACAATAGGGGATCTGGGCACTTTATCACAATACAGCGACAATGGCCTTTATGTGGAAGCTCTTCTCCATCTTGGGGATACTTAACCATGTTCTGGGAGTTGCTACATCCAGCAAAATGCAGGGCATGTTGATCTTAGGACAGAGGCACCACTAACTCCACTGTGCAAGGCCTTCCCAAATGTGAGTCTAGATACCAAGGCATGTCAGCCTTCCATTCGGAAACACCAGTCTGCTAGTAGGCTCAGGACACAGGCTGATCTGTTCCTGGGAAACCGAGAACTGCTCATTGATAAATTAAAATCTGGCCCAGGCAGGAATAACCAGTGCCTATCCAAGGGTGTGTAAGGTGGGAAACCCTGGGCACACCAGAGGTATGGGGAAGTGGTGGAACAGGACTGAGGAGCCATGTGGGACTAACAGTGGGTGCTGTGTTGCACTTTTTCAAGGAAGAATAGATGAAATTTGGCTTAGCAATGAGCTTTACGAAACAGTGGTGCATGTCTCTAGTCCCAGGACTTGGGAAGTGGAGGCAAAATGATCAAGTGTTAAAGGTTTTCCTTACCTACTTAGTGTTTGAAGCAGCCTTGGCTCCATGAGGCCCTGTTTTATTTTTGTTTTTAAATGATGTCCACAGCATATTTAAATGTTGAAATGAGCCTTCCTATTTTATTTGCTAATCTGTTTGTTCTTTTCTTAGGGCCCTTCGGGACGACCGGGAGACAAAGGACCCCCGGTATAGTATGCTTTAAAGGGAGGACTGTCAACACAGTTCTAAATTAGGGACAATCAAAAGTTACTAG
Organism: Arvicola amphibius; assembly: GCF_903992535.2. Taxonomy (NCBI): domain Eukaryota; kingdom Metazoa; phylum Chordata; class Mammalia; order Rodentia; family Cricetidae; genus Arvicola; species Arvicola amphibius. The sequence goes on along the minus strand of NC_052055.2, from coordinate 31,097,351 downwards.
AAATGCTTCACACTAGGCAGACTCTCCAAAATACGAGCATAGACTTGTGGGACATATGGGGAGGAAGGGAGTGGTGAGATCATTTAAACCAGCATAACTCTTTCATATTTGGACATACTGAGACTGGCTCACCTCTTAGCATCTCTCCACTACGTAAGTAGAGCCCCAGTTTAGGGAATTTAATCAAATAGCCAGAACTTTTCTTTTAATTCTAGCTTTACCAAGACTCAGAGCCAAGAAATGAGAGAGTTTCTCTTGATTTGTAAGATGGAGGCAGAAATACCTATGAGCTATTGTGGAAGTTCGTTGGGCTGATTTGATGCTAATGCACCAGAAGAGCTGCCAGGGTCCGTCTGTTCTCAGAAGCAGCCACAATTGTTGGCTGCCACTTACAAGCACTCATTGAATGTTGGTTGGTGTGTCTTCCATTCCTAAGTCACCTCGTGAGCAGAGGAGCTGCGTGTCAACAACTGGGCTGATACCCAGCCTTTGGCTCTGGGCACATATTTTAAAGTAATGTTTCACTCATGGTTTCTGATTAAGGAGGGCAGGGAGTCCTGGGCCTATGTTGCTAGATGAAGAGACAGAGGGGCTCAGAGCAATTGAGGTTCAAGACGATGATGGAGGCGGGTCTTCTATCAATCTGTTGATTTCATTGGTTAATTAATAAAGAAAACTGCTTGGCCTAATAGGTTAGGACATAGGTGGGTGGAGTAGACAGAACAGGAAGAAGGAAGTGAGGTAGATGGCTCAGTCAGATGCTACGCCTCTCCTAAGTTAGACAGACTGCCATGCCTCTCCTCAGGGAGAGAGACGCGATGAAGCTCCAGCCCAAGATGGACGTAAGCTAGAAACTTCCCGGTAAGGCACCACTTCGTGGTGCTACACAGATTATTAGATATGGGTTAGTCAAGATGTGAGAAAGAGGCTGAAAATAATGGGCTATGCAGTGTTTAAAAGAATACAATTTGTGTGTTGTTATTTCGGGGCATAAGCTAGCCGGCAGCCGGGAGCCGGGTGGGATGAAAAGCAGGCCTGCCCGCCGAGCTCCACACTACAGCCGGTCTTCCCTCATCACTTAGCTTGATTATGATAACCCCACAGGCATGTCCAGAGGCTCATCTCTGAGGTGATTGTAGGTTCTGTTGACAGTTCACACCAACTGTGGCTTCCTACAGCAGGTCATTTGTGTAGTCATAACCAACGATTGTCAGACAGAGGTGAATCCTGACTTCTCCCAGTCAGAGCCTGTCTTCTCTTCTGTTCCATCAGGGATCTCGCGGTTTACCGGGATTCCCCGGCCCCCAGGGACCAGCTGGCCAGGATGTAAGTAAGAGGAAAGCCATGGGCTTAGAGAATGATTAGAGTCTCCCCTGTGAACTCACTTCCCATCTCCTGGCCTCCCTTTTCCACATGGCTAGCACCAAATCCTTGCTCAGTCAAGGATTTCTGTGAAGCCCCAGGATTCATATTTATTTTATTTTCTGTCAATTATGGCTTTTTGCATACTATTGATTTTCTTTCTTAAGCCTTTGTATCATGTTTCAGAACCCTAGATACTCCTGGGTCTCCAGACACTGTCTCTTATTTCTTGCTCACTACCTTATGAATACATCCTGATTCTTCCATGAACAACTTCCTGGCCCTGTTCTGGCCTCCCCTCCTTAAGGGAATTACAGAGACTCAGCTGAGGTCCCCTGGGAAAAAACCCCTTTATGACAATGCAGCAGTCAAAAGTCTTCATCTCTTGGCCTTTGATCAGATAGCTCTGAACCGCCTGGGTCTTCAGTGTCTGTAGGTCCCTGATACTCAGTAGCATGCCTGGCACCAGAGCCGTTCTGTTTGCACTCACTGGCAAGATGAACAAATGGCAGCTATGAGTTTTTATAGGACAAAGATGCATGGCCCCAGTAAGCGGAGGTACTCAGTGCTTATCTCCTTCCCTTGCTTGTACCTCTTTAGTCCCCATTCAGGGGCAGTCCGGCCTTCTTCCCTTCCTTGGGTCCTGCACCAGAAAAGAAAACCCCTCTAGGTCTTGTTTCCCAACATTCATATTTAACCGCTTTATAGCCAGTCACCAATGAAAACATTTTCTCTCAAAGCTACTTGCCCCTAGTCCTTTTATTTGGAATAAAAGATTAAGACAGATTTGTGTGTGAATGTGCACAAGGTGGTTTTAGTCTGGGGTTCTCAATGGGACCTACAGAAAGCCTTACTTTGCCCTGTACACTTACTACTGTCACTTGGAAGGTCAACCAGGGCCCATTTTCAAAGTTGGGTGAATTCCTCCCCAGCTAAGTTACAGTTGGCAGAGACTGAGTTTGCTGGAGGGGTGTATAGAGTATATAGAGATTATCACCGTAGTGATGGCTTTCTTTTCTCTCTTAGGGTGCACCAGGAAATCCAGGAGAAAGAGGGCCTCCTGGAAAACCAGTATGTTACCTGTCGGGTCTGGATAAATGCTGACTATATCAGTCAGGGTGCCAGCGAGAAATAAAGAGCAATCGAGACAGTTCAAGAGGCTTTAACAAGGGGACAAAATGGGGCAGAGGGAAGTGATTCTGGGTGCAGCGCCAGCAGGGATAAGCCATGGTGGGAGCCGTGTTTGCACAGCTAGGTGCTGGCTAGAACAGTGGGATCAGAGCTGTGCATTCGAAGCCACTGCCAGAAAACCTGACCTGAGACAGGTGGGCATCTTCTTGCCTTCCAAGCCCCTGACAGTGCCTCCCTTTGGTCCAATTCAGCCATGGGCTAGCAGGCAGGCTAGCCCTGAGATATAATGAAACAAGACAGAAGACAGAATGTGGAACTAGGGTAGAAGCTTGCCCATTTCCTGTCTTTTGCCTGGGTTGCCTGCTGGCACTGTTTAGACAGCTAGAAGTGATTATTTTCTTTTACACGAGAATGGGAGACTCCCTAAGAGTTCAGGGAGAAGTCGACAGGTCCTTAGCTTAAGAACAAGCAAATTGGAGGTCTAACCGGTGTCTCTGAGGTACCATACCCTCATCTTCTGGGACACCCCCTGAATTGGCAGTGGCAGAGAAGCAAAGGTTTAGCCAGGTGACCAGGTCATCTGGTGACCCTCATGGGAGGGGCTTGTGAGGCTGATTAGGTCTGGAGGTGAGAGAGACAGCTCCAGGAGACAGACAGACAATTAGAAGATGCTAAGCCAGGGTCCAAGAGAAAGCAGGCATCAGACAGGTATCTCAGGCCTCAAGTCTTACCCCACAGTCTGCTGCTGGAATCAAGTTGTTCATTGCGACAGAAACTTCATCTCATGATGGGTTGAAGGGTTGCTTGTCCTCTTTACAAGCATGACCTGTTTTCAGACAAGTGCCCAAGGTACATACAATCCTCCTTATCTTGTTAGAGCTGGTAGCCACAGCAGAGAGCCAGAATGGGGTCTTGTTCTGTCTCAGAGGCTGTGACACCTTTCACTGAAGACTTCCAGAGGGCTGGATATGCATCCCACTGCACACTGTGGAGATACCTCTTTTTCTCCATTGACTCAGTGGAATAGCAACCCGAGAAGTTGTTTGCAATCTGTGTGCCATCATCAAAGGGCAAGGCCACAGTGAAACAGGTAGAAGAGAGAGACTCAGGCCAGAGGCATTGAATGTTTAAATCACATCCACCACATGTCAGTCCTGGACACCACCCTGCAAAGATAAACTGGCAGAGCATAGCAAACAGTGTAGGCGGCTGTGTCTCACTGATGGTCATCATAGACCAGAGAGCTCCGTCTTTAACCGACTGGCCTCATCTCCCATGGATCTCTATAGTGAGCGGCCTGTAGAGCTGTCTCACCTTCAGGCCAGGCCTAACCTCTGCACCTCCGTGTCAGTCGCTGGCACGATGGCTCCTCCAGAAGTTCTAATCAGTGTTCCCAGCAACAGAGGCTGGCCAGGAGTAAGGAGACTCTAGGTGGGTATAGATTGTGTATTCTCTGGCCTAACACATGCCACCACGTGGTTTCTAATGTCATTGGGCCTAATCTTCAAGTGATGAACTCCTGAAAGGCATCTGTGACACCCTGCTGTGCATCTCGTGTCCCATGCCCTAAGGTTACCATGTCCACACAAAGCCAAAATGACTTTCCTCAGAGCTCTCCTGAGGCTTCCAGAGAAGTAAGAGGAATAAGACCCTTGGTGATGTCATCAGAAAGCCTTGCTGGTGACTGTATTCACCCCTTGCTCTATGTCACTCTGTAAATAATGGCCAGCACACTCAAAGAGCTCAAGTAAGATATCAGTGCAAGATGTCATAAAGGTATTATTTTTTTCTCCAGAGTGTCTCACTCTGACAACTGGAAGCAAGGGAGTGTCTCACTCTGGTGTATCTTTAGCAACTGCATGCTACATGGGTTCTCCTTGCCAGACTAGTAACTCTACCAAAACTAAGTAATTCTAGCCCCATTGTCTCTCAGAAACCTTACAGTTGCCCAGAGAGTTGATTGAATGAATTGTTGAGCTTCTCTGCACAGGAGACAGCATAGACACTGCACTGGTTAATTCTGTGAAACAGTCAGATGGCTTGTCACTTGCACGGTGAGACAAAGCCTCTGAGCTAGAAAAAATGGAAACTTGTAGAAGAATTGTCTCAGCCTTCCCTTCTTCAGGAATCACCGCTACAGATGATAGCTCAGGCTTGCCATGATATGGGATGGAGTCCATGGCCAGTCTCTGGGGAATTGTCACTGTGTACATCTTCCCATTGTACAGTCTACAGCTTGCAGCTGAGATGTTCAATCCCTAGTGAATACTTACGGATCCTTCTCACCTATAACGGTTTTCTTTCTTTGGATTTACCCCATGTTAACAATCTGAGTTCTTATCCTGCCCTGTTGCTGCAGGTTGGCTATAGTTAGCGTAAGACATGTTCCGATTCAGTGGGTTTGTGAGTCCGGTGGCTGCAACATCTTGCACACATACCTTCAGACATGTCTCAGACCCCCTTTCCAGAACCAAAGACTTCCATCCCAGAACAGAGGATTGTGTTTAAAATGTTCTTTTATCCATGAAAGTAAAACACACTGGTTTGCTAGGCCATTAATGATTAGCAGCAATAACTACTGGCTACTTCATGAGGCAGGTGAATTCATGGCAGGTGAATTGGAGGCAGTCTGTCCCATATTTGTGTGACCCATCATGCTTTGATGAGGGCAGGGAGGAAGAACAGAAGGGGACAACATGCAGAGACTGGGGACAGGAAGGCCTGAAGTCCTTCAGATATGTTCAGGGCTAGGCAGCCTGGGTGGCTGCTGCTTTGGCACTTCCCAGGCTTGGGACTCTGATAGACCTCTCTGCATCCTATGATTGCTCAAATCTGTTGGGAGTCACAGCTTATACTCTTGAAGGCCGTACACCCTCTGAAGATGCATGGAAGATACTGTATGTCTGCATGTGTGTCTGCACTTACCTATTTTTACTTTGACAGGGCCCTTCTTCACTGCTGTCTCCAGAGGACATAAATCTGTTAGTAAAGGTAAAAATGCATGTGTGTTGATAATTGTGCTGGGGGAGTACAAGCCTCAAAACACTCTCTTTCCCCTCTGAAACACTCTTCCCCCTCTGAACAGATAGCCTATAGTATTAAGAACAGCAGCAGCAACGTCTTTTATGAAACCATGTGTGACCAGTGTCTGTTAAATCCTCATGATCCAGTATGGCAGCAACCAACTACTGACATCAAAGATTTACTTATTTTTGTTTTATGTGTATGGGTATTTTGCCTGTATGTATGAATGTGCACTGTGTACATGCAATACCCACCACAGGCAAGAAGAAGGTGTTGAATTTCCTGGAATTGGAGTTATAGATGATTGTGAGCCACCATGTAGATGCTGGAAATCAGACTGGGTCCTCTAGAAGACTAATCAATGCTCTTAAGTCCTGAGCCATCACTCCAGCAACCTCATGCATCTACCTAAATTACAATTAAGTACAGCTAAAATTCAGGTCCTTGATCATACTAGGCATTTTACAAGTACCTGCTGCCCCCATGTGGTTGGGAGCTACCTTATGGGGGAGTGCAGACACAAAGTTTTCTGGAAGTTCTCTATGGAGTAATGTCGAAATGCTTGATGGAAATTGTTTATTCAATTTTAGCCTCCATGAGGTAGGTATGCTCGTGTTACTATTTTGCAAATATGAACTCAGACACATAAATAGGCTCAATGGGTAGAATAGATTGTTTCAGAGACAGAATCCAGTGTTCATAGTCAAAGACTGGACTTGGCCTATAGAAGAATGTCTTCTCTTTGGAAGCTGGCGGGAGGCAGAGCCAAACAGTTGGTTTTGGGATCCTGCTGGCTCAAAGGGCACAGGCCCATGAAAGTAAGGACAGTCACAGTCCTGACTTGATGGGCTACTTACCCACTTTCCAGAATGATGTTTGTTTTTTTCCTGAGAGGTACAAAGCACTTACCATAACTGGACCAGAATCAAATGGGATCTGGTCAGAGTCATCCCCAGAAACCAAGTTATGGAGCTCCACTTTGCTTAAGGGCCTTGAGTCTTGACTGGTGAAGAGCTGGGCAGGGCAACGACAGCTTTAGATTCATGTTCAGAAAGAAACACTGTGATCGTGGTGTTGGGAGTAGAGGGACCTTGGCTGGCTCTTCTGCAAGCCTTTGTCGCAATACTGTATTTCATGTGGCTATAGGTCTCTACGTTCTGTATTCCAAAAGCCACTGGATGACAGCAGAAGGTCTCCAGTTAACATATGAACCCAACTGAAAAACAAAACAAAAAACCCAAATACCTTATAAGCTTGAGGTTTTTAATCTTCATGTGCACTGAGATATATTAATGGAAAATCAAATTTTATGAAAATAAGGGTAGACTAATCTTTATAGATTTTTATTGGTAGGATACTTTTTAAACCATTAAATAGGTTACATTATCATTTATTTGAACTTTATTAAAGGCTTTTATTAACTTAGATAGTTCCTCCTGGTTTTCAGGCTCTGTGAGGACCTGGGTTTGTATCATCCCCCACTTCTCAGGATTTAAACCTTAGACTATCCTGATCTGTTTGCCAATGACAGCAGGTGTGGCTGCAAGGGTCAAACCTCACACCTCAATGCCACAGAGCTGAGTCAGACCTTAATCTGGTGCTGATTCTCCAGCTGCTTTTCAGGATGCAGTTGTGTTCATCTGGGCATCTGAACACACAGAAGCATGAGAACTTGTGGTCAGGGCAGCTGCGCTGTGTTTGGAAAACTTCATACTGCAGTCTATCCCCTTGGGATTGGCTGGAGCTGCGGAGCTGGCCATCTTCAGCTTTCTGGTTCTGGAGTCTGCTGCCACTGTGATTCTAAAGGCTAAAGTCTGACAATCTAGTCTAGGTGACTGGGGACTAAGGAGGTATCTTTCATTACAAAACTCACTGCGGTGCCTAAACATTTTAGAACAGCCCATATCTCATCATGACAGTTTGGATGCTGCCTAGGTAGAAGGTCCATCTATGAGATGGACTTCTCTAGTGAGATCTGTGCCCTGGGAGCCCAGCCTCAGGGTGCCTTCATGGAATGACTCCATTTATAAATCCTGATTATCTGCCCCTCCCCTAAATTCTGGGCAGTGTTCCAGTACTGACTTCCTTTTATAGAATAGGAGGTTGAGGAGTGAATGAGTCTGTAAATGGAGCAAGGCATCAGATTTAGGCTGTAAAATAATAAATCACATGAATATATAGCGACTACACTTCACTGTGTTCTCATTCTGTGCCTGATGAGATGTTGGACACTTTCCATTCTTTTTTGATTTGTTTTTTTAAAAATACAATATTTGTTTTTTTATTTATTCTCATACAATACATTCCAACTGCAGCTTCCTCTGCCTCCACTCCTCCCAGCTCCTCCCTTCCCCCCAGATCCACTGCTCCTCCATTTGCTTTCAGAGAAGAGCAGGCCCTCCAGGGATATCAGTTGAATATAGCATAAGGAGATGCAATAAGAATCGGCCAAACTCTCATATCAAGTCTATCCAAGGTAACCCAGTAGAAGGGAATGGGTCCTAAGAAATAGTCAGAGACACCCTCACTCCTACTGTTATGGGTCCTCCCCAAAAAACCCAAGCTAAACAGTCATAACATGTATGCAGAGGGCCTAGCACAGACCCATACAGCTGTGTTCTCTTGATGTCCTTGACCCCTCTGTCTGTTACAGTCCTTCCCTCCATCTTCTGTGGGGTTCCCTGAGTGCCCCCTAATGTTTAAGTGTGGGTCTCTGCATCTGCTCCCATCAGCTGCTAGAGGAAGGCTCTCTGATGACTACTGGGCAAGGCACTAATCCATGAGTACAGCAGAATGTCATTAGGAGTCATTTCATTATTTTTTTTGGCCAGTATTTGGTTCTGTCTAGGTCTCTAGGTCATCTAGCTTCTGGTTCCTGGCTGTCCAGGTAGTTTTGGGCAAGGGCTCCCTGTCATCGCTTGGGTCTCAAGTTAGACCAGTCATTGGTTGGCCACAAGCTGCGAGCCACCTTTGCCCCGTCATTTATTGTTACTTATTTGGAGGCCCTCATTTCATAAGCAAGAAGATTGAAGCTCATAAATTTGAGCCCATATGCCAAGTGGGCAGAAGCCTTGTGAGGTCATATGCCATAGATGATGGGTCAAGCCCATCTGGTTGGATAAATGACCCTCTTCAGTTTCTAGAAACTCAGAGAATATATGACTCACCCTTTAAGGTAGGTAGGATCTAGAGAAATTGGGGCTCCAGGGTGTCAACAGCCAAGGAGAATCTCAGTAGGGTTGTAGGTAGGACTCCTCTCACTGTGCCAACTGCTATTCTACACTGCTCCAGTAGGCTGAGTCTAGCCTTCATACTGGGGCAGCTGGGACTGCAGATATCTCTGGTCTTCATGGGACAGCCTTGCATAGCCTTGTACTAGGGAAGACCTGAGCTTAAAGCTTTTCTGGAAACAAAACATGGCAAGGATTTTAGATTTCCAAGTCCAGAAAAAGAATCTTAGTGGCTGGAATTCTTGCTGTCATCAAGCAAGCTTCATTCTTACTCATGTATCCTTCCCTCCCTCTCTCCCTCCCTTCCTCCCCCCTTCTCTCCTCCCTCCTCCCTCCCTCCCTTACTCCCTCTCTCCTTACCTTCCTCCCTCCCTGCAGCCACTTACTCACTGAAATATCATCCAATAGCCATCTACCCACCCACCTATCTATATCTCCCAGTCATCCACCACCCTTAAAACCATCTGCTATAGACACCTATAGCCATCCATCTGTACATCTATCCATTGATATAATAGTCCATTGATGCATCTCATTTAAAAGCACTCAGATAGAAAGCTAGTTCTTCTCTGCTTTTCCACTTTTAAAATAAATAAACTAGGAAATGTAGTTTGCTCCATTTTACCTTACCCCTACCTTCATATATTCTCTTCTGTTATGCTCCTGTACCTTCCAAATTTTCAGTCAGTTTCTCAAGCAACATACTGAACCATGGTGGAAGAGGACACGAAAATGTCGGTGATTGATTAGTTGGTTTGTTAGATAGTTGGTTCATTTATTAACCACAGCACCATGGAAACCCTTTGTTGTTATGAACCGGCCCTGTGAAGTTCTAGACTGTTCCACTCTCTCCACTTTGTGGGGGAGATAATGGAGTTACAGTTGGACTACCCCACAGTGAGACAAATCCATGGGCGCACGATGAGCTTTCCTTGTCCAGATGCCATCAGGGAAGCTTAGAATAGGAGATGCGTAAAGTATATTTGAAGATTACATAGGGGAGATGCAGGAGAAAGGAGAGCTTGCCTCTCTAACAGAAAACCTACATTCTGAAGCTAGAGGTCAGCCCGGGTGAATGTGGATTCGCTTTAGACTGTAGGTCACTGAGTGTGAACCCACAGAGAGTCCACATGTTTTTATTTGCCCTTCCTATACAGAGCGTTCAGTGAACCTTAGCGAGTGCGTGGGTTAATGCCAAGCACCCTTCAGGTTCATACAGTCAGTGGTCTCAAAGCCCAGCACAGTATCCAGCAGACCAAAGGCTTTGCAAGTGTCTTTGACAAGAGTGCTTCCTCGAAATGAATAAAGGGCCAGTAATCATGGCTGAATGTCCTGGGCATTGTCTACCTGGTCCCAGTCTTCTTAGTGTTTGCTGTGTGTTAGCCTAGTTGATTTTACTATAAGAAGAGAGAAGGGGGAGGATGGGGGAATGAGTAGAACTTAGGAGGAGGTGCTTCAATAGAGGGGTGCCGGAGTGGAGTCATGTGACTTGGTACTTAGCCTGCTGTGAACTTTTCAGATCTAGAGGTGACACAGACAGGTATGAAAGTTTCAATTTGCCCCAGGAACAGCATTTCCCTGTCTTGACGAGGAACAAATCTGGGTTCCCAGGAATATTTATGAAATACCTGGCCTGGGAAGAGAACAGTGCTAAGCAGAGTCAGTGCATGGCTTTGTGTCACAGCCAGGACAGACTGTGCTAGGTGCCCGCGGCCCCTTTGTTCTCCTTTCTTAGGAAGCCACTTTCTCTTGGCACACCACAGAGACTTTTCCCTCCAGGCATTGTTTGCCTCTGTCCTCCGGGCAGAGCATTCTATTTCTAGTAATGCGACATATTTGCCTTCAGTGTGCACTCTAATGTTTTTGTTCATGCCCACAGGCATTTTTATATGCATTTTGACATTATTTTCTCAGACCATACTTCCAACCAGGTGACTGGCTAGAACTAGAGAAAAATGGGATAACAATTTAGATACATTTGTGCTGAAATAAATTTGGATACAAAAGTGCCCTGGCCATGACAATCCATCAATTTATTTTTCCATCTCTGTTAGCTTTTATAACCAAATATCACGCAGAGGGGTAGGACGTGGGATCACTTTGCCTTGTAAGTAGCTGCATTATTTACTTCGTTTCATTTTCTTCTCTAAGGACGTATGCCATGACTGCCCTCCTGGTCCCCCAGGCCTCCCAGGTCTCCCAGGTTTCAAAGGGGACAAAGGTCTCCCAGGAAAGCCAGGGAGAGAAGGGACAGAAGGCAAAAAGGTAAGGAGAAGGGAGCAGAGCGAGGCTCCATTCCTGCAATGAAGAATTCCACTGTCTCGATGGATTCGGGTTTGGGGACTGTTTAGATCACAGGGGAGGGCAAGGATGGCAGATAGGCCATCTGTAGGTCTTTGCCACTTTATGAAAACACTGCCCATGGCATTCCAGTGTATGATGATGTCTAGAAATCTGCGCTCCTTTGATGGGTCTTCCCACTGCCTCTTTTCCTTCCGTCTACCTGACACTGAGTGATCGAGTATGTGCTCGCCGCCACAGCAGACCTGCACACCCGTGTTTGCCTGTCATATAGACAAAGCCCAGGAGCTGAAGAAATGGTGGCTTCTTCAGAGCCAGCAGTCTGGAAACCCAGAGCGAACTCTGCCTTCCAGATCCTCTTGCTCTTTAGCATGTTTATAGAGAACCAGATCAGAGGCGATAAATCAATTCAGATTTAGTTGTGGAACTTCTGGGTTTAGGTTTCTGAGATTCCCTTCCATGTGTTATCATCTCTTAGGGGCAGGGCGGAGACACACAGCAGGGCCACTGTGTCTTGTGTACATCTCGAGCTATCTGATGACACCAAGAATTAAGACTAACCCAAAAGAAGCCAACCATTAGTAGTGTGTACATAAGGATTCCTTCCTTTAAGATAATAAATGTATTCTTCTAATATAGACTGTAATGGGCTGTTCTCACCCATTTATCCATATATTTGCTTCTTCACTACCTATTTTCAATACTCCATTAAGTGTGTACTAAGAGCCAGTGGTACACAGCTGTAACTTCAGTGAGATTGGAGAGGAAGATCACAAGTTTGAAACTATCCTGGACTATATAGAAAGTTCCAGCCCAGACTCATAGGGAGGGCGTCTGTCATTCCCCTACTCAACAAAAATGTGTATTCTGTATGTTGGTCAATATGTAGACAGTGGAGAGACCCAAAATAAAAAGCTCGAGTCCCAGTTCTCATGGAGTCTAGGAGATGTGAAAGCCATTTCCTTACCGATTGTATTCCAGAGATGACCCTTGAGAAAGATTCTCATGGGTTAAAAATCTAGCAAAAACAAAACAAAACAAAAAAACCGATTTAGCTTCGAAAATGAGCTGGGTGCATTTCATTATGAGAACTCACCATGACATTATCCAAAGGGCCTGCTCAGGGAGTGGGTTAGGGGAGGGTCTTTTCTCTTATTATCCAAAGAGAGTCAAGTTTCTAATTGATAATAAGTTCCATAATTACATGGTTCAGATAGAAACACAGATCTGAAATATAGTGTTCATTTTTTTTCTCCCATGCCTTAAGCACTGTCTGCTTCCCTTGCTGAGATCCACACGTGTAGGTGCATTGAGCCTGTTTATGTATGGCAGAAACCCAGCCATTCTCCTATATACTGTGGAACTAGGATCACAAAACAAATCCTAGAGCCACTTTGAGTTAGAATGTGTGCCCTTGGCTCAGTTCCCCAAATGATCATGTCATCAAAGTAAACATGCATTTGTTTGTAACATTGCTCATGCACTGTCTTACAGGCTGTGAAGTGGGCATGTTGGATTCTCATAGATCTTTCTTCTCCTAACTTATTTTTAATAACACAAAGAACTATTTTAGTGTATAGGCCTGTACAAAGAAAGGGATAGGGCTTAGGGAAAAGGAGGCAGTGATGGGATATATGCAACATTGAAGCAGGGTTGTTGCAGGAGATGGACCAGTGATGTGGGGGTGGGGAAGGGCAGCATATGGGTAACTAAGAATAAAGTATAATGACATATAGATATGACCATACCATAACTAAGTCCATTACTTTGCATGCTAAACAATTAGTTTTAAAACCAAAATAAACAAAATAAACAAATGGATAAAGGAAGGAATGTAAATGGAAGGGGACAAAGAAAGATGGGCAGGCAGCCTCTTGTTTAAGTTGAACATGTATGTTTACTCTCAGGAGCCCTCACTTTGGGGTGCTGCCAGGAGGTGGCTCTCGGGGTGACAGCTCTAAATCACTGTGGGAATTTTAGATAAGTCCTTCCAGGACTCCCCACACAGACTCATCACAGTGCCGGTCCGGGGATTGCATCCTGTGGGTTCGAAACCCTGAGCAGCTGCATCTCTAGCCCTTCTGGAGTTCAGATCCACTCTGCTCTGTTCCTCCTGGAGGAGCTGGTGGGTATCCGTGATCCATCCTGCCCCCTGGGAATCCCCTCTTCACAGCTTCATAGCTAATGTTTTAGGTGTTTTAGGTGATAAAGCAAGAACAGCCATAGCAAAGTGTCTTCCATGTATAATCCTGTATGTATGTGTACATACACAGCACATGGGCATACCCAGTGGATACTCCATGATCTCAGCTTCATCACCCACCTTGAATACCCTGGATATTTGTCAGTTCATTACACTTTTGCTCAAAGCAGTAGGTGCATGTGGCCAAGTTGTTTAGTTCTGGATTGGGTCTCCCCTGTGGTGGCCCTCAGGTCCCAAGCTGTAATTTCTTGAAGTTCTGTATGACAAACAGGCAAGGTTTTTCCATGGCTTTCAGCTCAGTGCTCGGCTCCACACTGTCCTAGTCCCTTTCTTCCCACATGAATGTGCCCTAAAACTGTCGAGCGGAATCGAGACTAAGCAACAGGTTTTCCTAGAATGCGTGGTTGAGCAAGGAGCAAAGATGGAGGAGGCAGTCCAAGATGGGAGCTCGTCAGTTTTTCACCCTTATTATGGACACAGTACACTCTTAATTCCAACCCTGTTCTGCTGGCAATGCAGACCAATCAGGATACACGGAATGTGGGAGGCAGGGAGTATCAGGCCACCTTAGTACCTGAAAGCCACATTGTCACTAGCTAGACATATTAGTGGTGCTTAGGCTTACGATTTAACGGCCACATTTGATACCATTGCTTGCCTACACCTGTTACATGTGAGGAAGACTCTGGCTGCACTGTAAGGCTGGTGCCTGGGGATGATTTCAATTTGAGCTCCTTTTTTGACATGATTATTTTCTTAATTTTATTTGTCCTTTTGTTTCTGTTACAGGGAGATACTGGGCCTCAAGGCCTCCCGGGGCCTCCAGGAGTAGCTGGACCACAGGTCAGTGAATCCCAGTAAACGTCCTCTCTTCCTCCACTTCAGTGCTCCGTCTAAGCTTGAGGCAAGAAACGCCAAATAGCCTTAACATCTGGAAAGTCGGGTCCCAGGTTGGGTCTGATTGTAGTGACCTGGGAAACTCAGTGCAGCCCACTGAACCTCAGTTTCTCCCCTAGAAACCTCCAGCCTGCATTACACACTGTGGCCATCAAAGGCACTGAAATGTGCGGCACATATTAATTGGTATCAGACACCTCAGCTTCACGACACAGAATAAGATGGCATTCAGAGCAGTGTTAGCACCGAGTTATAGGATGCAAGAAATAACTGGGGATCACTGATAGAGCAGTGAGGAACGTGCTCCGTAAATGTGGCTGAGCTCTGCTACCCTCATGGGAACATGAGGCACACGTTTAAAGTCAGCTGCGCGAAGCCAGAGAGACGAGGTGGGGGGGGGGCATGATCTCAACCAAAGAGCAGGCAGGAAAATGCTCCTTGGCTCTCAGAACTGGGGTTCCTGGCCTGGAGCCACAGGGCCTGTCAGTGCCGACACTCAGCTTTGAGAAGGGAATGTCCAAAGCTGGGATAGGAGCAGGAGAGGTAGGCTCAGCACACCTTGTCATGCTCTCTTGGGGAGTACTTTCTGGTCTACTGTGGCCTCAGTGCTGGCGCTTAGGGAGGAGTGGTTCTTTGTGTCTCTTCCTGTGCCCGGTCTGGATGGAGTGTCATTCTTTTTTTTAAATTATTTTTTTATTATGTATACAATATTCTGTCTGTCTGTATGTCTGCAGGCCAGAAGAGGGCACCAGACCTCATTACAGATGGTTGTGAGCCACCATGTGGTTGCCGGGAACTGAACTCAGGACCTTTGAAAGAGCAGGCAATGCTCTTAACCACTGAGCCATCTCTCCAGCCCCGAGTGTCATTCTTCTAATAGTGTGGGTAGCAGGGAATTTGAGGTCAGGAGAGAGACATGGTCTTGAACTCTCAACCTAGGGTCTTAGAAGAGTTTCTGAATTTCTCTGTTTTGCTGTTTTAATAAACTGGGGCATGTCATCATGACTCCTGAAAGTCCAGTGCTGTCATCAGCACCAAGTAAACTACAGACTCTCGGTTTATTGTTCTTTCAGTCCCTGGGGTCACAGCCTGTGGAGGGACCTAAAAGAAGGTTGATATAAAATTTAGGAGGTAGCCAGAAATCTCAGTAACTAAGGTAGAAAAACATACTTGAATGTAATACCTTTGGGAAACTTGCAATGAATATAGTAGATTCAAAAGGAACCAACAATCAAAATTTAAACAAAGGCAAGACTGACCCTAATTTAAATGACTGTTTTCACCCCCATTCTGCTAGTTTCAAGTGGTCAGAACCCCTATCAGGTGGCATTTTGAAATCCTGTTTATTTTGGTTTCTCTTAATTGATTTTTAAAAGTTTTAAAATGTTGCACTTTAATCTTGGTTACTGAAAAAAAATTATCAAAGTGCTGGTTAGATGGTTTGGTGGGTGAAAACACTTGCTACCAAGCCTGATGACCTGAGTTTGATCCCCAGAATTCATACGGAAGAAGGAGAGATCCAACTCCTGAAAGCTGTCCTATTATAACTAGGCGCACGTTCACTGTGGTGTGTCACCAACTCAAAATGAATAAATTAATAAATGTAAAAATTATTCAAAGGTGAAGCCAGGCGGTGGTGGCGCACGCCTTTAATCCCAGCACTCGGGAGGCAGAGGCAGGCGGATCTCTGAGTTCGAGGCCAGCCTGGTCTACAAGAGCTAGATCCAGGACAGGCTCTAGAAACTACAGGGAAACCCTGTCTCGAAAAACCAAAAAAAAAAAAAAAATTATTCAAAGGTGAGTACTTGCCTTAATCTAAACCAACCCCTTTAACATAGTGTTGAATTGGTTTAGATTTATTTGTGTTTATTTTGTGTATATATGCATTTTGTCTGAATGGAAGTACAGTACATGTGTGAAGTGCCTGTGGAGACAAGAGATTGATGGATGCTCTGGACCCGCGGTTACAGATAGTTTGAAGCTTCTGTGTGGGTACTGCAAGCTGAACCCCGGGCTCTCTGCAAGAGTGGCTAGTACCCCCAACAGCTTTATACTTAGTATATCACAAATGATGAGAAATATCTAGGTCTCCCAGACCCTGCCCGGGATCCATATACTTTGTCAAGATTTAGTGGTTTTGATACAGTTAAGAGTTTGGTTTCAAAAACTGCCATTAGTTCCTATTGTATACAGACCAGGAGATTTTGCCAAGGGTGCTTTTACATTGAGCAAGACCAGCGTGCAGCATCACTGAATGTCCCTCTAGCCCTCTAGCATGTGAATCTTCCTGTCTGATCCTGCCGGGAAGGCTCAGCCACTCCCCTGGAGAATTCTGTGCAGCAGCTTCAGCTTTTCCTTAGTTGACCTTTGCTGCCATTATGCTGACTGCCGGGCTTAGCCTCTGACAAGAAGGAGCCTTTATCCAGAGAGACAAAAGCAAATCAATTAAACCAGTCCAGCACACTTCCTGCATTGCAAACAGACAATTTTCCTTGTCATCTCAACCGGGCAGGAAGCACTGATCTTTCGGGATGGAGTCTCCATTCTTGTTCTCTTATGACATACCGCAAGGGCGGGTGTTCTTTAAATATTTTGAAAGAGCTCGCGCCAGAAAAAGAACAAAGTTCGGTGCTGCATCTGAAAGCCGAGGCTCCTGCTCCTCCAGTTGGTTACTGGTTGTGATCTTGAAAATTCTTTGGACTCAGGGAGAACCTCCACAGTAACAATGGCCTAAGGATCAGGTGATGGCCTATATGGTATGGCCTTCTGCAGTACTGAGCATGATCCTGCAAGGGACACTTATCTTACAGACGAGGAGACTAAAGTTTAGCAGCACAAGATGCTAGGAACTAAACCTGCAGGTAGTGTAGCTGAAGTTGACCTACAAATCAATGGGTACTTCTAACGAATAACAACACCAGCACCCAGCATCCAGAAAAGTTCCCAGTGGAGGACAGTGCTCCTTTATTTTAGGCAGAGAGTAAGACCTTTGGGGGTAGCCTGTCCCTGTCACCATGGAGTGTTGATAAACGAGTCACAGAGGTGTCGATGCCTCTTCTGAAGACCCATAGGTTGGCATCTTGGTTCTTGGTTTTGAACTCAGGCTATTTTTTTTCTGCTCTTCACTTTCCCATGACACTGTCCAGAAAGCAGACTTGTTTCTTCTCAGTCCATTCTCACCCACCAAACAAAATCTTTGCAAAATTTATGGGCACAAAGATGTATTTGACAGCAGAAAGTGCTCCCCATGACAGAGAAGCAATGACAACTGGAAGCGTCCATTGGTCAGGGAAGGCTTGGTTTTGGTTTACCACCATGACTCAGTATCTGACCAACAGCCTCCTGTGATTCATCCTGCTTGCCTCTGTGTAGAGTCTGTCTGCAAAAGCTGGGGCTGGGATGAGGAGCTCAGCACCATGGATAGCTTCAGATTTCCATCCTGAGTTTAGAAACTCTAGGGCAGGGTGCTGTAGTGCTTGCTATTCTTGTAGAGAAGGAACAGGGAGTAAGATGGCAGTCATGGTGACAGCCCTGGGAACACGTGGTTCTGCATTTAGCTAGAAGAGCTTCACTTGCATTGATGATGGTGATTGCTTAACAGCTGCCTCTGCTAAGTATTTTATGTCCTGATTAATGCACATTCTTAACCAGGCCATGGATGTAATGGAGCCCTAAAATGGATCTGGAGACATCCCGGAGAGCAGATGTCCTCTTTGGGAAATTTTGATTAATTCTGAGGAGGTTACACTTACTGCTATTTCTGTTGACAGATCACATCAAAGAACCCCATCTGTCAGAGGTCACCAGGGCCATTTGCTCCATGATCTTTTTATGAGCCAGCATCTCTTCCATTCCCAGGTGCTCGGTCCTGAGGGCTAACACTACATGCTCCCTTTAACACCTTCCTCCCAAGTCAGGCTAGCTCAGTCGGTAGAGCATGAGACTCTTAATCTCAGAGTCGTGGGTTCGAGCCCCACATTGGGCGGGGCTATGTCCCGCCACCCGGCTAGCTTTACCCAAAATAATTACATGGAAACTATATTCTTTTAAACACTGCCTGGCCCATTAGTTTCAGCCTCTTATTGGTTAATTCTCACATCTTCCTTTAACCCATATTTAGTAATCCGTGTAGCACCACGAGGTGGTTGCTTACCAGGAGAGATCTTAACCTGCGTCCATCTCAGAGAGGAAAGGCATGGTGACTGCTTTTGGTGACTGCTTATAGTGACTGCCTGAAGCGTCTGCCCGACTCTGCTTCCTTTCTCCCATAATTCTGTTCTGTCTACTCCGCCTACCTAATTTTCTGTACTATTAAAGGTCCAAGGCAGTTTTTTATTAATCAGTGAAAGTAACACATAGACACTCCTCCATCATTTGCGTTTCCAGTGTACAACTATGTGCCCTATCTGCCGTTAGCATGTTAGCATGGTTGATCTGCCTTCTCCACCATCAGTCAAATCTCAGGACACATAAACCACCCAAACCAGGCATCACGGCCTTGGAAATGAGTCAGGAAATTAACTTGGAGAGTGACTGCTGCTTTGATATTTGATAATTAGACAATGTTGGCAGAGCGTAGATCCCTGAGCTTACTTACGCTCTGAGACCGCAGGTGGGTGATTGGATCTATTGATTGACTGATTGATTCTTTCTTTATTTCTTTTTTTAATGAGGCAGGGTCTCATGTTGTTCTTCTGGAACTCACTATGTAAATGATAATTATCTTGAACTCCTTAACCTCCTGCCCTCCTTGTCCAAGTGTGGGAATTGTAGCAGGTGCCACCGTTCTCAGCTCAGGTTTTTATCAGTCTGCAAAAAACCAAGGTCAAAAGCAATTTCAGTGGCTACACCGGGTGTCTTAGACATATCGCATACTTATCCATGAGCTCAGCATATCGACAAAGAGCTGCGAGGGACAGGATCTTTTGTGGAAAGTTCTGACACAGTGCCCAGCACGGCAGGGGATCCATAAATGTCAGGCCCCTTCCTGAAAGGAAATGAGTCATGTTTGGAGGTGGCTGTGTTTGCGCAGCTCTTCGGCTGTAGTGGGCACAGAGACAGGGACAGCTGTGGGGATTCTGAGCTGCTGGCATTTTCATTGTTGCCAGCGCCACGCTGAAACCCCTCTGCAGCTAGGCTGAAGACTAGGATTTGAAAGGGATCCATTTACCTTTAAAACCAGTTGTCCTGAATGTCAGTGAAGCAGTGTGTAGCTCTATGGCACTTCTTTGATTGCGAAGTAGCTGCAGACAGAGTGCCAACGTTAGACACCAAGCAACACTAGGTGTAATAGCATGCAAAGATGTTGGAATAGGTTCTGTTTTCCTTGTGAGCCACTTCCTTTCTTCCTTTAAACAATGGCACCTAGCATTTTGTAAGCGTCATTTCCTCTAACTCTCACAGCACAGTCTAGGAACCATTAGAACGAGGGTCATTAGCATGACACCATGAGCTGCTGTGCACTCGAGTGAGATGGGTGGAAAGAAGGCTGGGCTTTACACCTCATGAGAAAACTATGGCACCCTGGACTCACTGGACTCCTATACATTGACCTGCTCCCACCCCAGTCATTCTGCATGGACAGATAGAGGTCTAGGAAGTGATGAAGATGGATAGGAATGAAACCAGGACCAGAGTGATTCACTGCCAAGGACTCTTCATGGTACAGCTGGATATTTTAAAGGGCCCAAAGTGCTGCTGTTTAATACAGTTTACTGCATTACATTTATTAATACAGTAGTATACTTGGTATGATGGCTTGCTTCTGTAATCTTAGTGCTTGGGAGGCTGAGGCAGGAATAGTGATACAAGTTTGAACACAGCCTAGGCTACATAATGAGTCCCAGGGAAGTCTTGGATCCAGCACAAGAACCTGTTTTATTTTGTTTTTTAAACAGAGCTACATCTGGTGGCTCATACCTGTGTTCCCAGTACTCATGAGCAAATGAAGGAGCATTGGTGTAAATTTGAGGCCAACCTGGGCTACATAGTGCTAGGACAGCCTGGGCTATAGTTAAAGAATGTGTCTCAAAACCAAATCAAACCAAACCAAAACACACACACACACACACACACACACACACACACACACAGCAAAAGACCTCCAAGTAGACTGGATGAAGTGAGCACAGCTGTAATTCCCGTACTAGCGGAGGCTGGAGAATTAGGAGGTCAAGGCTATCCTCAGCTACATAGTGAGTTTGAGATCAATTTTAGCTTTATGTGATTCTGTCTCAAAAAACTAAGAAAAACTGAAGGTGCGTGGTTGATCGGCAGTTATGATTCACCAGACAAGCTTTAATATATATATAAGTCAATTTTAATAAAGGAAAGGCAAGGGAACTTACAAATCCAAGGTTCCAGCGAGGAGGGCAGGAAAACAAAGAGCAGGCAGGCCGCAGGCCCGCAAGATTTTATAAGTCAATATTAGCCTAAGGGGGACACGCCTAAGAGGGACACGCCTAAGAGGGACACGCCTTTAGACCAAGGGGGACACGCCTTTAAACCAAGGGGGACACGCCTTACAAAACAAGGTTTTGGGCTAGGCTTCCCCTTCAAAAAACAACAACAACAAAGAAAGAAAACATGACTTCCCAAGCATGAGCTGAGCAAAGATGATACCAATAGACATACCAAAGTAGATGGGGAAAAGCTCACAAGGCCTCAATCCTATACAAAGAATTATAGGCAATTAAGAAATGCTAGGAGCAGGAGAGGTGGTCTTCCCTAGGGAAGAGCGTACCAGTTAGTTGTCTGGTGCCAAATGGCCAGCCCTGAAAACATATATACAAATAACACTATGTGGACTAAGCAGGTTATATTTAGAAATATATATATATATATATATATATATATATATGGATGTAATAATGTATATATACACATATATGCATGTAATAGCAGTTAATGGTAAATGAGGCTATGAATTTCAAGTACAGCAGGAGAATGTATGGGAGCGTTTGAAGGAAGGAAAGGAAAGGGAGAATTGTACTTACAGTCTCCAAAAGAATTTAAAAACTACCCACAGCACCAGGATACATGACAATTAAGATTTTGGAAATTTGAATCATACTTTTAGGCTTAGTCCATAAAAATTCTTCCCATAGGTTGCATGCTCTAAGTATTGTGGTGACTGTGCTGATAATAATAGTGATAAGGGGGTAGAGATGGTGCTGGTGGTGGTAACCATGGTGATGGTGGTGATGCTCGTGATGAGGAGGGGATGGTGATGGGTAATGATCATGTTAACAGCGGTGCTGATGATGGTAACCATAGTGATAGTGATGGTAGTGATGATAGTATTGAGATGGGGATGGTGATGATTATGATTATAGCGATGCCGCTGACCGTGGTGATGGTCAGGTAGTGATGGTGACGTCTGTGTTCACTAAGAACTAGCACTATGCCTATCACTGGCCTGTGAACTTCATACTTTTAGGTCGCTGATGGTTTTCGCTGTACCTCCATAATGCATTATCACTATTCTCATTCAGAAGGAAGGGAGGGCTCAAAGCACTCTTTCCAGTGACACACAGCAAAAGATCAAGGTGCCAAGTGAGAAAATGATATTATAACAAATAGTTAGGAGTTCCCCTTATACCACACTCTGTGAAGGTCTTCCATGTATCATCTAGCGGTGTAATCCGGGCATTCTCTGAGGTGGATCTCATTAGTTATTTTTGTCACTTGTAGTGAGGAGCTGCGGGCAGGCCTGCTTTTCATCCTGCCCGGATCCCACACATGATGGAGGAGTGTTTATGTGTTACTTTCATTATTAATAAAGAAAACTGCCTTGGCCCTTTAAGAGAACAGAAAATTAGGTAGGTGGAGTAGACAGAACAGAATTGTGGGAACAAGGAAGTAGAGTGGGGGAGACGCTTCAGGCATTCGCCATAGTGAGTCTCCATGCTTCTCCTCTCCGAGATGGACGCAGGTTAAGATCTCTCCTGGTAAGGCACCCCTCGTGGTGCTATATAAATTACTAAATATGGGTTAAAGCAAGATATGAGTATTAGCCAATAAGAGGCTGAAACTATGGGCCAGGCAGTGTTTTAAAAGAATACAGTTTCCGTGTAATTATTTCGGGTGTAAAGCTAGCCAGTGGCGGGTGGCGGGACGCAGCCCCGCCGCTTCCCACTACACACACACGGCTAGCTTTACACGTGAAATAATTACACGGAAACTGTATTCTTTTAAACACTGCCTGCCCATTAATTTCAGCCTCTTACTCACATCTTGACTAACCCATATCTAATAATCTTTGTAACACCATGAATGGTGTCTTACTGGGAAAGATTCAGCATGTCTGAACTGGCGGCTGGCTCCATTGCATCTCTCCCTCTGAGGAGAGGCATGGCAGTCTGATTAACTTAGGAGAGGTGTGGCATCTGACTGAGCCATCTACCTCACTTCCTTCTTCCTGTTCTGTCTACTCCACCCACCTATGTTCTAACCTATTAGGCCAAGCAGTTTTCTTTATTAATTAACCAATGAAATCATCAGATAGATAGAAGACAATGCCTACATCAGTCGCTGTTGGTAATTTGTTAAGAAAAGTGCTACTGAGTGTCTGTCTGAGTTGCTCCTTCAGGTCCTACAGCCAATACTAGGAGAACAAGGAACATGTACGTGGAGAAAGTGACCACAGAGTTGAGTGTGTGGAGCTACCTGGTCCCCTCCCCCCACTTTCCTTCTACCTTTCTCCCACACCTGTTCTCCATCAACACTCACTTCTTCCTCTGTCTCACCTTCCTGGGAGACCACACACTTTCTCTTTCCCTCAGCCTGGACCTTCAGATCCACTTCTGACTGTGGTTACAGATCTAATCTAGGACCATCATCCACCCTTCTAGTGACGTCTGCCGTTCGTGACTACATTCTGGTTCAGGAGTGATAAACCAGGCTTGGAGAACTCAATTCTGCCTTCCCTCCAGCCCTGTTCACTTATGTTCTCCTAAGGGACCTGAAACTCAGCTGGACATTTTCACCAATAGTCTTTCAAGCCGGGCCTGCTTCTGCCCATGTCATCATGGTTGGCCTGCAACCATATGATAGAAAATTTGAAGAGTGGAAGAAAGCACCGAAATATACTTGTATATTTGCAGTGAAGCTCAGTGACATTTCTTGTGACCTAACTTGTCTTTTCTGCTTCTTTCCCAAGGGAAACCAAGGAGAACGTGGTGCAGAGGGTGAGGTGGGACAGAAAGGTGATCAGGTAAAGCCAATGTCCGTCATAAAGAAGCTTGTATTGTAAGAAAGGCCTCCCTCTCAGCGTGTCCACCCGTTCCACTTCCGTGCCTGCAGAGGAATGTCTGAATCTTGTTTCCTGCTCTCTGTCGTGACCTCTATGCTGACTCTCATCCTGATCCATCTCCCAGTGGTCTGAGGAGCCTTCATCTTTCCATTTTCTCCCTTCTCTCCCCATGATTGCTTCTCCCTCACCCATTCTCCAGTAAACAGCCCTTTATGCCTCCTCCATTTATTGAGCCCTTCTTTTTACACTCATGATATTTTTTGAAATGCTTCATAGCCCTCCTTGAGCCCACCATTGCCTGGTCAGGCTAGCTGGACCCCTCTCCAGATGCATGGGGGGATGACACTAATACCGAAGCCGTCTTCCTCCAATGGATCTGAAGTACTGCTTCCCCACTGTCCCCAGGCAGTAGTGCTGGCTGTTTCTGCACAGCCTTGCTTGGGCAGCTTTAGTGCTTACTAAGTGACTTGTGCATTGTCTCCACTGCCAACGTTTCCTCTTCCTTCTTGTTCCCACTCTCTACCAGCCCTCCCTTTCTGCTTTCACACTGCTTTGCGTCTCACTCCAGTGCTTGTGGTAACTCGTTCCATGCCAGGCACTGCTCCAGAATCTGAGATACAAAACGAGCAAGGGTGAATCCTAACCTCAGGGCATATTGGTGCAGGTGGGTGGAGGTCGAGCCACCAAGTCCATGATCCTCAAGCAACCACATGAGGTCTGTGTTTAAGGTTTCCTCCTCTGTATTTTGGAGAAGCAAAAGTATCTGGGTTATCACACTTGGAATAGCATGCCAGTAACAAACACTCTGTACATTGTACTGAGTATTGTTTATGTTTTCCAGGGGCAGGTTTGGAGAGGTAGGCGAGAGAAAGATTTCCTTGGTATTAGTTTGTATCTTTAGCATTGCCATACAAGACTGAATGTTAGATACTAAGTTGTACATGATAAAGAATGAATGGCTCATTCTGTAACTCACAGGAAACTCCACATGTGAAAGTAGATTATTTCTGTAATATTATCATAGTAGTAATGTCAGAGCTAAATTATTCCAAGCTTGTTCTGTTAAGGAGGTACACACACACACACACACACACACAGAGAGAGAGAGAGAGAGAGAGAGAGAGAGAGAGAGAGAGAGAGAGAGAGAGAGGAGAAAGAAAGCTATAGATATATTTTGATGGATAACAATAAAGTATTTATCTTGAAAGCATGATGTATGGGTTTGATTCCCCAGGGATTATGTTACAAATAAACAAAACAAAGATGGTGTGGTGGCCTCAGTTGTTAATGGTGTAGACAGGTGATCCTTGGGGTTTGCTGGCTAGTCACCCTAACCTTCTTGGCAAATCCCAGGAAAGTGAGAAACTCTGTATCAAAAAAATTAGTGTGCATATCTGCAAGGATGGAAGTATAATAAAAAATAAAATTTCAGGTTCCATCTAGATATAAGATGCAGTCCCTTTTATTTGACCCCTGAGGCACTTCTGGGCATTGTTCGTTGGTCTGTATATGCATGTTCATACATGTATATAAGCTCTCTCTCTCTCTCTCTCTCTCTCTCTCTCTCTCTCTCTCTCTTACACACACACACACACACACACACTTTATATCCATGGTCTTGATAGCCATAGAATAAACAAACCATGACTGCAAATGTTTTTAGGCTTTTGTCCATATCATCATCTCTGAAATAATGTGATAATTCTTCCTTTAGTGTTCCGTTGCAGTAAGTATTACAGGCAGTCCAGAGATAGTTAAAAGTATATGAACAGGTGTGAGCGACTCATAGTTCATTTTGTATAAAGGACTTGAGCACCCCTGAATTCTGGTGTCTTGGGAAGATACCCTGGAACCAAGCCCTGGAGAAGTGGCAACTCTGCAGCATTGCACATGCCCACTTTGTTTTGAGTTCTTCTTTAGTGGGACACTGTATGCATATCTGGAAGGTTGGGAGTATAGTAAAATGATTTTTCAGGTTCCATCTAGATACAAGATACAGTCTCTTTTGTTTTTGTCTATATCCTCAGCTACTTCCATGTGCCTTCCCCCCAACCCAAATGATTTTGAAGTAAATCCTCTTTTAAGACATACTCATTTTTATACATATTGTGATGAACTTTTTTTTTTTTAATTTTTCGAGACAAGGTTTCTCTGTAGCTTTGGATCCTGTCCTAGAAGTCACTCTGTAGACCAGGCTGGCCTCGAACTCACAGACAGAGATCTGCCTGTCTTTGCCTCCTGGGTGCTGGGATTAAAGGCGTGTGCCACCACTGCCCAGCTGGATGAACTTTTTTAAACCTATGGAGTCACTAAGGTTACATGAAAAAGAGACCCTTTGTGCCAGAGTCTTCAACCAGTCTTATCACTTGGCTTTAGAGGCAGACTCATGATTGGTTTCTGAAACTTGTTATTTGTTTCAAGTTGAAAGTTCTTTTTATGAGTCACTTTTGAATAATTGTCTTCTGTGTATTCCTAGGGTCATCCTGGAGTTCCAGGCTTCATGGGCCCACCAGGGAATCCTGGGCCACCAGTAAGTAGACTCTCTAATGACATTTGTCTCATGACTTCGGCATTCAAGGCATGTGTCCATTCTCCATGGAGACTGCATCATACTGGACCTATCTTATTTTAAGGGATGGGATTGCCATTAAAACCTCTAGGGATGACTAGAAGTGAATGGGATGAATATTTAGGGATCTGAGTAGCCTTGAGAGATGGGCTGTTCGGGGTGATTTTGTTCCTGAGGACCCCTGGCAAGGAACAATGAAGCCAGTATTTCAAGGTTATGATCTTGAGTAAATAACTCCTTTACATTGAACTTGAAGATGCCCATATAAGCCTAGATCCTTCCCATTGTTCTGGGATCAATAACTAATAATTACAAATTATTGTTCACTATTATTCTTTCTAACCACTTATTGTTGTTCTCAGACATTTTTGATAATTATAACGTCTGTCTACTATTAATACCATCCAATTTATTGTGCCTTCTAAGCAAATAATTTCCTTGCTTCTGTAGTGACTGTAGCCATGACATTGACACAGGGCCTCAGCATCTTTCTGTTCCTGCAGATTAGTCATGTTGTTTTTCTGCGTGGATCCAATTGCAGTTGCAGCTCTTAGATTCATTGAAGGTAGCCATGACAACAAGTAATGTCAATTACTGTCCCTGCTGAGCCCAGGACCCCAGAGATTTTCATGGATTCTTCATGAAACTCTGTCTCTCAGACTTTGCAAACAAGGCCACTCTGAATGACTCAAAGCCTATTGAAAAGGAACCTGTGCCTAGCAGAAATCAGGATTTTTAGAATAATTTTTAGAATAAAAGATCGTCAGTTTGGATAATGAAGTTAAGCTGGATTTGTTGTTTTATATTTTGTGTACACTGTGTATTTGCGTGTATGTATGTTTGTGCATGTGTGTATATGTAATGTGTCCATGTATATGCATGGAGATGCCCTTAGAATCCAGAAAGGGGACATCAGAGCTCCTCAAACTGGAGTGACAGATAACTGTTGTAGTGATGAGGCGAGCAGGCCGGTCTGGTTTTCATCCCGCCCGGCTCCCGGACACCGGCTAGCTTAAAGCCCGAAATAACAACACACCAACTGTATTCTTTTAAACACTGCCTGGCCCATTAGTTTATAGCCTCCTGACTGGCTAAGTCTCACATTTTGATTAACCCATTTCTAATAATCTGTGTAGCACCACGAGGTGGTATCTTACTGGAAAGGATTCAGCATGTCTGACCTGGTGGCTGGCTTCATGGCGACTGTCTCAGAGAGGAGAGGCATGACGATTTACTAACTTCCCTTCTTCCCAGCATTCTGTTCTGTCTACTCCACCCACCTAAGGGCTGGCCTATCAAATGGGCCAAGGCAGTTTCTTTATTAACCAATGAAATCAACTCAAACAGAAGACCCTCCCACATCAAACTGTAAGATGTCATGTGGGTGCTGGGAACCAAACCTGTGTCCTCTGCAAGAGCAGAAAGTGCTCTTAACCATTGGTCCACCACCATCTCTTCTGTGCCTGCTTTGTCTCTTTAAATAGCCACTCACATGTAAGAGAGTATAACAGCAATTGGCTTTTCATAGTAAACTTCTACATCAAGTTCATAAAAAAAAAATCATTCATTTCAGAGAATGAAAAGTTGACTTTAAGTCTTCGTTGGGTCCAAAAATCAGGCAAAGTAAATCCTGACAAAGGTGGGACTCCAGTGGCTATTGGGGACAGTCATTAGAACTAAAGAGGAACATATGAGAGACAGGTGGCTTTATTAAAAACAAGTCCATTAGTGAATAATTTCTTGTCACGGTAGTTTAACCTCCAAGTGCACCCATCAGCTGAGGATCACAGAGTTGGGACACAGCCTTAAACCTTCATCCCTTCACCCTGATAGTTCCAAAGCTAGTACATGGCTCTAGTACCTTCCCACCAGAGATCGCTATAACTTAGTGTTCCTAGGCAACCATAAGGCACAGGTCCTGGCTTTGAATACTCATGCTAAATGCTGAGTCCGAGACACAGAGGCCAGAACCATCAGATGCCAGTGGGTCTGTTTCCAGTTGAGCAATGCTTACAGCTTATGTAAATGCTTACTGAGAGGCTGTGTCCTTTATGCCCTGCTTTGTGCTGCAGTACTGGAGGAGCTTAGGTGATGAGTCAGCCCATAGGCTTACTGGCCGGTCCCACAGAAGAAACTCAAGAGCAGAGAAGTCACCAGCCTGGCCATTTATTCATAAGTGCTTATTAGATGGCAGGATCTGTCCAGGGTATCCATGGTCTAGGCTCCAGGTCCTCAGCGCTCTTCCAGCATTTATTTTCTGCCCGCAGCCAGGGCCCTTCCACCAGATAAAACCTTTACCACTTTCCTACTCTGCTTTTGAGTCTAGCTTCACAAAGTCCAGGGCTCAGGGAAAGAAACTTTAGCAAACTTTGTGTAGAAAAATCCAGACTTGAGCCAGGCGGCGGTGGCGCACGCCTTTAATCCCAGCACTCGGGAGGCAGAGGCAGGTGGATCTCTGTGAGTTCAAGACCAGCCTGGTCTACAAGAGCTAGTTCCAGGACAGGCTCTAAAGCTGCAGAGAAACCCTGTCTCGAAAAACCAAAAAAAAAAAAAAAAAAAAAAAAAAAGAAAGAAAAATCCAGACTTGAGAAAGAAACTACACGTAGCTTTGGACTGAATGTGTAGTTTCACCAGTGACCTCATACTCTTTGTTTAAATATCACTGATCTCCCTATAGTTCGTGAATATTATTTGACTTTTTATGTAGCCTAAGAGATGTGGGCAATCGAGCAGCATTCTGCCTTAAGAACTTGCAATCCATGGAAAATCAGTCCTATTTACAGCATCAACTTTCATTGAGGTACAAGGCTATAATATGATTACTTCTCTGTTCCTATAACATGGCTAGCACCTAAAAAATTCACTTCATCTATACATATAAATCAATCAAATGCTGCTGAATAGTTATCAATGCAGTTCTGTGAGAAATTGTTCATGCATGCTTCCATGACTAGTCCATATCTACTGTAGGTCTGGTGCTTGGATGGAAGACAGACATACGATATTAGATGGCCCTTTGTGCAAAGTCCTTGGGATGTTTTTGGTGATGGTAAATTCTTTATGTGTGTTGCCCTTTTCAACCCATCCAACAACATCCAACATGTGGTGGTGGCTTGCTTTTTCTGCATTCCACAAAGGAACTGGGATGTGGAGGGGTAACGTGACTTGCACTGGGTTGCAGAGCTACTCTGTGAAGAGGAAGGATTCTGAGTTTGAGGTTTGGTCTAAGTTAATCTCTTTATCCTGTACTAAACACCTCTTCTGACTCATCTCAGATAACCCTCCCCCCCCCTCCACCAATCTCCCTAAGATGGAGGCTGTTTCCTTACTTTCAGAGAGGCAGGAGCTGAGTTTAGGTCACATGTAGCTCATGAACGCTAGAGAGAGGCAAATGCCTCAGCTCACCTAAAGATTGCTCCCTTCATCCCCCAGCACATTCTGCCCCCACTCCCATCTGATTATTCAAAAATACTGACTGAGTGTACTTCAGGAGCTTCTTCAGCTCCCAGGAAGAGAAGAAATCACATAGTTTGTGTTGTAGGAGGGGTTGGAAAAGAGGAATATAGACTTATAGACTCTAAGCAAATTTAAAGTCAACAAACACTGGGGTATCAGACATTGGCATGTGCTACAGAAAAGAAAAAGCTACAAAAGGAGAAAGATACTATTGTGGTTTATAAGAGGCCAGTGCTTGAACTTCTCAATCTTGCCAGTAGCAAATATCTTAGAAACTGATGCCTGAGTTGAGCCTGTGGGCATGGTGGCAAGGATGAAGGCAGAAGGAACAACACTCCCCAAAGCAGTGGCGGTATAGACTCATGCCCGAGGCCCATCTGTACTGTCTACTCACTTCTCTGGAAACTCTTCCATCTTTTTGAAAGTGTGAAGATATTTTGTTGACTTAGGGATGATTGTCTGGGCAGTGCTTTGCCCCTTCCTGAAATGTGGTTGTTTCCCTGGCCTCACTTCAGCTGCACATGAAACTGGTCTTCTACCTTGTCTTTGTAGGGAGCCGATGGAAATGCAGGCCCTGCAGGCCCACCAGGACTTCAAGGATCCCCGGTAAGTTCAGTGGGAGACTGAATAACCATCCTTGTGTTGACCTTTAGGACTCTTTAGAGCCCTGTGTTTACCAGCTCTGCTCCTGTCCTCTCCTGTGGTAAGCCCACATGTTCTTGAGGCTCTGTTCATTGCCATGGTTTCTTGTAGGGAAAATGCATGACAGATTGCCTTCTGTTAAGTATCTCATTACTTTACCACTAAAACGAATGTTTTGATGAGATGGTCTGGTGACCTGATTCCCTACCGGAAACAAGTTCTACATGTATGTTCCATCTCACCTTGCCAGAGTAGTTTCTGTCCTGAGTAACCCCAGGTGACTGGAAAGGCCCATCTGTGCTGTGGTGTGCTCAGGTGTGTTTCAGGCTGGCCACAGCTCTGTTATCACAATTGTTTCAGAGGAAGGTACAAGTCAGAAAAGAAGGTCATTGCTCAAGGTCCCCAAATCATAGCTGGTATCATTGGTGATTGAACTTAATCTCAAAACCTAGAATTCTTTTCTTTCCATCAAGCTGCTAGAACCAAATCTGGATTTAGTGCTGTAAAGCAAAAACTAAAATACAGGTTGGGAGTCACTATGCCGGCTGAGTACATGCATGACTTTTAAAGATACATCCACTATGTCAATATCCCTTATCCCTTCTGGCCTCTCTCCAGCCATTTCAGTCTTGTAATTTAGGGATGTCTGTTATGCCCCAGTTTCTAGTCCCCAAATGAATTTTTGGAACCGAATTTCTAATGCAAATTACATGAGGGTCTAGTTTGGACCCCACCTCCACCATGCCAATGCAGTGGGTGAGGGAAATGCAGCCCTGAACCTGGGAAAGGAGCAGACTTTTAAAGGGGAAGCGACACAATCAGGTTAGTTCGAGTCCTGTCATCTTGGGATTGGGTGAAGGAGTACATAGGATAAGGCAGTTTCTGAAACCATTGATCAGTTTTTGGGCGCAAAAACCTAACCAAGAGCCATAAATTACTGACAAGGTATCTTCAAGGACAGGATGCCTCCCAAGAACATCTGGACCTCGTTAAATTTTATGGCCCTGTTCCCTATCTTCTTAATTGGCCATTTTTAGGGTATCTATTCAATATCTGCAATGGTGGCACATTTCTGGAGCTAAGATCACCCCCCCCCCCCAGCTCATTATATGGCTTAAGATGAAGTCCCTTCTTTAAAATGGAGTTTGCAAAGTCAGGCCCTCACAAGTCTAGGACCATTATACCCATTTTATGAATAAGGAGAATGAGACTGGAGAAGCAATCAACATTTAACAGATGAGTCAGAGCCAACAGCTGGTTACAGAAAGCTCGACAGCAAAGTCACAAAGAATGAGGTTGGGCTCCTGCTCCTGTGTCTCTGGCAAGTTCATGTGCAGAAGGACCCTTAGGGTACAGTTAGCAACCCTACATCCTTCTTTGCCAGCATGGAAAAACGGTACCCAGTAGACAAAGGCATGTAGAAAATGAATGTCCAGCTTGGGACTTGAGTCAATCTGAAGACATCACTTTGGTGTTCTTTCTACTATTTCACACCAGCTCACCATGGAGCGCAGAGATTGAATAACCAGCAGCCCCATGGCCCTTTGTAGGATCATCCTTCGGTCAATCCGTTTGAAGCAACCAATGCATAAATCCCAGGATAGAAAGCACTGCAGGCAGCTTTTTATTGATTCTCAGACCATAAAAGATTTTCCCAATAAAACTAATGGACTGTTTGCCTGAGGAGAATAAGATACTGAGCCCAGTTGTAACATCATTACATTGCTTTGAATTAAACTCTATTAAATAAGACTTTGATTCTATCATGGGACCCCTTGGTAAGTTATGGGAGCAGTTGGGGCTGCCCACAGTCCTGATAGATTACTCTAAATATTAAATTGAGATATGGTCGAAGTTTTCTTAGGTGAAATGATGTTGGCTGGGTAATGTGGATACACACAGTTCATATAATCCTAAGTATTATCACTGTTTTGAATTAAAACATATGAATGACCTGCCATTATTTTGATATGACATGGAGGGCAGCAGTATGATGTTGAGTCCCCAAATGGCATCTCTTATAAACACTCATATAAACACAATGTCTAAATAGCCTCTCTTTGCTACCAGAAGTGGTTTGAGGGCATAACTTCTCGGAAGCAATATGAGTGGAGAATTTTAGATTCTTGGGGCTTTTCTTGATCTTTTATAGCTGTGTTATAGCTATCTATTTACACAGCAAGGAACTTGTGTTTTCAAAGCCAAGGCTTAATTTGAAAAAAAAATCATTATTTCCTGCCTGATTTCAATTAGTTGCTTAATAAATATTTAAATGCCTTAATTCCATGAGCAAACTTAAGGGGAAATGTCCCGTGTCAGCTCGAAAGAGAGATCACAGAGGTGCCATGATGCAGACTAGACCAGGGTGTTCTGGAAGATTGGTGGGGCTGGCTCTGCATGCTAGAATATATAACCAGAGGCTAGGTAGAGAGTGTCGTCTACTGTGTCTATCTCCTGAACTCTGGGTCAAGTGAGCTGCTTTGTAAATATTAGAGAAGTGTTTGTGATGGCTGGAGAGTCACGAGGCAGAGTCCTCTCTAAACTTGCCTTCTTCACCTGAGAATCAAGTGAATGACTTAGCTCGAGGCTTAGCAAACTTGATCTCTGAAGAAACAAATAGGAAACCTTTCAGACTTCATGAGACACTGTTCTCTGTTGTAGCCAGTGAGCTCAGGTAAGGCAGCATGAGCCGTAGATAGTAGATATGCTGATAGGGAATGGATTTCTCCTCACAAAATTTTATTTACAAGAACAGGCAGAGGACTGGACATTGCTGACCCTCTTCTGGGATCACTATTTTTCCGTTTTAAGGTTCCTGGTACAAGGAACATCTAGAAAGTAGTCCAGAATGAACCATATCAGTACTTAAGATTCCCCAGTGTTAACTGAATGTTTGATAGAGTGGATCCGTACTACTTGCATACATGGTGGTAGATTCTGTAATGGGGGAGGGATGAATGCTGTGGTTCACTGGATTGACTAATTTGCACACATCTGAGAGGCAATGTGTCCAGATCATCCCAAATGTCTTACAGCATAACGCTGTAAAAACACCTCACGACCCCAAATCGAAGTCAACTCAAAGGCATGCCACATTCTCTGTATTATTTTAGACTTACAAGTAACTTTTCCCATGCATATGAAATATGTGACTATTTTGCCAAAGCTTTTAACAATGATAAAAATATAGCACGATCCTTTCTGCACCAAACTCAAGTGTCAGTAAAACAATCGCTCTGTGTCATAAGCATGTGTTGCTGCTATCTTCTTCATGGCTGAGATTTGGCTAAAGCAGCAGCTTATGTACGGTACAAATCTTGCTTGATAAAGAAACTGAGTTTTGGTCCCCTGATGGGGCCATTTTTTAAGATCTGCATTGAAATGTGGAATAAATACCCACTTTTGCTTGTTTTCACTTACATTTTAAAGGTAAAACTCATAACCCTTTAGAGCAGAGGTTCTCAACCTATAGGTCATGACCCTTTGGGGGTCGCGTATCCCTTTCATAAGGGATGTCTAAGACCATCAGAAAGCAAATATATTTACATTATAATTCATAACAGTACTAAAATTGCAGTTATGAAGTAGCAAAGAAAATAATTTTATGGTTTGGGTGACTACAGCATAAGGAACTGCAGTAGAAGGTAGCAGTATTAGGAAGGTTGAGAATTTAGGCTATCCTATTTTATATGATTAGTGGCATCAGAATCTTGCCTTGCAAAGGCACTGGTGGAGATCGGAAAGTCATCAAGAGCCCTACATACTCACGGCAGAGGCACGGAGTGATAGGAAGCTGAGCAGCGTTTTCCGAACAGAGGCCGAAGCCCTGAGGGCAGCTCTAGGCCTTCATGAAGAAAAAGGGAAACAAAATACCAATTGATGCATTTCGGCCAAACAGACTTTCAAGATACCACGTGTCTTTTTCATGGAGGGGATAATGACTTGTCTCTATTTCTGGTTAAAGGTTTGGGAGTCTCTGGGAGAAATACACAATGAAAATATTGAAAGCATGGATCTTTCAGGCCTTCTGGCCAGCCTTCCACTTGTGCTGTTCTGTAGGTGCAGAACACAGCCCTAGGCTGTGCTGTGGGGAAGAACAAATCCTGGGTTGGATCTGGAGCCAAGTCTGGTGAACTCCAAATCTTTCAGATGTCTGATGGTGGATTCCCCGAGTCCCTATTGTAGAGTGGGTCTCTCTGTGCCAGTACTGTGTGAGCATGCTCCGTTTAAGGTGTCACAGCCCTTGCCGGGGGCATAGCCTGTGATGCCAGGAGGCTGCAGGTACAACCTTAGCTTTTAACCATCTCCTCCTAGCTCACGGGCAGCTCCCTGTGAGATTTCTTTCCAGGACAGCCGACCAAAGATTTCATGTTATTTTTATGTCTTGACTCTTTCAGGGCAAAGAAGGCCCTCCTGGTCCCCAAGGCCCATCGGGCATTCCAGGAATCCCAGTAAGTATCACTTTGAAATCTTGTTTCTCATCAGAAAAGTTAGCAAGCACAGATACATTCCCAGCCAGGTGTGGTGGTACACACCTATAGTCCCAGCACTAGGAAGGCGAGGCAGTGTTTAAGACAGGAGATGCTGTCTTAAAATTTTTCCCTCTTCCCTCCCCCCACAAAAAGATTCATCATAATAACATAATGTGGCCACTAGTGGAACTTATGGTATTTTAGAAATTTGGGAGAAAAAATAATCTTGCACCTGGTTATTATGAAGGACATCTAAATTTGAGTGGAGCATGTCATGTCTTAATCTTCTTTTAGGCTAAAACTGAGTAGTTTCTTACTGATTTAAATATTCCATTTTTTCTCTCCTTCTATGGTTATACAAACATATGCATTCCTACATGTATCTCTACACACCCAGACACATAAATGTTTTTGATTTACTGCACTGCTGTTACATATTCATAAAATTCTCATATCATATGTAATGGGTACTGCATTATATGTGATGTTCCCCTGTGGTCTCTTAAAACAATTCTTTCATTTAAAAACATACAATGGGCAGCTTAACATGCAATCAGTTCTCCGGTTCCTCTAGGATGACCCCTAGAGTGGAGTTTAATTGTTCTACTGTAGTTATCAATAAGGTTTTTGATACATGCTACAAAATGACCTCACACAAATGTTTGTTTTCAGCCTTGCAATTTAATACACACCTCAGTAGGATTGAGATCTCCAGTGTATACTAATTGTCTGTCTTAGAAGACCTTCTCTCACGAGATTGAGCTCTTGTGATTAACTGCCCACAGTATCCGCCTCCTGCTCCCCATCGTGCATTCTTTTATTCCAGCCATACTGATAACCTTTTGACTCCTCTGAGGACACACTATAGTCTCTCCTGCCACAGTTGATCCCCTCCAAGCCACAGGGATTTTGCGTGTGCATTTTTGTCTGCCTAGATTGTCCTTTGGTTACCCTTCTTAACTATTTGATGCTTCTCAACTCTCAGGTACTGGGAACGGTACAGCTACACTGACACATACACTGAGCCACATTCTATATCCTATTTTTGTCTTCTGTTTTCCTCATCCTTATATTTATTATGTATATATGTATATGCATGGAGTCATATATGTGTGTGCAAGTACACATACACACATATATGTTGTTACTATTTACTGATTCTGAGCAGACCTAGTATGGTGAGCCTGCCAGGCAGTTTCAGTCCCCCTTGATTGAAACCTTTTGTCTTAATCCCAATCCCTGTCCCGGTATTCCTGCTTCCTTCTCAGCCAGAATGAACTCCTTGTCTCTAGTCTCCGTTCCCTTTATTTCTGAATCTCCACTCTGGCTCTGCTCATACTCCCTTTTTTTTATGTTATTTAATATCTCTAGTTAGGAAATTAATGTTTACTATGTTAGGGGACCTAATTAGAAAGAATAATTGCAAATTGTATTTTGGGTTTCAGTTCCTCTGCCTTAGCTCCCCACACAGCAAAGAGGAATAAAAGAAATGTGGTTGTGGGTGAATAGCTCTTTGAGGTCCCTTCCTACTAACTGTCTAACAACCTTAACCACTGATGGAAGGGGTCTCTTCTAGGCAGCTCTCATGTAAGCCATTATAACTTTAGAAGTTAAGGAGCCTGCTGAGATTCAAATTGTTCTGATTTGATTCTGCCAAGGTAAAGCCAAGTAAAGAAAATCTCCAGTTTGGGTTTTGCACCCAGCCCTTATCACAATACGCTGTGAGACTAGAGGCAGGAAGCCATAGATGTAACTGTGCTGTTTTCTTAAATCGGTCTAGTCGTCGTCTTCCTGGCTCTTCTCCTTCCCGGCCTTTAACACTGAGGTCACAGGTCTCACTTTCCATGAGGACCAACACCAGGGAGTGAAACAACGAGTCTCTCCATTTATCGAGGGCCATCTCCCCATGCCGTTCATGCTGCGTGAAACTCCCTGCATCTGTGGTATTTCATAAAATCTTAGCCCCACAGCACGGACAGTGTGTCTCTGTTACTTTAAAGTGAAGAATCAAAGGTTCACAAGGTTAGGGACTGCCCACGCAAGCCACTCCCAAAAAAGGCAGCTTTCCTGTCTTGGGAAGCCCTGTTTGTTTCTCGGATTACACAGGAAGCCACACAGCACTCTCAAGTCACTGCATGCGGGTACAGGGGGGTCACACCTGAAGTCCCCAGACATTGCTTTTTCTAGCCTGAGTTTGCCGGTTTCCTTCCTTCCTGTGGCCTCTGCCAAGCTATCTGTACAGTTCTCTAAACTCTCTGCCCCATGGCCTCTGTGTGTAGGGAGGAACAATTGAACATTTTAATCGTGCATATTTTTAATTAAAATATTAATTACATCATTTCCCATTCCCTTTTTCCTTCCTACAGTTTTTTGTGCCTTCCGAGAACATGCTTTCAAATTTATGGCCTCTTTTTCTTTAATTTTATCTATATGTGAATAAAAATTTACATATACAAAGTCATACATAAATTTATAAATAATCATATATTTGAATATATATGTAAACACATAAATATATAAATACAGCCTTCTGAATCCATTTAGTGTTGCTTGGCTTGTGTGTATGATTGCAAGGCTGACCACTTGGTATTGATAATCTGTCAGGGGCATCATCCCTAGGGAAGACGATCTCTCTATCTTTCCCGGCATTCCTTAGTTTCCTGTAGTTCTTTGTCTAGTAGGAGTACCCTGGCATTTCTTCCTTCCACATTAGTGTGTGCATTGGTGTCCTGTTTAGACACTGCTGTGCTGTTGTGTATCATTGGTAAAGCTTTCCTTTCATTTCTAGGGGATGTAGTTTCACAGCAGACTTCCCGATTCTCTGACGGCTCTGGTATAGTCTTTCTGCTCTTTCTTCCATGATGTTCCTTGAACTTTTAGCTGCAGAGAAGATGGATGTATGAGTTGGTTTATTTGAAGTTCACATGATAATGCTGGGAGCAGCATCCATAAAAAAATGACAGATCCCAGTGAAGCAAGCAGCAGGACAGCAGTGTGGACAGGCAATACATTCTGGTCATTGCTTTGCAGCATCTTCCTCCTGGCCCAGGCACTACGGGCTAAGGGCACTAGTGGAGAAAACACACACTTTCATTGGCAGCTGTCTGCAAGGTTGGCTGCCTCACTGGCCAGTGCCAGTGTTTGGCTGAGTATTGCAACTCACTGCAGGGCGTATTTAGCATTTCTTCTAGGCTAAAAGCCACCATGAGACCAGGGTCCTATGCCTCAGAGGTTCAGGTAGTATTTAGTACTCACTTGACTAAATTCTTTTTTCTCAGCTTTGCTACTGGCTTTTGAATTCAGGTGGCCTGAAATTACACTCTCTTCTGCCTCATCGTTGCCGTCTTCTGAGACCCTGAATGTGTACTTCAAAGTTACAGAATCCTCATTTATAGATGGGATCAGTACTGGGGTAGAGAGACTCATGGCTTGGTTTTGTCGAGAGACGTGTAAAACATCACTGGACTTTCTAGAACCAAGCAACCTCGGCCCTCTTTCCCTGTACCCCATAATGTCTCAGGAGCAATAGGATTTTGCTGTGTGATTTTTTTTCTTTTTCCCGTCACCCATGCCCTAATCAACTTACTCATAGAAGAGGCCCATAGTGAGGAACAAAGTGGGGGCCTTGGGCGATAAATAAGAATCATGATGCAATTGCAAAGGGGTCTGCTTCCCAGTGAGGTCTCTGGACTCCAGGAGTTGGGGGAGACGCCCATGTGCCGCTAACTGAACGTAAAGCTGCTGCTGCACAGAAGGGTGCACACAGTTGCCTCCGTGTCTGCTCTTCCTTCTCTCTAATCTTCCTTGACCTACTAAGCAAGTTGAGTTTGTCTTGCAGGGAGAAGAAGGCAAACAGGGCAGAGATGGAAAGCCAGGTCCCCCTGGAGAACCGGTAAGGGACTCTACACTTACCTGCCTGTCAAACCCACCCATTCCCAACAGCTCTTCGGGGATGTTGAAGGGCTCCAATGATCCCGGCACGATCATGATCTATGTACCAGTACCCTTACTTCTCATAGTGCCGCAAGGAAAACACTCTGCTTTGCAGCTGAAATAAGACACTATTTAGGTTGGGAAGTTGACCAGCCTAAATCATACAATGCTCTGGTGACAGCCCAGAAATTCTGAGTTCAGGTCTCCCATCCTTCCATACTGTACTTTACATGTAGCCTCAGCCCTGCAGCTGTGGAAGGGAATCTGGGGCAAGTGAGCTATACTGGCTCCTGGTCTTGAGAGCTGCTACCCAGCTTCATGTTTTAAATCTGGCTCACAGGCATTTGCTGTTGCTTGTATTTTTCTGTAATGACACTCATTAGAACCTCCAGTGAGGTAGACAGATGCAGTACTCCTCAGGCTATCTTTGGTGGTTCCATAGCTGCGTGACTTACCCATGACCTCAAAGTCCTTTCTTAAGGCTTGGGGACCTCTCTTGCCTGAATTCAGGGTTTTAAAATGATGATAATGGCTCCACAGTTTCTGACATTACTTCTATCTTCACAAATCTAGAGCTGTGGTGTGGCTCAGTGGAGTGTCCTCCTTCCATGAAGGGCCCTGGGTCCACTACAGCACAGAGAAGCCACGCACCACCAAACAAAACAATAGTCAAGCAAATCACACCCATGGTAGGGAAGAGAAAGGGCTGCGGGTTCTCCCCACGTCTGTCTGCTTACATAACAGGCGCGCATCTACTAGAACACTGGGCAGCTCTGAGAAGGGTGGAAACTCCACCCAGGGAAGAACCACGCGGGTGACTTTATACCCCATGGTTACTTTCCTTTAACAGCGTGTCTTAAATTGCATTTGCACATTGATCTGTGTATGTCTGTGCAGCGCACAGGCAAAGGCCTGAGGTCAGCTTGCAGAATCAGTTCTCTCCTTCTATCATGTGGGTCCCAGAGATCTAACTTAGGTTTTCAGGCATGGTGGCAAGTACCTTTACCTGTCAGACATCTCACTGGGGCAGTTTCTGTCTTTTAAATGAATTAAATAGACAGTTTAATTAACGAATGAATGTGTATGCTCCTGCAATTGTTTGTATGTACAGCGACTGTGCAGTGCCAGAGGGTGGGGCATGAGAGGGCATCAGACCCCCGGGAACTGGAGTTAGAGACAAGTGCTAATGTCTTTTAGTTAGCTGCCTGATATGGGTGCTGCTAACAAAACTCCGATCTTTCAGAAGAACAGCAAGGGCTCATAACAAAGAAGCCATCTCTCTAGTCCCTCTTTTAATATTTTAAAGCAATCTTTATGTGTTACTTATTGATAGAACTAAATTTAATATAAGAACTGAAATCATGTTGTGCCCAGTCCCAGCACCAAAGTGGCCCTAGATGCTAGCTGGCGTTCCTCCCCGTAAGCTGTGTAACCTTCCGTGAGTCGGATAGCCACTCTGAGCTTCAGAATCCTTCAGTGAGATGGAGGGTAATATCCTAGCTTGTTAGAAGTTGGAGATCAAATGAGGTGAAAATTGCACAGCGCACCAGGTTTTGCTAACTCTTAATTATTTTAGTGAGGTCCCTCTTTGTGACTGCCCTATTTTAACTGCTGGCGAGGTCAGAACTGTGGAGCCTTTGCAGCCGCTAAGTGGTATTACATAAAAGTTTTTTTTTCTAGTGGAGCTCATGATCTGTTTAATTTGCTTGGCTGTAAACTGTTATGACTCAATCCAAATCTTACGCAGCTTTCCTGAAGCACCCTCCTCATCATTTTATACCGTTTGTCAGTTGCAGCAGCCCAGGCTCACTGCTGAGGGGAAAAGAAAGAGCCTTCCCAGGGAGACCAAAGAGGGATGCTCTGTGGAGTTGCCCAAAGAGGCAGATGGCAGACAGAGGGTGGAGGGGTTCGGAGGGGTGCACAAGGGATTGACAGGCGTTCTTGGGACTACCCAGGGCCTGGAGCAGCAAGCCTTTCACTCCTTTTCCAATTTAAACTCCAGAAAAGCCCAGGGTTATGTATGCTCTTATTGTCCCCAGATGAGGAAATGGGATACACAGAGGCTAATAGCTGGACCAAGGTTCTCCAGCTGCTGAGTGAAGTCTCTGGGAATCGTGTCTCTGAGGATGACCCAGAACTCAGTACTCGGATCTCAGAGCTAGGACCCACCTTTGTGCTGAATGAGCGTCATCCCTACAAGTTGTCCCTCTAGTGCAGGGTCACTAGTCTTCATCCCATCAGTTTATTGAATGCCTGCTCTGGGGACTGCCATTGTGATACAAGACAAGTCCTGTTCCAGGCTGATCCAAGGATCTCACGGGAGGTAGCCGGTTCTCATGAACCGGGTCAGAACCAGTGATCTCCACAGAGATAGTGGGACTCTGAGACCCTGAGTTATTTATCCCTGAACTTTTCTGGCTTGCTGTGGAATTCCACTACACAGTCATCCTGATGGTCTGTTACCCTGAGCTGTGTTAGGAGGAAGTTGTCATTGGGTGGGTGGAGTCTGAGATCCCTGAGATCTCGAGGTAGAGGCTTTGATGTCAGGAGGTTATCCATCAAAGTGGGGTCCATAGAGTGAAGGAACAAATGGACCATG
Organism: Arvicola amphibius; assembly: GCF_903992535.2. NCBI lineage: Eukaryota > Metazoa > Chordata > Mammalia > Rodentia > Cricetidae > Arvicola > Arvicola amphibius. The sequence continues at coordinate 31,056,279 of NC_052055.2, read as the reverse complement.
GGGAGGAGAGGTCCTAAAAGACAGGCTGGTGAGTGGTACTTCTAGAAACAGCTGATATCCAGGCTCCTGCGGGTCTCCTGAGAAGCTGTTGGGAGCACACTGAGACTATCTGCATGTTCTATTGCACTGGGTGCCCTTATGCCTGAGGATGACAGTAGTTAGTACATGGTGCTTCTCCACTTTGACCCATTCTCATGTGAAGGGCATACATGGAGAAATGGGTGGGCAGATAAGAGGTAATGACAGCCCAGTGGATGGAGGAGCATTTCAGAGTATAGACAACATTGTATAGATAACAGATAGGAAGCCTTCTGAATTGTTTAATGTTTTAAGAAGATATAGTTGAGCATCTACTGTTGTTTAGGATGAAATGCAGAGTTTCAGTCATCCTTTCAATTCCAACCCTTGCTGTGTGTCTTTGAATAGATGACCTAACCTCCCTCTACCCTTGTGGTTTCCCTAAGGGGTATCTTCCATTGGTTCTCAGTGAGGATTCACCATAATTCCAGACACACTTTAATTATGTCTAACGCAGGGATAACTCTTCATCGATTCTGGCTGTTTATCTGCTAGCAGCTAGACTAGTAGTGACAGTCATCTTCATGATGGGGCAAGGTCAAGACCTATAAGGGTGGACCATCTGAAAGTTAAAACTGCAGAAACAGATGCCTGAGGAAATGACACCCAGCATCTCACAACTAGACTTGGATAAGTTGGGCCAGAAAGCCACAAGAAAGATAACATGAAAGCCATTTTATTTTAAATATTTCCCTTTAAATCTAAGAGTGTCCCCATTCCCTCTCCCTTCTCTTGCAACGTGAACCCTCAAAATTTACTCTGTATAAAAACGAGGTGCAGAGTGTTCAGGGAGGGCCATTCTCAAGCTACCATGAAGAAAGATCCAGAACTGGGCCAGCCGTCCATCAAACAGTACCCTTTCACCTCTTCCTCTGCATACTCTCCCATACCTCTGAGCCATTTGTCTAGATCTCAGCTGCATTTCTTCATGGCTTGGTTTTGTCTGGGGTTATGCCAAACTGCGGGCAGTAATTTTGTATAGAAATGCCCTTGTATTCCTTTGTATCTGAGAACATGGGGTGTGGAAAGGGCTGTGTGAATCAGATCACAGGCCCCTGTAAGTGGTGCCACTGGTAGCCTCAGCAGAGCCTCTGCCTGTGTGACGGGAAGCGGAGGTTTTCTTTAGCTTTGTCCTTAGAAGTCTCATAAAATAAAACTGCTCTGATCTTCAATGTGACCGTTGGGGGGGAAAAAAAAACGTAATAGTTCATAGCGGCCTTGAAGTGGTTTTGTGAATCGAGTCAGTAATAACTAAAATGGTTTTGTAGTTTCTCATCAGGGCAGAGCACTCTGACAATGAAGGGACCCTTGACTGGTTAATCGGGGATAAAGTTTATACTGTCATCACAGCAGAAGAACTGGGAACACAGCAGGCCTGAATGTACTGTAAAGGCTGGGCTAGAGGAAATACATTAGGAATGCGGGGGCCAGGGCTGATCGCCTGCGTGGCCAGTGGCATGTGGGAACGCAGTGATGTGAAGGGCAGGCAGCTACATATCTGAAGATCATAACGATGGGAGCCTGACTCTCTCCTTCCTCAATTCAGGGCAAGGCAGGAGAGCCAGGCCTGGCAGGAGCAGAGGGAGCCAGAGGTCTGCAGGTAAGTGCCGGTCCATGCTGTCGCCAGAAAAGTATACAGGCCTTCTGAGTTCCTGAAGTCTGTCCAGCATGCTCATGCTTGTGTGACCAGCTCTGCTTTCTCTGAAGGTCACTCTAGCTTATATCCCCTACTGTAAGCCATCTCAGGCTAGTTAGTGTTACTCTGAATAAGTGCAGGAAAAAAGGGTGTTTTGTTTGCTTATGGGGTTTTGTTGTTTTCTTTTCATTTCTGTTGTTTCTGTATTTCTGTTTGCTTTGACTATAGGGTTTTTTAAATTAATATTTATTTATTTATTTTACTTGCTTTTGAATCATGCTTTCATGTAACCCAGGCTGGTCTTGAACTCATGTCACATCGCTGAGGATGACCTTCAATTTAGGGTTTCGCTTCTCCCTTCTGCTTGCTGAGATTACAGGCACACACCAACATGCTGAGTTTTGCAGTGCTGGGAATGGGGGGTGCAGGGCCTTATGCATGCTTGCACTTTGCACCGGAAGTGTATCTCCTGCCCCTTCCTGTAGTGCCCTCTCTAACCCTTTTTCCAGTTGTGTAAATCCATCTAACTGCACACTATGGTGATGATGATACTGGAAAGAAAGGCTAGCATGGTGCAAAGAAGAAAATAATATGTTTCTGACTCTGGAACAGAAGAAAGCACAGTCAACATTTACTGTATTACCAGGTTTATTGTTTCTTGAACGAATTACAACCTGTCTATTTTTCCTTTTTAAATTGAAAATACATTTTTAAAAATACAATAAATTCTGTTCACAGTTTGCCCTCCTCCAGCTTATCCCAGATCATCTCTGTCTCTTCACCCACCCAAACCCACACTCTTTTTTCCTCTCATTAAAAACAAACAACTGAAAAGCCCCAAACGATATGCCAGAATAGAGCAAAACGAGAGAGAGAGAGAGAGAGAGAGAGAGAGAGAGAGAGAGAGAGAGAGAGAGAAAGAGAGAGAGAGAGAGAGAGAGAGAATAAGAAACACATGAAGATGCAGAGATACACATGGAAATCCCACAAAAACACAAAATCAGAAGCCATAATATATAAGAAAAGGACCTATAAAGTTTTTTTTTTAAATGCCCAGAAAGCATTGTGAGGGAAAAAAGTCCTTCAAAAATTCCTGATTTTGTTTTGTGTTATTTATTTACTGTTGGGCATGGGTCTCCTGAAATGTGGTGTATATCCACTGAGACTCCATTGGAGAAAACATATTTTCCTTTTCCAGAGGTTGTCAGCTGGAGACAGCTTCTGGGCTAGAGATGGGGGCTTGTGTCCACTTCCCATCTTAGCAATGGGACCCCATCTGGCTTAGACCTCTGGAGGCCATGTAGATGCTGCCACGGTCTCTGAGTTCCTAGTGTATCAACCCTGTTGTGTCTAGAAGGCCTTTCCCTGGCGTTCTTCATCCCGTTTGGCTCTTACAATCTTGATGCTTCCTCTGCTACTAAGTTCCTTGATCCAAATGGGGAGGTATTTCCTGGGGACCTCCCATTTATAACTGAATGTTTCAAGGTCTCTCCCTCTCTGTGCATCTCTGTATTTGTTTCCATCTATAACAGGAGGAAGTTTCCCTGATAGTGACCGAGCAAGACTCTGATGTATGAGTTTAACAGAATGTCATTAGGAATCATTGTATTGCTATGTTCCTTTAGCAGAACAGTAGTATTTGGTTTTTCCCTAGGTCTAGGGCCTATGTTGTCTCAGGTTTTTTGGCCACCTAAGAAGTATTAGGCATGGGTTTGCTCTTACTTTTGTGCCAGCATACCATGCAGGCAGGATGCCATTGCAGATAGAAGGGTTTGTAACCACCTTTCTCCTTCTGGTGGTGGGCAGAACACCTTATAGTACCATGAACACTAGGGGCAAAGGCTCTAGCAGCTACTATGTTTAATGAGTTGTGTAGGTGTGTGTGGTTGTGTAGGCTTCTTAACAGTAGGGTCTTATCATCAGTTTGTGGAGAAAAACCCATAGCCTTGGCAGTAGCCTGGGATGTTTGGAGGGTGTCCATGGGGTCTATTTGGCTAACAGTTCAATTGGGTATAGCCCATTCTGCTACTGGAGATTGCATTCAGTGGTAAGAGACATCTACTTGGGGCTTTGTCTCCTCCATTATCTGGTGATTCCATTGAGATTTTTTATACATATATACAGCTTTCACCCCTAGTGTCCACGGTACTGGAAGGGGCTCTGCACACCACCAGGGAGAAAGGCGGTTACAAACCTTCTGTCTACACCAGCATCCCACCTGCATGATATGCCGGTGCGAAAGTGGGGCAAAAGTTTTGGGAGTAACCAGCATCTATCTGATTCTGTCTAAGGTGCACTCCGTGAGATCGAACCCATGCCGATACTGCTCAGGTGGCCAAGGACCTGAGACCACACACACACACACACACACTCACACACACACAAAGTTTAAGAAGCATATATATACATATATAAGCTATATACACACATTTAAGAAGCATATATATATGTACATATATATTATAACACATAATGTATATTTAAGAAGCATCTACTGGAGTAGGTTTCCTTAGGACCCCTCAAATGGCCCTGAGTTTTAGCTGTCCCTCCCCATATGCCCTTCCTCATCCCCCTCCCTTTAATACTTCCATCTCAGTCCCATCAACCCCAGCCCATTAATTCATAATTATGTATTTATTCTGTTTTCCCTTCCTTTGAGGTCCTTCCCACTCCCTGGTTTCTTACTTTATGTCTGACATCTATGGTTATATGCGTTGTTGCTTTAAATCTACCTTTAATTAGTGCACTAAATACAGGTAATTTTCTACAATAATAAAAATGTTCTCTAGATTTTAATTTTTAAGTGCTTTACCTCTTCATGCTGTTGATTTTTTTAAATATTTCTTAATTTAAAAAATGCTGTTTAATGAAACTCCTGAAATCCAATTATCTGCCGAGAAGTAACGGATTGGAACACTGCTTCTGTTCTCTTGTGTTATTTTTCTTTTGAAAAAAATCAATAAATCCTCTGGCTACTATTCATTAAAAAGGAAACAAAACATGAAAATCAATGTTCATTTTTCCCAATATCCCTGCTTTTCCCGAGTACAGCAGAAGGAACCCGGGCGTGGGGATGAATGTTTTGGCCTATGCGGACTAAAACCGTGAATCAGTGGCTGGTTGTTTTTTCCAAAACATACTTTAAATTGATGATCCCCTTAAATCCTTTCTTAAGGCATATTAAATATGGCAAACGGTTGCTGACTGTGGCTGGCAGTCTCTTCTCTGACTAAGTGGTTCTGGCGAGAAAAGGTCCAGTTTCATCAGGGGGCTCCTGGCTTAGGAATAAGAGGGATACCTTGTCAGCTGGAGAGACGCATTTGCTGCATCCTGACTTAGGAGTTGGACCCTCTTCTGCCCTGGGAATTTCAAGGCAGGGATGCAGTGTTAGCAGAGATCTGTACTGGTGAAAAGGGACAAGGTCCTCTGGTTGGCTTCACTCAGCCAGAGCAAAGCTTTGAAGGGTAGCATGAGTTTGGAGAGAAATATATCTGGGCCCTTCCCTTTGTCATTTATTGACCAAAGTGGGGGCACTACTGGACCCATTTCCTCTTCTGTGTAACGGAGATAATAGTAGCAGTACCTGGCAGTGTGGGGCTCCCTTAGTTGGGGCTTTTGACCTGGGTTTATGGAATGAGAGCAAGTTAGAGTCCCCTCTTGGAAGCCAGCTGGCCTTGGAATTCGGTCATTTAAAGAAGGTCCCAGAACTTTGCGGAGATCTGAGTTATTGAAGAGCTTTGCTTTACTCATTCCAAACAGCACCTCTACAGACCTGGGTCTCATCCTCATGCTCTCGTGTGGAAAGGGAATCCTGGCAGAGAGAAGTGAAACACTTGATTCCCACAGCGGCAGAGGAGAGCAGAGAGCTGATGTGCCCCCAGCCCATGGTCAGCCCTGGCGCATCAGGTGCAGAGGCCCAGAGAGCATCTGCAGTTGGAAAAAGGACTAGGCATCTCAGTATTTCTGTTTTCTTACACATGGTGATGTTAGGGATCCAGGGGCAAAACCCGTTCTTCTGCTGGCATGGCATAGAATAGTTGAAACTATGAATCTAAAGCTTAGATGACTCCATCCCGCTCTTCCTTGTTTCCCTCTTTCATCTTTCCTCGTCAATGACTACGATGTTCTAACAGCTTCCTGTGTGGTTTCTAGACAGACTGTCATTGAGACCCAGTTATAGGCCCAGGTTTAGCTGAAGAAATTTTTATCCATTTAGACTAGGGTTCTCTGCCCACTGCCCCTACTGGTACTAGAGGGATCACATTCTATTACCTACTCCTACTCTCCCATGTTCTAAAGGACAGAAGACTACATTCTAATTAGCCATGGTGGGTGGAGATGCACAAGCTGCATTTCTCAGTTTTGACCTTAATACCCTGTAGGGCCTTTCAAGATGGAGTTCTCCTTGGACAGCCTCCCCCTAGAGCTTTCTGCTTCCTGGTTGTATTGTCATTTGCTAATGTCATCAGGAGATGAAACCAGAGTGAAGCCTGGTAGATGCAGCCAGGTGGTAATTTGATTCTATGGGTTCGCTGTCCCCCTTGTGTTGAGAATGGCCATGGAGAGGTGTCCTCTATATCAGATTGGCATGTGTGTGAATCATGGTACCTCTTCACTGTCTGAGTGATACACAGGACTGAGCTTGGGTTTCTTTATACAATGGTGAGAACAAAACCCATGTTTCAGAGCTTCAAGGCCATGAAATGAGCACTTTTGATGGTTATATCACCACACCATGCAGGATCCTTTTTTCTTTTTTCTTTTTTTTTTTTTTGGTTTTTCGAGACAGGGTTTCTCTGCAGCTTTTTTTAGAGCCTGTCCTAGAACTAGCTCTTGTAGACCAGGCTGGCCTCGAACTCACAGAGATCCGCCTGCCTCTGCCTCCCGAGTGCTGGGATTAAAGGCGTGCGCCACCACCGCCCGGCTACCATGCAGGATCCTATAGAGAAGACTTTCGCTCTTCCCTGCTTCTTTCCTTTCCTCCCTGATTTTCTTCTACCCATGCCTGGCACCCTGATATGGGTAGCAAGCGAGAGGCAACAGGGTAAGCCACAAGTAGAAGATGGGATGACTCAGGATGTCTTTGCAGCTCTCTGTCTTTCTGCTGCCCAGCCTATTCTTTGGTAGAATCATAATTTCATCGTATTTCTTCCAGGGCTTCAAGGGACACACAGGTGATCCTGGCCCCCCTGGTCTGAGGGTAAGTAGATGACTCTGAGCTGACACTCAGCGGGGAGAGTCACCTTGCAGGGCATCACCTTGCTGTTCTATTTAGGAAAGAACAGTAGATGTGCTGGCCTGGTGTCACAGTGGGTGGCACCATCCCATCTCTTGGTTTGAATCTTGTCAGTGGTTCTTCTGGGCCCAACATTACATGCAGCCAAATTAGCCAAAGCAACCTGAGTTTAGGTTGCCTGTATTATGTGGACTGTCACATGTCCCCTAAGCCCTGTGAAACAAGCCATGGTGTTAGGCTTCATTTACAGTGGAGCAAACTCAGGTCAGAGGTCATGAGTGACTTTCCCAGGTCATAGAGTGTGTATGTTAACACACAGGCCTTGTCTCAGGTGGGTAGCACCTTGAACCTTTTCTTATTCTCTAATACCTGCCTCTTCAAAATGCCCCAAACTGAAGGGAGCGCTGGGTCATTGGTAGGATTCCTTGAATGTTGTGGATAACCAGGGCAGAGAGAAGCTGTAGAGAGAAGCCAGAGAGAAGCAGGCAACAGGGGACTCAACAGGTTCACCTGACCCATACAGTGCTCTTCCTGCCTTTCCTGTTGGGGAGGCACTTAGGGCTCCACTCACTCTATTGGAATCCAGTTTTGCTGCTTCAGAGACTCTCATACTATGTGTGTGTGGGGGTGACTTCTATTTGTCAGCCTTCTGGGGCTTTGCATCTCTCCCACACATTTAGATACTATGTATTTATTTGTGGTGACCTATATCTAAACCAGTCCTGTTCCTAACAGCAATATTTTGTTTCTAGGGGGAACCTGGGACTATTGGCCCCCCTGGAAGGGAAGGATTGCCAGGAAAAGATGTAAGTTGGGATGCTTTGACCTTCAGTGCTTGAGGAACAAGGGAGGGGCACCTAGGAACCCTTCCAAAGTGACAAGTGGCAGTTCTGTGAAGGACGTGGAATGACACCTAATTGGTTTTCCTTTAGACCTGAGCTTCTTCCATCCTTGGGGTCAGCCTGTATCTCACAGTTCATGGAGGCATTTCTGGGTTCCTCTGATTTGTCTAGTGTCAGATGGTAGACCCACTATATCTATCTTACATTATTTGAATGGCCTTCCATGGTTTCCTACAAATTGTTTCTCCATCTCTTGATCTTTTTGGTGTTCCTAGTAAATATGAATCCCTCAAACTCTCTCCCATCATTTGAGATCCACACGGTTGCCTTCACCTCCACCACCACCATTGCCACCACTGTGTTTGCCACCATTATCAACAACACTACTGCACCGCATGCCCCATCATTACTCCCGTTACTGTGACTAATGCCATCACCAATATCACCAACACCATCATCAAACCATCACCAATCCTAGCACTTTGATCATCATTACCACCACCACCATCACCAAAGCCACCGCCAGCAGTAGCAGTAGCGGTTCTTGCTTCTTGGGCTGTGTCTTACTTCAGGCATCTCAGATGTCTCTCACTTTTACTTGAAAGCAGGACAGAGAAGGTAGAGGTTTTCTCTGTAAGGCACAAATGAGAACGCTGTCATGAAGAGACTCAGAGGTACAAGGAGCCACTCTGGATCCACTATTTATAGCTCACCGTCTATGCCCATTTCCCAAGACTCGACTATCCATTGTACATGGCATTTTACCATGTGACCTGACATTTGGGTATGGAGATTGTTCTCCTAGGAATGGGAAACTTGCTGGAAGCATGGAGACACAGTCCTGAGGTTGGCAAATAGCCTCCTTCTAGATCTTTATATCGCTCATGACCTCATTGGGACCTATGTAGCATATAGACTCCTCTTGTTTCTCTGGATGTTGTAGCATATTGGCTCTTTGTTGGATCTGTTTAGAAGGATCTAGAAGGAATCACGTGGGAAAGTCAAAGTCTAGTTCCTCCCCCCCCCCCCCAGCAATTTGTTACAATCAATCCTAGTTAGTTTTGTGTCAGCTTAAAACAAGCTGGAGTCATCCAAGAGGAAGGAACCCCAATTGAGAAAATGTCTCTCTAAGACTGGGCTGTTGACAAGCCTGTTGGTAATTTTCTTAATTCGTGACTGGTTGTGTGAGGGCCAGGTCCATTTTGGGTGTCGCTACCCTTGGGCCGGTGGCCCTAGCTTCTAGGGTGAGCAAGCCATAAGAAACATACCAGCAGCCAGGACTTCTTAATGGCCTCTGCATCAATCCTACCCTGACTGCCTAGGATGATGAACTGTGATAAGGAAGAATAAAATAAACCCTTTCCTCTCTGGATTTTTTTTTTTTTTTTTGGTCATGGTATTTCACCATACAGCAATGGTGAACCTAACTAAGACATACTTCTAAAACCAATTGAGTAGGTGGAGCCGGTGAGACTTCCCTAGACGCTGTGTGGGGTGGTGCTGTTGGGTGGCAGATTTCATACTGTGGTGACGTGGGCACAAATGGCTCTAGGTTATTATCTAGTGAATTTGCCATTTTTGACTTTTCTTGGATCGAGATCTGACTGCCTTAAAGGACCAGAGAAACAGGTGACTTCTGTCTACATCAGTAAATAAACATACTCATTTACAAATGTGAATTGAAAAGCCTCCTTCATCTGGGTAAAAAAAAAAAAGGTGCATGTTTGAAGTTCTTGTCATTCAAAAGGAAGTGTTTGGACACAGTGCTGGGTTCCTGTGTCTGTTGGTGAAATTAGACCTTTGTCAACTGACATGTAACTCTGTGATTATATGATTTCTCTGTGTTCCAGGGTGACACTGGACCTGCAGGACCACAGGGTCCCAGAGGACCAAGGGGCCCGCCGGTGAGTTTTCTTTGACATTAACTTGTTTCACAGTTCAACCAAGCTATTACCATGATGATGTTTGGTGTTTTAACCTGGAATGGATGCATGCATTGCTTTAAAATGATGCTCTGTGTCTTAGAGGATGCTAAACAGCCACTGCCCTTTGTCCCAAGAACCTTCCTACATGTTCCCCAAGACAACTCACTGACAGTCTGCCCACAGGGATTCCAAGAGCTGTTATACTTCCAGTTTGGGGCTATTATACAGTTTTATGTGCCACACTTGAGTTTCCTATAACTACCACAGCTGGTAGTTTCTATAGAGTCATTTGCCTTTGTTTCTGGAGGCCAGAAAGGGAAATTTAGGTACCAGCCATGAGGAAGAGCATCCCTGCATCTTTAGCTTCTTAGGGTGTCAGCATCCATGTGAAGGGACCAACAGGCAGGATTGGAGCTCAGTGAACACACTGTGTGGTTGGGAAAGCTACACTTGCGTGAGCCTCGGAAGGCAAAGCCACGAGGACTACGTGTCCCGAGGAACTCATGCTCTGATTGAACATAGCTCTGATTGTTGCCCTTGTGGTCGCCACATTTCTCATAATCTATGGGCTGTATGAAAACTCTCAGGAGTTTTCTAGCCCCTCACTGGGCAGTGTTACTGGTACTGACAATAATAGTAATTGACTTTTTCCAGCCATTGCTGCTGTAGCAGATTAATGATTCAACCACCACTCTTAGAAAGAATTCAGATGTAGAGTTGTTAGTAAGTTCAGGTTAATATGTTTTTGTTAATGGCCTTGAAGTGGAAAGTCTTCAGGAACAATTTAAAGTTTATAAAGACACACTTTTAATAGTTGAACAAGAGACTTGCTGAGGTCAGGGAACAGGAACAATGGCAGCCTAGCTATTGCTGGCTGATGTACCTTTCTTGCTCAGATGGGTTGATGATCAAAGGTGATAATTAATTCCTCGTACCTATTTTTTGCCCTCAGCTTCCTGATATATATACTCTTGTTGGGTGCGTATAACCTAAGGATTTAAAGTAGAACTGATTTTTTCGTAAATAAAAGTTTAGATTTGTGATTTTTAAAAGATTTTTTCATTAGATTACCTTTTAAGATAAATAATAAAATGATTGGTCCTTTCTTTGAAACCAGAAAATGCAGCCTACCAGTAAGGTAGAAAAATACCTTGCTTACTTACATATTCTTAATCTATATAACAGGTTGCTTGGGCATGAATGTATGTGGGTTCTTGGGACAAGGTGTTTTTCATCTGTAATATGTAAAATGTTTAATCGTAAAAGGGATATATAAAACATTGTAGTCATTGTAATCATTCACTTGAAAAATAGAACGTAACCACATTGTAATTTTCATACTGCTTTAAAGATTTTTTTCTGGGGTATATAAGCTGTAAGGGAAAAATAAAGTTAGCTAGAAGGAAAAATTAAGAATGGACACATGGGAAAATCAGAGTAGAAGAACAGAAAAGAAAAAGAATAGAGTAGAACAAGCAACAAAAAGAACAATAAAATAAATAAATAAGCTTGGGGCCTCAGGAAAGTCCTCGTGTGTCTGTTTGTCTGTCCAGTAGCTGGCCTGCTCTGCATCTCCTCTTCAGTGTCTCTGACCTGCTAAAGGCTTGCCATTCATCAGCACCCTAGGAGAGATCCTGACATGTTGGAGGTGTGTGTGTGTGTGTGTGTGTGTGTGTGTGTGTGTTCCTTTTTTTTCTTTGCCGCCCCGAGAGAGTTAAGTGTTGACACCCTGCTGGCCCCAGAGAATTAAGTTTTGCTCCCTCAGATAGAAAAGTCAAGTTGATTGATTAGTTCACTGTCTCTCTGGATTCCCCTCAATATCTGAGCTGCTGAAGGCTGGTCCTTACAGCAGCAATATTAGGGTTGACTGACTATAATAACAATCCTTGGCTCAGAGAGGTATCACTCCATTTATGCTTCTGTCTTCATGGAATATTCTTCCTGTTTATGATGTATTTGTGTGTGCATGTGCTCTTATGTGTGTCCCAAATTCCCCTTATGTTCAGGCATTAGTCCTATTGAATTAAGGGTCTAACCTATTATACCATAAGCTGATATAACATATTTGATGATTCTGTTAACAAATTCAAATTCCAAGGGCCTAGGCACTAACATTTCAACATGTGAATTTAACATACAATATTCCACATGTTGGTAGATATTTGGGGATTTATCCATTCCCATTTATTCACCTAGGCAAATCCACAGAGTGTGAGCAAAGATAGGAAGTAGATGGATGTCTAGTGCTATGTATGGAGAAAACCCTGGGAGACCGATGAGAGGCAGCTGTGCATGTAACTTAGCACACTATGAACAATCAGCTTTGCTTCTGGTAAATAAAAGTGCACTCTAAAACAAAGATGGAAAGTGTGTCATTTCAAACACATAAACCAGTGCAGCGATTGATGGCCATTGGCAAGTGTGGCGTTCCGTAGATCATTTCAGCTTGTGGCATTTTTATACCTGTTGCTGTCATTTGCCCAATGCCATTGCTAATGTCTCTGTCATGTGCCATGCTGTGACAGTGGGATGGCTATGCTATTACTCAGAAATGTGAACTTTTCAGCTCCACTGCATGCGTCTGGGGTCACTGTTGGGCACAACGTGTGTCAGTGGTGTGTGAGTAACCTCTCGCATATGATCATATTTGGAGATCAATTTTTTTCATGTTGTGGTAATTGTATATGTGTACATAACCCCCAAACTTCCATTTTGCTTTCTTTAAAATCTACAGTCACACAGGGATGGGTAAAACTCATGTGATTGCTGTCTCACCACCACCGGCTTCAGAGATATATGGGGTGTTCGTTGCACAAAGCACAGATGTCATTCATTTGGTTTCCTCCCAAGACTTCTGAGTTATGAAACCGTGGTATGAATCTGCCTGTGCAAGGACAAGGGGTGAAGATGCAGAGATGCTCATAGTTTGCCCAGTAGCATACATCTCATCGGTAGTTGATGCCAGTCTTTAGACTCAAGCCGTCTGGGCCAAGAGTCTGAAGTTTAAGACCCTACCTTAACTGTCTGTGGACTCAGTTGTCTTGACAGAAAGGTTGTCCTGGAGGAAGGGGCTTGAAGAGAAGTTTGGAGAACAGAAGCTTGGGAAGGGGACTACATCCTCTATTCATGGGCAGCATAGTGGCCAGAGGGGCTAGAAGATGGTAAATAGATAGATGATAGATAGACAGACAGACAGACAGACAGATAGAGTGGTTCTGTGCCTCAGAGAGGACCTAGTCCTAACATCAAAACACCAAAGTTCACAGGGAACATGTGGCCACCAAAATTAGCATTGGCACCATGTGCTATTGTCTGCTGGCCCCTCCTCCTCCCACAGAGGCAAAGGAGAACTAGAGCAAGAAGCAGGAGAGATATCATTTCCATAGGGATGAGCCAAAGCACGTATTTTTAGAGAGACACAGATGGGTTGGTGGGTGGAAGGAGTATAGGGAGGGGCAGCAGGCAGCACTCACTAGAAGGTCTGAGTGTGCCTGCCAATCAGAAAGAATGCTCAGGGCTTCCATTTTTGTACTCCCTAGCTGAGATCCCAGGCAAAGCTTGGACTTCCTCTATGTCTTGATTTCCTCATGAACTAAGGCTAGCTATGCTACATGGTTTCTGGGTGCGTCTGGTGAGACGAGATGCTTAAATACCCGTGGTCCCATGGACACATTTTAGGGAAAAGATAGAGACTGTGTTTCTGGTTACTGACCTGCAGACACATGCTTCACTAGGGCAGTACATTATGGGATGGCCAGTACTGACTATGCTCAGAACTCAGTTTTTCCACTTCTCTCTGGGGTGTGTGGCTTAGCATGTCCATGCCTCAGTTTCCCCACATGTAAAACGGTAATGACATTTGCATTTGGTATGAGAAGTGAATGATTTATAATAGGGATAGGTGTGTAATATAAGAGATTCCTGGCCAGGGTAAGCTGAAGGTTGTTGAGTTTTGGGGATGTTGACACCTTCATGGATACACAATCCACAGTTACAGGCCTTTATTCAAATCTTTCATTTACAGGATTAACACTGTGGATATCTGTGATGTTCTCAGCCTTCCCATTAAACAGAGAACCCTAGTGTGTGTCACTCACTACATGCTGGAGATATAAGAGCCACAAGTCACAGACTCAGGGCAGGGATGTGAGCCAAGCACAGAAAGAGCATCCCATGGGAAGTCTGGTGGGCAGAAGGAGTTGAGTTGTGCCTAAAAGGCAATAGGCGTTTATTTGGGAGTGAGACGGGGTGGGTAGCTAGGAGATTTTTTTCAGCTTCCTGATATTTACTCTATAATGGATTTTTTTTGTGTGTGTTAACTTTGACAAATGGTCTCATATAGCTAAAACTTACTTCTAACTCACTGTGTAAGTGAGAATGACTTTGAATTCCTGACACCCACCTGAAACTACCCTCAGAATAGCTGGGATTGCAGGTGAATGCCACTGTGAAAAACCTTATTGAGAAGAAGTATTTTCCAAAATTATAAATATGCTCAAAATGACTGTCAAGTTAGAGAATATTAGACTCAAGACCATCAGTCCTAGAACCTGTGATCCTTTCTATCCCTAACTGCATGACAGAATAAGCCAGTGGGTACCCTAGCCCCCTGTATCTTTGTGCTTTAATGCATTCATTGCATTTGTGATAATGCCCTAGGGGAGGGGACTTGCAGTGAGAAGAGCAGGCAGAGCTGCTTCCTCAGGCACGCCTTCCGATGGAAGCAGCTATTCCTGAGCCGAGTTGTGTTACATGCTTGTATTGTTCACAGCCCAGCCTGTTAGTTTAAAGATGAATGGAAGGATGAATGAAGCTGGTCCTGCTCATTTACTGTGCAGTGCAGTGGGCACCAGTCAGTGAGCTAGGCCTTTTCATGCCCACGGACTCATTTAATTCCATAATCATGCTATGAATTAAATATCATGGCTTCCTTTTACAAGTTGAAAAACATCCTCTGCAAAATGAAGTAGTTTTCAGAGAGAGCCCTGCCAGCCCCAGTGAGAACAGCCTGTGTAATTAAGTTGTCCACCTGCAGTCAAGTTTGCTCCAGTGCCCTGCTTGGTGATGCTCTGACACAGAGAACTGACAGGATAAATAAACATTTCTGTTTCTCCCATCAGGGTAGCAGCGGATCACCTGGAGCCCCAGGAGACCCTGGCCGTCCAGGAGCCCCAGTGAGTGCTCATCCTCAGCTTCCTGATGGTGTTAGGCCAAGGGTCTCATAATACGGGTTGTTCTCTGTCCCTGAACACACTGGAGAAAGAATCCTTATTTAAATGGTACAAGTAGTCCCGAAGCCAGAGAACCAAGGAATCTAGCTCTTCAAAAGTTTACCGTACATTTGACTACGTTGCTCAGTCTCTGCTGTCTAAAACATGGACACCTCCAACTATTCAGGGTAGAAATTGTGTGGTAAGCTTTCACAGTGAGTGTCTAATGATTGAAATAAAGGGCAGGGTCACATCAAGCAACCTTGAGCATGTCAGGAAACAATGTGATGTGCAGCCTGGGAAGAGGGATGGGAAGCATGGGTAGAGAGCAAAAAAGTTCAGTGGTAGGTACTGGAAAGAGTGTGGCAGGTAGACTCCTGGGCACTGATCAGGTTCTGGATTTGAGGTTCATGTGTGGTCAGTGGAGAGACATACTGGGGATTAATGGATTAATTATAATCCATTAATGGATTATAGACTTCAATACATTCAAGGCTGGATATGAATTTTCTTCTTGCCAAGCCTGCTTATATTTTTATTTGCTTAGATTGAGATCTATTCAGGAGCCACTTGCAAGTATAAAAGGTCATTTAAAAACTGGCAAGGACCATGTGCTAGCTAGTGCTTTCCAGATAATTGCTAAGGCTACAGAAGTCGGGGTGACCAGAGACCCACAAAATCTCAGGATGTCTAGTGACAGCAGTTAGTCACCCTGCTGGTCCAGGGACAACTACAACCGCGAGTCTATCATGGCAATTCCAGTCATCTTCACCAGAAGCTTCAATGTAGGCTCTGTCAGTCCTACTGAGTCAGAGTGGATACAGTAGGGGAGCATCCTGAGGGTGGATCCACCCAGGGGAGGAGCCAACCCCAGAGAAGCTGACCCATTTGTTGGCACTTTGTGAAAAAGCTAAAGCATTAGACTACAAAGGCAGCAACCACCACACCTTGAGCCTTAGAAGCATCATGGGAAGCAGTTCCCACTTCAAAGAGGCTGCCCACATCTAGATCTTGGTGTTGTTTCTAAGAATCCATCCATAAGATGTCACGGCTTGAATGGAAAGGCTATCCTCGGTCTGTAGTCATTTTCCCTCATCTTATCTTCCTTCCCTGGCCCTCTGTGATGATATCAAGTTTCACAAATCCCTTATCTCTTGCTGACCCATCCTCTGTCCAGTGCAAGGAAGGGACAGGGGTATCAGGACTCCACAGATTGGGGTGTCGTCAAGTTTCTGAATCTGATGGACTTTTGCTTGACCTTGAATAATTAATCCCTTGTTTTTCCTTCACAGGGCCAGAAGGGAAACAAAGGAGAAAATGGCAGCCCAGGACTTCCAGGTTTTCTGGGTCCCCGTGGGCCTCCGGTAAGGAGAGAACCTAATGGTGACAAGATTTCTGGTTCTAGATGTGACCTTGAGTTTCACTATTGTCCCTGCCACTCAAATCTTTTTTCCACCCCTTACCTCCTCTCCAGCCCAGCCTCCATCCACTCCTCCCAACCGGTAAGGGCCTCCCATGGGGAGTCAACAAAGTCTAGCACATTAAGTTGAGGCAGGACCAAGCCCCTCCCCGCTGCATTAAGGCTAAGCATGGCATCCCACTATAGGCAATGGGCTCCAACAAGCTAGCTCATGTGACAGGAAGAGATCCTGGTCCTACTGTCAGAGTCCCCTTAGATAGACCAAACTACACAACTGTCTCCCACAAGTGGAGGGCCTAGTTCAGTACCATGGAGGCTCCACAGCTGTTGGTCTGAGTTCATGAGTTTCCACTAGCTTGGTTCAGCTGTCTCTGTAGATTTCTCCATTACGATCTTTACCTCCCTTGCTCATATATCCCCTCCTTCCCCTCTCCAATGGGATTCCTGGAGCTTGGTCTGGTGCGTGGTTGTGGATCTCTGCATCTGGTTCCATCAGTTCCTAAATGAAGACTCTATGATGATGGTTGGGTATTCACCAATCTGATCACAGGGGAAGGTCACCAACTCATGTCTTACAGGCCATTTTTTTTCATGTCATTAATGAGGTTGTGTGGAGTCAGAGTGCCTCGTGATTTAGTAGACAGTTGAGGGCTCATAATTGACAGTTGCATGGGACCCACTGCTTTCATCATGAGACCTTAGGAAAATGACATAAAATCTCATTATGTGGCTACTGCCTTAATCTAATGGTGTGACAGCATCACTCATCAAATGTGAGAATCCACATAAGGGATTGCAGTAATCTCTAGCCCATTGTCGTGATCAATAAGGACAGGTGATTGTGATGACATTTGTTGGTGTGTATGATTGATAGTGCTGGCAGTGATGACCCTGGAACTTGAAGGATGATTTTAATGATTGTAAAGTTGAACTAGTTTGGGTCACAGGGTCAGAACATATAGGTGATTGATCCAAGGCCACAGTATAGATTTGTACCTACCTGGAGCTTTTGTCTGGCTCTTCTGACTTGACCTTGGAGTGTATACTGGAGCTGTTAAAGGGTAGTGAGGACCCATTCATAGCCACACTGAAGTCACTGGAGTGTTCTGCAGACTCTGGCCTGCACTGATGGTTGGAGAATGGTCGTATGTGACATTTCAAGATGAAAATGCTCCTTTAGTCCTGCATGCACCCTCCAGTGGGATTCGGCCCTTTACATGCAACCACAGAGCCAGGAGGATCATCCTTTCTTCATGGTATCCTGCCTGCTGTTTTCTACTTCTGCTCCAATATGTATATGGTTTCTCTAGTCCCATGCATTTACTCAATTATTCCCTTTACCAGCCCTTGTTCATAAGTTGGCTGTCACTCAGCAGCCAAGTATGTACTCTTTTTGCAAAAATTCCTCCTTAATCATAAAAAACAGATTGAACTACCCAGCTTTATTATATGCTATAGTCATTGTACTTTACATATCTCAATGAAAACAAGAATCATTGTAAACTGTGACATAGATAAAACGACTCCTCTTAATTTATAGATGAAAAAACTAAGGCACAATGAACTTAAGAGATTGGCAAAGAGGCAATATAAGGTCAGAAAGCCAATCAATAGAGGAATCAATTTGAAGTTAGAATCCACTACCTTATTTAGCTCATTGTCCCCTGATGATGAGTGGCCTCTCTCACACTAGACAACTAGTACAATTGTCTTCTGAAAAACATGCATAGTAGAGACACGTTGATCCTATCGACAACGACCTCATAAGCAGAGGTTTGTTCCCATGCTGGGGCAGTTCTCTCCCTTCTTCTGCATAAACTGGCCAGAAGGCCGCATGTAGGATGCCCTTGTCCAGTAGGCTATGTGGACTGATTGCTTTCTTTGCTGGAACATGTATGTGAGATGTCTGTCATAAAGTTGACATCTAGTGGTCCGATGCTGCTGAGCCCACTGATCCCCATGTTCTTTTTTTTTAAACAGGGAGAAGCAGGAGAGATAGGTGCTCCAGGCAAAGAGGCAAGTATTACTCAATCCTGCCCGTTCTACTTGATAACCCTTTTCTGTGGGAACCACAGATGGGTAATAAGGCTGAGAAGTGAATTCTGAGCTTATCCAAACCCCTCCACCAGTTTCAATGTGCTTTTTTGTACTGGGGGCTTACATTTTAACTTCACAAGTTGGGGTACCAGGTAGATGACTATATCTCCTTAGCCACCCTCCTTTGGGAGCATTGTCAGCAAACCTTCCATCTGTCTTTGTGATGTTTCCCAATTCTGTCCATCACTTGTGAATGGAACCTTCCCAGTCCTGAGTCCTTTTTGACAAGGATCCTTGCTGTAGGCTCCCTAATGGTTTCCTTTGTCCATCCATGACCTTCTCCAGCAGCTGGAGATCTGTGGGACATCAACATTTCATGCCACCTTACGGCCCCCAAAGCAGCTGTGTTCTCCCCTTGCCATGCAAATGACTCCCGAAATGCCCTGTTCCTCCCCCCTTTTTCTTCCTCCTGTTAGCTCCATCCACTCTGGTCTCTTCCAGAAATACTAAATTAGTTTGCAGGGCCCTTTCTTCTTTCGAAATGCCCTCATCTGCTGTCCCCTTTCCTTCTCCAGTGGACCTCTGTGGGCCACTGGAGAGAAGCGTTTGTTGACCTGTTCTGCTGGTCATCTGCTCTGTTCCATTCCAGCACATGAACCGAACACGGAGAAGATGCTAAGAGTGTTCAGTGATGAATGACTAGATGAATGAAGTAGAGAAAAAAAATCTTCCAGGGAAATCGCTCATGTGTATATCAAAGCCAGCACTGTTGCCTTGAAAGAAAGAGAACACCCTTGTCGCTGTATGCCTTTGGGCCACTGTTATAAGTGATTGCCTTCCTTGAGGCTGGATCAAATATTCAAAGTCTGAGGACCTTGTGCTTTTAGCCCAGACATAGTTTTTTGCTCACTAGACCTGCTCCTCACTTGTTGACCTAACCTGACCCACATTCTTTTTCAGCTGTGACCTCCTTGTTTTGGGTAGGCTACATACAAGGGCCCTTACTTCCTCTACCTCTGAGGCTTAGCTTTCACTCCTACCCTTTTCCCTCATTAATCCCTGTTGGATTCTGAACTTCCAACTTCGTGCTGCCCAGCATCCAGTGTCATGATTTTTTTTTTCTCCTGGAATTACTGTGGGACTGTCTTGTGATTCTATTACAGAAAGAAAACCTGTCTGCTGAGTATTAAAATTGGGATACCCATATCTACTTCTGAACTAGGCTGTAAGCACCCTGAGAAAAAGAACTATGTTCCTTTCCTATGCCATTCTTCTTTGGGCACGGAGCTTATAATACTACTCTAGTAAGTAGGGCAGTAGGCACTTCTGGAGTTAGGTGACTGAGTTGGTCAGGCAGTACATGCCCTTAATTCCTAAGCCATCTCTTCAGACCATGCATGCATTCTGAATGTATACGCTGTCTACCAGCTATGTCAGGCTAGGCTTTACTGATTGCTTCAGTGGCAAACCTTGGGGTTGGCTTATTTTGAATGCCTGGAAGTACAGGGATAGGAATATGATGCCCCCATTTGATAAATAAGTATAGGCCCTGCTTGCCAAACTTTTGCTGCTTGAGGATGAGCAACCAAACATGTCCGTGGTAGGAAGAAGTCAGGTGGCAGCTAGAAGGAAGGTAATTTCTGTCTGAGGGTGGATGTTGGTCAGAGAGGAGAGAAGAATGAAGGATGGAAGGGAAGAAAATAGGAAGGAAGAAAGGCAGAGAGGGAGGGTGGGAAGGAGGGAGGGAAATGACGTTTCATATACTGGGTGAGAAGAGAGAGATTCCTAGATAGGAAGTCTAAGTCCAGGGCAGGTCATCTGGGGTGAAGGGCCCAGGGGAAGATCTTAAGAAGAGGTTATGAGACTGCAGAGCTTCAGATTCTCTGCTTTGGGAACCTAAGGTTGCCATATTTGGCTGTAGAGGAGTGAGCTGGAACATCAGAGGTGATGTGAGTTCATCCAACGGCCAGTTTGTGGACAGCCCCAGGGGTTTTCCAAGGGGAGTTGAGTTTTTCTTTAAAAAAAGACATCAAAGAAGCCACACTATTGGCTCATGTTGTCCCAGCTCAGCAATGGACATGGTCAGGAGTAATGGAACGAAGACGAACTGGCTTGATTGCATATCTAGACTGACCTGGGTTTTTTTTTCTCCAATACCCCGTTTTCCCCAACAAGTGCTGTATAAAAGAATCAAGAAAGTCAAAGACAGAGGCACAGATGGCCATGGTGAAGTAACTAGTGTCCTGTTATCTCATTGCAGGGTGCTCCTGGGAAGCCTGGAGAGCCAGGAACCAAAGGCGAGAGGGTAAGCGGGGGGGGGGGGGTGGTGGTGGAGCCGTCTGAGCATGCTCAAGGTGACCTCCCTACAGTCTCAAGGGCAGAATTTATTGAGGAACATTAAGCAGCCCCGCTGCACTGCGGTCTCCTGCAGTGGCTTTCCACGAAACATCTCAAGCCCTGCGAGTGCCACGGTTCTTTTATCTTTCATCCCAGCCCTGTCACAGTCAATTTCCTTTCTTGTTTCTTGTTGGTTGTTATTTTGAGGACAAAAACCATGGCCGTAATTATCAATGCAAGACAAGTACTTGTTGGGAGACTCTGACAGATTCCATGCTCGCCATGTGTGAAGGCGCATGCAGGATGCGCCTGGCTCCCTACGTGCCAAGTTGCTGGGAGCCAGATTTGTCACTGGAGGTGACAAGGGAACAGATTTTCCCATAATGAGTCGCCTTGGCGCCACACTCTGAAAGCCACCCTTTACATTTTATTTCTCCAAAAACCAACAGGGGAGAGTCATTTTTCCAGCAGAAGTGCTGGAGGAGGCAGGGAGCATCCTCACACTCACACTCAGTGGCTCTCGCTCCGTTCAGGGCTCTGCGTGGCTGGTTTCCCCACAGTCCTGTGTCTGGTCATGCTGTACTACATGGATGGTATCCGCTTCCCCACCCCCGCCCGTGCTTGTTTTCCATGGTCCTGCAAAGAATTTATCTCAGCTTTCTTCACAAGTTGGATGGGTGGTGAGCTGGCAGGCGTTTCCTGCCGTTTGGGAAGAGAGACATGGACGTGGTGTCTGGCATTCGTCCCTTCCCCTCGTGTCTCTCCTGATGATGACTTTAGTTCCCCTGTCCTGAGGCCGTTTGATCATGAATACTGGAACCTTGCTCTTGCCTGCCATGGAGATGATTTTCTTTTGAGAGTATCCCTCCAGGGTCTTGAGAGTGATTGCCAAGGAGCTTGGGCATGAGTCCTGGCACAGAGCCAGGGCATTGAGCCCACAGACAGGAAGCTGTTCTTCATACATGGTCAATAGCTGGGGAGCTTGTCTGTCCTCTGTTAAGTGGTTCCATGGAACCTTGCCACCAAGCCCTTAGATTCCTCAGCCCTTCATCCTGGGAATGCTTAAAATAGGGAGCCTTATCTTTGAATGGTGAAGTGATCGTGACAGGAGGGTCGTGGGATAGAAAAGGTGTGCCACATGCATAATGGAACCTGACATCCAGGTGACTCAGGAAAAGGGTATGCTAAACCTGAATCCAAGATCAGACCCTGTGGAGTATATCAGCCCTGGAAGACTAGAGCCTACTCCCTTGGGTTTTCCTAAAGTACCATGTCAAAAGTCACTGATAATTTTATTATTGTTGAAAAATGAAAGACATGCAGGGGCCGGGTTAAAGAACAGAATTTACAAGAACGAATGAATACAGTGGAGCTCAGGTATCCCTCCCACCTCATCCCAGAGCTCCCCTTCCTGTATGCCTATCTTTCGTCCGGGAGTCTGGGTACATAGGTGGGGATGCTCCAAACCTGCATGAGCCTTCACTTTTATCCCCCGGCCCCAACACATCACAGCTTCTCCATGCCATGTTTCTGTTATCCCCTGTTTTGCGCACACAGTAATGACATTTTAGAGCCATGAGCATGCTCTGTTACTTCTCAGAGGCTCCTGCCTTGCCTGTGGCAACATCACATGTTTGGTTCTGTCTTGATCCTCCTTCTTTCTCCTGCCTTCCATTTCTGTGCTATGTCACAGTAGCTGTGGCTCCCTTGTCTTCTGATGGCCTTAATAAAGCTACTGTGTATTCAGACCTCTAGCCGCTGAAGCTTGTTGGCCAGACGCACAGTAAGTACGTAAGAGCAAAGACTGGGCAGCCTGCCCTGAGGTTGCTGTGCCCCAGATCACTGACTCAGAACTTCAGGATCTGACTCACTGAGTGGAGAAAGGGGACCTAGGCAGTGCACTACAGAGTGAGCTTGCCAATCCTTCAAGACCTGCTATAGCTGAGGGCTGGCTGGCAAAGAGAGGCTGTTGAGCAAATAGACTGTCCCTCCTATTGACAGAATCCAAACCCACTCTAGGAGCGAAGTGACAGCTTGGCCTCAGTTTCCATAGCTAAGCAGCCTTCTCCAGGGATACACAATTGGGGTTTGGCCTAGGACTAGGAAATTATTTTGTGTGTGTTTCTATGTGCGTCCCCTCCCTGTCATCCTTCCAATTAACTACTTAGGGACCCTTCCACTATGTTTTATGTCCACAAGGAAAATTTATGGATATTTTTGTTCTTCTCCAGCTTTTGCACACTGTGGACACTTTTCTACAGTTTGAATTTTTCATGTAATAACGATATCTGGTGGCCTGTCCATATCATCCCTGATGCCCCAGTGTTGGCAACTGTAGTATGCTCTGTAGTATGAGAATACCTGTCCTCCTGCCTGCTCCCATGGCAACTATCCTGTTTGTGGCTTATTTGAGAGGATGAGTTTGAAAAGTTCTCCTCCCGAGTTGTACACATACTATGCAAGGTAGGAGTCAATCTCTGGGCTCCCTTGCCCTGTTTTGTACAATAGGGACTATGGATGTGCTAATTCCTGGTCCTTCTTACTTGAAGTCACCCATGGCTCACTCAGTACTGAAAAGCCCCCCTCCACCCCTCCCAGGGCTCCAGCAGAAAGATAATGGTACCTTGGGCTGCAGCTTGTCTATCCAGGTCAGTTTCCAGCATATACCCACCTAATAATATTCTTCTCTCCTGTTTAGGGAGACCCTGGAACCAAAGGTGACAAAGGATTACCAGGAGGGAAGGGCCAGCCTGGAGACCCTGGAATCCCAGGCCACAAGGGTCATACTGGCCTGATGGGTCCCCAAGGACAACCAGGAGAGAGTGGCCCTCCTGGACCCCCAGGGCCACCTGGCCAGCCAGGATTTCCAGGACTGCGGGTAAGGATGATAATAAAATTTCAGACATAGCTTCCATGGGAATGGAGGGGAAGCAGAGTCTGTGACCTTCAGGACGTACGGCATGTAGTTATCAGGCATCTTGGGGCTGGCTATATGGCAAAGGGAAGAGTACTCCCTCTTTCTGAGCCTGTCATTTGAGAACATGCTCTTAAGATTTGTTAGGATGAAGGGATGTGATGCACATAACACAGAAGGTGCTCAGAAACAGATTCTCTTCTCTGTTGTGCCCTTGCCCTGGGGATGATGAGTCTCAAGGCTTCATTTCTTAGGCTGTAATTCCCATCTTCCTTGGCACCCCGAGAAGAGGTAGTGGAGAAGATGGGATCTCAGTGGTCCAACCTGCATGGTGGATGGTTCACCATTTATTCGCTGTGGTCCTTGACTTTCTTTTCTCTTCCGTCCTGGACAGTGAATGTAAACAGAGAGCCTGGTTGCTTTTCATGTATGTCTTTGTAGTGGCAGAACTCCTGTTTCCTCCTCTTTTGGGTCACAGACACAGACTGCCCACTAGATAACAAGACGGGGTTTGTTGTCCAGTCCCTGTGACCTTTTCTTCTCCTCAGCATCAAGCTTAGTCATCTGGAGAACTTTATGTTCCCTCTGCATAGACATGGCTGCTCTCTGTCCCTGCCAGCTGTGAAACTCTGTGGTTTCATCCCTTGCTTCTGCTTGTGGTGACTCTTAAGAATCTTGGTGCCTAGAGCCTGCTCTTCTTGGCCAAGACCAGGGCAAATCAAAAGGACTCATTTGGTACCCCAAACCCCCATGAAGCCTTGCCAAGCTCTGTGTGTCCTGTGCTGTGGGAGCAGCGGAACATCTGAGGCTGTTACAAAGGTTTCTAGCCAGATAAGAGTAAGAAAACAAGGGAAAGAAACATATTCAATTCAACTTATTGGACTGATAGAAGCACAGGGGGCCCAATCTCAAGGGTAGCACCACTCTACATGACTCACACAGGAAAGTAAGCCTCATATGGCATAGAGAATTCTTTCCTAGGCCCTCCTGACTAAGAATTGTTGCCACACTGTGAGCATTCAGCCTTTCTTGTAGGTAAATTCTTCAGCTTCCATGGATCACTCATTTGCATGTGGCCTGTATGGACACGCCAGATCTGGCCCTGGGGAGTATAGGGAGAAGACACCAACCAGGAGACTGAAACACAAGCTCACATAGGCAGCCCATAAGCTGTATTCTGGAGCTGGGCAAGCCACTGAGGCCATATTGCCCACACCCAGTGCGGGGCTGGTTTTATAAGCATAATGGTTTGTACTAGGAGGAAATAAACTGAAGAATAAATAAAGGTCTTGAGGGAGAGACATTATGGATCAGAGAGTCTCAGGACCACACTGCTATGCAGTTGGAATGGCATGATCGGGATGGCAGAGAGGAAAGGGATGGGCTGCAGATTCATAATCGGCTAGACAGAGGGTATGGTTGCCCATATCTGCTGCTCATCATGCTGGGGGTCTCTGATGAGAGGTACTGGGAAGACGAGTAACTCTCCTTCCCTCCTGTGTTAGGGTTCTAGTGCTGTAAAGAGACGCCATGATCAGGACAAGTCTTAGGAAGGAAAACATTTAACAGTTCAGATTTACAGTTCGGAGATTTAATCCATTATTATCATGGCAGAAAGCATGGTGGCCCACAGGCAGACAACGGTGCTGGAGAGCTAGATGAGAGTTCCACATCTGGATCGTCAGAAAGCAGGAAGGGCAAGTGAGCCACTGGGCCTGGCTTGAGCTTCAGAGCTCTCAAAACTCACTCATCCCCCAGTGACACATTTCCTCCAACAAGGTCACATCTCCTAATAGTTCCACTTCTTATGGGCCTATGGGGGCCATTTTCATCCAAACACCTCCATCCTAGGGCGAGTCTCCATCCATTGACACCCTGCGGCGCCTGATTCAGGAAGAGCTTGGAAAGCAGCTAGAAGGTAAGCAGCTGGACTCCATCGCATCTTTGAGGGTAAGATCCCTGCTTTCATCATTGAGTACCAGGACAGCACTTTCAGGGCAGGCTAATGTGGAGGCTTGAGTGGTACCTTAAAAAAAGGCCTGGCCTATCCTCCAGAGCCTCCCCCAACAAGTTGGGTCTGCAACTTCTGCCTTGTCACCTCTAATGAAGATGACTCCTAGTGAATGGTGACAACAGATACCACCATCTTGTCTGTGATGATCATCTACACTTTCTGTGGTTCATTTCAACCATGTATCTGGTTAATCACAGTGGTGGGAAGGCTTGCAGTTGGCCTCCCTGAACTCCAGGGGAAGAGATAAGTCAGGAGACAGACAAGATGGCTGCAGTCCCTCAGAAGACTTCTGTAATTACCTCAGGCACAGAGGGCATTGACAAAGGGCAGTGGCTCTGCCTCACATCACTCTGAGGTGGGGAATGCGGCGGGATGGTCACATGGGGGCGGCATTAGCAGCAGTGCAGGTGCTCCTGTCTCAGGAGGGTTCTCAGACTCGAACATGTGGCCCCTGGCAGCTTGGCAATGACCATGTGAGACAGCATGGTTATTGGGAGGATGATGAAGAGTAAGGAGCCTGAGCTATTGGTCTGTAAGGCTGGGATTCACAACCTCGGCATCTGCACTATCCTACCAGGGTCTGTTTAGTTCCCATTTCCCCCCTGATAAAAACTTAGAAGATTCTCACAGTAATTCCATTGCATGAAAGAAAAGGAATCCCTGCTTCCATGGACAAGTACACCAGAAGGTTCTTCCATACACAGGGCCATGCCTCAGTCATTGTGTGCCTCAATTATTCAGAATGCCCTATATATGAGGGTATGGACATAAAGTATCTCTCCCATAACCCTCTGGAGTCTAACTGAACATGGATGGTCTGTGCATGAGATGAGGTAATGGAAAGGCAGGAGGCGGGCTGGAGAGAAGGTAGGACCCATAGGGCAGGGCAAGTCTGAGAACTGGCTGTTAGGGTTCTACCACGTTCCACCTCTTTAATATTAGACTAATTAGTGATAGAAAGGCCTTTGCCCTAGTGCAGGGCCAGCCCCTGGTTTGAAATGGATCTGGGAAAATCTGGGGCGAGTCCCTTTTTCCAAACAGTCTTTGAGGAGGACACAGCGAATTCTACTAGAGATAAGAAAAACAAGACTCAGAAAAGTTCAGCAAATGGCCAAGGTCACTGAGGTTGACTCCACAGAGTCCTGGCGCCTTGTGAAGGTGCAGTGGTGGAGTCAATGAGGCCTCTTTCTTAGTCTTAAACAACCAAAATGTTAGTTCTTATCTTGGTCACTCCACTCATTGGACTGGAATTTGGATCCAGCTCTCTCTGACTGTACAAACTTAGGTGGTTTTTGGTAGTCGCTAGGTGAGCACTGAATTCCTTGTCCATCAGGGAAGTGAGTCCACCCAGTTGGAGCTCTGAGTTTTAAATGGATTTTGTGTTGCTTGCATCACAGATGTGTAAACATCTCTAATTAACAGCTCATTTATCGCTTCAGTTGTAGAGAGAAACCCCTGATATCTGAAAGTTTAAAGTCAATAAATAGCTTTTTGTGTAAGCCACTTCAACATCCCATGCCTGAGTTTCCTCAAGTGACAGTCACAGTAACTGTTATTACTGCTGCCACCATCACAAACACCAATGATGCTGCTACTGCCAGGACCAATGCTACTGCTTCGTTAACACTGCTATTCATTATCCCTACTGCTGCTGATGCTACAATGGTCCACATGGAGGTGTGTGTGTGCAGGGGCTGTCTCTTGTCTGTACTCCTAGTCGGTTTTGTTCCTTATTTCCAGCTTGCAGTGAGCTGCCACCATGCCCCTCATCCTCAATCCATTCTTCACAAATGTCTCTGATTTTCCTATTCCATAGCCAAACTTGCCTACCTCCTGGCCCAGATGCCTCCTGCACACATAAAATCCTCTCAGGGCAGACCTGGTCCCCCAGGACCCCCGGGAAAAGATGGGCTCCCAGGACGGGCAGGCCCCATAGGTGAACCAGGACGACCTGGCCAGGGTGGTCTGGAAGGACCCTCCGGACCAATGGGCCCCAAAGGTGAGTGGGCAGCATTTCAGAAACTAAAGGCTGAGTGGGGACTTGGATGTGAGGCGCACACCCAGCAAAGCCTGCATTTTTCAATCTTGTTTTCATGCCCATCAGCTCAGCAACACTGAATTTTGGCATCATGTAATTTTTTCATACATTGAAGATTTTCATACTTGACAGTTTTGAGAAATTATGCCAGGAAGATTGAAGCTGTTTTCTCCTACTTTCTTGCATTCTCTCCACCTCCCTTGCTCAAGTTACAGGGGTGATGGAAATGCTTTCTTCTCCCCTCACCCAGTTTGGAACTGACAGAGTGATGTGATGTTTAATCTCCAGGCAATGGATATTAAACATCAGCTTTAAAATCCAACCAAATGACTTTGCACTACAGCTAAACTGGGTGCTAACTGTCTGGCTCTCTGGCTGGGTAACCTATCTGAACCCTGGAGCTCTGCACAAAAGGAAGCTCTCCTTCAAGTGGAAGAGCCTGTCCCAGATTTACAATGGCAAGAAGGCCAGAATGCTTTTCTTGCAGGTGAGCAGACATGAAGAACAGAAAGGAAGAACTAGACTCCAAACCTCCCAGCCTGGGGTCTACTCCCTTCTGATGGGTGAACTTAAAGGTTCCTTTTAGTGACCTTAGGCTAGGGAAATGGATGGTCCTAGCATCTTTTCTTTTGGTCTCTCATATCCTTGTGATTGTTTAGTCATCCATCCCCTGTGATATTTCTTCTGTTTAATAGTTAGTGTTTTGTTAAATTTCTGGGCTCTTGACTATTGGTATTAGTTCATCAAACAAATTACACAAAATAAATACCTGTAGGAAGTATAATTTATAGACTGCATTGGTTTGAAGCAGAATACTGATAAATAACAGTTAAAACTGAAGATGAGGAGCTGGAGAGATGGCTTTGTGGTTAAGAACTTTCGGTGCTCTTGGAGAAGTCATGAGTTCAGTTCCCATTGCCAACATGGCTGCTCACAACTGAAGTTCTGTGGTACACGGTGCTCTCTTCTGCCCTTCATGTGTGCCCTAGTAGGCACACATGTGGTATATTGTTGAATTCTTTAATTTATCAGCCTAATTCCTTCTTCATGAAGGTTCAGATGAGAAGCTTCAAGTATACTGTCAAGGATGCCAATAATGGGGGCACATATACACACTGACATATGTGTGAGGGCACTGATAATGAGGGCACACATGTAGGTTGATATGTGAGTGAGGACTATAAGGGCACACATCCAGGCTGATAAGTGTGTGCGTGAAGACACAGGTAATGAGGGCACACATCCAGGCTGATATGTGTGTGCATGAGGACACGGATAATAAGGGCACACATCCAGGCTGATAATGTGTGTGCATGAGGACACGGATAATAAGGGCACACATCCAGGCTATATGGGTGTGGCTATATGTGTGTGCATGAGTTGTGAGTGTGTGAATTTGATTGCCTGTGGCTTGGTGAATGTGTACTTAGTATTTACTTCTGTGTGTATATGAATGTGTAAATATGTATCTGGATGGATGTAGGTGTTTGAATGAATGTGCATGCAGAAAAAAGTGTATCTGAAGTGTGTTCAGGGAAAGCATCTGTTTCTCTCAGGGTTTACATATACATGTTTTGAGTCTGAAAAAATATTCTTTGTGTGTGTGTGTGTGTGTGTGTGTGTACATGAGAGCTGGGGTATTTTCCAGGAGTGTGTGTGAACAGGCTGGTATATGTTTTGGTGATCTTGGACTGCATCTGTGTTCTGTGGATTGGATTTCCCATCTCTGCTCTCATGAGTCTGCACTATTCAAGGTGTGTTTTCTTCCCATCAGGTGAAAGAGGAGTCAAAGGTGACCCTGGCGCACCTGGAGTTGGCCTCCGAGGAGAAATGGGTCCCCCTGGAATACCAGGTATGAAGGTTCAACATCTCAGGCTGGGTGGACATCAACCATAGAGGCAGGGTACAAGGCAGTACCTCTTCTTGTGGGAAGAGGAGGGGCTGGGCCACTCTAAGGAGAAACAGAACACTCAATGTTTACTGAACTATTTCTCAAGTCCTTGAGGAATACCTCCTAAGTCAAAAGTCTCAGGCACTTATGTACTGTTTCAAAATAACCAGAAGAAAGGATATTAGTGTTTCCAACAAAAATATATGATAAATATTTGTTCATTACATGTTGTGCCCATGTCCCGAAAAGAAATCACATTGTAGGGCTGAATATTTGGCTCAGAGATTAGGATCACTGCTCTTGCAGAGGAAGATTTGATTTTGGGTTTGATTTCCAGCACTCACATGGCACCTCACAATATCTGTGACTCTCGTTCTAGGGGATTTAATGCCCTTTTCTGGTATCCACCAGGACTGCAAGCACATGGTACACATACATGAATGCAAGAAAAACAGAGCATACACAAAATAAACATTCACTAAAAAGCAAATCATGCCCCAGAAATATACAAAATTATTATGTTCCAATTAAAAATAATAAATGACCAAATATCACAAGAAATGGTCCTAGGGGAGAGAGGGATTAGCATATGCTAAATGAGACTAGGCATGTTGGAGATACATTTCTCTTTAGGACTTTCCTTCTACATTTTTAACTCTCCTTAAGTGGTAAGAACCCCACAGGCAAGGTGACATCTTCTTAAGACCCCACACTCATTCATTCCCAATTAGTCTTTCTCAGAATGTACCCAGGGAACCTTAGCCAAAGGTTCAACCAAACTAAGCTCCCCTGAAGCTGAGGGGTTGTGAGGTCTTGGGACTTTCACTTCTGAAAATAACTGGGAACAGGGCAAGCAGATGACACTATGCCTGATGTCTACACTGGAAGAGCTTCTGAGGACAGCAGTTGTCACACTGGAAAGGGGGTGTGAGTGTAGAAGACCCTCAACTCTAGGTTGTCAAATTCTACCTCACAAACAGCCATGGGAATGTGTCTGTATGTTTTTAAGTATGTGCATGTATCTATGTATGCATGTATGTGTGAATATGTGTTTGGGGAGGCAGTGCTAGATATTGAGCCGAGGCCTCATGCGTGTTCTACCACCACCACCACCACCCCCACCAGCCCTGAGGATTCAACTGTTTAAATTTAACTCTGTCACGCTTACTCTGGTTCATCTTTGAACATTTGAACAAATATAATTTGAGATTTTTTTCTTCCATGGTTTTCCACATTTGCTACAGTTGGATACCTGTCCTTAATTTTATTAGAGATGATGATTTGGCATAAGTTTTGTTTATATCTTGCTGACTTTCAAATAGAATATAATAGAAATACTATTCTGAAATAGGAGAACTTGTAGAAAGGCAGAGTGAGAACCATCTAGAAGGGGATGTGTATAGAATACCTGGCAGGTTACCCCAGTGTGAGGTTGAGTCAGGGACCATGGTCAGTGCATCTCAGTGGAAGGCATTGTGAGCCCAGCTGCAACAAGGACTTGTCAGAAGCAGGGCTGTGCATTAGATAGCAGTTGCCAGAGCATCAGCAGAGTTCCTGAATGCTAAAGACAGACACTCAACAATGGAAAGGTTCACTTTTTGTCTACTTTACAAAAGATAATTTGACAGAGTGCTAAGAAGCGAAGGAAAATGTAGCATACCCAAGCGTAGGGCCCCACTTTCTCACCTGACTTGAGTGGAAGCTTTACACCCAATGGACTGCACTCACCCATTTCTGATTCTCCTTCATGGTGTCTGGATTCCTTCCCTAGCTCAGACAATGAGGATGCCCCCCTGCTGGCCAAGGTGCTGCTGGCCAAGGTGGTGCTCTGCCTGATGCTCACATGCACCACTCTCTTCCTCAGTCTAGAGCACCAGGCAGAGGCTGTTCTCTCTGAGTGCAAGTTGAATCCTATTTCAAATCATGTAGGCACAAAGATTACAGGGATCTTTCAATCCTGGATATACACCTGCTTCTGAATGTGAAATGCCTTCTGTTTCTTTGTCTTCCTGGGCCAGGTCAACCTGGGGAACCTGGCTATGCGAAAGATGGACTCCCAGGAAGCCCTGGTCCTCAGGGAGAGACAGGACCAGCTGGACATCCTGGTCCCCCAGGCCCTCCTGGCCCTCCTGGCCAGTGTGACCCCTCCCAGTGTGCGTACTTCGCCAGCCTTGCTGCCAGACCAAGTAATGTGAAGGGCCCATAGAAGATTCTAGAACATCAAAACTCTACTATGGATTTCTAAAACTTGAACTCGGAGCTCAGTGGGAAGCCAGAAGCCTTGAAATATTTCAGATCCTCTTTTTATTTCTCTCCTTATCCTTTCTCTATTTTTCCTGTTCCCCTCCCTCCTACTCTTGCCTCCTTGCCTGCCTACCCTCAATTCCTTCTTCCCTTCCTCAGAGACCTCCCAGTTATTAAAACCAACAGATGCTGTCAGTTAGATTATTATTAATATTATTATTGCTTGTTATTTCAAATGTTAATGCTTCTGGGGGAGCTTCCTCATGGACAGGAAGTGGTTTCCTGGCTCAGCTCCCTTGCCAGCACCAACTGAAGTGTGGCAATCAATTCTGAGGAACCCGCGGTGCTATGCAGCCCTGACCACACCCTTGCTGAATTTACCTCTTTCCTGGAAAGGAAACTATGGGATGGAACTCATAAGCTTCTTTTCTCAGCTGTGCCTAGAGATAGCCCAGGGAAAACTAAGTTTGGAATCTCCACCTCCCAGAAGAAATGAGAAACAGAATGAGGAAGAGTTTGCAGCCTGGAAAATGGCATTGACCTCTGGACACAAGGTGCACACCTGGCGTTCAGAACTACCCTGGGCATGGGCTTTCTTGGTGCTTCAAGCTACCGGAACCAAAAGGAGTCACACACAGGGTTGTCCATGGCTTGTGTCTGGGCCCTCAGTGGACAAGCTGGTGCTGAAGAAGAGTTCCGGAGTGTGAATTTGCTTCTTAGACATGGCCTGGACCCCTTCAAGTTCCTCATGCTGGTTTCACTTGAGTGAATTTCAGAATAAAGGTTTCCAGTGGCCACTTGCTTATCTTACTTGTGGTGGTTCTTTACTGCATACTGCATCAGTCACACACGTGTGTGTGTGTGTGTGTGTGTGTGTGTGTGTGTGTGTGTGATGTACAGACCATGAACAGTTGCTTAATAAATGTGTTTCTGTCTCAGTTGCTCTTGAGCATCTATTTCCCTTCTCTAGCATCTCCTGACCGTCTTGAGTACTAGGTGAGTCTTCTTGGAACAGCAGTATCTGGTCTACCTGTTTGCTCTAGATGTTGGGACAAACAGGTGTTGCATGGGGCTAGCTGGGGGTATTTCATCCTCGGGCCATGTTTGAATGCATCCCCCTGTTTTACATATGGAAAGAAACCGTTTCACTGTGCTCAGAACCATCGTGGGCAGGGTCTGCTACAAATAGGAAAGTTGACTTCAGCAGGACATTTCCTGCAGACGTACATCCTTACCAGCAGCCTGAAAGAGTTTCTCTTCCTCCCAGTGTTCTTGACTGGACTGAGTTCATTGATGGGTTGTCTGATGAAGCTGTCCATCCATATGTTGCCTTAGTTAGGGTTTCAGTTGCAAACTGAAGGCAAGTTGTGGAGGGAAGGGTTTAATTCAGCTTTCAACTCTCAGTTCACACTCCATCACCGAGGAAACTCAAGGTAGGAACCTAGAGGCAGAAACCTAAGCAGAAGCCATGGATGAATGCTGCTTACTGGCTTTCAGTGTCCCAGGGGCCTGTTGTACTCTGTCAGACCATTCGTTTTCCCCCCATGGCACCTAATAAATGATGATCTTTATATTCTTCCCATAGTTTTGCTTTTTCCAGAATCCTGTAGTTAGGGTCATATAGAATGAAGCCTTTTCAAACTATCTTCTTTCACTTATTAGTGTGCATTGTGCATTTAACATTTTTCTGTGCCTCTGTGTGGCTAGATGATTCATTCCATTTTTATTCTGAATAATATTCCATTGTTTAAACATACTATAGGTTTTGTATCACCTCATCTATTGAGTGCCATATTGGTTGATTCCCAGTTGTAATAATTATGAATAAAACCCCTATAAGCATCTATTCATTAAATGTGAATGAGAGTTCTTGTTCACATTTTCTGTGATCATCATTTTGCATCTTGTCTCATTTTGCTTAGTGTAGGCAGAGGCTGCTCATTCATTCCCGGCTTCCCTAACCAGAATAATAACTCAGAAACTATATTAACCAACACTTCTTGGCCAATAGTTTAGGCTTCTTATTAACTAACTCTTACATCTTAAATTAACCCATTTATATTAATCTATGTATTGCCATGAGACTTGTGGTTTACCGGTAAGGTTCTCTAGTGTCTGTCTCCTTTGGCAGCTACATAGTAGCTTTTTTTATCTGCCTACTTTCTCTTTATATCTCTGTTCAGAAGTCCTGCCTGGCTTTATTCTGCCCTTCCATAGGCCTAAAGCAGCTTCTTTATTAACCAATGGTAATAAAACATATTCACAGCATACAGAGGGGAATCCCACATCACCTCCCTTTTTCTGTCTAAATGAAAAGAAAGGTTTTAACTTTAACATATTAAAATTGCGTGTAGCAAAACAAGTATCAAGCAAGAATTATAATTACAATATTTAGTCCATTTACACTTGACAAATAAAGGAAAATACTCTATAATCCTATCTTTGTGAGTCTAATTTATATCTAATTATCCTTTATCATAACTAAAGGAAACTACATCTATATTTCTTCAAATCTTCAAAGACTCAAGAAGGATATAATATTACCTAAGTTAACAAGAAGTGCATTGTAAGCAACTTCCAAAACTCTAGAATTGTCAGAGACATCTTGTTGTCTGTCCAGTCACCCAAAATTCATCCATCTTCAGCCTATAGGACCATAGTATCTGGCAGACTTTTCTATGAAGCTGGAAATTTGAAAGAATGTTTCACCTCTCTTGGCAGTTTGTCAGTTACTTTCTTCTGTATCCTGCAGAATGTCTGGCAGACTATTTCATGAAGCAGAAACCCTAAAAGATTGTCTGACCTTTAGGAAAGTTCAGAAGTCACTTTTTTCTGTGGGTCCTGCATATCCAGTTCATATAGCACACCATCAAGCAGTCCAGGCAAGAGCAGTTTCTTGCCCAAATTGCTAACAAACTCCAGAAGGAGTCTCTTTGTTGCCCATTATCCTCTTGAAGTACATTGGTGCTGCCAGGAGCAGATGTATCTCATTGTTGAGAAAAGTCTAAATTCTTAAAACATTTAAATGCCATATTCTGTAAGTCTTTGAAAGGGTTGAAGATACTTATTCATCTGAAATATATCTCTGTACATCTAGAAAACCTAACTAACATGACTTCAAACTTGACTATTATAGATGACTATTAACCTGTATTTCTTAATTATGCATTACATTTTAAATGATCTGCACAAACACAATACCTTAATCAAGAGCAGAAATAAATGTATAACAAGATTGACCTTAAATTTGTATCAGTAAACCAAGATCCATACCACTGCAAAAGTATTCATCTCTGTAGTATATCTTCCTTTAATGTACACAAACATAAACAATCATTTAGGGAATTTAGGCATTGTTCTCTAGACTACTTCCTGCTGATTGGGGGTGCTATTGATCAGATCTTTTATGGGGTGTCCTGTGTGGTAGGTCCATCTTAGCCAGCAGTCTTGAAGCTGTCATAGGTGTTGGAACATCTGTGCCAATGCTTCAGGGTGTCTTGTTTGATCAAACCATATTAGCCAGTAAAGAATCCACAGCCTTGCCGGGCGGTGGTGGCGCACGCCTTTAATCCCAGCACTCGGGAGGCAGAGGCAGGCGGATCTCTGTGAGTTCGAGGCCAGCCTGGCCTACAAGAGCTAGGTCCAGGACAGGCTCTAAAAAAGCTGCAGAGAAACCCTGTCTTGAAAAACCAAAAAAAAAAAAAAAAAAAAAAAAAAAAAGAATCCACAGCCTTTTATCCTCTGTGGAAACAAAAACAGAACCTCTTTTCCAAAGCAACATATCCTGAGACCCAAGATTTGAAGTCAAGATACCTTTAAAATATATATATATATGTTGGTTTATTTTAGCAACTCGTACAATTTAATGTCTGTCTCTACTTAGCTCCTTCACATTCAAAAACCTCAAAGAAAACACAGTATTAAACATAACCCAGACTTTCTATGTATATTCCATCTTTACATGGCTTATTTTTCTTTATAACTGTCTAACTCTGTCTATTTAAAGACTTTTATTTTTTAAAACCATTTACTTTAAAAAATAACTGTCTATATTCTTTTTCTTCTCTTTCCCAAGCTTATGTACATTTATCCAACACTGTGACCCATTCAGAGGACTTTTTCATCTGACTCTGTCTTTATTGCTATCTGTAATCATTTTCTGACCAGGAACGCCTTTTTTTATTATTATAAATGTTCATCAGGTGTGGCTAGGACCAACTCCATGGCCCTGCCTGTTGGGGCTCCACCCTGTCCTACATTGTGAAGAAGTTTTTACTACCAGCTCTGTGAGCCATGCTCAGTGCCCCAGCTCCAGGGCAGCAGTGGGTCTATGTTACTATTAAGCAATTTGTAACACACTGCTCATAGAACCCATCTAAGTGCTCCCTAACAGGACCAGCATGAACCAGGAAGCCTGCTCTTAAAGGAGCCTTGCAGCTTTCACTGCCAAGGCTGAGTCAGGAAGACCTCTCTAAAGGAGCTGTGGCACCCCTGCTTGCCACCAGCAA
Source organism: Arvicola amphibius (assembly GCF_903992535.2). NCBI lineage: Eukaryota > Metazoa > Chordata > Mammalia > Rodentia > Cricetidae > Arvicola > Arvicola amphibius. Next base: position 31,019,949 of record NC_052055.2, on the reverse strand, counting down.
ACAGAGCCTACCTGAAAATATGTGGCTACCATGAAGCTGTGCTTAACTCTGATCTTTTGTGTCTAGAATTTCTCCAAAGCTCTCTCAGGTTTTATGTGGGTGTAGTTGCCTCACGTTGGTGCACCATTTGTAAGTGGAGACTACTCCTTTGTTTCCCAGCCTCCCTGACCCGAATAATCATACAGAAACTATATCAATTACAACACTGCTTGACCAATAGCTTAGGCTTCTTTTAACTAACTTACATATTAACCCATTTCTATTCGTCTATGTATTGCCACGAGTCTTGTGGTTTACTGGTAAGGTTCTCCAGCATCTGTCTTCTTTGGCAGCTACATAGCATCTCTTTGACCTTGTTTACCTTCTCTCTATATCTCTGTTCAGATTTCCCACCTGACTTTATTCTGCTCTGCCATAAGTCCAAAGCAGCTCCTTTATTAACCAGTGTTAATAAAACATATTTACAGCATGCAGAGGGTAATCCCATAGCAGTTCCCAATGACAGAGAGAAGCAAGCATCTTTGTCCATTTTTGCTTTTTATGTGCATGTTTTCTTTGGTAAGGTGTCGGTAGAGATTTTTGTCATTTTTTTAAAATCTTTTTTTTAAGATTTATGTATTTATTATGTATACAGTGTTCTGTCTACATGTATGCCACCAGACCAGAAGAGGGCACCAGATCTCATTATAGATGGCTATGAGCCACCATGTGGTTGCTGGGAATTGAACTCAGGACCTCTAGAAGAGCAGGCAGTGCTCTTAACCTCTGAGCCATCTCTCCAGCCCTTTTTAAAATCTTTTTAATTTGGGTTTTATTGTATATAGTAGCTCATGGCTTTTTCTCAGAAGCCTGACTATCCTTCCTGGATTGCTGCAGAGCCTGGTGTCCTTGTCCCATCCCAGAGGAATCATTGTTGAGAAAACAAAACCAAATGTGTCACATTAAAAGTACAAAGGGTGGTCCTTCATCATGAGACTGAGGTTTGTCTAGTTTGTGAAGTTTAAAATGACTCATCCTGGAACATACACAAGTCAGGTGCTCAGAAGCCAGGAAATAGTTTCCATCTCCCCAGTTATTGATGTAACCTTCAGGAGCATCTGCATCTCCGTGGTCCATAATCTGCCACCTTAGGCTGGAGGCTCTGGGGCTCTCTACCATCATTCTTTTTTTTAAAAATTTTTTTAAATTTTTTTTTTTTTTTTTTTTTTTTTGGTTTTTCGAGACAGGATTTCTCTGCAGCGTTAGAGTTTGTCCTGGAACTAGCTCTTGTAGACCAGGCTGGTCTCGAACTCACAGAGATACGCCTGCCTCTGCCTCCCAAGTGCTGGGATTAAAGGTGTGCGCCACCACTGCCCGGCTCCACCATCATTCTTTAAAGAGTATGCCTTACTTCTTTAGAGATGCCTTGCTTGTATTCAGAGGGCTTAGCAAATGTGCTTCTCAGAAATGCCACACAGGTAAAGCAGATGTCCAATCCAACAGGGTGTACTTCTGGCTGCTCTATGTTGTTGCCGGAGTTGCCACTTCATGGCTATTTTTGCTTCCTCTCTTTCTCTCTAACCCATTGTGAATATCCATATTGGGGTCCTCCCATCACCAGTATTCTGTAGCACAATGTACGCCATAATGTATCAAGTTATAGATGGTGAGCTAGTAAAGCCATTTAAAGCCCCAGAGCCAGCTGAGATGTGTGAGGGGAGGGCTAAGGCTGTCTTCAAGGTATCAGTGGCCTGAAAAGGTGTAGGGAAACCAAGTGATGCCTCACCAGCCATATCCACACCTGTTCTCCATTGTTGCATGCAGAGATGTTCAAGGTGTTCTCAATGACTGATTGGGTCACTCTCTTCAAATCTCATAACTCTGAGGTTGGGCAAAGAGAGACTGACAAGGAAGACAAACAGTTGTGACGGCTGTGCTGGGAAAAGGCCTTGGACAACTTGACCTTTGACAAGCAAGTGTCCTATGCTTAATGGACAAGCAGTTGTCATGGAGATACCTCTTGGCTTGGCTGGCCTGCATTCACCTTGGCTTTCTTCTGTGATGCCCTCTGTAGTCACACAAGAATAGAGTTGCTGGCAGGAAGGGCTCCGCTGACTGCCATGGCAGTGCCTCTGCTCTGAAGGTCCGAGTATGTGGGATGCAGCAACCATGGACATCCTTTAAGTCCCTGGGGCTGAGATACTAAAGAGAAGAAGTCACAGGCCCATTTTGAAGGAACCCAAAGTCTGATGAAATTATTGCATTTGTAAATTCAAAAGAAAGTCTTCCTAAACAGTACACAGTGGGGCAGGCATACAAACAATATCTCATAATTTGATTAGTTGCACAAATGATAAAATCTACAAGTATAACAGAATTCTTGACAAGAAAAGTATAAATGCCACCTGACAGCTGTACCTATTTTGTGCCCCTATCCTTTGTTTCACAGTTGAAAGGGGATGAATATTTCTAGCTTTGTTTTTGATAACTAACAATATAAAACAATCAGAGAGATGCATTTCTCTAGTCACACAGCAGTTGATGGTCAAGCCCTGTATACCCTTTGGACTCTCAGAGTGTCAAGTTCTTTTGTCTGATTGTTTCAGTACAACAGCTGTGCTGAGTTTGAAACTGATACAGTTTTAATTATTCAGTAAAGAGTTGGCCCTTCCATTTGATGAACAGCCACACTGAAGCTGTCTAGTTCCAATAATGTTTCCAGGCAGCAACAGTGATCTAATTTTGATTGGAACCCATAGAAGGAAATCATTTCGGGGTATGTGGAATCCCTACAGTATGTGGCACGTCCCTCCTAATCATAGATGGGGTGCTGAATGTCACAGATGGATGGGCAGCCCACAGCCACACTCAGTTCTGCATCTGCTGGAGCAGAGAATGTACTGAGGGGAGCCTAGAGGTGAGCCAGCAGTCTGGATATGGCCCGTGGTCCATAAGGACCTGTGGTGCCCCACCTGCAGAAGAAGTTGCCAGGCTTGGCTGCTGGAGTAGACAGCTAAGAGTCAGAGAAGGGATGGAAGAGCTTTCAGCTCATATCCACAGAGGCTCTTTAATCGGAAGAGCATAGCCACAGAGGACATGATGCTGGGAGGGTCCTTTAGAGGACAGCAGGTGTTATCAGGGGCTAGGGAACACTGCGGATAGAAACTATCTGGAGATGATGCCATACCCCTGGAAGTTGTGTTCAGAAATGAGATAATACAGGAACACATCGCAGGATACCAGGTACTTATCAAGAGAGGCACAGATGAATCAGGTCCCAGGTTGTTCAGGGCTGAGTAGGATGTGAACAGGAGACAGGAGGCTATTATGAGTCGTCTTCTTAATGGTGTATGGGAGCTAAGACACTGAGCAGACTTTATTTCATGTGCCGCTGCTATCAATAGCTTGGAGGCAGCTAAGTAAGCCACCTTCATGGGAAAAGTGAACTGTACAATAATTGTGAGAGGTAAAGCAACCTATGCCAGGCCTAGCAGCAGGTGTGTAGTGTAGCATGATCAAGACAGAGCCTGTGAGCATCCTTTCTCTTTTTCTCAGGACAGCAGCACTCCAAGTTCTGCTTTGGTAGAGCTCAAGGGCAGGTGATACTGTGATGAAGGTCTGGAGATACTGCCATCTGACAAGCCAAGTCAACCTTTGCAAGGTCAGAGGCTCAGCTCTTTCTGGGATCCAGGTGGATTGACTCACTGAAGTAAGTAAGGCATTGGAGAACACATGAAGTGGCATCGTGGTATAGATTAGCGAGGCCCAAGTCTCCTGGGATTAGGGTTCTCTTGGCCGTGTCTTCTTGGGAGTTTAGAGGAAACTCAAGACTTGTGGTGACAACTAGGGGCATCCATGATCCAGGCAAAGGTAAGAGAAGCATATTCAAAGCCCGAGATGACACAGAGGTTCAGTCTGCTCTGACCCAAAGTGATCATGAACTTCTGTAAGGTATTAATAATGTCTTCATCAGGGCAAAACATCTAGGCTCCAGGGCAGCTGAGAGCCGCTCCATAGCAGGAACAAGGCTCACAAGGGGGATGTGAATTGCCTGAGGGAAATAGCAAAGGAGTTGCTGTTGAACCGTCTTGCTGTCCTATACAGGAGTCCCCTTGGCCCCTTTACAATTTAGCCCCCTTCCTTTCTTAGTTAATTTGCCTCCATTTTAAGTAGTAGTGTTACAATGCTTAGTTTTTATGGCAAGCTCCAGGCAGTGTAGGATCCATGGTGAGAAGGAACTCTGAGAACAGGAGAGATTTCCTCAATTGCCTTAATTGATGTGGGAGGGCCAGTCTACTATCAGGGGTACCATTCCCTGGGCTTGGGGGCTTGAATTTTATGAGGGGGAGAAAGCCTTACTGAGGACTAAAGCACACAAAGTAACTCTTTGCTGTCTGCTCTTGACTAATGCCGTCTGGTTGCTTCTGATTCCTGCCGCTTTGCTGCCGTGACTTCCCTACAACAATGTCCTGTCACCTTGATTACTGACAGAAATAAATCCTTTCTCCGTCAGTTGCTTTGGTCAGGGTATTTTACCACAGCAGCAGGGAACACATCTGAGGCAAATATATGTGAATTCTGAACATCTGTTGAATATGCTAATCGTTTTCCCGTCACAGATTGAAATGAAAGTGTAATTACTAAGAGGAACTGTGTTCTCTGCTCAGCCAGGGCCTGTGGGCACCTTTCGGCTAGCACCCCTCGATAGAGCATGCATGTGTGCTGATGGGTGTCAGAGGGAAACTGGCCAGCAGCAGAAGCCACCAGGCAAAGTTGTGTGACCTCCCTGCCTGTAAATGGAGTAGTTGGTAATCGTGGTCCCTGAGGTTTGCAGTGAGGCTGGCAGGGGGTTAATAATATGAAAGACAGCAATGTATATCAAGATACGATCAAGAAGGAGGCTGTGTCAAGCCTTTTTTTTTTTTTGCCTGAAGCAGAGGAATAAGTTAAAAACATCGATTCTGTCTTTATTTTGAGTGGAATAATTTATTCTCTGTGGATTTTTCTGCATTGATTTAGAATCAGAAAACCTTCCATCTATTATTTATTCATTTAATATTATTCCTAGCATGTTTTTGGACCTCACTCCTAGTAATAGCCACTATGGGGTGGGATGTCTAGGATCAGGAAGCAGCACATGTAGCAAGAAAAACCTAACTGTCGCCCTGGCTTGGGCTGAGTGAACAGATAAGTTTACCTGACAAGCTGGCCAGACTACCAAGTAGAGAAATAAACCAGGGAATGAGACAAAGTACAGAGTGCTCTGGAGCTGTGTCTGCCCCAGGACTAGAGCACAGACGGAATGCTGAGGCCCAGGCTGAGGCGTGGATGTCCAAAATGACAGCGGCCCAGCACTCGAAGGAACTCCCTCCTGTTGTTTGCACAGCCTGACACTGGAAGAAACTCACAGCAGCCTATGGCTGCTTCAACTGGAGGGTCTGCATGAGTCAAGGTGCACCTCAGAGATCGAACCTGTTTGTGGTATGTTCTTTCCAGACTCTCCTCTCTGCGCATATTACAGCTGCCAGCTGAGCTGCCTCAGAAATGGGCCCAGTGCGTCTGTCGAGTGTTTACCTTTACTGAAAGTCTTTCGCTGACCCCTTGGCCCCTTAAGCTAGTGCTTTTGTAGCACAGGATCAGCGGTTGGCCAACAACAGTTGCCTGAACTGTGGGAAGCTTTAGAGAAAGATAGAACGGGGTCCCTGAATTTGTTTGCTAAGCCTTGAAGAGAAGTGGTGGCAGGATTCAGAAGGAATGTTCAGCCTCTTTGATGCGAGGCTTACTTTGTTCAGTGTCAACTCGACTGGATTTATAATCACCTAGGGCACACCCCACTGGGCATGTCTGTGAGGGAGTTTCCAGAAATGTTTAATTGAGGAAGAAAGATCCTCCCTAACTGTCGGTGGTACCATCCCATTAGCTGGGATGTATTTTGGTCACATTCATCCCCTCTCCCTAATCCTCATTCACTTTCCTTACTCCTCATACAACATTGTGTCCTGTTTTTTGTTTGTTTGTTTGCTTGTTTGTTTTGTTTTTTAATCTGTCAAGCATAGTTGGTGTTTCCCATCTACCCTTAGATATGTGGCCATCTACTGGAGCTGTGGTAAACACACTAGGGCCCCACCCTTAAAAATATTGACTCTCCCTTTCTCAGAAGCTATCAGTTGTCAATAGCTCTTTAGCTAGGGATGAGATTTCCTGCCCACCTCTCCTCTCCATACTGGGATTTTTTTTTTCTGTCTTGAGTTTGCACATAACTTGTGGACATTGTCCTAATTTCTGTAAGTTCATATGTGCAGCTTCCCTTCTGCATTCAGAAAACACTATTTCCTTGTAGCCATCAGCCCCTTCTTTTACCATCTCTCTCAGCCCTCTTCCACAAAGTCCCTGAGCCTTGTTGGGTAGAGATCTCTGATAATAGATGTCCTGAGTAGGAACGAACGTTGTGCAGCCTCATTCTCTGCCCTTCGTGCGGTCTCGGATCTCTGGGGTCATCACCATCTCCTGCAAAAAGATTTTTCTTATGTGGGTTGAGTGATGCACTCATCTTTGAATGTAACAAGTCATTGAAAGTCAGTTTAGTACTGTTCCCATTGAGCAGAATAAAAGTAAGTTCCTTCCAAGGGCCTAGGACCAGCCTAGTTACAGGTTCATGACTTCAGTGTTAGTGCCAGGTTAGGGTTGTAGCTTTGCAGTGTTGCCAGCAGAGTAAGACAGATGGTTCCTTTCCCCTCTGGTGGTGTGCAGAACACTTCCCAGCACTATAAAAGCTAGCCAGTAGTGGTGAAGCTTCCGGGTGAGTCACTCCTTGATATCTTCATGTTTTCTGAGTCAGCTACGAAGTGTCTTCAGCAATGGGGTTTTACTGTCAGGTTCTCGGAGGTAACCCAAAGCAGTGGCAATGCCCTGCAATGATTAGGGCTCTATGGGATCTCACTGGCTAACAACTCCCAAGAGTTAACCTGCCCTTGACATATCGTCTTTTATGTGTTAGCCTATAGCATCTTGTAGGGGCATTGTTGCCCCTTATAGAGTTAACTCCATTCAAACTCTGTTTTTGTATGTGTGTGTAGGTATTTGAAGAAGGTGCTACAGTACAAGGTTTCCATATGAGTTTAAAAATGGCCATAGTGTTATCAGTCCCTGCCCTTACAACCCCACTCTATTTAACCCCCTTTGTCCCATTATTCCCCTTTAACCGTTTATCACACTGTCTTCTATTCCCCTCGCTTGAAACCCCCTCCCATGACTCTTTAGTGATTTCCTGACCTCTATGAGCCTTCCCAAATGGAACACGCATATCTGAAGATCCAAAGCTAACATCCACGAATGAAAGAAACCATGTGACGTTTATCTTTCTGAATCTATATAATAGAACAAAAAAATAAACATTCCAAGCTACATCTGACAGAGTGTTAGTATCTAGAAGATACAAAGAAATGAAGACCATAAGCATCAAGTAATCAAACAAACCAATTAAAAATATGACACGGAATTAAACATACACTTCTCAAAGATGAAATACAAATGGCTGAGAAACATTCTAAGGAATATTCACCATGCTTCTATCAAGAGAATATAAACTAAAGTTACTTTGAGATTCTAGTCCTCTTTATTTGATAAAGCCCCAACGAATCATATTATTTTGTATTTATCTAAAATTACACACAATACATAGAGTGTTTATATATTAAATTATCTCTTTAATTTTGAGATTATAATTGTATCACTTCCCCTTCCCTTTCCTCCTTCCCTTCAGACCCATAAAGTCCCATACAATCTCATATAGTCTCTTACAGTCCCATATGGTCCCATATAGTCCTACATAGCCCCATACAGTGCCATACAGTTCCATATGGCCCCATATGGTCCCACACAGTCCCAGACAGCCCCAGACAGCCCCCCTTGTCCTCTTCCAGATTCATAGACCTGAAACTAGCCCTTGTAGACCACGCCTGCCTTGAGCTTACAGAGATCCGCCTCTCCCCTGTGAGTGCTGGGGTTAAAGGCATGCACCACCACTGCCACTCAATCAGTCTATTAGTAATTTCAGTTTTTTTAAGTCAAGGAATACTTAAGGGACAATGAAAAGGGAAGAATATTAAGGTAGCAGAATTACTTCAAACGGGGAGGAGGCTACAGCACAGAGGAAGGGACCAGAAAGAGGGGAAGATGCTGAGTAGGGAGAGAAGCACTAACCTGCACCTTCTAAAGTCCTGAGTACTGAGCAGGCAGCCTTGGGCTTTCCTGGATGAGAGCACCCCAAGAAACAGCCACATCTCCTTCTCAGACCCTACACCAATCCTATTTATGAAGAATTTTTTCTCTTTTCTCTCACCCCTGTAACTTTTTGCCTCCATTCTTCTCAAGCACGCTATAATCACAGTTCCCCAGTTGCGAGAGTCTTGAAAGAAGATAAATAGCGTAATTACCTATGTGTCAATCCATGTGCTGTTATTGCACCAAGCAAACATTAACTTGATCTGCTACTGCTAAAACAAGATTAAAATCTAATCAAGATGTTCAAGAACTACACATCCCACCTGTAATTTGTGGTATGAATCATGGCTAATATTTTTTCTTTTCTCTCAGTTGCTCATTATAATCGATGCTGTTCATGTGAAAAATGCAATCACCTGCTCTCCCTGTCCAGTTGTGTATATAGACAAATTGATCTTTCACATGCTATAAGTGCAGCGACTCATGTCTTCTTATAGTATCTGTTTATACACTTGAGCTATAATTGTTTGCTCCAGGTTGGGGTACATCCCTTTCTTCAGTGTGAGCCAGGAAAGTCTATAGTGATATTTTATTTGTGTTTTAATAAATAAAGCTTGCCTGAAGATCAGAGTACAAAGCCAGCCAAACTAGTCAGCTATACAGGCTAGGAAGTGGTGGCACACATCTTTAATCCCAGTGTCATACTAGTTATCCATAGAGGCTGGACATGGTGGTACATGCCTTTAATCCCAGCACTAAAGAGGAATATAAGGGGGGATGTGACAGGAACTTGCTCTCTTTTCAGTCTGAAGATTTTGTAGAGATAAGAGCTCTCTAGTGATTGGCTGCTTTGCTTCTCTGATCTTTCAGCTTGAACCCCAATATCTGTCTCTGGATTTTTATTAGTCATGCTACAAAAATCTAGTCACAGAAACATTTCAGTACCCTGTTCATCCAAAAGTACTGGTCCAGGAAGAGTATCCGTATTATCTGTTGCATGGTCAGTGTTGGGGAAGAAACCAGAAAAATAGGAGGCAGATAGAATGCTAGATACTTGACCCTGATAGCCAGGGGTGCCCCATCCTAGACCAAGAGTTCAAGGAAGCAGGATGATAGGAGCTTTAGCAAAGCCCAAAGAGATTTTCTTCTACAAAGGTTTTATTAAAGTCCCATTCTATGTGAGGAATCACAGATTGGGAGCAGTTGTGAACTTGATGGTCTTTGTCCCGAGGCATGGAGAAAAGCCTTGATCCAGTGGTTACATATATGTTGAGCACAAGGAACTTTCTCCACGATGACTTACAGCTGTCCTCAAGACCCTCAGATCCCCTTTGTTCAGTTTTAGGCAACATGGCATTCCAAAGTGGAGCTCTGCTCTTCACCACCCTCATAACCCCTCTGCTCACACACATGGGGTGCACTTGTCAACTCAGACAGCGTCCCTACCCATGCTTCAGGTGCCTGCCTCTCTGAGCCTTCAAAATCAATTCTTAGGAAAAACATTTGCATCCTTGCTTCTTCCAGAAGCTTTCTTTGAGGCGTCATAAATGCAAATGAAATCATTAAAGTGTTTTAAATGTTTAGGTAGATTTTGCTTCCCCACTAAAAATACTAAGTGACAGTAGATTCTCCGTGCTCTGTGCTTGTCTGCTTGTTCTCCATCTATTCATTCCAGAAGGCTCAAAATCCCACTTCTCTCCAGTCCTGAATACCCCCACTCTTCATGTTGCCCTTCTTTAGGCAGATATGTGATCTCAACACTCTCTGAATGTCTTCTTCATCCTCATGCCTTGCTTTATTTCCCCCTTGTTCTCCTCCTCCTTCTCCTCAGCCCCCTCACTAGTGGATCTTTTCTTGCTGACCTACCTACCATTTTGCCTGCTGGAATTCCTTCTCCTCCATCAGTGCTTCATGACTATTATCAGTTCCTCCCAGAAATCCCTACCCCAAACGGATTTGAAGCGTGTACCATTAGATCCTATCTAGCCCCATCTAACCCTATGGCTGTGGTTATTATTAGATTTTTCTCATTCCCTGAAGATTTCATTGCCTCACTACTGGTACTAATTATTGATGTGTCTTGCTTCACAGGAAAGTTGTTAGTACCTCATCCTCTAGACTACTTGACTCTTCTCTATAGGTCTCGATTTGATTGTGTTGAAGTTTATTTTAGTTTTAACTATGATAGTAGATCTCCCTCCGTAACATCACCTCAGTCATTCCCTTCCTCAGTCATCTCTTCCATCATTCAGCTGTTTTCTTCTCTACTCTGTGTCTTTCGGTCACTCTAGTGGGAAAGGCCCCCAGCCCACTGACCCTTCCTTCTTTCTTTCCCAAGATTTTGATGTGTGGTCCTTTGTGACCACAGCCTCTACATCCATCCACCTCTGCCCTCTTTCTTACTATTACTGCTGGAGCAGAGGCACCTCTAACTCTCAATTTTTCTATTTTCTTATTTTTCTACTAAAACAGCCATCCACAGTGAAGGAAGTCCTGTAATACTGATCAGTGCTTCTTTATATCAGTCATAAAGGTACTAATTTCTTGGTCCTATTGGCCAGTATTACTATAATTTCTTGCTCTGAGATCACTGGTCCACATTTCTTTTTGACCCATTAACTTCTTTTTAAAGTATATTATAATGTTGCTTCAAAATATTTTATTAAATCTTTGAAAATATCATGCATGTATACAATGCATTTTAAGCTTTAAAACAACTGTTAATAATTATTTAAGGATTTTATATAGCCCTATTATGATAATATGAACCATCAATTCCTCCCCTTTCACCTGTCGCATCTACCTCCACCTCCTTCCCCAACCTCATGCCTCTATATTTTTATTTAGTCATCCTGTGGTGCCAGTTTGAGCGGCTGTCCATACAGTTCTGAGTGTCAGGCATCTACACGACTGTTGTTGGTCTTCCAAAGTCATATTCTTAAAGAAAACTGACTTTCCTTTTCCGAGAAATCATCAGCCTTCCATAGCTCCTAAGCTAGTGACAAGGTCCCACAAGTCCTCCCATTCCATGCTAGAATGTTGAGTGGACTGATCTTGTGCCTGTCAATTACCCACAGCTGCTATGAGTTCATGAATTGGTTGGTCATGTCACATCTAAAAGATATTGGTTTGCTCTGGTCCTCCCTTACCTCTGACTTTTATAACCATTCATTCCCCCTCTTCCATGAGGATACTGATCCTTGGGGACGAGATGTAATATACATGTTTCATTTGTGACATGACTGAGTACTCCTACAGTCACTTATTTTTTGCTCCTTGACCAGTTGGGATTTTAGCCACTGCCTCATATACAAAGAAACTTCTCTGATGAGATGTGAGAGCTGCATCCGTCTATGGGTCTAGAGATATAAATTTAGAGAGATGCTTGATAGTATGCCCATTTAGCAAAATAATAATAGTAAGTTTTTCCTTGGGCCTATGAAATTTCCATCCACGGGTGCTTACAAGGAATGTGTTTCTTACAATAGTTTTGGCCTTAAATCTACTTAGAAAGTGATTGGGTGCCCCATTAACGTTGGTATACCCATGAGCATATGTGCAGGTTGGTTATTATTGCAACTCATGGTATTCAAAACTGGGTAAAAGTGTTGATGGCTTTTCTTCCTCAGCAGTCTTCCAGTACTGTGAATACCAGCCAGCAGGGTAGAAGGTTCCTGGTCAATACCAACTTGATTTGTGCATCAGAAGTGTGTTTTCTCCTCAGCAATAGGTCTTACAATCAAGTTCTGGTGGGCAACTAAAAGTAATGGCAATGACGTGTTTTGTTTGGGAGATTTCTAGGGTACCTTTGACCAACAACAAGAGGGGAGGTGTCCCTGTTGGCACTGGACTTTTTATTTGGTAACCTATATTTTCTATATGCTTAAAAAAAATCTCTGCTTTAAGCTGAAATCATTTATTTCTGTTTTACTGAAGTGGGGAGACAAGAACTCACACTGTCCCAGCCTCGTGCATCTAGTTCATCACCATCATCACCTCCTGATGCTCAGAGTGCAATCACTCTGCTCTTCCTTGCAGTAGACCCTGTTACTTATGCCCCATCTCCAAAGTCAAGTATGAGAGATATCTGCTAGCTTTTTCCTCCTCCTTCACACATGTCCCTTTCCTTAGAGCAGTGGATCTCAACATTCCTAATGCTGCGACTCTTTGATAGTTCCTTGTTAATATTTTTGTTGCTACTTCACAACTGTAATTTTGCTGCTCTTATAATTCGTGATGTAAATATTTTTGGAGACAGAGGGTTGTCAAAGAGGCCATGATCCACAGATTGAGAACCACGCCCTTAGACTGTTACAGTTGGCATGCTTTTGTAATATCTTATCATTTAAAATCATCTACAGTGTTCCTTGATGTCGTGCTCTTTTCAGTTGGTCCTCGGAAGTTTTGCTCCTTTTTTAGTACATTTCTCTAAAGAGTTATGAATATTCCCTGCATCCCAATCTCTTTTTAATCTGTCCCCATCAGCCATCTAATGACCTGATTTTTGATCAACTCACTCATTTTATCTCAATAGCAAGAATTCATTGATCCGTTCTCAATTTTCATTTGAAGCATAAAAATCAGAAATACGTGGCTAGGATCACATTTCCACTCTATCAAAGTCCGTTTTTATTTGGCTACTAGGAGACTTCCCATGTCACTAATGGGTCTTGGGCCTCTTTCTCCCTCTTCAGTCATGCTCACGTCCTCCACTCCCACCACTGCATCATCTCAGGATTCCACACCTGAACCTCACTTCTGTCTTCATGACATTATTCATCTCATGGTCTGCAATACCCAATGCATGGAGATGACATCCAAGTTTAGGCTGCTCTGTATCTTCCCTGAACTCCACATGCTTTGCCCTTTGCCGCATCACATTTCCACCAGGACACTCACGAATCTCAAATAGTGTTAGTGGGCTAAGACCACATGCTCTCTTTCCACTTTCTTGTACTTCTGTTCTTTTTAACATTTGCCCATGTGTTATGACTACCTTCTAGTCACCCAAATAACAATCCCTTGACATAAATATTGGAAGAGTCCCGAACTCATGAGAATCTCCACAGAAAACTTAGCTTTAGTTTATTAGCTACACATGCAGTCTTAGAAGGTATGGCATTGCGCCATGCAGGGCTCTGCTGGGGGTTGACTTGAGTACAAGAACAGAGGTCATAGAAGACAGGCTATGGAATAAACAAAAGGCAAGTTGTGCCTCAGTTCCCAAGGGAAGGTATAGCTGGTTTCTTAGAATAATACTGCAGGCTGGTAGGAACTGAACTGAAGCCTGTTAGTTTGAGAACTGGGTGTCCTGATGATCTAGCTGGTGGGGCGCTCATGTGTGGAGAGCCTCTTTTTCTTTTTTTTTTCTTGTAGCTTTGGAGCCTGTTATGGAACTAGTTCTTGTAGACCAGGCTGGCCTTGAACTCACAGAGATCAGCCTGCCTCTTTGCCTCCTAAGTGCTGGGATTAAAGGTGTGCACCACCATCACCCAGTGGAGCCTCTTTTTCTATATGAGAAAAAGCATCCTGTTGGGCTCACAACTGCCAAAGTAGCAAAATAGGAGCTTAGGTTTTATAATACACCATTCATGCATGGAGATTCCATCTTTGCAGTTACACAAGTCACCTGGACTTCTCGTCCTCTAGAATTTCCTGAAGCAGATGTCTGAGGTAGGAAATACTCCTGTGGTATCTTGTTTACAGAAATGAAAAGGACTAAATCAAGATAGTAAAGCTAATCACCAACTCTCCAGCGTATGATCGAAACAGTCTGGTTTCAGACTCAGCATTCATAGCCCCAGTGCCGTAAATTCTGCCATTGAAGACTTCTGTCTCTTCCTTTTGAACATGGTGTGTGTCTACCCTTCCATCCCCTGAAGTTGCCATTGTCATCTAATTCTTTCTGACCAAGGAATGATCAAGGTCACCTGATGTGACCTATATTATCCCTTGGTTGTTTTCCAGGGTGTATCAGTGGCCTCTCTCCCTCACAGATGGTAGGAGGGATTCTACATTAAGATAACAGGATGGTCAGGTGAAGGGTTCTGGCAACCTACAGGTGTCTGTGATTGGTTGATTCTTCAGGCTGGCAGGGAATGTATTCTTGTAGCCAGTGATGACTGTGACTGTGCAGGGTGCCCTTGATATGAGGGGGGGGGGGTGCTCAGGCTATGGAGGAATACTCAGGAGAGGAGAGACAGGAAAAGGCCCTCAAGGTTCATCTAAACTTTGGGTAGCATGTAATACTGAGCTCAGATGGTAGGCTTAGCACTTACACAGTCAAAGGAGATCTCCCTGTGTGTTCTAATCTCATGGTGGAAGGATGTGTGCAAATGAAATGACTCCAGATTGCGTCTCTACCTGGCTTTGAGCTGCAGAGACCTCAAATCTTTGCCAAGGGTGGCCTGAACCTACAGGATGGAGACCCACAGTGCACAGAGAGTCAGTCTCACATTTGAAAGCTGTACTACTGTTACTATGGGAATGCTATCTCCAAACCAGGAGAAGCCCATGATGCTTCTTCCCAGATCTACAATCCTCCTCTCAGGTAATTAACCCACTTCTACTCTGAAAAGGGAGATTTGAAGATATAATTAAGATCCTTAATCACTTGGCTTGGACCGTTGAGCCCTTCAGAGAGGTCAGACACTTTGGAATGGTAGAGTGCATGAAAATGGACCAGACTCATGATAAGAATTTGAGGAGAGATACTAGAAATTAAGAGTGATCCAATGGATGCAAAAACAAATAGAGGGTTATGTTAGTCCTACATGAGAAGAAATCCTGCCAAGAGCATAAGGAAACCACCTCACCGTCCTTAGTCTGTCTTACAGATGATGGCACAGACGCAATCTGCATCTTGGTTACCTCACTTGGTATCTCTGAGTAGAGGACTCTGCTAATGTCTGCTGGATTCCCGAGTGACGTGATGAGCGTGTGCTCTTACGATCCTGTATTTGTGGTAGTTTGTTTTCTTAACATATACAGCTGCAATAGCTTAGCTTAGCTAGCTTAGCAGTGTTAAGATTTGATTGTCAGTCATGGTGGGATCATCACAGCAGAACCTTTCCTTTTGACCTAGTGGATGCATTTTGGAGCACCGCCTCCTTTGCAACAAGGAACCCACCAGTTATCACCTAACTAGACAGTTATTAATTTTTTGAACAACATGCAGTATTCCCCAGCTAGAAGTAGGGTTGGCTGTTTGGACGATTTTTGAATCCTCGGTGTTCTACTCGGTGGGTACTGAATGGCTCTGTGTGAAATCAACGTAAGAAAGGAACTAAGGAGATCATATCCTGCAGAGACACCAAGTGAGTGTCATCCATGATCATGCAGGAAGGTGAAGAAGTCAGAGTGGGCTGGCAAGGTAGGGAAGGATTCTTAGCAGAAATATAAACAGAAACAGGGACACTGGCAGCAGCACAGCCTGTGTGAACCTTTGCCAAGAGTGGCCTGGAGCTACAGGATGGAGTTATTGAGATGGAAATTTTGAGTTCTTTAGATTCTGAAAACTGCCTATTCACAGGGAGAACACCAACATGTTTAAAAATCTCATAACTTGTTTCCCAGAATTTCAATGCAAGCAGTGAAAGCTGTCAGATGGTATCAAATACTATCTATCTAGTGTGACGTTATGAGATCTTTCACAATAAAATACCAAATATTTTCCCTCAAAATACTAAATAAAAATCTTGATCAAACCGGACTCCCTGAACGTGGCTTACATGGAGGGCTGACTGAGAAGCCAAGGACAATGGCACTGGGTTTTGATTCTACTCCATGTACTGGCTTTGTGGGAACCTAGTCTGTTTGGATGCTCACCTTCCTAGACCTGGATGGAGGGAGGAGGACCTTGGACTTCCCACAGGGCAGGGAACCCTGACTGCTCTTTGGACTGGAGAGGGAGAGGAAGGGGGAGTTGGGAGAGGGGGAGGGAAATGGGAGGAGGGGAAGAGGTGAAAATTTGTAATAATAATAAAAGAAAAAAAAATCTTGATCTATCATCTCGGGTCAAGTTTTTATAATGTACTAATACTGAACTTTGACAAAGATAACGTTGGTCTAATGATTGTCTATGACGAGAAGACACACAGCCTAGGCTACTGGGACATGAATGTATCTGCTTTGCCGTGTAGTTCATACTTCTCTTTAATTAGGATACCAGACTGAAAGATTGACCCTAAGCAAACATTTCAGAGGCTGACTTGCTGCGACTCATGGCTTAAACCAAACCAGCTTTTGTTTTTCTAGCTCCTGTTCAGTGTCAGGAATCTGTATACATCTTCTTGTAACATCCTGTCAGAGCCTAATTAATGATTAAGGGGTGGAGGGAGAAGCTGTCTATATCTCCTCAGGTAATGGAGGTACATGTGGAACATCAAGACATGTGAAGATGAAGCCTAGAGATATAAGCCTATATTTGTTTTCTCTTCCTATCTTCTTCCATCTCTCCCTCCGTCTTCTTCCCCTTCCCATGCTATATTTTTCTCTATAATGTGTTAGTCAGTATGTGAGAAGAAATCAGAAATATGGGACCAGAGAGAGGCCTTAGTGTTTAAGAGAGCTGACTGCTTTTCCAGAGGTCCTGTGTTCAGTTTCGAGCACCTGTATCAGCAGCTCACAATCGTCTGTAACTGTGGTTCCTTGAGATATGAAGCTGCCTTCTTCAGTGTGCTAACACATATGCAGGCAAAATACTCATCCTCAGAAAATAAAATGGAGAATGAATGCCCTGAACTCAGTGAGCTCAAATCAGTGTACAAATGTAATTTAGAAATGTATTACTTAGAGCACAGAGTGGAAGTGCCAGGACAGAAGAATGTGAAATATGTAGTTGGTCTACAGACATGGGTATGAAGACTTGACTCTTGGTATTACTGAGGATTGTGCAGGGTGGTGGATGAGTTATGATGTGTGAGTGGCATTCTGTAGGAGTATAAGGCATGTATGGGATCCCCCCAAAAAGAAAAGGTGTGCATATCCAATATGCCTTGTGTACTCACTTGAAATTATTGGAACATAGTACGGGTCAAGTGTCAAGGGAGGTTCGAGCATCATTGATATGCTAAATGGGGGCCCGTTTCCCAGACTCATGATTTTAAATGTACAGTTACTAAAAGAAAATGTGTGAGTTCTGACTCTACAAGAATCATATCCCCTTTTGTTATTAACAGGTAAGTATTTTATTGAGGAAAATGTCTATGTAAATCAAAGTAAGCAGGAAGCAAGAGGAGGCTAGTGAGATGCAAATAGGGATTCAAGTCTGATGTGAGATGGACAGGCAGGGGAAAGAGGTTGGGCAGATTTCTAAGTTTCTATGCTA
This sequence comes from Arvicola amphibius, assembly GCF_903992535.2. NCBI lineage: Eukaryota > Metazoa > Chordata > Mammalia > Rodentia > Cricetidae > Arvicola > Arvicola amphibius. Next base: position 31,002,419 of record NC_052055.2, on the reverse strand, counting down.
TGGATCTCATGCTAGTGGCCAGTGTAGACTAAGTCTCCTGGTGTTGAGCCTGTCCCAGAGTTCTGATAGTTCTCGATCACAGCAGGCATCTGTAGTAGGTGTGGATGTCACTGTTGCATATTTGATGGATATCAGAGCATCAGAGCTGAGTCATCTTTCAGTATCTCTCTCCTGATAGAGGACAGGGATTAACTATTCTTACAACCACCACAAAAAAAAAAAACCATCAAAATGTATAGGCATCCATCAACATCCATAACAGATTAACGTGTACTCTAAGAACACATAAAAAGAGTTATCCCAGTCATGGGAGAAAGGGCCCTTGGGGAGGTGATGACTGGGCTAACATAAAAAGGACCCAGAATGGGGAAGGACTCAGGACTGACTGGAGTGTGAGAATTATAACAGTAAAATTCCTCAGATATAACAACAGCCTAAGAGCCTGAGGAGTCATTGAGGAGGACAGTCGAGACACAGCCAGCCAGGGATTATGGGGAGCTTTCTTTTGGGATAAGGAAAGAATGTTAGCTTTTTGGTCCAACATGGTAAAAAATCATATGAACGTTAGAGGTGCCAAATCCTGATGGTGGATATTTGGTTGCCCTTAAAATGGACTACAGGGATATTAAACCAGGAACTAAGAGATGGAGCAAGAGGCTGTTCTGAAACCAGATATTTAAAGTGGATGGCAGTTGAGCTTCATGGAGAAACAAATAGCAGTTGGTTAAGTGACAGATGAAGTATTTGGGAAGTCAAAGGTCCTGAATTTTGTGCTCTATTAGAACCAGGTGGAATGGGTGCTCTGGACAGAGGAGACCAACAGAGAGATAAAGGAATATACCAAGGACAAGGCTTGGTGCGAAAGACCTGCCTTCTTGTCTGAAGTCCAGCATTTAGCTCTGGACTCGCCTCTGCACATGGCTGATGTTCAGAATACTGAGTCAATGAGCCGCAGGTCTTATTCTGCAGCGGTAAGAAGAAAAACTGCCAGTTCTCACCACCCCAATTTTCAGTACAGAAAAGTGATTTGCTTGAGGCTGGAGAGAAATTACATCAGGGAGAAAAAGATTATTGGGGTTTTGTTTGTTTGTTTGTTTTGTTTTGCTTTTATCAGAATCCTATTAAATGTAAACATCACTAAGATGGAATCTTGATGATTTTTTTCTACTAAAAATATAATACTGTGTGCATGCATATGTGTGGGCTCATGCGTGTGTATGTATGTGTGTGCATGTGTGTGTGGGCATGCACATATTTCTGGAGTATGCTATTGGTATTACTCATAAAAGTTTTTACCCATTTTCTTGATAAAATTGATTCCTACCTCTTCTAGTATTTTGTTGCTTCTCTACTGGGGATTTTGATAGTTCTACTTACCAGTTTTCCCACTTGTGTTTTAAAGGCAATTGATTCTTGCATATGAATTTCACACATCTGAAGCCCTCTTCTTCAGTATGCTCACACATACACATAATGCAAGCAAAATACTTATACACAGAAAATAAAATGGAGAATGAATTTAGAAATTGCAATACTTATAGCACAGAGTGGAAATGCTATGACAGAAGAATGTGAAATATTTAGCTGGTCGACAGACGTCGCAATGAAGACTTGACTCTTGGCAGTTCCAAGGACTGCCCCGTGTGGTGGATGAGTTTTGATGGGTGAGTGGCATGAATGGTGTAGATTCCATACATACATCTAACTGAGCTACCCTGTTGTTTGTGGTAGATTTCTGCTACGTCTCTTAAGAATTCCCAGTCAACTCATTAGTGCAAATTGATAAATGCACAACTTGTATTCCTAATATGATGCCTCTAATTATTCCTCTTCTCTAATTTCACTAGATAATTATCTCCTATGTAACATACCTACTTTATTGAGTGTGATTGACTATGCATGAACATTTTTGTAAAATGCTTACATAGAATTTATGGGAAAGGATAGGTCAGTTTTAATAGTTTAATAATAAGAAAATCATACCATTAAATATCAAACTATCTTTGTATTCTGTAATAAGCTGTATTAGGTCATGGAATACTATTGTGTGAACTCTGCTATGTAAAAACTCCCTTCAGGTTTTGAATTGATACTTCTAAACAGCATATGCCTTATGTTTTAAAAATAAATATTTGTTCGGTTTTGCATTCTGTAAAGATAATGTAAAAACCCTTAATTTATGGTCTCTAGAATAGTTAATATGATACTGAATTTATATGGTCTTTATGTCTTTTAGGGATAAATGATATATTTTGATTTTTAATTCTGTATTATATATTTGGTAATTGTATTTATCTAGGAATTGTAAATATTCTCCCGAATTTCACATTTATTTCCATAGAGCTAACAAGGTGTCTCTTGCAACTGTTTTTTAATGCACCCTGCCTCCAGTGGCTATTTTATTCCTGGTATTCATTCTAAAACATTTCCTCTTACAATTGTCTTGATTTTGATTTTCATTAAAATGGCTAGCCATCCCAGGAAGCTGATGCAGCTCTTGAGGAAAATCAACTGTAATAAAGGAAAGCTCATGGGGACTTCATTTCAATTAAGGAGCAAGCGTTGAAAGCATGACATCTGAACATAAAGGGCTCGAGTAGTTAAGAGCCAGAGGGAACCATAAGAAGGGAGCACCCACCTAAGCCAGCAGAAAGGTGCTGTAGAGGAGTCCTGGGTTATGGTCAAGGAATTCAGCAGGGCCAGGCAGGCTAGGGTCTGAAGTGAAGGGTGATGGTGGACTTTTCTCTATTTGTCTCACTAAACAAGTGGAGAGATTTAAATAGAGGGGTTCATGATCTAGTGCAGGTTGTAGATGTTTCCTTTGGCGCCTCTGGTCAGCCAGAGTGATGTGTGCAGGGGTAGAGACAAGACAAGGTTGGGAGGCCTCCTGCATCCAGATGAGACTTGACAATGGCCAAGCGGAGGTTTGGAGAAATGGTTGGGTTTGAAAATGAAATGAAGGTAGAAGTAATATAATTTCTTGGTTATTTTATCCATGATTTTTCTTTGGGGCTTTTATATATTGTACATGGATGCTTTACTTGCATGTGTATGTGTGTATCACATGTGTGCCCAGTGCCAGCTTAGGCCCAAAGAGAGCCTTTGATGCTCTATAACTGGAACTACACATTGCTGTGAGCTGCTCTGTGGATACTGCAAATTGAGCCAAGATTCATTGCAAGGGCAGTAAGTAGTCTTAACCACTGAGCCATCTCTCCAGCCATGTTGAGGACCTTTTGAGACAAGGTTTCGTGTAGCTCAGGCTGAAATTAGTTTCACTATGTAGCTGAGGATGGCCTGGAACTCTTGATAATCTAGCCACACCTTCCAGTTGCTGGGATTACAGGCAAGCACCATCATATGTAACTAGAATTCCATTTGTGCTGGCACCTCGTGTGTACCAGCTTTCTCATGAGACTAAGCAAGAACAGGCTGCTTGTTATCAGGAGGCATAATGTTCACCATATTTTAAAAGCAGATATGGGCCCTGGGATGGTTTAAGCAAGATCAGGTTTGTATTTCACATTTCAAGATGCATGTTTAATGAAACCAACCCAAAAGGCTTAATCAGAAAACTTTTCATTTCCTTCTAGATTCTTACCCCACATACTGAGGCAGAGGTGTTGACTGGTCTGCCATGAGAACAGGTAATGAATGTCTAGGTCTTCCTAAAATCCTTCATCTGTCTCTTCTTCCCAAGGCAGCGGTGTGGAGGTGGAAGAGGCATAAAACGTACTGCCCACACCAGTTACATTACCTTCCACTGATATCATGAAGGACCTGGGATACTTGACATCAGTCTGGAAACCATATTCAGTGCCTAAGGGTGAAAATAGCAGACACTGGGAAGATGTTTAGTAGTCTTGACCTCAATGATACTTAAAAAAAATCAGCACGTTGTGGTTTTTCACATAGGACAGATGTATATACAAATATATGGGAATAATATATTACTTTTCAGGAAGAACACTCTGGCTTATTTTTCTTGATATGGGAGAACATTGCGGAGGAGGGGGCCGGGAGAATGTCAGCGCAGGATGACAGGGAGCACCCCTGTGAAGTGCAGACTTCTGGACATGATGTGGTTGGGGCAGGAATGAGCTCACAGCAGCTATAGTTACTTGCAAAAGACCTACACAAGCTCAGTCTAGCCAGCATCCCAGCATAGATAGGAGGGACATGCTCATCACACCTCACTCATTACAGAAGAGCCAGTGATGGTTGATAGCTATGAGGGAAGGAGAATCGTTCTTTTTTTATGATTTGAATGTGTGATACCTCATACATTTCTCATGCTCTGGTGGATGGTCCCATACTCATACATCTGTGGGTGAAGCTAATTTGACTGAATGAGTTTCCAGCAAATAAAATAGAAGCATAACAGAACATGAAGTTAGGAGGGGACTTAGTCGGGAGTTGGGGACTTGGGAGGATAGGCAGGAGGTATAAATTTTATTGTATGTATATATGTATAAAATTATCAAAAAAAGAAAAATCAATATAAAACAAGACATATTCAGTGATTTGGTGAAAATAAATACAGTACAATTTAAAATAAACTACATGATACAAATGTTACTCGGTATTTCTTTAAAAAAAACATGACTGGTTGTGTAAGGAGTGCAGTCATCTTGTGGTATACGAATTAGATGTGTGTGACTGTAAGGATTAGAGATATATGATTTATTTGCATCCTTGGTTTGCTTTGGTTCTAATACAGAAAACCGTATTTGTGCTAGGAGTAAAATATCAATGAACACCAGGCGATGGAGCTTACTGGCCTGATGTGTTTGTTAGTCCTGTTTATATTGTATCATTTTTGCAAAGATAAATTACACATCTGAGCTAAAAAATCAATTGGTTGTTAATCCATGCATTAACTTCTGGTCTCCATTTGCTTGCTTTGGACTCAACGCCTGTTTCCTGCCAGAGGCACGCTTGTTTGAACCAGAGCTTTGCAGCAGATTTTGGAGATCCTGTATCACAGGACTTCCTGGTTTGTTCCTTTTGCTCAAGATTTTGTTAACTGTTCAGAGTAAATTCGTGGTTCTGTATGAGTTTAAGAATAACTTTTCTATTTTTTTGAATAGATCATTGATATTGTTGCTGTATTATGCAGAAACTGTAGATCACTTGGAACAGGACAGAAATTCTAATAGTCATTTCTTCCAGCCTATGAGTACAGGTCATATTTTCATTCATTAAAGAGTTACAGGATTCACACTCAGCATCAACACCAGTAGTATTCTGTACAAGTACAAGTTGCCCACACCCGAATCAAATAATTCTTTGACAACAGCAGCATCTGATCATTGTTAGGAAAAAAAATCCAACCAAAGAACTCTCGCTATTCCCAAATCCCAGTCATTTCACTGGGGACCTCTTGTGAAGGAATCAAAAGCCTTAAAGTTCTTTGATCACAACTGAAGGCCCAATGAACTCCTTTGTAGTGGGATAATTCCCTGACATTCCCCAGGGAGCTCTCTGAAGATTTGTGATGGTCGGATTGGCTTTCTATAGCCATGTTTCCTAGAATACCCTTTTCTGTCTGGTTCTTACCTGGTGCTAACTTTAAGGGGAAGAGTACAGTGGGGCCTATTTTTATGATCTTGACATTAGTGTTGGGCACAGGTTTTATGGAAACTATGCACACCATCATGTATCTTCCAGAGAAAAAAAACGGGCTATAACTCATTTGCGCAACAGGTCCTCTCTTTCAGCTTCTGGATATATGTAAATCTTGACAAACTTCCCTGTAAATCATTGAATCATTGAACGTGGTGGACTGTCCTTGTGAATTCCAGTTCACCTTCCTGAGTTCCCTTTCTCTGTATTCGGTTCTGCTTTGTGTCTAACTTTCATCTCCAACTGTAGAGATGGCCATGGAGGAGCTGCACATGGACTTTGTGGCAAGCTTCCCTAATAGTAAAATGCTGAATCCAATGACGGATTTCTCATTATCCAGGGCTTTCTGCTGTTTCAATTCTGTAATCAAACTTGCATGACACAGGAAGCATTATAAGAGCATATCAGAATAGAACTTATATTTCAAGACTATAGTTTATATCTGCCTATAAACTTCTGAAGAGTTAACTAGACAAAATAAATAAAACACATTATGACGTGTGTAGTTGCTTCTGATCACTATGCTATTTGAAATCAAGGGAAAGAGGGACTTAAGGGAAAATGGAGTGTCACTAGTAATGAGCAAACTCTTCACAGTGAAAAGTTTAGGGGACAAGCTTAAAGTGATAGCATTATTCAGTGTTTGCAAACTGATTTACTTAAAAAAAAAACTGGCATAGGGTTTGCTTGTGAACTTGGCTATCAGAAAAACTAAAGTTCTGGTGTTGTTGGGAAGGATCAGAAGATAACTTATCTAAGTGACTTATCTAAAACGACTTGGGTGTTATCAGGTTAGATGCTCCTATCTTCAGAGCCTAGGATCAGAGATATAATCAAGGGGAACAGGAAAGAGGTCACTGCTGAAAGGGAGGTAGCCCTGGAGGAGGAGAGACGTGAGGAGAGGCTGGGAGATGCTGGGTGAGTCTGATGACAGAGTTGGCTGATGCATTGACTTAGATTGTGAGATAGAGGCTGGGTAAGAACAGGAATGAGAGATAACACTGGAGGACTCTAAAGAGCCTCGCATTGCTTAATCTCTGTCACAACTCACTGTGCTCAGAAAGAGTGGCATGGTTAGGGCATGGTCTCTGATATGGAGGCCATCGCTGGGCAAAGAGGCTGAACGTGAAGATGTACCCTGGAGACAGTCAGACCTGCTCTTTATATAGCCAGGGTTTAGATAAACTTAGAAAACTAATTTCATTTCTCTGAGGCCCCCAATCTTCATCTGGATAATAGGTTATTGTAATCTTCTCCCTCATATGTTTTGGACATTCATGAAAGAAAATACTTCAGCAAAGCACCAAGCTCTATGGTCTATTCGTTGCAAATGCCAGAAAAAGCATAATACTGATTAAGACTTGAGCTGTCCCACAAAAATACAAAGCTACCATCCATAGCAAATGTGCAGCGGATTTGGAGCCTAACAATGGAAGCTGGTGTATCTCTGGCTCTTTTGCCTACTCTCTTGTAACTTTTTTTCTGCTATTGGGTTACCTTGTTCTGCCTCAGTATGAGGGCTTTTGCCTTGTTTTGTTGTATCCTGTTTTGTCCTGTTTGGCTGTCATCTCTTGGTGGCTTGTTCTTTTCTGAAGAAGAAACAGATCTATAGACCCTTTGGGGAAAAGCCTACTACTATTATCTTGTTAAGTGAATATAGAAAACTAGTGACTCAGTGGCCTTCTGCTATACCCATAAATCAGTGTATCACTCACACCTTATCAGAGAAGCTTCTTGCAGTAGATGGGAATTAACACAGATGCCCACAACTGGACAACGTGCAGAGAATAAGAGACCTTGGAATGCTCAACCCCAAATGGGGCATCCTTAACCAACTGTTCCCCCCTCTGCGCTCAAAGATCTATGGGAAAGGAAGGCAGGACTTGGGAGAGGGGAAAGAATGTGATCTAAATTTATTGTTTGAAATTTTAAAAATAACTAAAAATGGAATTAAAATGGCCTGAGCTCGTGTCTAGGGCACAATCTGACTGCCAAGGAGGGAGATGCCTCACTGATGCCCTGCCCTGAGCAAGGTCCAAACAATGGGCCTCAGACCTTACTTCAGACGCCAGGTGAGTCAGTTTTCCTTCAGCCTTGGTTTCCCTATCTGTAAGGATAGTGGGCTATTCATCTCTAGCTTAGAAGGGTTCAGTGGACATTAAGTAAATTCTGCCTCATTTAAAATAGCATATCAGTCTCACTGGAGGCTAGTTGCCTCTCAGATTGAATGAACACATTTGGTACTAGTCAGGGGAATTTTATGTGGTTCAGTGAGGGCAACGTCGTGGAACAGGATTTTAAAATCTCCTCATTGTCATCGTTTCCTAAAAGACCATAGTTCATAATTGCTAATTACTCCAGCTTGCTAGTCCCTAGAGTCAGAGCCCTGCTAGTGTGGAAAGAAATTATACTAAGAAATATTGGCCATCCAACCTTAGTACATTAATTTCAAGCATCTGCCAGCTGCCTAGCAACCATCAAGTGTCTGTTTACTCTCTATGCCAGTGTGACCAAGTCACTAAAGCCCGTGTTCCATCCTGCTGGAGGGAAAATTGAGTTTGATGCCTCTGTGTGCTGATACCACCCCTTTCTCTTCCCGCAGCAGGATGTTCATCCTGCAGGGAAGAAGATCGCTCATCACCAGTCTTCCCCAGAATGAGTCCTGTCATGTGTCCTCTTGTCGTGTCCATCTCTGAGTGACCATGAGAGGATGAATCACTAAATATCTCAGGTAACCATACCTCCATCTGTAACTCATCCATGGAGCCATGAAGGGTGGCTATTCTTAGTGACTCTGGTAAGTTCTTTCACATTGAAAGAGGTGGGTTCTTCCTGGGCACACTTAGCAATTGGCTACCAGCAACCAGCAGTAAGATTGATTCATGTCCTTTGACTTCTTCTGTTTTTTTTTTTTTTTTTTTTTTTTTTTCGGGGGATTGTCTTGTTGCTTTTTTAATTTAAATTTTTATTGTTTTCAGAATTATGTACATGAGTACTATATTTAAATTTTTTCCTTCCCCTCTTCTTCCTCAGTTACTCCTATGCCCCCTTCTCCCTCCCAAATTCATGATCTCTTTTTCTTGTTTTTATTATTATCACGTAGATACATAGACATATATTTGCAACCTACTGGATCCATTTAGCTAGCATAGCTTGTGTGTATAGATGTTTAGGGCTGACAACTAGGATTTGGATAGTGTATCAGGGAGCTCTTCTGTGGATTCTCCCTCTCTCATCAGCCATTGGTTGTCTCTTGCTCTTCATCTCGGGGTGAAGCCTTGTAAAATCTCCTCCATCTACATCGGCATGTCAACTGTCATGTGTTATTGATGCCCAATGACATGATAGTGTTATTGTTCAGGGATTGTTTAGAGAGCTGTATTGTTGAGGTTCCATAGGTGTAAGTCCTTACCATGTCTAGATGATACCATCTAGCCATAGGTATCTTGGTCTTCAGGTTCTCACAATAGCTATTTGGCTTTGTCTATAATTTTCCCCTGAACCTTTGGTGTAACGGTTGTATTATAGATTTATTAATTGGGGCTGGGCACCACTGATTCTCTGCAATTTGACCAGTTGTGAATCTCCATAATAATTATCTGTTGCACCAAGAAGCTTTTTGATTAGGGATGAGGGTTATACTCACCTGTAGGTATAATGATAAGTATTTTGAATACAATTAGAAATTATATTGATTCAAGAAAATGTCAGTAATGATTTCTCCTCTAGGGTTCACTACCTCACTGACCATAGGGAGCTGGGAGGGTTCAGAGTACTAAACATGAATTCCTGTCTTAAGTCCAATTAGGCAGCTTTGGGTGACTCCTGAGATAAAAGTGCCATTATTGCCCCATTGTGGATAGCTTGCTGGGTTGGATATTGTTGTAGGTCATTGACTTTGAAGTTTGTTAGGACTATTGATTTCTTTTCTCCATTGGCAGCTTGCAGGGCACCTTCTGATACAGTGAGAACTAGTCACCAGGAATGAGACTTCCAAATCAATTCCAGTTCTGTTCTTCTAAGACTCATGTGTTAAGTGTGTGGGGTTGACAGCAAGAGAGTTTTAACTTCAAGTTCTGGGAGGCAACCAAAGGCAATGATAATAGCCTGTGTTATTTTGGGAGTCTCTTCAACTATCCTGACCAACACTTTGAAGGCAGGTTTCCCATGCATGGCACTGGGAGTTTTAATAGATCGCCTGTGGCTCTTGGAATGAGCATATTCACCCTGTATAGCATAATTACATGTAAACTCCACACCCACATAATACTAAATATACATATTTAAAGTAATTTTATAAAATAATGTTTCCCTATGACTATTTCCAAAGATCTTCTGTGCTATTTATCTTTCTTCCTTTTCCCTCTCTATTGCCACCCTCCTTCACAGCTAAAGCCCCCATCACATTCCCTCATTTATAGTACCTGTATCCTGCTCTTGCCCCTTCTAGGACTTGTCCTCCACCGATCATTCTTTTCTTACTTTCCTGGAGCTAGGATCTACTAATGAGACCGAATATTCAGCCTTTGTCTGTCTGGCTCTGAGTTTCCTCCCTCAATGTAATAACTCGTGGTCTTCTGTGACTGTGGTGCCCCTTTGGTTGGGCACAACATTTGGATCTTGCTCATATTCGAACGTGGATGCTCCATGTACACAAGAGTGTAAGAAAAGACTGGAGTATAAACTTCTCAAGGTCAGGCAATGTGTCTTATTCATCTCTACACAGGGCTTAAAGCAACACATAATAGATCAAGACAGTAAATAACTGTTGGGTGAAATCTAATTGTGAGCAGGTACATGGGTAGTCTCCTGGGTCTAGATTCTGAAGTGGAACCACATCTGTGCTTCACTCAATCAACCAGAACAAGATCTGTTGCAGGATCAATCAGTTGTTGTGTGAAGGAGTAGGTAAGCTGATGCATTCCATGAAGGGAGGCAGTAAGGGCTAGTTGACTCTCAAGTAATAGGCATCATAACTGTTTGCTGTTGGGATCCTTGGGTTGGTCAAGAATATCACACATGGAGCCGATAGGAGCTGTCAGCAGAGGCATGGTGTTTCCTGAGGGTCGGCCAGTGCAGCATAAACAAGAGGATATGGCCTTTCCAAACACGCATAGAGAAACTGATGTCCACTGTCAGCAGCCCATCAGCCTCGTGTTGCCCCAGCAAACTCTCACTCTCTTTTGTCCCCTTTCCCCTAAATCAAGTGCTGTGCTGGGATGGAAGTACAAGCAAAATTGTCTCTACTTTCCTGGTCACGTTTTCCTTAACCAGTTAAGTACCAGTTAGCTTTTAGAGGTCATGAGATGTGTGGCAGAGCTACAGAGGCCTCTGAATTAGATATGAGATAGAGGTGTGAAAATGGGCACGACGATGAAGGTCATAAAGACTATAATAGTATAAAGATGTGACGTGTGCTTGGTGGGTGCATCATTTTGTGCCCATTAACAATTTAAAGTGATAAACTCTAGACTGTTAATGTAATAAGTGAAATTCATTATATATAACACACTGATAATTTTTACATACTTGATGCATATTGAATCTGGCTTGCCCTCATTTTCTATAAAGACCCTAAATTAGTGATTCTCCCAGAGCTGTTCATTAAACTTCAAAAGTCAATGAATAATGAATAGGAAATCCATTTGTTCATTAACTTGTAAAATGAAAAGAATTATATATCTCTCTCTTTGGTATGTCTTGGATTAATTTGGCCCTGAAGCAAGTTAGTGAGTAGGTAACCCTCTCCTTAGGGTTATATCTGGCCCAGGAACCTCTATTTCTTACGTGGGATGCATATCTGCCTCTGGTCTTTCTAGAAGATTTTTTTTTGGACTAGGTGGTGAGTGACCTTAGCTTTCATGAGTATGCATTTTGCTTTGTTGAGAGTCAAGGTAGTATCTGTCAGCACCACTGAAGACTCTCCTTAGGGAGTGTCACATTGGAGGACAGTCAAGCTTATAGTGGTCACCTGCTGTCTTTAGGTTCTCCAGAAGTGAGTAAGCCAAGTTAATATGGAGCAGGAATAGCCAACAGAAACTCAGTTTGGATCTCTTCTGTGGACCACTTTATATTTAAGTCTTTGTCAAATGCTACATTAACTTTGACCTTTAATTACCTGTCCCATCTATGCATCTACTGGTTGAGCCCCATCCATATACTCATCCATTCAGTAATAACGACCTCTTTGACTGATCTGTGGAACAATTCCTGTAAGCAGACAGAATTCTCCAAATTATACATAAGGCTAACAAGGACTTTGTATCAAGGAACTTATTTACATTCAATTGGGAACAAATAAAGCAACAGGCCGAAAGACATCATAGGTGCAATGAAGAACACGAATGGGCATTCACGAATGGGCACTCAGTGTTGCAGGGGCAAACTGTTCACAAGCTACAGGTTGCTCTGTGGAATATTTGGAAAAACAGCCTTGAGGACACTGTTCAACCCCCGACTCCCTCTCAAGCCAAGCTCAAGGGAGGTAGAAAAAGAGGGAAGAAAATGAAAGTGGGGAAGCAATAAAGGTTGCTAGAGGAGGAAAGAAAGAAGAGAAAGAGATTAGAAGACTAACTGGGTGTCACATGGTTAAGCATTTAGTGCACTACCCCCTTCAGTTTTTGCAAACAGAAGAAAACTGAATCTCAGAGAAGCTGATTCGTCAAGATTGAGCATATAGGAAGGAGGGAAACTGGTGTTTCCAGAAGCAGGTGGAATATGGAGGCAGGAAGGGTGAGAGAGAAGGGGAAAGCTCTGAGAAGGACATGGGCAAGCAGGTGAGCACACAGAACGATGAGGAGAGTAACAAGATGCTTGCTTCTTACAAGCTTTCAAACAAGTTTTTAAGATTTGACAGCTTCAAGGGAATGAATTCTCCCTACAGCATAAGGAAGTTTGAACCTGCATCCTTCCAGATGAGGAGGCAGTCAAGTGAAGAATTGGAGTTTAGAATTGTTAGACCTCAGCTTCTTAGTAACACTCCTGATTCTTGAGACTGTGAAAAACAAAACAAGACAAGACAACTGACTGTTGTATTAAGACTGTGGTTTTTGGGATAAGTTGCTACACAGCATCAAAAATGCTCTCATTGTTCTATTTAAGCCCTCCCTTTGTGATGGAGACAGGGGACGCTCACTTCCTAGCATAGCTTAGAAAGATGAGGGCTACAATTCTCATGAAGAGAAAAGACACTGATTCCTACACATGCTGGGTGTAGTTTACATCTAGAAAGGTGGGTTTCTCAAATTATGACATGATCCAGTCATAAACATGCAAGTATGACCAATCTGTTGGAGGCTGATTTAAGAACACAGATGTCTTTAGAACAGATGACATACTCATAGCAAGACACTTTCTCTGACTCTAGGTCCTTTATGTGTTAGAAACAGAAAGAAGAGCAGCAGCAAAATATTGTTCTCTATGGTGGTCTTACAAATTGTCCCAAAGTAACTTACCACAACATACACTAGGTATCGTGCATGCTCATCAGTTAGGAGTTGCCTGTGAGCCTCCCTAGGCTGGCATCAATGTGTGGTAGTGGTGGTGGGCCCCCATGGACCCAAATATTGTCTCTAAATGTTTGTTTACATTTAAAAGAAAACTGCTCTTGCCTGGACTGCTTGATGAACTGGACATGCAAGACCCACAGAGAAATGACTCCTAAACTTCCCTAAAGGTGAGATGGTCATTCAGGGTTCCTGCTACACAAAAGAGTCTGCTAGACATTCTGCAGGACACAGAAGAAAGTGACTGACAAACTGCCAATATAGGCAGAACTGTCTTTAAAATTTCCTGTTTAATGGAAAAGTCTGCTGGATACTATGGGCCTGTAGGCTAAAGATGGATGCCCCAATGGTACAAAAGAACTTTGGGTGATTGTCCAGGCAGCAAGATATCTCTGTCATTTCTAGAGTTTTGGAGGTTGCTTACATGCACTTCCTGTTTACTTAGGTAATATTATATCCTTCTGGAGTTGAAAAATTTATAGTTATAGTTATAGTTTTAAATATTGTAGCTACAATTTTTACTTGATACCTGTTTTGTTATATGTAATTTTACTATGTTAAAGTTAAGACCATCCTTTTTATTTAAATAGAAAAGGAGAAGTGATATGGGATTCTCCTCTGTATACTGTAAATACCATTGGTTAATAAAGAAACTGCCTTGACTTGATAGGGTAAAACTTAGGTAGGTGGGGAAAACTAAACTGAATGCTGGAAACAATAGGAGGCAGAGTCAGAGAGAAGCCATGGAGCCCTGCTGGAAACAGATACTGGAACTTTAGCTGGTAAGCCACAGCCATGTGGTGATACACAGATTAATAGAAATGGGTTAAATTAATATGTAAGAGTTAGCCAATAAGAAGCTAGAACTAATAGGCCAAGCAGTGATTTAATGAATACAGTTTCCTTGTGATTATTTCAGGGGTCTGGATGGCCTGGAAACAAACAAGTTGGGGAGCGGCCTCCTTCAACACCCATAGTCTGGCATCAAGGTGTGGGTGGTGGTGTAGGTACCCATGGGCTGGCATCAAAGTGTGGGTGGTAGTGGTAGGTACCCATGCACTGGCATCAAGCTGTGGGTGGTAATGGGCCTCCTTGGGCTGGCATCAAAGAGGGGGTGGAAATGTGTACTTTTGTGAGTAAATACCACTTTTTTAAAAAAAGCTTTTCCTCAGCTTTGGAAAACTGAAAACTTGTGGTTGGTCTTTGGTCTCTTCTAGCATCTTTCAAACTAACAGCAGTGGCCAAGTCCCTGAATGTCTTCACATAGAACTTGAGCCATGATTACATCTCTTTCTTCAACTCTGTTTTGTTTGTTTGTTTTGTTTTGTTTTGTTTTTTGTTCTGCCTTTAAGATCTCTGGCCCACATTGCGCCCATAGCAGTGACTTTTTTTTCTCAACACCACTCCCTTTGCATACAGTGTGACTATTATCTGGATTCAGGATTAAGATATAGCCATCTTTTGTGAGGCAGTAATGATCCTAACTACTATGCCTTGCAGGAAAACTATAACTATTTCAATAACAGATTGAAAATGGCTTGCTGTATATTTGACAAATATCAAGGGCTGAAGAAATTGTAGCAGTCATTACAGTGTCTTGTTTTAAAATCTGGTTCCCTACAATGAGCTTGGGAAGTGTAGTGTAACAACCACTCATTTTCTTAGAGAATAGATTGGAGCCCAGAGAAGTGCAGAATTTTGCTCAAGGTCACCAGCAAATAGAAAAGCTACTTTCAGCTCTGCCTTAATAAACCTTGCCATAGGATTGTGGGATAGGATCAAAGAAAAGTTCTCAATGACAAAGCAGTTCCTGCCCTTTAAGGAGAGACAGCAAAGGCCCCGGCCATGCCTCTCTGCTGGGCCATGCCAGAACTCTAATGGAAAGCATTAGTCAAATTGGAAACAGGCTGTTCTCATTAACCATAGAGAAAACCCTATTTCACGCCCAGATGGAAAACATTCCATTATTTTCATTGGGTCGTGCTCCTCCTGGCTGCAGTCTCTGGGATGGATAATTCTTTCTACAAGCCTCACCTTGAAAACTGTCTTTGCCCACTCCCAAGGGTACCAAGTGAGGTTAGGAGCACTCTGAGGGTTCATAGAGCCCTGAGCATCAGCTCCTGGGGGCAATATTGGCACTGCCAGTAAATACTTGGAAGGGTCTGGAGCAAGACCTGTTCTGCACACAGCTGGGATTTAGGTGCTGGGATTTGCTGACAATGGGATAAATGGAGGCACTCTTATTACAAAAGACTGTAAGAGGGTGACAGGAAGAAAGCATCACTGAGATTGAGGGCTGCATGAGTATCCCCAAGAAGAGCTGAATACAGAGATGCGGAGATACTGGGAAAAAGTCTTTTATTTCAGGACCATATAGGCCAGGGGCCTGGCAGATGTCCATGTAGGAAGGCCCTCTGCTGTGTCTACAAAGAAGGAGTGCAGATGATATCAATCTCCTGTGTAGGCCGGGGAGTGGAGGGGTAGAAAGGCTAACAAGCACCCTGACTTACCTGCTGTGGGACAATGGCCTTGTAAAGATTTGTCACTTGTATTGGTTTAATAAAACGCTGATTGGCCAGTAGCCAGGCAGAAAGTACAAGTGGGTGACCAGAACAGGAGAATTAAGGCTCAGTCTGCAGTCATCACCCAGACACAGAGAAGCAATATGAGAATGCCTCACTGATAGAAGGTACCAAGCCACGTGGCTAACACAGACAAGAATTATGGGTTAATGTAGGATGTAAGAGTAAGAAAACCTGAGCTAATAGGCCAATAACTTTATAATTCATGTAGGCCTCTGTGTGTTTCTTTGGTACTGAATGACTGCAGGACTGGGTGGGACAGAAAATTCTGTCAACACTTATCCCCAGAAGAGTCTGTTCTTCTGGATCCACGCATTCTTCCTACAACAAATGTCAGTGATTGTAGGTATTTGCCACCCTGGGGAAGTGGAAGGGCTGGGAAGATGTTACAGGCGGTCTTTCCCAATCTAGTACAGTGGTTTTCAGCCGTCCTGATGCTGCAGTCCTTTAATACAATCCCTCCTATTGTGGTGACCCCAACCGTAAAATTATTTTGCTTCTACTTTCTAACTGTAATTTTGCTACTGTTATAAATTGTACAGTTGATATATTTTGCCAATAGTAGAAATTATGCTCATATGTCTAAACAAAGTTGGACAAGATTCTTATAAAGTGAGCAAACCATAAAATGTTAATTATTAAATTGTGTGATTCTATTTTCAGGTAAAAATTTATTGTGTAAAAAAATCTATAAGGAAGAAAAGCAAAATTGAAAGGAAAAGATATTAAAACAGCAGTATTATCTTTGGCTGAGAGGTGAGTTTTTTTCTCTTCTTTGATATAATTTATGTATCCTTTCATTGAATGCATATGGCTTTCTGAATGAACTAAATACATCAGTAACACTATTGCAACGTGTCCTAGGGTGTGTATGTCAATGTTTCCTTCCTACCCATCTTAATGGGTATTCTCATGATAAGACACAATGAAAACCTCACCTTCTTCATTAAGGAAATCAATCTGCCTGCCTTGTGGCATAGACTCATGACCACAGGGAGTCAAAGTCCTATCACAGACATTTGTTCATTACTGTACAATAGAGTTTACATATTATTTTAGCATTCTTGTGGAGTTAGCTTTCTTTTACTGCTGGAATAACTATCCACATTTTGGGACTCTCCCATGTCCCAGGCCCTATCCTATCCTTCTAGTCTTGGTCTTCTGTGTAGGTGTGGACATATCTACTCCTCTTGGTTGCGAGTGATTCCAAAGTCTTGCATGTGAGGCATGTGGTGAAACATAGAGCTAGAGTGGGTCATTAATACCTGCAGTGACTCTTCTGACTCCATTCCCATCTTCCTCTTCTTCCTCAAAACCAGTGGGAAGCACTCAAGCTATCTCCACAGTGCAGCTGCAGAGTGAATCCCATACAGTTTATAAATGTGAGGATTACCTGACTGGGGAAGCCTCTCTCCCTCCTTACTGTGGGGAAAAGCACTGTGTATCACACTAACCCTAGGGAAACGTGTGTACCAAAAGAAGCATATTGACCTCCTAGTTGAAAACTCTCTAGGAATCACAAAAATGGTTTGTCCCTTCTGGTGATGGGAATTGAGAATAGCTTTTCTGGAAGCCCACTGAGCAACCTGAAGCCTACTGGTAGCTCTAGCTAGTCTACAACTGCAGACACATGGAACCAATTAGGCCACTCATTCTCAATATATGCCTGGGACTAACTTTGTTCTGGAGAACAAGGGTGCTAATCACTTTGAGAAGAAGGCAAGGCTCAGTCAGGAGGTGGTGGAGCACACCTTTAATCCCAGCACTCGGGAGGCAGAGGCAGGAGGATCTCTGTGAGTTCAAGGCCAGCCTGGTCTACAAGAGCTAGTTCCAGGACAGGTTCCAAAGCTACTGATAAACTCTGTCTCGAAAAAACAAGGAAAAAAAAAGAAGACAAGTCTCTTACTTTGATGGGTGCTGTAAATAAGAAGGGAATAAAGATCACTTCATATTTGATCTTGTGTTTCTCTATGGTTTGGGCTTTCATTGCACAAATATAATACTGAATTCTTTCCAGGTTTTATGCTGCCTTTTCTTCTCAGCCTGCTTGTGAGTTATAACTTCAGTGTCAGTTTTAGTGAAAGAAGATCCATGCCATAACTTAGTTATGAATCATGCACACAAGAAGTTGAGGATCTACCCTCTTGTAGGTAAACCTACCCCTTAGCCTTTCACTCTTACAGCATCCACTTCCCCATCTCCAACACAGCACTGTTCTTCAGGTCATGAATAAGACACAGATCCATGGATCTAGATGGTCAAGGCTTTGAGGGTGATATACAGCCAAAGGCCAATTCTCGAGACTGCCCATTGTGCATACCTAGTACCTAGTAATATCGATGCTGGTTCCAAAATTCCTGTAGAAGACCATGTAGACTGACCACTACCCAGTCCTAAGATGTCATTATTTGTTATAGGTCGTGAGCCATACACCTCCAGAGTTTGACTGCATCCTCTGTGACTGCTTGCAGCCTCCCTGGGTAAATGGTCATTCTTGTTTCTATTACCAGTAGCTGACAAGGCCTTAGGTACTGGGACACTGGAGCTGAACTAGAATGTGTGTTTAGCCTACATGCCTATATTAACAGCATAACTCTCTGAGACCCTAGTCAGTTCTCCTGCTCCACTGAAGGGAGTCCGGGGCCAAGAGGCCTTTGCTGGTATCATTTAATAGAACATCACCTTTCTTTTTTTTAAATATTTGTTTATTTATTATGTATACAATATTCCGTCTGTGTGTATGCCTGCAGGCCAGAAGAGGGCACCAGACTCCATTACAGATGGTTGTGAGCCACCATGTGGTTGCTGGGAATTGAACTCAGGACCTTTGGAGGAGCAGACAATTCTCTTAACCTCTGAGCCATCTCTCCAGCCCAGAACATCATCTTTCTATGCTAATGGCTTTAGCTGTCGTATGCGTGCATGCATTAATGTCATTTACTGCTGTAATGGCTTGCATAACTTTAGCAGCTTAAAACAATACAAATTCATTCTTAGTTCTGGATGTCAAGTAGTACTGCATTCCTTTGAGAAGACCTAAGAGAGAACCTGTCCTTTCCCTTTTCTAGCTTCTAAGAGTTATTTGGAATATGAAGCTGATAGCCCACACCAGTCTGACCTCTTTCATTCAGACTCTATTTCTGCCTTTCTTCTGGCTGTCCTTGGTTCTGTTGTTTATATGGTTATATCTTACTGGTTGGGGTATTTCTTAACTATAAGGGCCAAGGTGATTTACAATAAGCTCCCCATCTCAAGATCTTTCAGTCAATAATGTGTATACATTCCTGTGGTTATGCAAGGGGAGGTCTTCCCAGGATCTAGGAATTAGCAAGTTGTTATCCTTAGAAGAGGACATTATCCATCCCAAAGGAAACTCCCTGACACACTAACTGAAGACTCTTCATTGTCAATTTCCCATATTCTGCTTCCAAGTTACTCTTTACTCAGTGGTACTTCTGAAAGGGAAAGTAGAAATCTAGTTTAAAATGGCAGTTGTTTAGGTTACCTACAACTCAGAGATTGCTGTAGAAAGAGTTTTATTGTCTTGCAGCCCCTTTCAAATAAACACATTGAGGTTTATATCAATTATAAGTGTTCATTCAATCACTCAGGCTTATTACTAACTAGCTCTTACATTTTAATTTAACCCATATTCATTTTGTACCCTCAGCCTCATGATGGCTGCCTCTGTGTCTGGCTGGAAACACCAAACTCTGCCTTTCTTCCTCCCAGTATTCTCTTAGTCTGCCTCTCTACCCTAACCTTATTCTGCTCAGCTATTGGCAAGTCAGCTTCTTTATCTTCATCAGTCACAGTGACAAATCTTTACAGTGTACAAAAGGATTATTCCACAGCAATATGTCTGGTGTGGGAGGTTCTTCTGTCTATTGCTTGTATTGGTTAATGAATAAAGAAACTGGCTTGACCTATAGCAAGGTAGAACTTAGTTAGGCGGGGAAAACTAGGCTGAATGCTGGGAGGAAGAAGGCAGAGTCAGGGAGAAGCCATGAAGCTGTGACCAGAGACAGACACACTGAAACCTTGCCAGTAGGCCATGGGCCTTGTGGTAAAATATAAAACAATGTAGATGGGTTAATTCTAGATGTAAGAGCTAACTAGCAATACGCTTAAGAAATTGGCCAAGCAGTGATTTAATTAATACAGTTTCTGTGTGGTTATTTTGGTTCTGGGCAGCTGGGACAAACAAGCGGACTCCTTACAACATATGTTTTTGATTTCAGAGACTTAAGAGGGTCTTTCTTTGCAGTCTAGTCTCCTTAGGTAGGAGCCCTCTCCTACTGTGCCCCTCTATAGAAGGAATAAAGTTTAGTATATCTGAACTTTTCATATTTTAAGCATTATTCTTAATTCTGGGGAGTTTAGAAGGGAACCATGCATCTAAAGTCCTTCTTTCCTCAGCAACTCCCAGGGCAGGACCATGGTGATGTGTTTGCTGGGTACCTGGTAGCTATTGGAAGCTGTGAAACCCATATCTAAATTGAACTATCATGGTACCTGTGATATTTTGAATTGTTGTTTCCACTTTATAGTGGCAGAGCTGAAAGATTGCAGAGAAGCCTTCTTCACACGGTTAGTGAGACTGGACAGAGGTGGACGTAGGTCTATTTAACATAAACTATGTACACATTTGTTCTTATTGTGCTTCCTCTATGTTGCAATAACTGCAACCATCTTGGATCAGAGCAGCTGTGATCTCTCCTCATAAGATGGGCTCTTTGAATATTCTCTCCTGGGGAATGAGGAGCTCATATGACTCACATGTCTCAGCTCACCAAGTTCTGAGAGTCACAGAGCTTATGGAATTCAGCATCTTTTTCAAGAACAACGAGAGGTTTTCCCCAGGCCATCTAAGAGATGAGCAACTAACCAACTAGAGTGGTGGGATTCTCCAGTCACTGCCCGTCAGTTGACCAAGGATCTCCTGCGATGCAGTTCATATGACTAGACACTCTTGCTGGAGTGGGGATTTTCATTATTCAGTTGCCCAAGAGTCATCCAGGCCCCTGTGAGGGACTTGTTGTCTCACAAAGCTAGGTTTGGATAGAATCCTCTTTGGCTTATCTCTGTCCAGTCTTGGTGAAGAGCGTTTCTTTATATCTGTGTAGGAAGGTCATGCAGCAGCTGGTAGACAATGTGATCAAGACTTACCTGGAGTCCATTTAGCACGTAGGAACCCAATGAGATCTCTGGGCGGGGAAAATATGAAATAAGTAAAGTGAGGGTGGGTTTTATGGACAAGAACATCCCATTTGCTCAGTATCTGCTGAAGCAGCCATTGTATTCCATTTGATTATTGTTTTCTTTTTAGCCCAACATTTCTGCATAATTGTGTCAATTTTCCATTTTGTGCCTTGTGTTTAAACGTAGCCAAGACTTTCTCTTTTTCTCAAAGGAAAATTAGACAACAAACAACGACACAGGCACTGGTCCAGTCGTTATTTAGAGAAATAGACAGCTTCTGGGAAATTGTGTCATTTAAGCTGAACCCGAGGCCTCAATTTCCATTCTCAAAGTGAAGCAGCTTAATTGAGAAGCATTCTTTGCAAATAGACAAAGAGGGAGTAATAGGTAGGAGTCTGGTTAGAAATAATGACACGGAGCTGAGCTTCTTAACCGTGTATTCTAAATGTGCTTTCTTTTGAGAAAATTAAGATAACAAATGGCATAATAATTTACCTTTAGTGCTAGCAGTTAGGAGCTTGTGGATGGATTTCAAAAGCAGCTCTCAGAAACAAAATTGTCGTTTCAAGCTCATCCCACTAAGAAAATGCTTAGAAAACAATTTTCTAATACTTAAAACTAAGCCAAGAAGGTCTGTGAATTCTCTTACTGCTCCGACTGGGACATCCACAGAACAGAATTTATTATTGTTTAGTATTTTCTTTTCTTTTCCTTTTGTTTGTTTTTTTTGTTTGTTTGTTTGCTTGTTTATCAGGGCCAAGACTCTGAGGACATATACTTCTTTGTAGACTCTGAGAACTCAAAATGTAAATGATTCTTTTACAGTGATGAAGATGACTTTAAAGGTAAAGGTTTAAGTGATCTGCAATGCATTAGTCAATGTCGTGTTTAACTTAGCATGCTTTCTTCCTGTAAAGTTCGTTTGTTCATGCATAGCAGAAACACACAGGGGAAGTGATATTGATAACAGTGTTGTCTGCATAAAAAAATAGCTACCGCTTCAAAGGCTAAAGGTACTTTATTCTGGAGTCAAATATGAGTAACTATTAGCCAGGGGACACAGATTTACATTTCACCAAGTCCTTGTCCCAACATAGTAATAGTTCCATATTACCTTTCCCTACTACCCTGCCATCTTTCTGCTGACCCCATTCCTCCCCCTACTAATCTCTGTTCTACTTTCTTATGACATGGAACCTATTACCCTTTCCTTCAAACTCTTTGAAGGAATATAGATATTTCATCATATATATGTATATATATTCCATCATATATATAATCCTTCACATACACACATATATGATCCACATGCAGGAAGATGTATGCAGTATTTGCTGAGTATTTGAGCATGTGTGAAGTATTCTTAGACATATCTGCTTATAACTCTTATACCATGGGAGTTTATTTCATGAAGCTATAGTGATGATCTTTGTGGTAGAGGATCACTCTTGCTAGTTTAAAGTCAGCTGTCTTTGTTGGAAGATGCTAAAGTTAGTACACACTCTTGCAGTGATTAATTTGCTTATCCTCAACCCATTGATCTTAATATATCTATCAACACATGTAAGTTACTTGAACATATATATCAATGAACATATAAGTTACTTGAACACCATCTATGCAGCCTGAGGACTGGCTGGATGCTAAGAGTGTTGTGCTAATGTCTGAGTCACAGATCTCATCATGAGTGATCATCAACATCTTTCTCTGAGCTTATACCCCCCCCCTTTTGGAATATTAACATTCTAAATAACATTCCAACAAAATTAGGAGGCAGGCAGAGAACATGTGTGGAACCCTTACAATGTTAAAATATCCTTTCCCAAATGCATCTGAGGTTTACCTAATTATCTAAGAAAATTTGCTTCATTGTTAGATGATACACGAAGCATCACACTCTGTGTGACATTTCCTGCCAAGTTGTTGACCTTCTCAGGCAGTGTTATGAAATGGTTTCTGTCCTGTAGAAAGGATAGCTGCAAAGGTCATGGCTTATCAAGCCAATTTTGTTGCTAGTTCAGAATATTTATTGCACATGGTGGAACTTCCTGGAGACCACATGCCCAGCATATGGAAAAACAAAAACCTCTGTTAAATATGCTCAGATGGGGATAGAGCAAACTAAACCAGGGGCTGGTGAGATGACTCAGTGAATTAGGGTGCTTGCTGAATAGCCTGGCAACCAGAGTGCCATCCCAGGAATCTATAGAAAGGACAGAGAATACTCAAAGTTGTCCTACGGTCTTTGCATGTGAGCCATGATGTACAAGCATATACAGAATAAATAATTCTTAGGAAAGAATAACAGGAAAACTATGTCAGAATGAAATATTTTCTAGGCTTCATCATTGCTAGTTATATTTCATTGTTTATTGTACCAGTTAGTTTAAGCTGGGCGTGTGCAATGACGGCTTCTGACTTTTACAGTTAAGAGCGATTTGGTAGGCCATTTTGTTGTTTGGATTTTTGGAAGGAGAGTCACCAGCTATTTCTCAACAATAGCTACAAAGAAAAACAACCATGATTCAGACCTTCATTGTTTTACAGATAATCACTCGAATGCACTCTTCTAGTCATAAATACAAATAGCTAAGTGTTCTTTGTTGCAGGAGAAAGAATACACAGAGCCGATGACTAGAGACACAGCCTGGTTATCTGTGGAATTAGTCTGAGCAAATTAGGAGCCCCACTGGGAACACAGAAAAGGGCTGTGTGTCTCTGGTAATAAAGTGAGGTTTGCAGAAAGGTGTAGGCTAGTGCTAAGATAAAGGCTCCTCAGCATCAGCAGGATGACTGTGGGTGGCTTGTGCACTCCTCCCTCTAATACTACCCTTTAATGATGTTCTTTTATGTTGACTCTGAGCTTGGCAATGTTCCTTGCTTTGGCCAGATGTATAGTGATACTTGTGATATATAGTGATAGCCTGCAAAGTAGCTACGTATTGGCTCTTGCTTTAAAGAAAATTTACATTATATTTATGCATTTGTGTCTGCATGTGCATTCATGCATGCGAGTACAGTGTCGTCAGTGGCCAGAAGACATATTCAATCCCTTGGAGCTGAAGTGTAGTTAGTTATGAGTTACCTGAAGTGTGTGATTGGAATCAAACTTGGGTCTTCGCTAAGAGCAGCATGTACTACTAATCTCTGAGCTACCTGTTTAAGCTCCAGGTCTTGCTTTTGTTTATTGCTCTTGCGATCCCACTGCCAAGTGAACAGACTCTGGAAAACTTGCTGAAAGATCAGAGACAGGTGACACATTTGCCCTTCTTATCCCCCGACATTCCCATAATTAAAGTGTCTTTCTTATTCCTAGGGACAGCTCTTTGTGGTGATATCTTGTTTGTATAAATAAAACATACCTGCATACCAGAGGACAGAGCTAGCCACCAGCTAACCATAGAGGTCTGGAGGCCTGTACAGTCAGACAGGAAATGATATGGCTGGGTGGAGAGAGGAAGTGATAAGGTGGGAGGAAACAGGAACACAGTCTTTCTCAGCTTCCTGGGAAGTTGAGGGGCAAGGTGGCTGTGTGGTTTTTCTCCTTTGTCACTCTGATCGCTCAGCATTTCCCCAGTATCTGACTCTGGAGTTTTATTATTAAGACCTCTTAGATCTCATGCTGCAGCTCTCCAGAAGTCTGCCACAAACGGATGGGAAAAACAAACCCCGGGCTAGCAGGGAGACCTCTCAGCTGAGTGCAACTTCCCAGCTCAAGCTAATTGTGCTGTGACACTCTGAGTCTGGGCTTGCATGACATAGGAAAAGCTATTCAATAAAGAGTCTATTTGTGATACATATTCAACTGAGGATAAAAGACCTGCAGATTAGAATCACCCTGCTCCAGTGCTATGCCTTGGGAAACAGCAATGGTGAGAGATAATCACAGATCCTGGAACACTAAAATAGACCGTGGTTGGTGTGTCTGCCAGAAAGTACAACCTAACAACAGTGGACAAAGTTTGCCTAATGTATGGTGCACCCCAGTCCACTTTCTCTGCTTCTGACACCATGAAACAGCAGTGAGCTTATTAGATCCAAGTTCTGTTTCTATTTGACCGCTAAATGCAGCTCTCAGAAGTCTTTTGCGAGTGTGTAAATACATGTCTAGCTGGGACATTTAACTCTGGCTGTGGTAGGTTTGTATTGGATAGGCAAGTATCTGGAAAATAACTGAAAACATGGGACGCCACAACCATGAAAATCCCCCTGTATTTGGAACGTGTCAAATAGGTCCCACACACTGCTATTAGATGGCTATTTTGCAAATAGAATCTTGGGTGAGATGAAAAGGAAAGTAAGCAGAGGCTTTCAATCATAAATGGAAAACAGTGGGGAAGGAAGAATAAGACTTCCAGCGTTGGCAATTATATCACTGCGGCCCTGGAGAAGGCTGCAAGCAACCTTCCAAACTGCTGGAAGCCTCAGGAGCACGGATCCATGTGCCTTAGAAAGAGGGAGGCCCCGAGGAAAGGAAAGAAGGGGTATGCTTTACATCAGCGTCTGTCATTGCCTGTCCATGTGCTGGGGGGAGAGAGAATTAATTGAGCTGTGTCTCCAGTTTCTCACTTAGAGAATTGATTGTCAATATCTCGGCGGTGGCAGTTTTACATGTTTAGAGCCAAATGCACTGGAAAGCACAACCCACAGAGAGCAGGACAGACAGGCTGCTCAGTGGGTTTTGTTTAGACCCGATGCTGATGGAAGGCAGTTGCACCAGCCATCTCGACAGCAGAGGTGCTGGAGGCTGGTTGACCCTGTGGGGTATGAAAAGCTGGTCTGAATATAGGACAGGGATGATGGGAGATAGTGGGCAGAGCCAAGGATTTGACACTGAGATCATCACAAAAGTGAAATTGTTTTCCCTTGCTGAGGAGCTGTTGGCAGTTAATAAATGCCGGAGGAGAGAAAGTCACTTATTATTATGGAGGTGGCCACTGATGGCTTGCATATGCTCCAGTAGATGACATTTTCCCATTGTAATGGGTAGCACTAGTTGTACAAAGTGGGTTAAAACTATATGAATAAGTGAACAAACATTTACAAAAGAAGACATGAAGTTAGGAAAGAGATGTGCTGTGAAATTTCTGGAGGCATTTGGAGGTTATGGTAGATATGATATAGATACATTGTGTGCATGCATTAAATATTCAAGGAATAAGTAAAAAGTATTATTAAAAATATATTCAAGGCCAGGCGGTGGTGGCATACACCTTTAATCCCAGCACTCGGGAAACATAGGCAGGTGGATCTTTGTGAGTTCAAGGCCTGCCTGGTCTACAGGGCAAGTGCCAGGACAGGCTCCAAAGCTACAGAGAAACCCTGTCTCGAAAACCTATATATATACACACACACACACACACACACACACACACACAAAGAGGTTTATGAGAGGACTACTGTTTATACATTCCTTAACTATTTTTTAATTTACAGCACTGTTTATGTCAGTGTCCATTGATCATTTGCAAGGTGAAATATTAAAAAGCACAGCGAACTTTGCAAGCCTCTGCAATCCTTACCTATGCTCTGCATGCAGGTGGCCACATGCATGTCCACTAAGAAGTCCTAATTCCAGAGATGACTGTCTTTGGAGAGCATGGATTATCCAATTCTCAGACATGTGACAGCAACTAGGCAACTTTTTCTGCTTTTATATTTGCAATCCCCAGTTTGCTTAGACACCCCTCCCTGTCTGTTTGTTCTATTGCTTCAATAAAAAAAGACACCATGACCAAAGACAGCTTAAGAAAGAGAGGGTCACTTGGGCTTATGATTTCAGAGAGAAAGTCCATAATGATAGGGGGGTGCTTAGTAGCCGGTAGTTCTAACAGGAAGATGGGAAGATCACATATCAACCAGACAAAGGAAACAGAGCAAACAAAGTACAGAGAGTCTGTCCTCTGGCAGGGTTCCACATCCTAAAATTTCCACAGTATCCCCTAACCGCACCACCAATTTGGAACCAAGTGTTCAAATACACAAACTTATGTGATATTATTCACTGAAAATCACCACACCCCCTCTTTTCCTCCTTGCAGTTTATCCAGTCTTTGGGCTCATTAGAAAAGAAGGCACAAGCAAAAGCCTACAGGCATCTCACCCTGTATACCATAGAACAGTCAGAGAAACAAGGAGCCTTGCCTCAAACCTCAAAGGCTAAAATATTACGAATACTATATTATACATGTACATATTATACCCAGATGTCTGAATGAAGCCCCTGAGTATAGTAAGAGCTGTGGGCAGGCCTGCTTTTCATCCCGCCCAGCTCCCGCATAGCTAGCTTTACACCCGAAATAACAACACACAAATTGTATTCATGCAGGTAGGCCTGCTTTTTGTCCTGCCTGGCTCCCGCACAGCTAGCTTAGCCCCCGAATAATTATACGCCAGCACCTGAGAATGAGACAGACAATGCCTTTTCTATCTTTATAAATCCCGTTAAGGGTACAGTATCTTTTCCATCTTCCAACAAGAAGAAGAGCTGGATCACTTGATGTTCTCAACAATTCTGTGTAGTAGGCTGTCCAATATGTTGGCATGATGTATCTTGGTATTTTAGAGGTCAACACACATATAGACATGTATATATGTGTGCATATATATGTTCATATTTTATAAAAATTCTTTGAATCAGTTTTAGATATAATTATTTTTAGTAGGGCCTTGCTCCTTGTGAGTTTAAATCCTTGCTTGTTTTAAAGGAAGAAAATTAAGAAGCAGTGTTTTAAGGACATAGCCAAATAAGTGATGTATCTTAGAAATGGATTATTTAGTGTTCTCTGGTACTTCACTTGGCCTTAAGGAATTTAGCGCTTCAAGACTGGACTCTCATGGGCTTGTGGTATGAGACGTCTAAGGCTGAGGTGATGAGGTAGTTGAGGTGACAGAGAGCCTTCTGTGGTCTTTTTGGAGAGGTGTCATATGTCCTTCCTCCACTGAAACCTCCCTCCGTTTTCTTTCTTTCCTTCTTCCCCCCTCTTTCTCTCACACACATATTGAGGCTAGCTTCTGAACCTCTTGTATCCTTGAATGTGTGTGGCAGGTTGCTAGCTCCCTAGAATGAACACGGGCAGTCCTACATCCCACACTCAGAACCTTCTTTGATAAATTTTCTGAGACTCTCTCAATTATTAACACATCGAGATTTTCCTCATGAATTAATAAAATTCTGACACATACCCACTTTGCATTTTTTATGATAACCAAACTTACACCTTTAGGAAAGTCCTATCTTTTTACAGTTGAGTATGTCATCTCCTAAGATGGATATGTGCCTGTTGGGTTTACTTGTCAATCACAAGTAAACTACTGGTGGAGATGGAGACATGATTCATTGAACACAGAGGTGACTTCTGACAGGCAGTGGAGTGTTAGAGTCTCTGCTGCTGCTTTAGTTCCCTCTCCTTGATTTTGTGTTTTACTTGACTTTGCTCCATGGGTAACTAATAAGTTACTTGCTGAGACTGGGCAGAGGAATCTGTAAACTTGTCTTATGATCTGGATATCTAGACAGTTCTGCCAGTGGATTAATGGAGCATAGATGTCTTCTTTGTTAGGTGAGAAATGACAAAAAAAATGGTTCTTAGTCTTTTTGTTTGTGCCCCTTTGTCCATTTGCACTCATATCAAATTTAAGAATCTTATGTCATTAGAAAGTAGAACTACTTTTCATTGTAGAGCTATTAAAGCTCGGACTCTGTGTGTGTGTGTGTGTGTGTAGACTATGGGTACATGTATCTATAACTCCAGAAGTCCTATACTTATATGGAAGAGGTGACACTTTCCTAAGTCTGATGATGTTTATAAATTCACTTTCAAGTTTCGTTCACATATATGTATATCTATTTATATATGAATCTGATTTGTTTGTTAAGATAAAATTATATCTACAGAAGTTTAATATTATTTTTAATATTTTTATTCCTTGAGCATTTCATAGATTATTTTGATCATATTAAGTCCTCCCACAACTCTTCTAGATCCACCCCTTTTCCTACATCCCAACTTTATGTTCTCTTTTAAAAATTACTTTTTAATTTTTATACCTGTCAAGCCCAATGTGTGTTACACATATATTCTAGATCATGCGCCTAGCTATTGGATTGAGATGTGTCCTAAGCACACTGTTGGACGAATGGGATGGGCAAGGCACAGTGTCCTATAGTCAAGATCCCTGGGTTCGTTTAATTTTTAAACACTTGCATCAGCACACCCCCATTCTTCTTCAAGACACAGCTAAATGCCTATCTTTTATTAAGCACTCATTCCATTCCCCGGGGTCCAATGAGACTGCATCTTTGATGCATTGCATTGTACAGGTGGAGTTTTTTTCTCATGCCACCGAAGCCAGGAAGAATAGATGGTCATGGTGAGTGCTGTTTGATTAAGGGTTACCAGTTTAAGATACCTCTATAACAACTTGATATTCGTGCACCATCGTACTCACTGTCCAGGAAGAAGGGTCAGCAGGAGTAGAAGTTTAGATAGCTTTTAAGTGGTAAAGATAATATTTGTAACTCAGAACGCAAGGCTGCCATTGGGCTTGTTTCCTCTCTCCTCCTGTACTCGGCTATGTCTGGCTCATCCTAGGAGTCCATACATCTGTATAGAAGGGAAGGAGGAAAGGACAAGTGGAGGGAGGTGACGAAATTCACGGTGCTTGTGCCTGGCTCCTCATGAATACAATCCATGTGATCGCATGTTGCCAGTGCCCTCCTGGGCTGCTGACTCTATCACAATACTCTCATCATTTTTCTCCCTACATCTTTCTTGGTGGTACAAACTGAACATGCTATGGATCTGTGCAGTGCATCAGTATCCCTGGAGATACACACACACACACACACACACACACACACACACACACACACACACCTTTCTACCCATGGATTTCAGCCCAAACCCTGTTTCTTCATTCCCAATCATTTTAGAATACACTCTATCTTATCATTCCGAGGCTGTTCCTACTGGGAACTTTGTGAAATTTTTTTTTTTATTTAAAACTCACAGGAGCAGTAGCTTAGAATAAAACAGCGGCAAACATTTGAATCTACAGTATTCTTCTCTTGATTCTATAACCTGTGTTCAGGGAGACAACTCCTCTTGTTGTGGTCTAAATATTTCGTGTGTAAGATGGAGCTGATGATACAGCACAGACAGTACTGTGCTGGGGACTATATATGTTTTAAGTGTTTACCTAGAGTTGATTTTGATTTGTCTTTCTTCTTTTCTTGTGTCCACGAACACTTTCCTCGTATGTATTTTAACCTAGTGAACACTGTAATGATCGGTACAGAATCCTCTTAAATTTTGAGCTTCAAGGTAACAGGCATGCCTCCTTCAACGGTGAATTCTGTAACAGTCTTTTACTTGCATACAATATGTGCTTAATCAATAATAGAGGATTTGAATTAAATATTTCCTTATACCCTTAACAAAATAACAGTCCTCTCATTTTCAAGAAGAAGCAGGAGAAAAATCAGTCACATGATTCCAAATCTGTTCCTCACACTCCATGGTGAAATGATGTGTCAGTTAAATGTCTGATTATGCAACAGATATGTAATTTTCATATTCATAAAGCAATCATCCATTACTAAGATTTCTTCTTTTAAATGAAAAGGATCCTTTAGGTAGGATGTTAGTAAATTACCTTTATGTGGGGGAGAAATGGAATGCATTTCTTTTAAACATCAAAATCTTAATTGCAGCCTTCACAGCCTCCAAAGATGCATTTATGTAGCAACTGGTCCTTTAGGGGACAATTTGAGTGGCTGCAAAATGAAGCGTCTATGCATGAAACTAGCTTGGGTTATGAAACTAACAGGACTCACATGTTGAAAAAGTATAGTTTAATGCATTTGTGTATTTTTGTCCTTTTGTTGCTTAAAAGAACCCCCCAATGCAGGCAAAAGTGCAGCCATTGTTCTCTCTTGCACTTGCAAGTGAAGGCAGAAGCTGAGCAGTTTCTTGAGAATCAGAATATCCACTGGTGGTTTGTCCATCCAGAATCAGTGAGATCCTGAGACAGAGATGGAAAGAGGCATCTTTGCCAGGCTTTATCTTCTGGTATCCAGGCATCAGAGATGCTCTGAGCTTCATTCCCCTCCTCAGGACAAATGAAGTGCCACCACAGGACCAAGGAAGCCTGGAGGATAAATTTTGCTAAGGACTATGTTCAGTTAGAACCAGTTCCCATTATCAAGATCATCCTATAGAAACCCTATGGATCCCAGCTCGGGGTCTGGCTCAGCAGTGCTATTGAACCTTAGCGGAGCCGGGCGGTGGTGGCACACGCCTTTAATCCCAGCACTCGGGAGGCAGAGGCAGGCGGATCTTTGTGAGTTCGAGACCAGCCTGGTCTACAAGAGCTAGCTCCAGGACAGGCTCTAAAGCTGCAGAGAAACCCTGTCTTGAAAAAAACCAAAAAAAAAAAAAAAAAAAAAAAAAAACAAACCTTGGCGAGCTTGAGTGTGGCCCACTGATCCCTCACGTTGCTGTTGTTGATAAGGCACAAGAAACTGCTTATTGTGCAGTACATCAGATGACAGGGAAAAGCAAAGCCAGGTATGGTGCAAGGGGCTTCCACAGTCCTTGCACCATGTTGTTTGCACCTGTGGGTTCGTTCTCAACACTCTCTGCTGCAGCTGTATACCAGTGGTGGCAATAATAGGGCCAAAGCAGGAACATCTACCCTTTCCATAAGAAGGGCAAATAGAAGAATGAATGACTATTAAATAAATTTCTTAAATACAAACTTGGGGACATTTGATTCAAGGTTATTAAAAATAATTCACAGTTATTTTTTACCTTGATGATAAAAGAGAGAATGCATTCTACTGCGATGTCTGGATTATGTGGAAAGTGGAAATAATATAGAAATAATATAGAAATAATATAGAAATAATATAGAGCACTCTGGACTCCCCACCTATCTTGGTATTGTACATTTTCAAATTGTTTTGTTCTGTTCTGTTTGCATGAAATTGGGATAACACCATAAAACTGTTTGCTAAATCATTTTTTTTTCACTTTATAGAACACTTTATTGTTAGACTCAAAGAGCATTTAGGATAGTTGGCTAACAACTTATCTTTTTGTTACTGCAAAGGATGCAACTTCTCTTTGCGTTGCAAGAAAAGGGTCCTCGATGACTCAGTGCTTTACTTAGATAATTTGCAAGTAGGAGCAACAAAGAAAACCTAAGAGTCTGTCTCCCATGCCAAGTTATTAGAAGCAAGGAACATCTTGAAGAGGAGCAGTAACACGATTATAGGATAAATAAGTCATAATTGTCTAAAGGCCCACTGTGGCAGCTGATGGTATATACCCTGTTCTTGATTGCCCATGGAATATAGGTATTTAGTTTTAATAAACAAGAAAGTAACGGGAAGTTAAGATAAGAAGGTGTTACCAGACATGGACGATGTGTGTTGGCGAGGCCCCCAAGGGTCTGGGACATGGACTGCAATAGCAATAAAGCCTGTATTAGTCTGCCTTGATTTCATGCTAAACAATTTGAATTCTATCACATCTCAGGGCAAACATCTACTTAGCTTTCAGGGTACTCCCAACTATGCCTGGTAGCAGGGCTTATCAAGCACTAACCAGCAGCTATTTGATTGAAGTCTCCTCTTCAGAAAGTGCTTGGTAGACCCATGCTGAGTGTGATTGTGTGTGATAGCCAGTGGAGAACCTCCGTAAACAAGTCTGTGTTCTAGCGACCACTGCTGCGGGCTGTCAAGACATGCTCACATTCAGAGAACACCTCACTGGCCCAGAGAGCACGTGTTTGCAGACCATCTACAGTGCTTGGATCACAGAGTCAGTGCCTTGAATAAACAAATGCTTAGTCTTGGTGCTTCCTCCTGCATTCTCTGCGTTGAAACATGCTGTTATCAACACTCTGATGAGTCCCCTCTGTGTCCATCATATGCCTGCCCCTCCCTGAAGCAGCACAGATATGAGCTGTCTTCTAAGGTGTTAGCACTGCCTTGAAAGGGACAGGCTGTGGGTGCAGGCACCCATGATGCAGAAGTCATATGGAGAGCATTACGGATGAGAACTGAGAAGGACTTAACAACTATTTTAATGCCACCCCCTGGTTGACTGACACAAGTGGTGTCTCAAGGTCATACCTGATGGCAGTGGACACTAGAGCACAGTCTCCCATCTTCTTTATCTCAGCATCGGAGTGGGAGATGAGCTATCCTGTTCTAGCCATTTACCCTACAGATTAGATGGACGCTGCATAAAAAGGAAGTACGGGTTGGACTTTAGATAAAGGGAAGGAATATTCCTGTTCGACAGTAGAGGGAATGGGATATACTCAGAGATTGTTGCTGTGATGGTCAATTATGGTCAAACTGTCCTCTGGACCTGTCTGTGAAGGAGTTTCTAGGCTGGCTCACTTAAAGTACAAAGACTCATCCTAAATGTGGGCAGCATCGTTCCTTGGGCTGGGGCCCAGGGTGGAACAAAAAGGAGAAAGTGAGCTGGGGAACAATATTCAAGACTGCCACTTCCCAAATGTAGGTGCAGTGTGACTACCTTCCTTAAGCTATTGTCACTAGGCCTTTGTGTTGTGATTATTAGTTGAAGTTATGCTTCATTTGTTTATGCTGTGGAACATTTGTTTAATGATGCAAAGATGTGCTGCATTATTTTACGTTGTATTTGTTTAACTCTGTAAAGCTGTGTTACTTTGCCTATCTAAAACCCCTGATTAGTCTAATAAAGAGCTGAACAGCCAATAGCTAGGCAGGAGAAAGGATAGATGGTGCTGGCAGGCAGAGAAAACAAACAGGAGGAGAAATCTGGGAAGAGAAGATCGGGGAATGAGAAAAGAATGAGAGGATGCTGGGGAGTCAGTCACCTTGTTACATAACTGGCCATGGAGTAAGAAAGAAAGAAACATATACAGAATAGAGAAGGGTAGAAGCCAAGAGTCAAAGGGTAGAAGGAATAATTTAAGTTAAGAAAAGCTGGCTAGTAACAAGCCAAGCTAAGGCCGGTCACTCATAAATAAGAATAAGGCTCCATGTATTTATTTGAGAACTGGTTGGTGGGCTCCCCAAAGAGCAAAAGAGTAAAAAGCAAGCAAGCAAACAAACAAACAAAAAACATCTTTCCTGCCATGAGGGACTGAACCAAAATAAAACCCATCTTTAGTTTGTGAGATACTTTGTCACAGCAACAGAATAGCTATTAAGAAAAGGCGGTTCAGCCTCTTCCCTCTACCCTTCCCTCCCTTCTTTCTACCCCTCCCTTCTTCCTTTCTTCCTAATTTTATTTTATTTGTTTCTTGGACATGACTTGGATAAAGCACAGATCACATAGAACTAAATCAAAACCAGAGAGAGGATTTCTAGCCAGTACCAATCTATACAACACTTGCCATACACTATTGCTTCTGACCACAGGCAGACTCAGGGGCGGTACCAGATACCCTTCCTCAGAGGCTTTGAACATACCGAAGCCATATGTCTGGAGTAGTACAAGATACACAGAGAGCTATTTCTTTCTTCTTCTTTTTTGCGTTCTCCAATTACAGAATATATATGTAGCTAGACAAATCTCTTGATCTCTGGTCTTATGTTGTATTGCCGGTCGAGTGAGAATAATAACATCCAAGTCACATGGCTGGCGAAGGGGGATTCAGGACAGACATTAAATGTGAAAGGTCCCCTCGGTTCTCTTGCTCATCTTGGGAACTTACAAGCAGACTATAAATGAGTATAGAATGAAAAACGACATGAAGGCTGCTTCTTCTGTGTTGAGGGCTGGAGGAAGGAAGACCCTTAAACTGTATATATAGAAGCCTGCAGGGAGAAGCTGATTTCATAGACCAGCAGACCGTGAAGGTTGCTTTTGGATTTTAAAGCTCACCAAGGACACCTACTTGTGAAGGACCCACCTTCACTTGCTGATGAGAAGGGAGAGGCTCTAGCAATCCAGTGCTAGGTTGGAAGGGGCTCCCTGCTGTGCACAGCAGGATTACTTTACAGTTAGCTTCAGAAATAGGTAAACAGAAGCATCCACTAGTGTCTCTACCTTTTAATAACCTTTCCCCGGCACGGGAAACTTCCCTTCTTGGAGACTTCAGGGCAGTGCGTCCTCTCACTGAGAATGTTTTCCTCACCTCCTCTTATTTGCTCAGCAGTCACCCACTCTCTAACATTTCTTCAGAGTCTGTGCAAACACCACCTCCTCTCGGAAGCCTCGTGGGCAAAGCTAGGCAGTGACTCCCTGGGATCCACAGCGCTGCCCACATCCTCACTAGAACTGCACTGAAATGGGACGCTAAGCACCCATTTCCTACTGCTTTCATTGCCAGAGGGAGGGGCTCACTATCTGCCAATCACACCTCCACACAAACCTCCCTCCTGCTTTGGTCATGGTGAAAGGCGGTTAGCTTCGGTGAGACCCACACTCTCTATTCCCTGTATTTTCTCTCTCTGAAACACCACTAAGTCTCTCTGAAAAAGTAGTTGTGCTTTAAAGCTTAAGTTCGAGCATCACCTACTTTTGGGGAGATGCTTCATTGGCCACAAGGTAGAGTAGCTGCCCGAGAGCAGCTTGTTTTGTGTGCTGTTGCACAGACTACACCCTCTTAAATCCTATCTTAGCCTTTAAGGTGAGTGCTCATGGGGGGGGGGGTGTTGATGCTGAATGAAGAGATGTACATTCGGAGCTGATCCAGGATGGCAGACTCATGGTTGACACCTGCCTACCTTTGTCGGTGCTTTCTCTCTATGTATTCATCTCCATGAAATGCATTTCTCGCTTTGCTTCTTCATGGACTCTAGATCTTAGCCCCCACGGTGCAGCAGTTTCTGAGTGAAGGGACTCTGGCCAGCCTGAGCTCTGGAAGGCCTTGCCCGTCTTCCTCATTCCTTCTGCCTTGCTAAAAGTGTTTTTAAGCTTTATAATCTTAAAACTAGCCACCAAGGTCTATTTCTTTATTTGGCCACTTCTTCCTCCTGAGGCAGACTACCCAGGTCCAGCTATCAAAGTATTGAAGTCTCCAGCAATCAAAAGAGCCCCTTTTGCTCACCTAATTAATATGCCTGATTAAAATGAAACACCTCATTCTAACAATGGGTTTACCATTGTATCTTTAGAAACTGCTCTTTGCCTATGGGTCACATGGACTCCTCTCTATCCAGAAGCATTCATTTGTCCATTGAGACAAATATCCCTCCCCCCGGCTCCCTTTTCTTTTTCTCTTTTTCCTTCATCCTCTATCTCCTCTTTTTGTTTCTTATTCACTTCTTTCTGTCCTTCTGGGACAAATAAATCTCCTTTGTGCCAGGAACTTGGTCTTCAGTTATCTTGTGCTAAATATTAATCCCTTAACTCAGTGTCTGTGGAAATGTTTTTCCCACTTGTCCACTGTCCTAACTATGGCATTGCTGACACAAGGACTTTCTCTGTTACTCTTACTCTGGGAGAGATTTGCATGTGTTGTAAATTAAACTCCCTCATCCCTGACCTCTCTAGCAGTTAGGATCATGGCTAAGTGTAGAGATCATAGGGTTAGAAAGACCTGGGCTCATCCTATGTCAGAAATGTGCAAAGTGAATATGGTGCTATGTTCCCTCTCCCGGGAACAACCTTTTGTCTCTAAGACTGTTAGGACCCCTCTGTTGTGCTGTGGTGGGGATTACACTATACAAGTATGTGAATTCTATAATGTCCTGAAGGGAAAATTACAAGGGTGCAGTTTGTTCACACAGAGTTTGTTCCATCATGGCTTGCCACTAAAACTCCTCTGTCTCCTTTCCTATGATGTCACTCAGGATTGACCCTACATTTAAGTCAACCCAAACCAAGAACTTTCTCCCAGATAAGAATGAATTTAACAACTTCTTCTTCTTCTTCTTCTTCTTCTTCTTCTTCTTCTTCTTCTTCTTCTTCTTCTTCTTCTTCTTCTTCTTCTTCTTCTTCTTCTTCTTCTTCTTCTTCTTCTTCTTCTTCTCTTCTTCTTCTCCTCCTCCTCCTCCTCCGTCTTCTCCTCCTCCTGTCGCTCCTCCATCCTCCTCCTCCTTCCTCCCTCCTCCTCCTCCTCCTCCTCCTCCTCCTCCTCCTCCTCCTCCTCCTCCTCCTCCTCCTCCTCCTCCTCCTCCTCCTCCTCCTCCTCCTCCTCCTCCTCCTCTTCTTCTTCTTCTTCTTCTTCTTCTTCTTCTTCTTCTTCGCTGTCATCTATAGAACAACAGACATAGACCCTCTGCAACCTCTTTTCTGGTCACCTGACTTTTGTTGTTATGGTACTGTGGACAATCTGTTTTATCTTTCCTTTTTAGTTTTTGACAATCCCAAACATATACATAGTGTATTGTTATCATATTCTCCACACTATCACCTTCTACCCCTATCATACACCTGATCACTTTCTTTTTATCCCCAATTACACCCCCTCCTAATTTCATGGCTGTTTTGGTACAGGCAACCACAGCTCCTGTGGGTCCAGGGGTTGGATCCAAAGGGCCTTTCACAGCACCCAGCCTCCCATCGTGCCTGTCTCTAAGAGTCATCTCTTTCCCCCCTACTGTTTTGGTTTTTTAAATGTTTGCCTTCGTCATCTCCAATCCCAGTTCTTTTTTTCATCTCCCAGCTACTCATGTTCTGCCTCTTGTTCACATATTAAAACTTCCCTTAATTTTTAAATCTCAAGTTCTCCTCACCTACAGATGCTATAGGCCCTTCTGGAATTCAAGCAAGTCCCCATTTTACTCAAATCCCGGCTCCAATAAACACATACTCTTTCATGTATGAATGTATGAATGTGTGTATGTATGTATGTATTTATCTATCCACCTATCTCTCAAATAAAATAAGGTCACATCAAGCATGATTTTTTTTCTGCTTTCTGCCCCATATCTGATAAGAAACAATTTTTCCTTTTTTTCCATTCTCTGCAGAATAGGGGTGTCTCCTCTTTCTGAGATGAATCTTCCCACCCTCGCTTAGGGCATTGGAACCATCCTTTCAGCTCCGGCATTTGGGGTACCTCCCTGTGCTTTCTTTATAGCACATCCTTTGTGGGTCTTTCTTCTTGACTTATAAATGGGTTCTAGTTGACTCCATTCAAAGAAGCCGTTTCATCTCTTAAATTTCATTTAGTGACTTTATTCTTCCGTTTAGCAACTGAATCACTGATGAACAGTCCTCTTGCCAAGAAAATGTTAGGCCCATAGTGGTTTCACAGAAGTATTCAAGAATCAGATATTGGGTTGGAGAGATGGCTCAGAGGTTAAGAGCACTGACTGCTCTTCCAGAGGTCCTGAGTTCAGTTCCCAGCAACCACATGGTGGCTCACAGCTATCTATAATGAGATCTGATGCCCTCTTCTGGCATGCAGGCAGACATGGAAGGAGTGTTGTATACATAATAAATAAATCAATCTTAAAAAAAACATCAGATATTGTGAATAAAGTGCTAAACACGTCAAAGAAACAAAACACAGGAATGGCTGTACAACTTGATGTTAGGTGTCTGGTGTCACTAATTCTACACCCAGACAAGTTTGGTTGAACAAAGGGAAATTATGCTTGAATCTCATTCATACACATAAAGCATTTTTACATACAGACTTAGCAGTGAGAACAAAAAATATTTGTAAAAATATGGCACATTTTCAAGAGGGGCTTATTTCAGGAGTATAAGTGTACATTAACAACACAGAACTCATTAATATAATTTATTATATTAATATAGGTAATATATTTTATTATTTTAATAGTCATAGAGAGGAATGTTTAGTAAAGCTAAAAAGACATTATTTAAAAACTTACTATTGTAAAAGTTAAATAAATGTACTTTAGTTGATAAGTAGTGATTACCTACCACTAAAATAAATTGTATATACAATATTGTATCACAGGCAAGCATTCTCTTTAAAGGGAGATTGAGTTAAGATCACACACTATTAATTCCTCTGCTTTATACTCAGCGAGGGAGCAATAGCACGGGAAAGAAAATGATCTGTATACAGTATAAAAATATTCACAACTGTAATTATTTGTGATGCCACTCCTCCTGCATCTGTAAGAAACCTAATGAATCAATAAACAATTGGAAGAATCAGTACTACATTATAGGAAAATGGTGGATACGCTCAAAATGCCCCACCAATTCATATGCTGAAGAATAATCCCCGGGTGTGTTTGGTGTTAGGGGAGGTCTGAGGGGCGATGGTAGCATCCATGGGCTTATTCCAGTCACAGAAGCTGAGGGAGCTTGTTTGTCCCTCAGGTACTGTGAAGGCTCAGCCAGGGGGCTCTGTCATGGAAGCAAAGAGCCCTTGCATGGCATTAGATGCAAGCACCTTGATCAATTTTCTAGATTCCGTAATTCTCAAAAATTTTGTTTTTTATAAGCCAGTTTGTGGTATTTTGTAGAAACCCACACATATTCAGAAAATAATCAATTAAAAACAAATGTTCTTTACAACCGCATTTCACCCATCAATGGCTAGAAAGTTGGATTTTTAAAGCACAAACCATGGAAGAGGGAATGATGCTGGGAGAAGCAACCCAGACTGGGAAAAACAAACATTGTGCATTTCCTGGCAGATGCAGAGCCAAGATTTCAATTTTTACATTTGTCTGTGGTGGTAGTAGAATACCAGCAGAGAGAAAGAGATCCTGGGAGGAGGAATAAATTAACAGAATACATGAGACACGCAGCAAAAGTGGGGGGTGGCAAAGAAAGGCTGGGGAACAGGGAGAGAAATAAGAAGCATCCATAGAAGTGAAGTATATAAACTCCCTTTTGTGTGCTAATAAAAAATTAATAAAATATCATAACACATATATATGTATATATGTGTGTGTGTGTGTGTATATATATATATATATACACACAGATATGGTTCTTAGATTGAAATAAAAATATCCAAATAGATAAAGCAGAAAATTATATTATTGCATAGGAGTCTAAATATATAATATAGCCATATATATGTATATAATTATTTTCATAAACATGGTGGTCACCCCTAAATACTTTGTAGACTCAATAAAATTTTAATGAACAAAAAACTGAACAGCATGAACCTAACCAAATTTCTTCTAAAAATATAAAGAAATCCTCTCCTTCCAGAATCCCTGCTTGCTCTGTGTGGTCAGAAATAACAGATGCCCTCCAAGGAGAGCCAGTTGTGTTGGAAGCCCTTACTAGAAAGCAAAGCCCAGTATAAAACTGGAGTATCATGAGAGGTGGCATCTTCCCAGAAGGAAGAGTACTGAATAACAACAGAGAAAACAGGGATCACTGAGTTGACCTCCTTGTGTTAGAAAACCTTATCCCTGTGAGAGTCAATAGAATGACCTCACTGCTTGACTGGATAGAACACTTTAAAGGTGAAAGACAAAGGCTTATGGATAATATTTAACTGTGTGCGTGCACACACACACACACACACACAAATGATATAAGTGCTTGGGATTTTAGCATTCTAAATATAGGAAGTGGTCTCAAGAAGCTTTAACACAAACAAAGAAAACCAGATGGGTGGGTGTGTGAGAGGGGAGGGACTGGCAGGAAAGGCGGGAGGGGAAACTTCAGCCAGGTTGTAAAAACAAACAAATAACAAAAAGGAAAAGCAGAAGAGAAGCCATGGACAAGCAAGAGCTAGTGTTCTGGCAAGGTATGTGAACACCTAAACCTGAGAAATCACATCAGTATCTGAAGAATTCCTACAGATTTACAGGGAAAATACAAATGATCCAAAAAGTAAGAACCAGTACACATTTTAGAGAACAGGAAACACAAATGGCCAGAAAGTGCAGGAAAAAAAAAAAAAAACACTAAATATCTGAATCAAAATGCATTTCTCATTTATTGAACTTAAAAAAATCAGAGCATGGTCATAGCAGGGTGAGGAGGACACAGTTCTTTGGGGATCCATGATCCTGCTGATGAGATTATAAAATAAAACAATTGTAAAAAGTGATGTGGAATTAGCCAGCACACAGGGACATGTGTGTGTTCCCTTAGCTCAGCGATTGTCGTCCTAAGTATAGATGATGAGACATCAGGCATACACGAAAATAGCATTTCCAGTGACACAGTGGGGCCTGGTGTGCATACACATGGCACAAATATCCCTTGGCTGAAGAAACTCGTGAGTTTCTAAGTGGGATGCTCAGAATGGAATAGTATGCAGCGAGGGCAAAGAGTGAGCCGTTAACATGGCAGCCTGACTGACTCACAGAAACACAGACAGGGAAAAAAAAAAGCAAAAACCTTTGATGCAGACATACAGTATAACTCTTTTAACCAAAATACATTCTACATGACACACATATTGCAAGTATAAAGCATAGGACATAGTAGAAAATACATAATAGTTTGCAGGTATGATAAATAATATGGGTGTGTATATTTGTATATATTTGGTCTGTTTAATTATTTAAAAGTCTTCTGGAAAATGCACTTGGTTATATTTGAACGAGAGAAGAAAATGACCTCAAGTGAGAATAATATATTTAAGTTAAATTTTGTGTTGAACTTGAAACGTTTTAATTCCAGGCAATGAAGCATGGGGTAGAAAGGGGACAGCACACAGTACCATGCAGACTATCCAATAGCAGAGACTTAGCATTCATCTAAAGAGTACTGCCCATTATAGGGTTAAGGAAACAGGGCCGGAGAGTCGCTGAGCACTTTTCTAGCAGAGGTGGAGCTGCATAAGATGTGAAACCCTTGCAGTATCCTTGGGAGACTGTTTTATCACTTATGGTGAACTATAAAATCCTTACAACAAAGAGGACAAAATAAGATTGCAGAGTCTGGAAGGAACTGTCCTTAGATATTCCAGGAGCCTATTAGGTGCCAGATTCTTGGTAGGGTAGATGTGTGCCATGTTTACATTTAAAGTCCCAGACCACCTACAGGGAAAGGGTTCATATCCTATTACAAAGAGGAAAAACAAGTCTCAGAAATAAGGAGAAAAGAAACACCGGATTCATGATAAACCTTCCTCTTGCTTTATGATTTACTGAAGATATGCCTTGGAACAGGGCCTGGAGTTTCTGCAGGCAGAAACGTTTTTGCAGTCCCAAACGCTTCAATCAGAAGTGAGAATGCCCTGGACAACTCCCAAGGCTGTGTTCTTTATAAAAGGAAGAATTTGTCCCCAAAGTGCTACCATCATTAGTGTAATGATTCATCAATCTTGGAACATAGATATATATTCATAATGTATGTATATATAACGTATTATGTATACTTTTATTTGTGGAGTTGCAAACAGCATCGTGAGCTCATACTTAAGATGCTTGCTTTTAATGGGGCTCACTGTCCACTCAAAAGAACCTTTTCTTTGGTTTTCAGAGTTGCAGATATTCTCAATGACACCAATGATTTGTTTCCAACTAACATCTCTTGTTTTGGTTACCGAAGCATTCTCACTAGCAAAGCAAAGGGCACCGTAAGTATGATAAATACATAAACCATGTGCTTTGAATTTTACCAGCTATCCACTACACAGACCTTTATTAAAGTTTGTCAGAATGGAGGTCAAGGACATGGATGCTGAGGCCATGCTTTCTAGCTCTATTGGCCAGCTGTGCCTCAGGTTCCTCTCCTGTGAGAGAATTAGATGGCAAACCCACGGAACCTCTCACTTGCTGTGGTCATGGAAACTCTGAGTGTGGGTTTAGCATGGCTTATGGGTGATTAGAAGTCTGTTTCTCTGTTAATGTTATTCAAATGGGGTACTCCATGACACATAGAAAAGTACACTCAAGTCTCAGTGATTGAAAATGACGTCCACTTCATCAACCTTTGTGGTCCGTCTTCATTTGCTTTTTATACCTGTGATAAACACCCTGCCTGGAAACAACTCAGGGAAGTGCTTCAACTTCCAGGTTTAGTCCACATTGAAGGGAAGTCAGATTAGGAACGCAAGGCAGGAACTTGGAAGCAGCAGGAAGTGAAGTAGAGACCATGAAAACACACCGCTTACTGGCTTCTTTCTGATGGCTTGCTCAGCTTGCTTTCCTATACCCCCTAGGACCACAGTGGGTCATGCCCTCCCATGTGAGTCATTAATAAAGAAAATGCCCCCACAGACTTAGATTGTCCCACAGGCACTCTCTCAATTGAAACTCCCTCTTCCCAGTTGAACATGGCTTGGATCAAGTTGAAAAAAAAAATCTAACTAGAGTGCAGTCTGATGTGTCATTACTCTTTGGAGCTTCAGAGGGGATTTCAGGAGTCTAACCTAGGCCTTCCCTGAGTGAATCCTGCCAGTTGCTTTTCTTTAGCTTCTGTTCTCCGTCGCCTAGATAAAAGAGAAGATGATTTTACGCAGGTGTGCTGATGTTATGCCTTCTTTCTGTATACATGGGAGGTGACATATCACCTCTGCTCTTTGTACTGTAAGTGAGGTTTTAGTTGTTAGATTTATGGGACAGTTGTCAGTTGCTGGAGGCTGGTCGTGATGACAGGTTGGAAGTTCTCCAAGCATATAGAAGGATGATGTCTGGAATACTGTTGGACATCCTACAGTGCACAGGTGACCCTTTGGGGCTAAGGCTCACCTGGATGCAACCCTTAAGGATGCTGAGGTTGAAAGCACTGTGTTGCAGAATGTTGATAAGATACCCGGATAATGTATGACTAGAAACTCCACGGAAAATGGAAACAAATTGCAGGAGGCACCGTATGGTGCTTATGCGATGATCTAGCTACTATACTTGTGTGAACTCAACTAAGTCTACCATCTTGCTACAGTTTTCTCATCAGGGATGTCCCAGAATTACTGTAATGGCTCCATGAGATTAGACTTGGTATCTAGGATAGTGCTGGTGCCCAGGAAGCACTCTCCCATGTGCCTGCTATGGTCACTGTTACATACCCCAGAGAAAGCCTGGATTGTAGCATGTGGTTAACACCATGTGGATTCAAGACTGTAGAGATGCTCAGCAGTTAAGAGCACTTGGCAGTGTTGCAGGGGGCCCAGGTTCAGTTCCAGTGGCACACAGACATCTGGAACTCCAGCTTCAGAGGATCTGGAGCCCTCCTCAGGCCCTATGGGCAGCAGGAACAGACATGGTGCATATACACACCTGCAGGCAAAGCACTTCCATACATAAGACAAAAATTAATACATGATTTTAAAAGCGGATTTCTGGGGCTGAACTGCTATGTGGACAAAGAGCTTCCCCAAAGCTCAAAGAGTCACCTCTCCTAGGTCTGCTCCAAAATCCATGTCAATCATGCCAAACAGTCTTTTAGTCAGCTGTTCAGACATCGCCATTGCGCAACTGTCAGAAAGACCGAGGTGTTTTTAAAACAAGCTTACGTGTATTGACAAGCAAGGAAACCACATTGGGAAAAAAATAGATCTTAAATCTATTCAAATACTGTTCTAAATCTCTTCAGTTGCATTTGTATGTTCTCCATACTGTGATGTGCGTTGGAGAAGGAATGATAAAACAGAGGCCATTTACTTCAGAATTTCATTCACACACACAGCAAAGACGACACGACGATTATAAACACTGACTGCTCTTGCGGAGGACCCAGGTTCGTTCCCAGCAACTGGTCGGTGGCTCATGATCATCCTTAGCTCTAGTTTCAGGTGATCTGAAGCCTACTTCTGACCTCTATAGACACCTGGCGTGCATGCAGTGCACACACATCCATGCAGTGCACACACATCCATGCAGGTAGAACACTCATATACATAAAATTATAATTCCAGAAGTTTCTTTGGGGGGGGCAATCTTGTTCTTCCCAGATTGACCTAAAGCCACGAAGCTTCTGGCTTTCTTCACACAGATGTAGTGAGTTGTCTGAGAGCTCTTCCTGACACTTGCTTCTTGGTACCACAGGGTGTCACTATTGGAAACATGCCTCCCAACCAGGGATGCTGGCCTGTTCTTCATGGATTCTTTGCTCACTCACTAGACTCTCAAGCCCCCTTTGCTTCTTTATGGGAGAAAACCCTCATCCTAAACCCCAGAGTCAACTTCAGCAAAAATGTT
Source organism: Arvicola amphibius (assembly GCF_903992535.2). Classification (NCBI taxonomy): domain Eukaryota; kingdom Metazoa; phylum Chordata; class Mammalia; order Rodentia; family Cricetidae; genus Arvicola; species Arvicola amphibius. The sequence goes on along the minus strand of NC_052055.2, from coordinate 30,957,501 downwards.
CGTCTCTCACATCCCAAACTGCATAGTTTGATGCTTACCCCTTCAAAGGGGCTGTTACAATTATCTCATTCTATATCAGCCCTGGGGTTGGCTAAGTGCAACACCTGTCATGGAATCAATCTCCCTCTATTCAATCCAGCTGGTTACCTCTAAATGTAAAGCCGAGGCTACTCCTGTTTCTCTACATACTTTATAACCATAGCCCCTGATGAACCAGATTCAGAATTCTCACTGGCCTCCTCCGTAGATGATTTTGAAAAATATCCATATTGTGGAACTGACAGCTGTATTTAATGAGATGTTATTAGGTGAAGGAAGCAAGGAGAAGGGTGCCTAGGAGACCAGGAGGTCTCTGGCTTCTATGATTTGATGGGTGAAGCTGAGACTCATTCCTGAGAAAGGCAAATAGCAGCATCTATAATTTCTGCTTTAGATTAATTTCTAGGGATTTTTTCACTGTAGACCTTGTAGTGACTTTTCCTTAGCGGCCTTTTGCATTGTCTGGTTGTTCAGGGCCTGGCAATTTATCTTCGTTTCATCTCTTGTTGCTTTGAAACACCAGGACAAAAACAACTTAGGGGACAAAGGGCTTATTATTGCACAGAATCCTGCGGTATGGCCCATGATAGCATAGAAGTCACAGCAATGGGAGCTTGAGGGAGTTAATGAAATCATCTACCATCAGTAGTTGAGAACAGTAAATGTTCCTCTGCCTAGGCAATGGTGCCACCCACAGTGAACAGGTCTCCCCGCCATAAGTAACATAATCAAGATAATCCCCTTAATCTAGACAATCTTCCATTATATTCTCTTCACAAGTGTTTTTAGATTGTGTCAAGTTAACAAGTAAAATTAAACAAATGTACTGTCTAAGAAGTGGGGTAGCAATAAAAATCAATAAAAAAAGATTAAAAAAAGTGAGTAGACCCAGCTACAAGGAGGGTATAAGACAGAGGGTGACTGAACCCAGATGACATCAACCATCGCTCCAGCCAAAAGACTGATAGTATCATGCTGGCTGATCCATGAGTAGGGTTTTCAGAAGAAGGGCTTCATAAAAATAATTTTTAATGACATTTTGTCACAAAGGGGACAGGGGTAAGTTTGGTGATGTACCCGATTGGAATATGTGTCATTTACATGTGTACCCACAATCTATGTAATTTTTTCCTCAAAAATTAAAAAAAAAGTTTTACAGAATTCATGCCTCTAATCCCAGCCCTTGGGAGATAGCAACAGGAAGATCAGGAGTTCAAGACCAGCCTTGGCAACACAGAAAGTTTGAGACTAGGCTTGATTTTTTGAGATCCTCTCTCTCACAATGAAAATATGTTTTACAGATGAGTACATTAAAAGTCTCATTCCCACTCCAAATTTTCCATTCAATTTTCTCCCAGCCCTTACTGGCCTTGGCTATTTCCCCAAGTTTCTTACCTGGCCCCTCCTCCCAGTGTATTTCTATAACAATACAAGACAAGAAAACACACATTTGCCTGACTGTTTCTCTCCTTGGTTCAAGAGTGCTAAGCTGCTTGAAACATTATTCTGCACATGCTTTTTTCATTTAACCTATCATAGAGATTTCTAATCTAGATGCTTGAAGCATGTTCCAATACAAGGGAACAACAATTGCAGCATACCTGCTCTGCTGGGGACCAAAAAGTGCGGAGAAAGAAACACATCAGAGGCTTGCATTGACTTTCAAAAGTAAGGTTACATAGAACTGAAATGCAAAATAAATGCCAACTGATTTAAATCATATTTCAAGGACAAATATTTGCAAAAGAAAGGCAAGCATTTCCCCGATGGAGAAATAAATATTCCTTTATTAGCCATCCTCCCAGTATTTACGTGTGTGTGTGTGTGTGTGTGTGTGTGTGTGTGTGTATTGTTCCATGCATGGCTAGATACTATGGGGAGGATCAGCAAAGCAGATGGGTCATTTGTTCTGGTCTCTGTGCCAACAGCCCCCTCACAATAACCCTTTCGCAGTAACTTACTGCCTCAGTAGCCAAAGAGGCCGTCTTCTTCACATGATGACCCAGCCTTTTTCCCTACATAAATGCCTTCAGTGTCCCCATTGTGTTCAAGGTCAGGTCTAAGCCCCAGTCCTTGGAGTCCTTGATGTGAATCTAGCTGGTGTCTCACCTTCCCTGGCTCCCTCTGATCTAGCCTTACTGGATCAGAGGCAAACAAACAATCAAAATGGGACAGTCCTGTCTGTCTAGTTGTGGGGCTTTTGCCTGCCCCTTTCCCCGTTCATCATCATCACCTTTGATTGTACTCTCACCTTCTTACAAGTTTCTTTCCCTCACCGCCCTCTTGCGCCCATCCGACCTTTTTTTTCCATCCGACTTTCTTGCTGGTATGAGTTAGCGCAGCCCAGTCTAATAGAACGCTGAACCTCCGCATACCAGCATTGGTTCCACTTCTAAGGCTCCTCTGTTACCTGTAACAAGTAGGACACACAAACTTCTTGATAACAGTCATGTGGGATGATGCATTCCTAGGCAAACTACCCGTTGAAGGATGGCCAGCAGATGGGAGTTGCCTTATCTTCCCCCCGTTGTTCTTATCTTCTCCGTGGACCAAATCGGCACACCTCTAAACCTCCAGTGTCCAGTATGAAGAACGTCTGCACATGATGGGTGAGTTGTTGACTAAAGACCATTGCACATTTAGTAGTGGTGGTATAGGTCGCTTGGCACTTTCAGCCTTTCAGCATGTACTTGTTGCCTCCCCTGACTTCTCCCAAGTTTAATAACCCTCTTCCCTTGGGGTCTGAAAGGAACCTTCCAGCTGCATCTCAGTCTTGGTTCTAGAGGACAGTCCCAGCGTGAGGACTGAGCATGCTCCTGGCCAGCTTGGGTTGTTTGGGGCCGGACTTCTCTGGCCCAGCGTCTTGCGCCCTCCACAGGCTGGGCGGGCTGGCAGGAGAGCCTGCAAGCAGGCGGGGTTTGGCCTCAGGGTAGCCTGGCGCGTCTAGGCTCTCCTGGCGGACAGGGGTGGGGGATAGGAGCGGCGCCTCCCAGCCAGTCGCACAGCCTACCGCGGTGCGCAGAGGCTGCAGAAGCAGAGCCGAGCGGCAGGGAGGGCTCTCTAGGCCTCGAGCGCGCGTTGTGTGGTGCTTAGGTTTGGGCTTAGGTCCCGGTGGGGGAAGGAGAAGCGCAAGGGCGCTGAGGTGAGCAAAGCCCAGAGACTCAGCCAGCGCTCAAGTGCAGGCTCTCATTCTTCTCTCAGGCGGGGGAAGAATTCCCTTAACCACATTCACAACCTTGCCTGGGGCACCTTAGCTGGGGCTGCCAGGAGGCCGCGGTGGCCGGGCAGCTGTTGCACCAAGAGGGGGCAGCTGCGGAGTTCCATAACCATAGCAACCGCATCAGTACCAAGGCGGCAGTGGCGGCGGCGGCGGCGGCAGCGGCAGCGGCGGTGAGGGCAGCATCCGTTTGCTCCTCCTCCAGGCAGCCTCACAGTGGAGACCTGAGACACAGCTCGCAGGTGCCTTGGACTCCTTGGTCCGCCCACGGTCGCTGCGAGTGTTGGCTGCTGGAGAAGGTGAGAAGAAGAGAGCGGGACCAGAGCTGGAACTGGGCCCTAGGAGGTGAGAGAGAGAGAGAGCCCTGCAGTGGGAGACAGGTAGGTGAGAACGCTCTGGGGTCACCAGCTGTAAAACTCTCTCCTTTGTGGCAGTGACGTTTTTGGAAGCGTGGATGCTAGTTGGATGGCTTTCTATTACTAAGTGAGGATTCTGCCGCGAAATGTGTTTTTATCTTTCTCTGTTTTCTCCCAGATCTCTCTGTCCTCTGATCTTGCCCCACATGTGGACAAATCTTGAGAGGACAAGAAGGAACACTGATGTGACTGGGTGGATAAGGTGGTTCCCTAGGGGCTCATTTAGACCTGTCTGTTGAGGTCCTCTGAGCCACTGAGGAGCAAGCTCAAAAGACCTTTTTGAGATGGAGGGGGTTATGGTCTCTGTTCTATGTGGGGCAGCTGACTCAGAGACCTTCTCTTTTGGGGGTGGGATGCAATGTAGTTCAGTTGTGGAACAGAAAGGGACCATAACACACAACAGCTCTTCATAGGTAAAACCAGCTTTAAACACAACCACTGCAGGAGAATATTTAGACAGGGTAGTAGTAACTCTTAAGATGTGAGGACCAAGGAATACCCCTAGAGTTTACTGTGCTGTAGATAAGATGCTTTCATTGTAGGGGGGATCTGATAATAAAAGAAATAAGATTTTCAACCAGCATTAGGAAGAGACTCTCCTCCCATCCTCCTCATCTACTTTCTCCTCCCTCCCTGATGCCAGCAAAACAAAAACTGGATGGTGTTCAGAGACACCCTCCAGCCCTTGGCCACTGACATCTCACTTTCAGACAGCTAGAAAAGAGAACCCCACTTCAGTCCCTAATATAAACTAGGGGACAATGTTTTCCACTGGATTCCAATGCTCTTGATGTTAAGTTTATTTTAAACCATAGATTCACTTCGTATCTACACTGTATAAGGGACTGTTAGCTGCATCTTTGGGCCAGGGAGAGGGCTGGAGCTTTTGGCACATGATTTCACCCAGTTCAGTTGGGAGAAGACCCAATGGGAAGAAAGTTGAGTACGATGGATAATTTGAGTCAAAACCTCTTCATAGAGTTGAGCAGATTTCTGAAGAATTTCCAGGACAGGTAGCCACTGACTGTGAAAAGGTTCTCTTTTTATATCCTAGCCTCAGGGGACTGTGGTAAGACCCAGTTAAAAGGGTATGTTCTTTAATTGGGCTTTTAATTTATGATGTGGTTATGTTACCCAAGAGGATGTGATCTGGCCAGTATTTCATCTAGGGATTTATGCCACAAGGAGGACAGTATATTATAGGGAGATGGTACACTGTCACGTAGAGGAAAGAGGGCAAGAGTCTGGAGTCAGAAATGGGTCTCAACTCTGTTTATATCATGCACCTGTTGTATGACCTTGAATTGCTCCTACCTTGTTGGGACTTCCCTTGTCTATGGAATGGGATACTAGCAACCCTTCAGTTTTCTAGGCTCTCCTAACAACCAAATGTAATGGGAGAGGGTACAAGTGGGGAAGGATTTTAAAAGTCTGATGACTAATGCAATTTTAAGAAAAGCATCATTTTCTAAAGAACAAGTCTCAGATTAGCAAGGCATGACATAGATATCACCTATGGAAGGAGCAGAAATACTCCTCAGTGAGTCATGGCTGGAATACTGTCTTGTTCTGGAGATACCTGGGCAATATAAAGAGGGCTTTGTTGGGGGCAAACACTGCATGTCCTCCTTGTTTATGGCTGCTGAAGGTCAAGAGCTTTGCCGTGGAAGGTGGTGCTCCAGTCTGTCCAAACAGTGAGCACTGTGTAGCACAGAGTGGACCAAACATTGGAGAGTGCAGAGAGGTATTTGCAAAAAGTGAGGATTCCTTTAAATGCCATACACACTGTGGGTTCTTTGTGAGCTGCAATTGTTTCAAATCCAGCTCTGCTCTGTAATGCCAGATTTATCTGATGAACCTGACCAAATCCGTGCAGTTTGATTTCCCTGCTGAGGGAACCGTAATCTCTGAAAGGAGCCAGGCCTGGTGTTCTGCCCTTCTCTGCTTGTTTGTGCTTCTACCTTATCCCATGCTGGTGTCTTTGCAGAAAGTAACCATTTCCCACTTTCTTCTTCTTTTTGTGGACCAGTTCAAAGGCCCCATCAAACCTGGAGCCTTCCCAACAGGACATTCTGTACCTGTTGTGACAGGAAGAGTGTGCTGTGTCATTGCTTGTATACACACGTCTTTTCTCTCTAGACTCTATGCTCCATGAGGGCAGAGGCTTCTGCCTACCTGGCCTTCCTGATGGCGCCACAACCTATTTTGAATGGTGCTGAGTGAGAGAATAGACTTTATCAGCAACCTGACCACATGTCCTGGAAGAGGTACCACAAAGTCTGTTCCTGGTACCTTCCTGTCTCAGGATTCAGCAAGCCAGAGTGATGTTTGCTAGTCTGCTATTCATTGTTTAGGGCCAGCCTACTGAAGCAGAGTGAAAGGTACCATAGGCACAAACTTAGTCCCAAAACATTCATTTCTTTTCCAGGGACACTTTAGAACTGTTGTAGTCTGGTGCTAAATGGCTTTCATATAACATTTGCTGAGTGTTTCAGATAGGATGTGTTACATTTAGAATGTATTTCTGTTCCTTCCATTTAACTCTTTTAACAGCTTTCATAAAATGGGAAACTGTACAAACAGGCTTCAGAGAGCCTAGGACTGGGCACAGGTTCTAAGAGAACTGAGAGCTGGGGTGCTAGACTCCCCTTTTATCTCAGTTTCCTCGTTTGCAGCATATGACTGTTGACATCAAGCTCACAGTTGATGCTGAACACTTAGGAATAGCAGTGCAGAAAGAAAAAAAAACACCTTCCCATGACCCACAAAGTACTCAGCATTAGCACACACTCTCTTTTACTTCATTTCTTCCAGAAAATGAGCAGCATCCCTGAGCTTAATTGCACAGGCTTGGATAAGATGCACTCCAAAGCCCCGCCTCCTCTTCTTGTTAGCTCTCTGTGACCTTCAGTAAATCATTCTATTCCCTCGGCCACTTCCCTTCCCTGTAAGATATCATAATGACGGTTACCTTCCCAGATTGGCTCAGAAGACATAAAGTAAGAAAAATGGCATGTGACTTCCCAATGAAAAATATAGTTGCCAATTATAGAAGGTTCCGGAATTATTTTATATGCCCCGAATCCATTTCTTTCCTGTATTGCATCTACAAAAGAGACATTGAGATTGATGAAGGGGTAGAGGGAGAGAGGAAGAGAGAGAGCAAGCGAGAGAGAGAGAGAGAGAGAGAACACCTTTTGGTTCTATGTGAGATGTGAGAGTCCATGAGGGAGGGGAGTCCAGTTAGTTGTGGTTCTGGTTCTGATTCAGGAATGGGTTCTGCTTCTGACATTGTTTACAGGACTGTTGACCTGTCCCCCATGTTCTGAACTTGGTTCCATTATCTATAATTGGCCTGGAGGATTTCAATGGCCCTACTTGTCTTTCAGTACTCGTATACGTTGACCTATGCTCTTTACGGAGGTCTCATCTGTGGTCTTCTGTATCTGGCTCTCCATCTATCCTTTTCATCAAACCTTAGAACTTGTCCAAAACTCTAGACTTCAAAGCCTAATGCTACCACTGACACCAGGAGTCTTTTCTTTCCTTGTGAAGGTAAGGTGTTAAACACAATCTTTGGCCTTTGGTATTTTTCGAATACCTTAGTCCACCTCTCCCCAAGTAAAATGTTTTGCTGCAATGTCTAGCCTGCAGAAAGCCCTTTATTTAACCAACTGGAAGGTGCATATATGAATTCTGATATTATCTGAGAGGATTAGTGAAATCTGTGCCATCTCTAATGTCTTTGGATTTCCTGGACCATGAGTGATCAGCAATGTTGAATGTTTCTGCTGAAACAGGAACCATTTTTAGGTGACTATATAGTAGTCTCTGAAGTTGTAGTAGAGGATGATCACACCGCCCCCAAAAGTGACTGACACCATAAATCAGTCTCTGTGACCGCCCCTCCCCCTTGGTGTGGGTTGAGTGGAATCCTGATCATTTGGTGTGTAGAGTTTACGTAAAATTTCTTGCCCTCTGTCCTTCCACATGCCACAACTGGAAGTTCCACCATGAACTGGGCAAGGTCCTGCTAACAAATTTAGCATTTGTTTTGGATATCAAACATTGGAAATGGGAAGAATACACCAGGCCAGGTTCAGGTTATATGAGCCAGGGGAATGGCCTTCTACCCATTTCCTGGAAGAGACTGTCAAGGTTGATTTTAAATAATTGAAGAGATCTAAGCTCAGGTCTGAAGGGATTTCTACGTGGAGAACAGAGGGAAAACAAGTGGGTATAGGAGGTGACATGCAAACGGAAGAAGTGACCGGAAGTGAGTCCAAGGCTGGGCTGAGGTAAAGTGTTGTCCACGGAATCTGGTGAGATGGAGAGAGGTGGCATCGCTGAGAGTCTGCATACCAGCCTCTTAAGTGTTCCCTCTCCTCTGAAGGTCATGGGAAGCCATGGAAAGACCAGTATTTGTGCAGAATGCTCTTGTCTCTCTAGCTATAGAGTGGAGGGTAGATTAGAGAAGCTAGATCAAAGGATGCATAGGATGACCTGATAGGTAACCTGGCAGGTAAGCCATGGGAACCAGGATGCAGAGAGCAGGAGGTAGCGAGTCGTGTGATAATGGTGCTGGAGAACTGACCATACTGCTTCATCTCTCAGACAAATGTCTGAGCGGAGCACTGTTGGGACTGGGGACAAGTGAAGGAAAAGGAAAGAAGGGACACAGTTGTCTTCCTGGCTATCTTCCAAGACTCACTACAATCACTCTGGCTCTGGTCCTTTCACCCTGTACCTGAACTAATCAATCCGACTTTGAGTTGGCACGCTGGCCTCCCTGGTGAGCCTCTGTACACAGCAGCTGGCTTGATGGTTGGAAAATTGAAATTGAATTTGATAAATCAAAGCCCTTCTCTGTTTTTGTAACCTAGAGCTGAAAACCTCTTTCCAAACTTTACCCTGTTCCCACCCCAAGACAGACCCTCATCATAGCCTCTCTTACTGTCCCCACCTGTCACGATATTCATTTTTAACCTCTGGCCTTCTTAATCATATCCAGCAGTTCACAGAGATGCATTCTCCTGGGATCCCCTTTTCTTCCATAAGCAAATGTTCATTTGCAACTTATTTTGGCAGCAGCTACACTGTCTCCTTATGAGAAAATTAGTCCACCCTTTGTCACCTACTTCTGAACGACATCTCTTCTTTCCCCTATCTTTCCCTTCAGTACTTTAAAAAGTTCACCACGGGACTCCCACTGGTAGAACAAATTCTCTCAAGTGATGTGTGCTCAGTGTGTGCATACTTGAATAAAGGGATTCACAAATGAATATAACATTGGCTTCTGGGAACTCCCAGAAGAACAACAGGTCCTCTCCTGATACGAGATGAGTCCATGTTTGTCGAGTGAATGAATGTATGAAGGAATACAAGATTTCTAGACTCTAGGGTAAATGATGATCCCAACATTTAGCATGATGTAGAAGATAAACAATGGCATTCTCGATAATAGATTAAAAATTAAACCAATAATCATTGCAGATTACATCCCTCTGATGTACTCTGCATGTCCTGGCAGTTGGATACCAAGACCACTCAGAATAAATGCTTCATGAGACATGGAAGCCTAGAGGAGCCCCTGTTTGACGGGTCCCTAGTGTGGCATTCACTGGAAGGTCTGGTTGCTTGGTGCTCATTCATATTATATTTTAGGCATTTTTTTTCTCTCCTGTGTTTGATGTCATGACTTACATTTTAATCAAAGTTACAATTTTTCTTTGTTTGGCTTCACAACACAGGGAGATTGTTTCTTTTCCCCAGAGAACTTACTTTCTAATTTTGTGTTAGGCGAAGTGATGTCATAGTTTCTGAGATCACAATCTTCAGCTATGGGGGATTGGTAAGGGTAGTGAAGAGAAAGGGTATATTCCATCCTGAGGGGTGAGGGAACGTTGGGCATGTAGCTAGTCCCAAGGCAGAGCCACTTGTTTCCCTCTGAGGGAGCATTTTGTTAGAGCACAAGAGGAAGTCTCTATATGGACATGAGCTATGGCTGGAATGGCAAAGATGGTTCTGATTCAGACTTGTCTACCTCTTCCAACCAGATGCACCTCCTGGTAATGTCTCAAGGAAAGGCTCCCACGGAGGCTTTGTTGACATACCAGTGCCTCTCTTTTTCCCCAGCAGTCAGTTAAATTCCTTTGACTTCAGCTTTGACTTGAGTGTCTGACTTTCTTATGTCCAGACATTTATTCTTCTTGGGCTATTACCTTTTAGTGAGCTGAGTATCTGGAGTCATCTGCTATGAGAAACCTGACAGAGAAAAAACAATGAATAAGAATTTAAATATAAGTGCTGGAGATGCTGCTCAGTGGTACGGTGCTTGTCACTCTTGCACAAAGCCCTGGCTTTAACTATCTGTAACACACACACACACACACACACACACACACACACACACACACACGCACGCACGCACGCACACACGCATACACATACACTCACACGTACACATTCATCTAAATGTCTAAGACAGTCTACAACAGATAATCTGAAACAAATTATGTCCCTCAAGCAGGACTTGGGGTAAGTGTCCTAACTTGTGCAGTGAGGGACTTAAATATACCATAACTCATCTAGTCCATGTATATTTTATAAGAACACTTTATGACCCCTGTTCTGTCCTAGAAGCTTAGAGGGCTAAAGACAATGTTTTTTTCCTTAAGAAGTGCACAGACCATGAAAAGAAACAGAGTGGAGAAATCACAGAACAGAATGAATCAACCACAGAAGTGACTCTTCCAGGGATGTGCTATGAGTATAGGTTAGAAGATGATATTCAGTCATGACTAGGCCAAGTGGGTAGCTTCTGGGAGGGAAAGATACCTAAAAGAGGACATAAATGGTAGGTTGATGTTAGATAGACAAACATAGCGTATGGAGATAGGAGGTGTTTCAGACAAAGGGTAAAGCCAATGCTGGGACCCGAATTTGCATAGGGCACTGCACACTGAGGGATGAATGGGTGTGAAGTAACTGGGGGAGGTTTGAGGCAAGGGTGAGAAGAAAGAAAGGTAGATAGTTAAGCACACACTGAGCCAAACAGGGTCTTGGGCACCTTACAGGGGAATTTAGTTTTATCAGGATGTAAATGTGAGTTGTGGGCAAATTTTGCAGTGAGGAAATATCACTAAATTCTTGTCTTTAAAGTTTTCCATTCTGTCTACAGTGTAGAAAATGCACAGGGAGAATATAAGTGGTGTAGAGACCAGAGACAGGGCACATGGAAGCAAAGATGTCCCAACTCAAATCAAGGTAGTGGGGATGGAGGCGGTAGATAGAACTGGAGATATGCCAAGTCAGTGGACTCTGAGGGCTTTGCTAGATGACTCAATACACCATGCAGGAGAGTGGATGGGGTTACTAACTTGTTCTGACACATGGACTTGTTGTTGAATTTTGACTGGGGGACATAAGGCCAAGAGAAAAGGTTTTAAGGTGGGAAATAATGAATTCTCTTTGAAAAAAGTAATGTAAAATCTCTGAAGTTGTCCATATATATTGTAGGTAAGTAGAAATATATCAGAAAGCTCAGGGAAGAAAAGTTCTTGGATGCATATGTAGAATTAAGAAGCCATAGGCAGACATTGCTTGAGATGACAGGAAAGGAAGTTATCACCCTAAGCAAATCAAAAAAGAGAAGAACTCCTTATGAGAAAGGGAATCCTGAATATTATTAATTAGATTTAATGAGTTATAAAAAATGATATGAAGTGAAAACAGAGATGAAAAGTATTTAGAGAGATTGAGAAGCTGGAGAGAGAGAGGGAATGAAGGACACATATGGATTTTAAAAATGCTGTAATAAATATTTAAATAAATAATTACTGATCAATTTCTAAGGCACATAGAATTCCATTAAATTAAAACATTGTTTTTATTTGAGAAGAGTTGAGAGAACTGAGAGTGGGGGTGGGGACAAGAGAGGGTAATGTTGAAGACAGCGTGATCAAAGTATATTATATACATTCATGAAAAGACATAGACTCATGAATTTCTGAAATTAATATATGGTCATAAAGTTTATCAAGATAAAAAACATCACTATTCTAAACTAATAGGCCCTCTACCTCTTCCCACCTAAAATGAAAATCACAAGTCAGTCTTTCTCCTGTGTAGTTTCCCTTGGTCTTAGAGACTTCTCTATGAAGACACTGCTGGCAGGGTCACACTATCCCTAAGGTCCCTATGGTTCACTTCTTCCCTGACTCAGGCCCTTTCTTCACAGAGTTCTCTCTGGAAACTTCTCAGCATTTCTAAGTCCTGAAGTTGCTTTATTTTTATTCATAGTGTTAGAATAATCTTGAGAAGAATTTGTCTACCAGCACAAATAATTCCAATCAGACCAAATTAGACAGAAAAGCCCACCCTTACTGCAGTACTTCTGGGTGGCCGGGGGCATGGCGAGGGAAAGGGAGAAAGACAGAGCGGGGGGAGGCATGCAAAACCCAAAGACCACCTGTTCTTTTCCTCATGGCAGTCTATGTAGCCTGTAGGAGTGGTCCTGACTCTCCCTGGGGAGGGGTCAGTGCTTGGTGGGCTTCCCAGAGGTGGAATCTGGACCAAGGCAACTCCCAGGGGGAGGGGGCTTGAAATAGAGCTTCCTGCTCCATTCCTGCTCCAAGGGTAGATGGATGCTATGGGCTGGGGTGACACTGTCAATCAATCACATAGAGTTCATGATTCTATCATTCTCTGAAATAGTAGTATAGATATATCGAATTATTTTCTTACTGACTCTCTGTCTTACAAGATAGCGTGCTCGGAAGTACCTGGACTTTGCTACGTTTATAACTGCATCCAATACTCAGGAGAGGTCCTATACGCAAACAGCATGCAATAAATATTTCTAAAATAATAATGAATTAATACTAGAAATCTCCAATAATAAAGTGCTGCTTTCTATTTTCAGTTTAAATCGGTACCACAGCTTGACTGAAGCCTAGTTAGCACAGCCTGGTCAGAAGGTGGGCATCTGGTTCAAGGCACACTGAAACCTGGTCCCAGTTACTGCTCTTTCTCTGAGGCAGCCTTTCCTGCCTGTATCTTCTGCCAACACTGGCAAAAGTCTTTCAAGTTGCAGTTTAGTAGAAAAGACACTAAAGCACAGCACATAGATCATCACCAAGACGGAGAATAGGGCAGATTGAGCCATCTAGCAGATGACTGCTACCCAGGATACTGCTTAGGTGAATGTTTTATCATTTCTTGGGAGTCATTTCCTATTGAGACCAGTAATTATGGGGCAGCAGTACAGCCACCTTGTTGTATTTAATCCAAAGATAAGAGCCATGTTTTCTTGGATAGTGATTCTTAACCTGAATGATGTCAAGGATTCATTGAATATGTGATAAAATACATAGCCACTCTTCTCAGACAAAGCTGATAAAACACATCCTGTTAAACCTTACCAGAGTCATCACAAAATCCCCAGTTATCTCATGGTTCCCAGTGAAGAATGGATCTTTGGATAGGGCTTCTTTGGAACTGTGAGGATCCTGCATGTATGTCATATGGTGGATGCATTCTTACTGAGCATCTGCACAGCATGTCTTCTGAGTGCACGTAAGACAGGGGTATGTCAACTAAAAGGCATCATCTTTAGAGGGAAACATGTCTTGGGTTGAATCCAAGTTCTGACTAGAGTTAACACTTTGTCCATCTCTCCTGGGGTTGCCCAGTTTTCTGGGAAACCTCTCAATCCTGGACAACACAGCTGGAATGGTCACACTAGTTCTAATACTTGTTAGTACAGGGACCCTAGGCAGTTCCTTGGTCTTGTGGAGGGGTCTTGCTACTCTGTGTCTTTGGTCAAGTTCCTGAGATACACAGCCAGAATTGGGATTCTTGAGAGTGATGGACTGACGTTTTGTCTGTTGAAAGAGGGCAGGGAAAGAGAGAGGGGTTAAGGGAGGGAGGGAGGGAATGAAGAAAAATGGGAATGAGAGAGAGGGATAAGAGAGGGATGAAGAGAGAGCAAGAGTGGAAGAGGGAGAGGGAGACAGAGAGAGGAAGAAGAAAGGAGAGGGGAGAAGAGATGGAAAGAAAAAAAAAGAGAAGGAGAGAGGACAGAGATGTGGGTATAGTTCTGGTCACAGGTTTGATTGTTCTTAAGGCTCTGGGCTCCACCTGGCCCATAGCACAAGGTCCAGGATTGTGTGATGGCCTATGAATCTGTCTTTGGCCACATTTCTTCTCAAATATTTGTGAGCAAGGAAGTTACTATCAGTCAGGAACAGTTCTTCGGAGGCTTTCTTAACTATGTCCTGTGTGTTATCAGCCAACACAAGAATTTGGTGAAGGGCCCCCAATAGAGGACCGCTCATCACCTCCAATACATTATAACCTATTTCCATTGGAGCTCACCCAGCCTGCTTTTGATATAAACCAGATGCTCAGGGGACCCTGAGAGAAGTATCCAGAAAAACATACTGCTGAGCAAGGGTCCCCTAACCTTGGAATGCTTGGAAGCTAGGCAGCCTTGCCATGCCTTTTCCATTTTCGCTGCACTGTTTGTTGCTTGTCTCTCACAAAACATGAATGCAAATATATTTTAGCTACAAATAAGAATGAAATATTGTCATTTGGAAAAATATAGATGGAGGCATTGAAAGGTAAAATATGCCAGCATATACATAAAAGCATCAAAATGAGTTTTCATTTTATGTAAGAACTTACTGTTTGGGAGAGAACTCACCAATTTGTTGCTCAAGGCCAAATGGTTAACCCTAAAAACAGAAGTGCTGAAGGAGACTCCTGCACAGCGGGGGCTTCCTCCCAGATCCCAGATTAGGCACAGACCTCACACAAACACCCTTTTCACAGAGAGATCCTTTATTAAGCAGGGAAGAAAAGTTAACCTGGCTGCTTTCTGACTCAGGCAGAAAAACAGTATCAAATGACCTTGTAGGTGTAATTTTAAGAGGAGAAAGAGGGGAGGTTTGTGTTAGAATGGGCTAGGAGGCAGTGGTAGAGAAAATAGAGGACAAGCAAGAAGGGGACCTAACAAGGGAAAGGGGGCGGGAGTATTTGTCCCAGAAGGACAAAGGACTGCCTCTGCATAGGGGGGAGACAGATATGGCACATAGGCAAATAACAGGTTATAAAGGTAAAATGGAAAACCCCGTGTTAAGGTGAGGTGTTCAATTTTACCTGGGCATGTTAATTAGTTGAACTAAAGGGGGCTTTCCATTGCTGACTTTAATATGTCAAGAGCTGAGCCTTGGTAGATAGCTTCAGGGGGAGGAAGTGGCCAAATCAGGGAATAGACCTTGGTGACTAGCTTTAAAAATGTAATCTAACTAATTTTTTTCAGCAAGGTAGAGAGAATGGGGGAGAAGGGCAAGGCCTGCCAGAGCCATGCTCTCCTTAGAGCCTCCATAGTCTATGGATTCAGCAACATTCTTCTCTTGGTCATGGTTAGAAGCTAAGCTTCCTCATGAACGATCTCAACACTTCAATTGTGTGTGTTACTTAACTTGCATTACCTTTGGTTTTTTTTTTTTTTAACCCTGAAGCAGCGATAAAATGCATCTCATATGGACCTGTTACTAGTAATAAAACTATGTTAATAAAATGGAACAGATTCAATTACTATCCACAGTTCATAGTGGGAGATCATTTAGTGTTTGCTCTGATTAAAGAGTGACCTGAATAGTTTAGTATACATTAAGAAGAGGCAGCATTTTACTCTTTAAGATAATTTACTTGTTTTTATTTTATGTGTATTGTTTGCCTGCATGTATGTATGTGTGTATGTGTATCATGTGTGTACAGTTCTCCTTAAAACCAGAAGATGATATTGTAGCTCCTAGCATTGGAGTTATAGACAGTTTGGGGACTCTGTGTGGGTGCTAGGAACTAAAGCTGAGTCCTCTGCAGGAGTAGCAAGTGCTCTTAACCACTGAGCCATCCCTCCATCCCCTGAAGCAAAAAACAAGATTGCTTGGGTTAGATTTTTACTTAATGGTATATCTCATAGGATAGATCATGGGGTGACAGTGTTTGTTAGGTAGCACTTTGGACCTTCTGTGTTGTACTTGGGAGATGATCATGATTTAGGGGTTCCAAAACATTCATGTGTGACCATTCTAAGCAAGGACTTATTCAGAAGCATAGCTAGCAGTGAGTCTTCAAACAAACAAACAAAGAAACAACAAAAAATACCAAACTATAGTCTATAGACTTGACTGAAGTAATACAGAAGAGAGATTTCTGAAGTAAGTCACATCTGACCTTGATGAAATTAAATATGAAGTATTTTTTTATTCGAAAGATTGGATATAAGTTATCTGGAAATGGGTTTCTGGGGCACACAACATGTGAACAGAGGTGTTACTGCAGGCAGATGAGATGTGGCTTTTATGAAACCTTGTTGATTTTAAATGAGAGCATAAAACACACTGAAGAATAAATTACCCTTTTCTGTTTGTTTAAAGGAAATATATAAAGATAGGATTAACTTTGGAATCTTGGGAGCAGGGTAGAATCCATCAAGTGTGGCATTTCAGCATGCGGGTTTCTGTAGGCCTTTGGGAGGAATAGGATGGTTATTTATATAATTGCTTCTGAATCACACAATAAGGTTTCCTCGCTTTTTTGTTGTTTCTTCTTAGTTTTTAAATTGCATGAATATTGGAAGTAAAGAGTGACCAATACAATCATGTTTAAGGGATATTTTAGCCTTCTCAGTGTGATGATATTTTCTTTGTGCTATAACAAATAAAGCTATCCTGAAGATCAGAGTGTGGAGTGATCACTAGTTAGCCATAGAGGCCAGTTAGTGGTAAACACACCTTTAACAAAAGCACGTGGATCTTGTGAGTTCAAGGCTAACCTAGGCTACAGGAGATCGATCCAATCTAAAAGAGAAACAGAGCCAGGCAGTGGTGGCTCACACCTTTAATCCCAGTACTTGGGAGTCACATGCTTCTAATCCCAACACTAGGGAGGTGGAGAAAGGAAGGGTTATGGCTGGTTGGAGAGAGGAATATAAGACAGGAGGAGATAAGAGCTCGAGGCATTCAGTCTGTGAGAACTTGTAGAGACAGGATATTCCTTTTGGTCTGAGAATTTCGTAGAGGTAAGAACTAGTGACTGGCTGTTTTACTTCTCTGTTCTTTCAGCATTCACTCCCTAACATCTGACTCCGGGTTTTTATTATTAAGCCCTACTAGAATTCGTGCTACATATCAGTCAGCACTGAAGATGAAGGAAGGGAAGTTTTTTCTAAGGCCCTCTGTGTGCCAGGGCTAAGGAAGCTTCGTTCACTCTTAGTCAGCACTCTTACTTGCTCTCTATGTAGAAACTATTGTCAGCCACAGCGGAAGGGCAGGAGAGGAGGCACAGAGATGGTCAGAACTTGCTCTCAGTTGCACAGCAAACCTGAATGGAAGCCAAAACCTGATTCCATGGTAGTTTGCCAAAAGCATTTCCTTTCCCTATCACTCTGCAAAAGACTCTTGTGAAGTATCTTTAAAATTTAGCTACTCATCATTAAAAAACAACAACAAAGAAAAGAAGGCTTAAAAGCCACCCAAAATAACCCTCAGTCCAGTTTACCATGATTTTTTTCCATTTAGCTGCGAGTTTGGAGGACGTGATTAAACCTTTGCTTGATGACTTGGAGAAGGTGATTAATTTAGGGGGTTGCTGGTGATTATTAATGCCAGGTCTGCTCCAACATCTTTTGACTGTGAAAATCACTATAAAGAAATACCATTCACAGGATTAACAAACTGATTGTGTTAAATGCACAAACAACAGATGACTATAAATCCAGGGCAAATCATGCTCTTTGTACTTATTCAGGTAAGAAGTCAAAACTTTAGCTATTTATTTTTCAATATATTATTGACGATCGAATCAAAAGTGAAGGGAAAGGCATTCCCTGGAATTGCTCATCTGCCCTTTCCTCTCTGTTTGTATGGTTTAATTCAGCATCCCTCTGGATGTTTGAATTCCAAATCAGTGACTAATGTTTATGCTGGAACTTCTGGGATGTTAATGAAATATATTATGTACATCTAGACTTAAAACCAATATGCTATTTTTAAGATGTGTCACATGTGCAGTTAAAACTGAGGCTATGTAGAAACAGTGGAATGCAGTGGGAGACAGACATTGCAGACTTGACAAGTGAGTGTGCCCGGGACTGGAGGCTTCCTTTACAGATATTCCTGGAGCCCTGAGTTTGGCTTTCAGGGGTAGAAAGGGTAAGATATCACCCAAAAGAGTTGGTAGATTCATTTACACTTTTGGCACAACCATTCTTTCTTTGGAAGAGCATGGGCATGTGTGTGTGCACACATGCCCCCCACCCCCACCCCACTTTCATCTGGAACTTCCCTCGCTGGTCCAGATCCATCTCAGTCTTCATCTTATCTGAGAAGCCTCCCCACCCCTCAGGGGGTTGAGTTTATCACTTCCTTCTGGGGCCTCACAGAACTGGGCTTAGTTGGACCATAGTATCATTATAGTAAGAAGCTGTGGTGCATGAGGGTAACAAATTTCTGAGATCCTAGCTCCCATCACGGTTACCTCTGTTCTCATCGCCAAATTACTTGATCTGTGAACTTCATTCATAAAAGTGAGATTAAAGAAAAGTTCATCCAGGTATGAAGCAACAAGCCAGAAATTCAGGAGTTAGAAGAAATAGGGGTTGGGAACTGAGGCTTTTTTGGATTGCATATCCCGTTCCTGACAAACCTGGGCGAGATAATAAGACTCTTGTCTTGGAAGAGATGAATACACTGAGATCTCCAGCCAACAATAACTAACCCACAAATACATAGGAGCAAACCTAGCCAAGGTAGTGAAAGACCTCTTCAGCAAGATGATGGAACGGTAAGGAAGAAACTGATAGCCAGGTCATCCTGTTCTCATGGGATGGTAGATTAATATTACAATAGATATGTTCCTGAAAATGATCAAAAGAGAAAACGGAATTAATACCAAAATTATATCCAGATGACCAAGGAAAAACAATTTCTGATGCTGATGTGAGACCACCCCCCCCCCCATAAAAAAGAATAGCCAAACCATTCCAGAGCAAAAAGCAGTGGATGGAGATAGCCTAGAATCCGACTTCAAATTCTGTAACAGAGACATGATAATGAAAGAGCATCATAGGACCAAAATGGACCTGTAGACTCTTGGAATAGAACACAGGACCCAGGAATCAACATAAGAATATCCAATGACATGCTGGTACATTTGTCCCTGTGCGCGTGTGTGGAGGCAGGGGAGTTCATGAGTGCCCTGCCCTACTAATACCTCCAGTCTTATTCCTTTGCGACAGGGTATCTCACTGAACCTGGAGGTAGGCTGAAAGCCAGAAAGTCCAGTGATCCTCATGTCTCGGCTTCACTCTCAGTGCTGGGTTAAGTGTGCATGCTTGCATGTGTGTGTGTGTGTGTGTGTGTGTGTGTGTGTGTGTGTGTGTATAGCCACACTAATACTTTAAATAGGTGCTGAGACCTAAATTTAGTCCCTTGCTCTTTTCATAGCTAGTGTTCTTACACACTGAGCCATTTCTCTGGCCTCTGCTCTCCCTATACAATTTTTTTCTCTTTTTATTTATGTGCGTCTATGTGAGTATACACCACATGTGTGTGGGTGCCTGTGCAAACCAGAAGAGGACATTTGATTCCTTAAGTGCTGAGAATACAAGCAGTTGTGAACCACCAGAAGTGGATGCTGGAAACATCAACCTTCCACATAACAGAGCTACCTTCTTTCCATCAATGTGCTTACACTAGTACAGCAACACCACCTCTTCTGTGGCTTGTATTGGGATTCACTCGATGTATATTTTGTTGGTTTGGGTATATAGGTTGTATCTACCACTGTGGTGTCTGATGCCCTAAATCTCTCAGGGTCAGTGAACTTTTCCATTTGTTTTCATAATGTTACCTTTTCTAGGATGTCTTGAAGTTGGAATCACACAGTAGGTACCCCTTTCAGATTGCTTATTTTCCTTAATAATATACATTTAAGACTCCTATGTACCTTTTCAAGATGTGACCACCCATTGCTTTTTAGTGTTGAATGATAATCCATCTCCCAGTAGTGCACCCACATGCTTATCCCTTTACATCTTGATTGCCTCTAAGTTTGGGTGTTTATGGATAAAGATTACATAAATATTTGCATACAGTTTCTATTTGAGGGGGGAGAGACACAAAAGTTCATCTAGTTTAGGGAAGTACCAAGGGATATGATTGTGCAGTAAGAGTGTGTTTGGCAACTATCTTCCATGCATTCTGTTCATTTATCCAGCAAAGCCAGAGAATATCCTTCATATCCCCATTGGTGTTTTTATTGTTTTCAAGTTAAGTTTTGGTGAGAGTCTGAAGAAAGGAGATGACAATGACAATTAGTCTGGCAACTTCTGGAGGTATGGAGGATGCTGAAGGAATGTGTTGAATATTGAGTGATTCTGAGGTTCTGGTGTGGAGGGCAAAGCGGTGTTACCTGCAGGGGAATGAAATATCAAAAGTGAAGATTTCATGCTTAGTCTGTGCCACATATTAGAGGTGCTATTTGGGGATTTTTTTTTTTTTTATTTAGAAAGATCCTAGTGGATGTCAGTTAGCTAAACTGACAGAGAGTAAACCTTGAAAATTAGATCCACCTTTGATTCTGGTCTGAGCTCTCTCTTGCCTGGCCCACCATGATGTGAAGCCTCAACCATATACTGCTCTGAACTCCATCATGGCTCTCTGGACTCTATCATGGCATCCCTACTGCGATGTACCGACACCGTGGGCCAAAACAATCCCTTCCTCCTTGATGTTGTCTATCTTAGAACGTTGTCATCATGAAAAGAAAAATAACAAACACAGGTAGAGGCTGCTCAACACATTGAGAATATAGAACAAACGAACTGAACAAAATCTTTATCATACACAGTCTCTTCCAAGTGTAGTGAATAAAAATGTAGATAAATTTAAGAACAAAAACCAACCCCAGCTAAGACCTCTAGCAATAGTGGAGAGGGTGCCTGAACTGCCCTTCCCCTGTAATTATGATGGTGATTACCCTGGTATCATAGAACCTTTATCTAGAAGCTGATGGAACCAGATGCAGAGATCCACATCCAAGCACCAGGCCGAGTTATGGGAGTCCAGTCAAAGAGAGGAAGGAGGGATTATAAGAGCAAGGATAGTGAAGATCATGATGGGGAAACCCATAGAGGCAGTTGACCCGAACTTGTGAAAGCTCACAGACTCTAGACCAAAAACTGGGGATGCTGCATGGGATCAAACCAGGCCCTCTGCTTGTGGGTGACAGTTTTATAGCTTGATCTGTTTGTGGAACATCTGGCAGTAGGACCAGGATCTGTCCCTAGTGCATGACATAGCTTATTGAAGTTCATTCCACATGGTGGGAAGCCTTGCTCAGCCTTGATGCAGGGGCTGGGAGGGGGTGGGCTTGGTCCTGCTTCAATGGAATGTGCCAGGCTTTGTTAATTCCCTGTGGGAGGCCTTTCTGAGGAGTGAATGGGGGTGGATTGGGGAGAAGTGGGGAGAGGGGAAGGGAAGGAGGAAGAAGGAAAGGTAATTGGTATGTAAAATGAATAAATAAAATAAATAAAAACAAACCTCAAGAAGTAATAAATGTTATGCAGAAGAATATAGAATGGTAAGAGGAAGCAGAAAAATTGCTGTCTTAGGGCCATAGGCATGTTCTCTCTAGAGTCATGTGAGCCTGCTGGAAGGACTTTCTGTTAGAAGGAATGATGACCAGAGATAGTCAAGATGGTTCTGCAATATAATTTAACTCTTTTATGCTTTCAGTTTCTTTTTGAGACAGGGTCCGGAACAAGTGTAGACTGGGGTAGCCTCAGATTCACAGAGATTCACCTGCCCCTGCCTCCTGAATACTGAGTTTAAAGGTATGGACTACCATACACAACCTTATATCTAGATTCCCCCCTCCCCTCTCTGTGTGTGTATGTATGTGTGTGTGTGTGTATGTGTGTGTGTGTGTGTGTGTGTACATATGCATGTGGAAGCCTGGGGTTGACATTGAGTGTTTCCCTCCATAGCTCTCCATTTTATTTTTAAGATAGAGTCTCTATGGCCAGCGAGCTCCAGGGATCCACATATCTCCATGTCCTTTACCTAGAAGCCTCCATGGAGTTACAGATTCATGCTGCCATGCTTGACTTGCTATTAGGGTTCCGAGAATACAAACCCTGGTACTCTGCTTGCATGATGGGTTCTGTGGTAAATGAGCCATCTCCTTAGCCCATGTCTAGACTTCTAAAGAGCTTATTATATATGAATGGCTTAGACATGGAGTTATAGTCTCTGAGGTTTTATTTGACACTTCTTACTTTCCCCTCACAAAATGTGACATAGAGGGTATCATTATTCTCATTCTATGAGCTAGGAAGAGAGGCTCAGAGAGTCTAGCACTTGCAGATGGACACACAGCTGGTAAATGATGGAACTGCAATGTGTATTATTCCAGATGCAGAATCCATACTTTTCCCCATGCATCACCCTTCACAAGTGGTCCAGGCAACACATCAGCTGTATTCACAGAGCGGATTAAGCATTCTTGGTCTTGCCAAGAAGGAATTGGGGCTATATTTGTTTTCTGTTGACCAGCTGTCTTTCTACAATGAATTTGCTAATCTCAGATAAAAAATCACTGAATCTATTTAAAGTTTAGCTCAAGACACATTGATATCGCCAAATAAAACATGGGATATTGGTCTTTATATAGTGTGCCTAGCAAATCTGTCCCATAGTGCTCCTTGTAGAGGTCTCTAGGGATGGTTTATGTTTGAAGGACTCGCTCTGTTTATAGTTTTATGTGCACTTACATAATGCTTGGATGAACTAAAACAGTAAAAATAAAATCACAATTTGATGGGAAAGTTTTCTTTCTCATATCAGCGCCATAATGTATCTGAACATGATTAGTAATTGGTTGGAAATATTTTTCTCATTTACTTTGTCATTCTCGGTAAGTCCCTCTGATGACAGGCTGATCTCTGGTAACCTATTGATGAAATAGTAGTAGGCTTCTCTCATTGGTAACAGCTACCTTTGGCATCTAGAAAGACTTAAAGAAATTGTTTTGAATTGTGTTAGTCAGAATCCGTCTGAGACATTTTAAGAAGGCTCATCTCAAAGACAGAAATGAGATGACCAGAGGATTTAGAACTTCTCAAATATCTATACTCATGAGGTTTGTGAAGGAAGGAACCCATAAGTACCAGGGCATTTATCTGCCCTAACACATAAGAAGATGCTACACTTCATCATGCTGGCAATGTGGATCTTGGGAGGATATCCAGCAAAAAGCTTTTGGATTGTTCTTGGTGTTTCCTGTTGCAGCAACAAGGGTGTTCCTGTGGGCTGAGGTAGACAGGGCATTTGGTAAGGTTTAATGGTTAGTTTTGGGTTCCACTTCTGGATCCAGTTGTCAGTCAGGAGCAGAGCTGGTCATACCACAACACTCCTAGGTGTAAGCAAAATATGGAAGTAGTTAGAGTTTGAGGAGAATTCACCTGATCATTTTATTCCTGTTTCCAGAATGTGCTGGCTCCCATTAAGGGATGTACTTCTGAGTCCATTTCATGTTGTCTATGTGCAGTGTAGGATTTAAATGTGTCTCATTTATAATAAGCAATGTCCCCTTTGTCTTCAGGTATATATATATGTATATGTATATGTATATGTATATGTATATGTATATGTATATGTATATGTATATGTATATGTATATACCAATCAACACATCAGTTAGCAAACCAGGCACATGGCTTTCTCAGGCTTCCCTGAAGCTGTCTGAGCTGCTGAGGGAGCCACACCTCTACCCACTGCCTCTCTGGAATGATGTCAGCTAGAATCCAGTCTGTATTGTAAACTCATCATGATGGTTACTATCCTTCAAGCCTCCATAAGCTTCTCTTCGTCTCTTTTTTACTTAGTGGAATTATAACAATTAGCCACCTCCCACATCCTGTTCTCCTTGGACTGTGCAGCATCTACCACGTTTTCTCACAGTCAAACAAGATCAGCCTCACCTTCTGCGTTGGGAAAGTGGAATGAAACAGTGGCAAGGTGGGCACTGCCTCTTATTCAGTGCCCCCATCCTCAGACATGCCACTTCATATTTGCACAGCTACCTCGGGAAGATAGGATTCCCTCTGGAGTCATCTCTCCTGCATCTACTGTTCTGGGTCCCAGCCCTAGAGAATGATGTGGGGGAGGTCTATTGCCTACACCTTTACTTGCTCCGTCAGGATAAAAAAAAAAAAGCTTCCTTTCTCGTGCTCTATAGCTCGAGTGTCTGCAAATGATAGAAATTTCTCTCCCTTTTCAAGAGATGTAAGCACAGATCCATGCACAAGGTGACTCTCCTGACCAGAGGCACACACCTGACATGCATGCTGTGCCCCCTCCTGCTCCTAGACTTTCATCCCCCTGGAAAGTTCACCTCAGCCAGTTTGTCTAAACCGGGTGGTCCCATTTCCTTACTTTTCATTACTCTTCTGCTGTGTGTGTTCCAGTGCAGATCCCAGTGATTCTTAAGTGAGGCAAGCATCCAGGTAAAGTTTAAAGACGCTCATTGGAACACAAACAGAAAATGGTATAGCTGCTTCTTCTTCTTCTTCTTCTTTTTCTTCTTCTTCTTCTTCTTCTTCTTCTTCTTCTTCTTCTTCTTCTTCTTCTTCTTCTTCTTCTTCTTCCTCTTCTTCGTTTGGATTTGAGTGATAATTTTATTGGGGGACAGGGGTTGTGGCCTTTTCTTTTTTTAAAAAAATTAAATTTATCTATATATTTTACTATTATTTATTTATTTACTTCCCCTTCCATTCTCCCTTTCCTCCACCCTCCTCAATTTATTCCTCCCCTGTTTCTGTTCAGAAAGGGGCAGGCCTCCATTTTATCTCAATTAGCTGTCTGAATGTAAAATATGTAAGAAATCCTATTTCTGACCACATCCTTCAGGCTGCTGGTGCCTATATCAATCCATCTATGAGGTCATAACACAGGTATATTGAGGTAATGTAGCTGACTCCCTTATGAAGCAGATTGGAGAGGTGGCCTTATTCACACTCCCTGCCCCCCCCCCCATTTCAGTGTACAGTTTGCAGGAACTCATTAGACTGACTGGTAGATTGAGGTGTTTCATTTTAACTAAACCACACTTACAAATGAACATGTGCCTTTAATAGATTCCTATGGTAAAACTAATAGGTGAAGACAATGCTGGTAACTATATTTCTGAGTGGAAATTGAGTGACGCTTTACAAAGTCACTCTACAAGCTACACAACACAGCTGGCCCAATAAAGTTACTTAATAAACGTAATATATCTGAATTTGAAGGAGGACTCCCTCTGACCCACACTCAGCATGAGCCTGTCTCCGAGACTGAGAAGTCTACAACATCTGTACAGAACCTGGTATTTGTGGGTATGTGTGTGGGTTATGCATTGTTTTTGTTGTCCGCAATGATGCGGGTCTAAAATGTTTCGGAAGCACTCCAGTAAAGCTGAGTGCATCCCATCACGGGTCCCCTGTGGGAGCTGCACAGTGTTCCTTCTCACGGTGGCTTTCATAGTCCAGTCAGAGATCTCCTCTACCATCTCTAGCCTTGCTTTTTAACTTACCCTCATTCTCGGTCATTGTTCTATTGCCTCATTTATTAGTTGATATAGTCTGTGGAGAGGAGAATGTCTCTGCTTTTGCTTCAGCTTCAGCCCTTGCGTGCTGGCTGTCGTACCCACGTGGTAACACCTAGTGAACCTCTGCATCAATGCATACGTGGCTGTTGTCTTGCTAGCTGTGCCCCTTTGGTCATTTATCGTTCTGCTTTCTAAGTTGATGAGTTTGCATGTGTAAAATAATGGAAGCTCTGGTTTGAACTAGCTGGTGATCCTGCTGAAATCCAAAGCAAACCCCCCACTCTTTCCTCAATACCATTGATTGTTAGATATCATGAACACGATGCTGACACAGGCTTCATGTGCTCATTTTGAGAACTTACATTTTTTTCATGCAACTTTGCTTGAAGACATACCAGTTTGCATGACTAATCAAAGGACCTTTAAGTTCTTGGGCATGGGCCCCATGTCTAGCTCTTGATGTCCCATGAGGTCTATCCTATAGTTGCAATAAGTGGAGTCAATACCTTCTACCCCCTTGAGCCTTTTCTTGATACTTGACTTTTCTATAGTTTAAGGTGTCACACAGTACATGATCTCTCAGGGTCATGGCATGCAGTTTTTATGTAAATTCTCCAGTGGTGAAGGCACTGGTGTTTGCTTAAAGAAGTTACAGCTTTTCTGAGTCAAACGCCATTGAGACAGAATTGAGAGAGACACTACTCGGGAAGCCAAGTGTCTCGTATTTGATGGGCTGACACAAATATTGCATGTAAATTCCAACATCCAGCCTGGAAAATAAAAAGGAGGGGAAGGAGGAGGAGAATAAAGATAGCAGGTCCGGTGGGATCATGATGGGATGGATTGTTTCCAGAGTAGGAGGAGAATGCTGAAGATTTCACAGCTGCGCACTGCGCCGGCTTTCTTCTGCCCGTGAATACTGAGCCACAGAGCGCTAAACACATGGTTGGTGAGGCATGATGCAATTATTCCTTGCAGCTGACCTTTCAGACACATGTGTAAATAAGACGGCGTTAGAGGAATGGAAATATTACCTCACCAGGCTTTGCAAGCACGGGTATTCAAAGACAAACGGGAAGTTTTGACACTTAGCAGCTCTGGAAACTCCACCGGGATGCTGTGCCACAAAGATTTTCAAACAAATATTTTCAGCTATGGAAAGAAGCTGCAGAAAGATGGAATGAGTTCCCAAAGTTTTTTTTTTCTCCCGAGATTTCACAATTGTTAGTATTTTGTAATATTTGCCTTAGAAGAATTAGAGTATATGCATGCTTCTCTCAATTATTTAGTAACACATTAGCTGTGTGTCATGGCATATACCTGTAGTCTTAGCACTGTAGAGGCTGAGGCTAGGTAAGCTTAAGCCCTGTCTGGGTTGCATAGAAACACAGACAGGAAACAAGACTATTATCTCAAAATAAACATGTAAACGAGGGAAGGGAAGGGAGAAGGAGTTAAAGATTTCAGGGCAGTGCAATCCAAATTCTTCAGCAGGCTTATTATAATAATTAAATTTTCCTCTCTAACACCCCAACAATATACCTGCACTAGAACAATGAGCAATGCTGTAACATTGTTCAGTGTGTGCTCCATATTCGTGTTGTTTCTATTTCTTGAGGAAGTTGATTGTAATAAATACCTTTTGGAAGGATTTTCAAGTAGACTCCAACCAGTGTTTACATGTATTTTGATGTTATGTTTACATTCTTTTTAGCTAATAAAGTCATTTCTAAATTTCCCCTTTCAAATCTTCAACCATGGCCTTCACTCAAGTCCTCTGAAATCCATTCTGGAGTCATCTGATTATGTCTTTGTGGTGTCATTTCCCTTGACTTGTTCTTCCCTGTATTTTAGAGACCTTAGAAGTTAGATCTAAGACAATACTGCCCCAAAGAAAATGTTGTAATGATAAAAGCATTCTGTACACGTAGCACTGCCTTCTAGCAGCTAGCAACATGCGGTTGTGGATGGCTTGAAATGAGGCTAGGATGAAATTAGAAGATACATGTTAAAAAAGAAAGTCTAGTTAAATAATTCAAATTAAGTAACTACCTGTGACCAGTGACTATCAATCTGACACGCAGTTTTGAGAGTTTGAATAAACTCAGGTCAAATATTTCAGTGGTCATGCCTCTGGTCTGTTTATTCTGCTTCCCCAATGTCAAAGTCTGTAGCTCTGTTCACCCTCAGATGGACACTGGCATGACCCAGAGCAGTGAGTCCTCTAAAGCAGTTGGCTGTGAATCCTGGACTTTGCTCCACAGTTCCTTCCGCGTGTTTGTAGAACAGTCTGAGTAGTCTACTCATTGATACTGGGGGAGGCAATGGAGATCACAAAGCCTGTTATTGACCTCACGCCGCTTTGGAGAGAGGAGACGAACTGCTGGGAAAGCCACCAGGAAGACCTGGATCGTCATCGTTAGTGCTGCCATCCATGACTGTCTTTCCTACTTTGCCTCACTTCCCGAATAGGCATTTGCCTGTGATCATAGCCAGCTTTTCAGTGGTGGCACAAATGTCTGATCCTAAACCATCAAAGCGAAGTTAATGTAAATTCGCCACACCATTCTCTCATTAGGAAAAGAAAATCTTTAAGTGACTGAGGTGTTGCAAACCTTTCATCTTCTGAATTAGACATGAAATAAATTATACAGAGCACCGCTGCCTGTCATAGAGTTAACTAAAAGCTTTGAGAGGGGAGGCTTCTGATAAGCCACTCTCGCTGCCGTCTGCGGAGAGATTAATTTGCTCTAACCACTCATCTTGTAAAGGGCTACATTATTCTTTCTTAGGCTCTGCTGTTCCGTCATTAGCTCTGTCAGCAACCGCTGGCCAGCCACCGCCTCTGCAGCTTTGTTTCCTGCATGCTGTCTTGCTCGACGGACTCACCTGCCCATCGAGCCACCAGATCATTCATTGTGTCCTATTCCTCTCACTTGCCTGCCATGGATCCCTCTCCGTTATTATTTCCAGGATCACCCCATGCTCAGCCTCACGCTGACCTACTTCTCCCTCCTG
Source organism: Arvicola amphibius (assembly GCF_903992535.2). Lineage (NCBI taxonomy): Eukaryota > Metazoa > Chordata > Mammalia > Rodentia > Cricetidae > Arvicola > Arvicola amphibius. The sequence continues at coordinate 30,929,148 of NC_052055.2, read as the reverse complement.
ACTGAGAGTCTAACCCATTCTCTTTAACTGGGTCACAGTGCAGTCTCTCTTGCTTGCTCCGATGTCAGCATCAGCACAAAGTCTGTGGTATCAAGAACCGGCCACTCAGTCATTCGTTGGTTGTCCAAGGGGCTCAACTTGACCTTCTCTTGTTGGTTTCTTCCCAGGCCCTCTGCCTATGTGGGCAAGCTTGTCACTCACCCAACTCAAGGAAAAATAAACTTGGTCCTGGCTGACGCTTACGGTCAATTTAAGAGATCAAATGACTCGTGTACCAAGCTGTGCACTTAGAAGTTGGCAGTGAGGCTGACATTCACCCACTGAGCAGGAAGCTTGGAACCAGAGCAGGTTCAGGTGAGGAGAAGCTGTTGCTGTGGGCGGAGCAGCCTCCTGCAGCTCCCATTTGCTGCATGCTATATATTGGGAAGTATAGGGGGCCCTTGTGTGTCAGGCTCAACATGACCCCCAGTCATGCTGAAGAATGGAGCCTGAATTGTTTGGTATCAGGAGAGGCCTATGGGCATGCGAGAGGTTGGGAGAAGCCCTTTGATCATGAAATGACCTGGTATCTGGGAATGAACATCCCTCAGTCCCTATTGTCATACCACAGAATTTACTGTGTAGCCACCTTAGGACAAAGTAAATGAGAGATGACGAGCCCTGAGTTTTTCACCTGTCCATTGGGAAACATAGTTCATCTGATGCCGAGGGTGGCGTGAAATGATGTGTCTGCAGGATCTTAGCATGGGGTTACTACCAGGAGCACTTCTCAGACACCCACAAGGGAAGGATTCTGGAGGGCACTTAGCATATGGGGCTGGTAGTGTTAAACATCCCATGCATGCAACTTCAATGCGCACTGCTCCTGCCCACCCCCTACACCTAACTGAACTGTGTTTTGATGTGGACAGTGGGGATGGCTTATATTTGTTTCGCTCCTGCTTTTTGACTTGACAGCTCGCCTCCTGAAACCGCAGCCTCTAATTTTCTTAATTGCTAAATTGTTCCCCCGTGATTCCAGCTTGTTGCTGTTTTCTCGCTAATCGTTCTTTAAACAATGAGTGCGGCCTGTTGATGTTTTCCCAGCTTCTACTGTTCTCTTCTGTGGCCTCAAAGGTCCTGGTACAGATGGTAAATTCTCAGCGCCCACACGTACAGGGAAGGAGGTTCTGTTGTGTTGACTGCTGGCCGTGGGGACGGCAGAGGGGCATTTACCGCAGCTCTGCAGGGCCCTGGCCGCATCTCCCTTGAGGAGACGCACCGCCTTGTTTTCGGTCTGAGGATCTGGGCAGTGGGCCCATTGTCATCCGGCAGGCATCTCTGCCGGGATCATGGCCGAGTATTTTGAAATCGTTCCATCCTGGATTTTTCCGTCTTGGAATTTCACCGTTGTCGCTTCAGTAAACCTATGTTTGCCACATTCAACTGTATGGTTAGCTCATCCTCCGTTTGGAAGACAGGGAAGGAACCTTGTCCGTATACAACTCTGAAGCCAGAGGCTCAGAGATACAAACTGAATTGTGCCCCAAGGGGCACACATTGTTTTACTCTCTTTTAATCGCTTGCCTCTAATGGAAGTTCTTAGCGAATTGAAAAACTGAGTTCTGGATCTCAGTGGAGGATTATTTGGTGGGCTCTACCCTAAGTTCAATATAGTGATGAAGAAAGGGCCGCTCCTATCTCAGGAGAAAGAACCAAGCCTGGTCATCGACTCAGTCCACAAACCCATCTAGTATTGTAGCCATCTCTTTCTCATCCAGGCTGGACCATGACCAACTTGAAGTCAAGGGTAGCATCTACCTTATGTCTCTTCCAAAACTGAGGTCTAGCGGTGTCTAGGCCCTGGCTCCCAAGGTCATGTATTTAGAGCAAGAATGGGTAAACACAGAGGTTTACGTCTCTAACCACAGTCTCTCTTTCCCTTAAAACAGGTGATAAGTGTTTATTTCTGCCGCATGTTGAAAAATTTGTTGAATGAGAACATACAGTCATATAACTCAAAGACAAGGTACATTCTTAAGTGCCCTATGGCTGGTCAGTACTTTAATAATAATAATTATTATTATCTCACAATGAATTTATCTGTCAGTTCCCTTTTTTTTTGTAAAGCTTCTAACGGCTTTACAAACTTTAGAATTTACAAATTCTAATGGCCCCTTAGCAGAACTCAGGCATCAAGCAGAGGCCTCCTCCTGAATATGACGTGTGCTGCCCCTTGAAAGACCATCTTTCTGTTTGTCTCCACTCTCTCTCTTCCTGGGAGCTTCCTTAAGTTGTCACTTGGTTTAAGGGTCTCAATATATTTTAAATCCCTTGTATGGTCACCAGGAAATTTGTTGTGAGCACCATGCTATAACTTCATTACAGCATCCTTAAAGACATTTTCATGGATTTACTGAGTGATTAATGGTGAAGCTGGCATCTGGATTTTTCTGCTTTACTGGGACTGAAAAATTGTTTTGTTTTTCTTCATTTTTTTAAAGTGCATGTGTATGTGTAAGCTTGTGTGTGTGCGCATGTGCACACCTTGTATGACAATTCCCTTGCATGAGAGTACCCATGGAGGTCAGAAGAGAGCATCAGATTCCCTGGAGCTGGAGCTACGGCAGTTTTGAGCTACTAAACAGCTGGGAACTGAACCTGGATCCTCTAGAGAAGTGTTCTTAAGCTCTTAGCCATCTCTCCAGCCCCAGGTTCACATCTTCTTTCAGTAAGCTTCTGCTCTATGACAAAGCCAAGTCCTATTAGTGGTTATATCTATCACCTCGTCCCCTGCTCAATGGCTTGGTTATAGCGGGCCGTCCCTGATATAACTCCTGACTCCATCATTCCTAGCTCATAGTCCTTGCCACAGCTGTCCTGTCTTGGATTGTGTCTAGCTTGTCGTTTCCTGTTCCCCAACTGCAAATCATGGTGAGGGGAAAAGAAGGTTTTGTTTTTTCCACCTCTTTCCTTAATCTATTTAGCCAGAGAACCAGACAAAGCAAGTACTCAACACATGCTTTTTTCACTAAAACTAACAGACACTATTAAGTGACAGATACTATCATTTCAAGGCTGAGAGCTTTGATATCTTCAAGATTACTTGTTGCCCTAGAGATGTCTGTGACCTGAGATTGCAGAACATTTGAGTTACGACGTTCTCTCTGTGTTTTTTCTTTTGAAAAACATTTCTTTCTTAAAAGCTCCAAATAATATAAACAGAATCACAGAGTGTCCTCTCTACTCAGAAAAACCATTTCCCAGTCTGGTATCAGTGTTTCCAAATCAACAGGGATTGCTTTTGGAGATCATTGTCTTATAAAATGTATTCATTAGTTGTGTGGTGTGAAAAGCATTAGGTTGCAGATTGGCACTACCAGTCCCTACTTGTGTTTGTTGATTCTGCCACTTTTTCTTTCCCTGCATCTTGCTTCTTACTCTCTTGTTTTCAAAATGAGATATAAATTTCTTGCTATTAGTTAATTTCTCTGTGAACATAGAGCAAACTTTAAACCCTTACCACTTAGAAATATCAGAACCCCAGAAAACCCTTACTTTACTCTACGCTGGGCACTTGTCTGGGCCTGTGCCCAAGCACCCCCACCCCTCAGGTATTGGGGATAACTCCTCCCACACCCAACACCCACCTCCACACACCTTGCTTCAATAGCTGTACTTGCCTTGTGTCTTTGCCTACTATGCTAGTTTTGTCTGATGGAAAGCTTCCTGTTGCTTTTTTTCTCTTACTTATGGAAAACCATCAAAAAATTTTGTTTTTCCAGTGAAGTTGAACAGAAACTCCTTTACAGGAGGAAAGCAAGGAGGGTGATTTGGGCTGATTCTGGACTGGGAGGTCTTGAAGCTTTCTCTTGTGTGCCCACAGGCAGTTGTCAAAGGCCAGTCTCCTCTCAGGAGGAAGGCTGGAACCCCAGAGTTCTGGGTCTCCCTGCTGACTCTCCTAACAAATAACTACTCTGCAGTAAAACAGCTTCCCTTGGAGCTGCCTTAGTACTCACCATTACAAGGTACCCTTGATCCTGCCCTTTTAAAATCCTTGAGAGAACTTAGGTGCAACTTGCTCCACTAAGAAGGCAAGACTGCATAGCTACAGAAAGAAAATGAAATGCAAAGGCTGATGGAGTAAAATGTAAATAAAAATAAAATCCACAGATGGCCTTTGGTACAGCGGAAAGAAAAAGGAAACAAAATATCACATATGCAAATATATGTATGGAAACATTTTCATATACATTCTCTGTTTGTAGATGACTTTACATCCACAGGAAGATGTCCACTATCCTCCTGGGTACCTGATCTGCATCTTCATTTATCAAGCCAGCCTTGAATCAGTGACTCAGCTGGTCATAACCTTGATTCAGACTCTTATTTTGCAGGGAGAAGGGGGTGCTGACAGCTCCACAATGGTCTATGCATCATTAAGTAAGATGACATACACATGAGTCATGATACTGTAGGTGGGTGGTTATTAGCAACCTTCTCTTAACGTCCTGGGTTAGGCATAATGAAGAGAAATTTATCTTTGTTCATGACCTGTTGGTTTTAAGAAAACTGGGGACAGTTCCAGTGTGGCCATGTGGTGTGGGAGGTCCTTCTGTCTATGTGTTGCTTTCATTGGTTAATTAAATAAAGAACTGCTTTGAGCCTATGGCAGGGAAGAACAGAACTAGGCGGGGAAAGGTAGGATGTATGCTGGGGAAAAGAAGGGTGGAATCAGAGAGAAGCTATGGAGCCGCTGCCAGAGTCGGACATGCCGAAACTTTGCCGGTAAGCCACTCCCATGTGGTGATACACAGATTAATGGAGATGGGTTAAATTAATATGTAAGAGTTAGCCAATGAGAAGCTAGAGCCAAGGGGACAAGCAGTATTTTAATTAATATAGTTTCTGTGTGGTTATTTTGGTTCTGGGTGGCCAGGACAAGCAAGAGGCCCCTTCTTGCAACAGCCATGGCTGACAGAGGGAGCAAAGCTCGGGATTAGATCCCAGCAGTCACAGTTGGAGATGAGTTCCTTTGATGATTTATGTTGACTTTGAGCTCTGAGCTCCACCTTTTGTCAAAGAGAATTCCAATTTGCTCCTTATGTTTTCATGAGGGTTAAATGAGTTATCTCCTAAAAAAATCTTGGCCCAAAATGGGGTATCTTCATTACAATTTTGTCTCCATTTAAAGTGCCTTTGCAAGCTTCAACCTGGATTTGAAAATCCGGAGATATTACATCCCAACAGTGAGCCCATGCTTACATGATTTTTCCAGTAACTTCTTGTATGTGTGTTGTCTATATCATCTCACAGTATTGCCCAAATCCTCTGCTGTCTCCCTTCAATGCAAAATAAAATGAAAATCATTATATATCAGAACTGAAATGGTTCTTTATTGTCAGGTGATTTTACTTCCTTCTCTCAGCAATGAGAATTGATAGCACAGAGAGTGAGTTTGCCCCTTGGGGTCCACTGCCTGACTCTCTCCATAAGAACTTAATACCTCTACAGACCCAGCAGCTTGGCCTTGTCAGCCTGAATTGCAATCAGTCTAAGGAACAGTAACCTTTCAGACTGTTCACTAAATAAACAAACCTAGAGTTGCCTAAGAATAGAAGAGTCCAGCACTTTCCTTTTGTTCTTTCTTTCGTACTTATACAAAGGGACTCATCCTTTAACTTTTCAGTGATAGGTGTTCCTAGACATCCTTAGCTATTTGTTTGTAACTCTTGGATGTGGTATATATTTATGTGGAAGCCCTACTGGCCTCCATATATATCCGAAGAGGTTGGAATGTTTGGGATCTCAAGTTTAGCGCCCCATTCCACGCTCAGGTTTTGCTCTTTCCATCCAAACCCCACTCTCAATGTACCAAGTGGTGGCACCTCCCGTGGAAGTGCCCTCTTCAAACTCCACCCCTGAGGAAGCCTGCCAAAGGTCACTCCCTCCTTAGGGTTGCTCAAGTCCACGACTATAGGCTACTTAAGACCTGATAGCCATATTTATCACATGACTCCTTTTCTGACTTCCTGAGGGTCACCCAGGAATTGCTTTGCTCTGTTCATGAAACCTGGGTTTAATAATTTAGTTTGATTGGCTTATTACATTGGCAATGACGGATTTCCAAGAATCGGGGATTCAAAACTTATCAGTATAATGACCAATGCTCTGACATCACCAGCCAAGGGAACACTAGGAAGCAAATATCTGTCTTCTTTTCTCCAGTCTTTGCACAAAGAAGCCTGGACAAAAAGGACTGAGAGTAAATAACCCTTGGCTTAAGCAGCCAGCAGTCCGTGGCAGCATCTGCCATGCCAGAGTGAATCTTTTCCAGTTTTGAACTGCCTTTAGAATGTCTGCCCTGAGTCTCTCTCCTCTTCAGTGGAGGGCATGGGTGAGTTCTAGTTTAGGCTAAGCCTGGGAGAAAACTGAGACTCATGATCTGTGGCCACTTCAATCGGTACAGCGTAGCACAAGGGTCCCTCTCTTCCTTGAATCGAGATAGGAATCTTCCATTCGTGCCTCCTCTATCTATTAGGAGCAAGTTATTGCCTTGTGGACTTGAGCCTCTACATCCTCACCTGTAAAACCAGGGCACTAAATCTGTCTACAGAAGCCAGTGTGCCAGCGAGTGGAAACAAAAGCAATAATGGATGAAATAGGATTGGTAAGGAATGGTTAATGAGTAGAAAGTGCTTAGCACATTGTGCCACTTGCATTGAGGGTTTAAACTGCAAGTTGAGCAAATGAACAATCACACTCACAGCCTGGCTCCATTGAAAGTGCTTGTGCTTATATTGAATCAGTTCCCACAAAAAGCTTAGAAGGGAACGTCTATTGTTATATTCATTCTGCAGCTGAAGGAACCAAGCAATGATATGCCTAGTAGCTATTTCAGATCATCTGCATTTGTACCAAGACAGTCTAGACCCAGCAACCATGTCTAATCACTACAGAAAAGCAAAATGTGCAGATTTCGAAGAGAGCCTAGCTGTTGTCTCTTTATCTTCCTTTGCTCTAGATTAGAAAACAGGGAACCTGAGGTCTCAGGATATTCAAGTTTTTGGCTGCAACATATCAAGAACTCGTTGGTCTCTGCCTTAGTCTAAATTTAAACCAGAATGTCCAAAGAACTGAGGTTCAGGGTGGCGTTGTCTTTCAAGAGGGTGGGATAAGAGTGGGCATTTATTTCCTCCTTCCAAATGGGAATCAATAACGTTTGTGCTTCATGATCTTTCTGGTCCTCAGTGACACTGTCAGTGAGGAAGTCCATTCCCATGGTGACTCATTGGGTGCTCATCATCCTCTCCGCAGTAGACTAAGGAGGATTCAGATGGTCTCTGAAGTGCCTGTTCAATTGTAAGCTTAAAATATCCTGAAGTCCTCCCAGTCTACTACCGACTCTGACACTATTGCCATTTCTGACTCATTTATCTGGTTTTCTTTCTTGTGATCTTTTGGCAACTGGGAGCAGTGGGTCTGGACTAGTACGCATGGACTCTCTCGTGCCTGAAGACTGGCCATTATTAGTGGCAACATGGCCAAGCCTTGTGCCATGTCCCTTCGTTTTGCCCTCAGTGCCCCCTGCAGCAGAGTACCTCTTCTCCCTCTCAGGGCACTGGAGGCAGAGAGCTTTCTCCATCTCTTTTTGCTTTGGCTTAATTTTTTCAGGAGTCAAGCGGATTCAGAATCCTAGGCTCTACCTTGTTAATCTGGGTTTTTCTGCAAAAGGAATTTTATACCCAAGCGTCAATGACCACTTGAACAAATTGCAAGTTTCACATGTCAGAAATCCCACGGTTCATTTTGGGTTGATTAATGAGCCATGTGCCAATTAAGAATCACCATTTATGCTTTGCTTTGAGATCAGTGTTACTTCTTTTTAAGCAGCAGAAAAGTTAAGGAGGCCCCAAATCATGGGTATATAAAGATAGTTCAAATTTTAGGTTTTTCTGCTCCTATCACTTCTGTTACAGTTTCTTAACTCTGCTTTTGGAGTGAGACCTCAATAGACAGCACATAAACAAACAGATATGACTATGTTCCAATAAAGCTTTATTTATACAAATAGGCAGGGGGCTGGGTGTGCTATAATTTTGGTACCAGGAAGCAAATAGGATAGTCTATGGCCACATCCTAAACACTTTAAGCTTAATAGTCATCCCTCCAGAGCCCAGAAGTCTTTGGTGGGGTTTCCCCTTCTGTTTATTTCTCTCTATAGTAACCTTTGCTGTCTTTCCCCAGCTCATTTGGCTTGTCCAAGTCTCTGACAATTGCCTTAGACTTCCACCCTCTACTGCGCCATTCTGGCTCCCACATGCATCTGAACTTGACTAGATCATCAAATGTTGGGTTCTTGCCATGTGGCAGGTGGTTTTATGTTCACTACTAACACTGCACAGGGGAACAGGTAAACAACAACGGCAACAACATTCTCCGCCGTCAGGGAGTTTGAAATTTATTGTCAAAACACAGTCCATGCACTAGACCAGGGTAATGTACATACGTGAGGGATGATGGATGTAAAAGCATAAAGGAAGCTGACAGCTGTGTAATGGAAAACTTGGGCAGCAAACTCCTGTGAAAAACTCTCCCATCCTGTGCCTGATGGAGGTTGCCAGTGCCGGCAGACAAACATCACCTGGAGTAGCCCATGCACAGCATTGGGTCTATTCACTTAGCCATAGGCAAGCTCAATTTTCAGCAACTGTTTGTAGCCATGTCAAGGCCATTGGTTTGGATATTTCGGTGTGAGAACCTCAGTTCTGGAAACCAGAGTGGTACACCCTTGCTCTGAGTTCAAGTACTTACCATAGTGTGCTGGGTTATCACCCAGTCTTCCTTCTGCAACCTTCATGCTGGCTCAGTGATGGAGATGCCTGGTGGTCCTCACTATCCTCATGTTGCCTAACTTTCTTTCCTTATGTTGGCATGTATCAATTCTGTACTCATGCCTCTAGTATTTGGCTCTAACTCGTCATCAGCATCTAGCTGGAGATTGGCTTACTGTCCTCCTTTCCTACAGTATTTTACCTAGACTTTACCCCTCTACATTTGAATTCTCCTTTTAACCCTTCCTCTCACTTTCCCTTTTACATCTACCCTTCTGTCACAAGCTTCTTCCCAGATCCTCCCATGATGATTTCCCTTGAACTTCCTGCGTTTCATCTTTCCATGTCACCTATGGGAGAAATGGGGAACAACTTGAAGAAAGGGGGAGTGTGGATCAGATCTCCAGGTCCAGCCCCCCCCCCTTCATCTGTGAAGCTTGTAAACACAACGCTGAATCATTTTACCTCCTCTCCCGAGGCAGGCACATCCTTCAATGGGAAAATACAATTCCAAAGAGCTGCAAGGGAACTTGGAAGACTTGCAGTTTGTTCGGTTTTGTGACGATGAAGCCTAAAATGGCTTTACAATGATTTTGTCTCTCACTGGATACAGAATGATCCAGTGTGATCCAGAATGATTTGGAATTAGTGGAACCGATCATTGCAGGCTGGGAGGGGACCACCACTCATCAGCACGCATCAACTCCTTAACTTGAGGGCAGGGACTCCCCGCTGAAGCTTAGAGAAAGCCCCCTCCCCAGATTGAACCTGAGCATTAAATAGAAAAGGCACATAAGGAAGCTGACAGACTGTCCAAACTTGCCGTCTCTAGGTGACAAAAATGCTCTCGACTCACTCCTCTTAACCTTTTCAGAAATTCACTTCTTTATAGAAAATCGCAAATCTCGGCTAGGGAGATTACATGACTTTGTGGATCACAATTAGCCCTTAATTTGGCTTGATGGCTGGGATACATGAGAGGTAGTACATTTCTGATACACATCTCGTCATATGCATGAGAGCTTAACATGTGTCTAGGGGCTTTGCAGTTAGCCGATGGGATGATTTATAGGACACCCCAAATTCTGGATTTTTCAGAGATCACTTTCATGAGAAAAACATTATTTCATTGTTAAGTCACTTACTAGTTTACCATGCTTGCTGAGTACCTACTATGTGCCAGAATACCACTGGAGCCACACACATTCTTATGAGTAGATAATGGATATCTCTCAGGAGCTCTTTTTTTTAAACATAAAAATTGAGACTCAGAGAGAGTCTTCATGAAGGCACATGGCTTCTAGAGGTAAAGATGGATATTGGAGTTCAGAGACAACCTACATAACCACTCTTACTGGCCTCTCTCTAAACCAACATTACTGAACGCCAATTATAGATATCTGGATTGTGAATTATGAATCTTGGAGGCCAACTCTCTACACTAAACTTACTCCGTTAGTTGGCTCTAGTCTCTTTCAGTCACTTACCTGTTTATCTATCCATCTGCCCATACACACATCTACTCACCCCTTCACAAGGACAATAATTACAGGAAGAATAAAGAGACCCATGATTTAGAGGTAGCTGGTCTATTAGAATTGAAAAATTCTGTCACAGAGTCACCTCATCCATAAAGCTAGCATATTAAAGTAATAGTAGACATCTAAAGATTAAAATTATGATGATTAAATGAGATAACATGTAATTTATTATTATTATGTATTGTTTCACTTCGTTATGTATAAATGTCCAAAATATTTTCTTTTCATGCTGAAGATTAAATGCAGGATCTTGCAATTACTAACTGCTCTACCACTGAATCATCGCCAGGAACCTTAAAAGATGTTGTTAGATTAAGTAATTGAAGTTTAAAGCATACGAAATCCTGCTTAATTTGAATTTCTTTGAATGCCATCTTTGATGACCGTGGGGATTCATGCACTAGTGTAGTTCATATTTTCCCTCTACCATAAGGAATTTATTGAGCAAATAAGCAAAGGCAGCACAACTGCTTATGAGTGCATCTCACTTCAGGAGCACTTTGAAAAAAACCTGTGCACAGATAGCGCAATGCTTCTTAGTTGGGAGCAATTTTATTTATGCATTGAAATAGATCTCTCAAGTGCTTTCTCTTCCTAAAGGTGGTAAAGTTACTTCTAGGTCCTGCATTTATGTTTGCCCTGGCTCTGAGAAAATCATCCAACAAATCTGAGCTCTTGTCTTCCAATTTGTAACTCAGTACTCAATGGTTGTTTAAGATTTAAGTGAGATCTGAGTTATTCAACACGATTATTATTTACTGCTGAGTGCCAAGATGTGGGGTACAGTGAAGAACATTATCTGGACAGTCATGGTCCTTTGTCTTACGTGGAGTATAAAGGAGAGCAGCAGACCCACAGCGGGTCCACAGTTATCCTTTATTTCTGTCCCTTCTAAGTTCTATGTGGAGCCACAAAAGCACCGAAGAGACACTTTTCTATAGCACCCTAGTGTGAACCTGTGGTTGCAGAACGCCCCTTTGTGTTATTCAGTCCAGAGATATAGGAGGAAAAAAGACGTGCAGGTTGGCCTTAGCTCTTGTCCTGGTGTTGCATTTACCCACTTTGTAATATCAGGGCAGCTTTAGAGTTTGTTTGGCCTCAGTTTCTCCTTCAATTAAGTCAGTAGGTCAAACAGATAAACACCCCGGTCTCTTTCTGAGAAGATGGTCGGACTTTATGATCATTTATAATCCTTGCAAGAGGCATGAAACCTTTAAATCTCTTAAAGCCACTATTCAAGGGGGCAGATGTAGGACAGCTGTTTTCCATTTGATGGATGGAGAGGAAAATGGGCTACTGAAATGTGGCCCTGGTCCAATAACCCTCTTTCCTGTACCTGTGCCAGTACTTAGGCTTGAAGGATTGACCACTGGGAAGATGCTTGGCCAACTCAATGGCTTAAACACTTAGGCTGCCTGCCAAAAAGGCATTTTCAAAATTAAGCCTTTCAATTTTAAGAGCACTGGTCTTGACGTTTCTGCCCAATGTCCATCCTTCTTACCTGCCTTAATTCACTTTGACTATCTTCCTGGACCAGCCAAGCACCCATACATCTTGGGAGTCAGCATGCAGGAGATGTAGACTTGCATAATCAGAGGATTCCTTGTGTCCTCCCTGGTAACCAGATTCTGCTTTAGAGATATAAACAGCATATACTTGATTACTTTATAGCAAAGATCCCATAACCCAATGAAAATTAATAGCTGCTTTGTAATTGATAGAGGGAAGGAACTTTAAAAGTCAGGGCCCCGGAGAAGTTATATGATTGGGGCATGCCTCTCTGGGATTATGGGATGCCTCTCTGAGATTGGCTCTGTTTTCTTGCCTCCATAAAGTGGGTAGCTTCTCCTGCAAAATGTTCATACCATGACATAATATATTGCCACAGCCAACCCCCCAAACAAGAGGGTCAACCATCCATAGACTAAAACCTCTGCAGCTAAGATCCAAATAAACATTTCCATGCTTTAAATGGGCATGTTTCAGGTATTTGCTATAGTAATGGAGAACTGATGTGATATCATAGTATGCGATTTAATTTACACCTCGTATTATAGAACCAGCGCAATGTCCTGTGTCATACAGATAGTAAATTGGGTGTACAAAGGTGAAATATCTTGTCAGATGTCACAAGGATAACACTAGGTTTGCTGGATCTGAATCTGAGTGGTTCCAAGTTCAGTGAGGACCAGGACTCTCAGTTGCTCCAGAAAGAGCTGAGAATAGCACATGCACCTTATTGGTTCTGCAAGAGAGCTTAGCTCTGGGCTCCTCCCCTTCCCCATAACTCTTCCTTGATCTTCTGCTAAATCTTTAGACTGATTTTTCACTTCTCTGCTTGAGTGGGGACGTGTTCTCTCACACAGTGACGATCATGATTCTGCTGGCATGGTTTAATTGCTGTTTTTGTTCCATTTGAACCTAAGCAGGAGATGCAGATGGTGTTAGATTAATCGTAGCACGTATAATAGTCTGTGCGAAGAAGCAGTATTTGGCAATGACCTCCCAGCACTATCCTAAAGAAACCCGTGTTTCTATGATGGCTTTGTACATGACTGATCTCCAAAGAATGCTGGTACCCTGTAATGGACAGTTTTATGGAAATAATGAGAACACATCAGATATTTCATATTACTTTTTGTTATTAGGCTTTATTAGGGACATTGGGACATAATGCTGACTAACACATGTGCTGTCCCTTTGGACATCTTTAGAAAATGTAGTCATTATACAGTTAGGAGGATGTTTGCAGTCACATGCTCTACCAAATCTAACCAAGGAGTCAGTTACTTTTTTATTACACACTCTAGACTTTAATGTCCACCTCTAGAACGTCATCCTCCTCCTCCCCCTTCTTCCCCTCCTCCTCTCCTCCTCTCCCTTCTTTCTCTCCTCTTCTCCTCCTTCCTCCCTTCTTCTCCTCCTCTTTCTCCTCTTTCTTCATTTTTGTTTCTGTTTTTCGAGACAGGGTTTCTCTGTGTATCTCTGGCTGTCCCCAAACTTGCTCTGTAGACCAGGCTGGCCTTGAACTTGCCTCTGCCTCCCTGAATGCTGGGATTAGAGGCATGCATGCACCACCACCACCTGGATCCAATGTTTTCTATCTGTAATCTTCAATTCAAGATTTCCCATTTGTTCTTTAGGCTGTATTTATTTAATGCGGACTACAACAGCTCCTTTCTGACTTAATTATTGATTGTGGGGCTAGAGAGATGGTTGCAAGGCCAAGATATTAAGGTATTTGCATAGGTCACAAGCTATAAAGTACGAAAGTGGTCTCAGAAGCAATATGGATTCATAGGAGAATGCTTAACAGCACAGTGAGAGTTAGATTTTCATTTCAGAAAGATTAGTTTGGGGCTCATGGAAGCTGCATTTGAAGGAGAAACAAGAGGCAATGATTACAGTCAGAAACTAGCTACCATCTTCCAGGCCAGAGATAAAGGAGAGCTGAGGAGCTTTGAGAAATGAAGATAAATGAGTTTTAAGGAGCATTCTGGAGGTTAAATAAGTAAAGTTCGATTGTCTATTGCATATGGTCTATATGTAATCAGGATAAATGTAAGGTAATTTTCCTATTCTTGAGACATGGCCTTAGCAGTACAAACTTTTATTTAAACATATGTGCATTTGAATCCTAGCGCTACTGCTTTTACCGGATATGCTGTTGAATAAGATGACTGTTGAGTCTCGATTCTGTTCTTCTTTCAAGTGAGGACATGACTGATGCCTTCCTCCCAGAGTGCTGGAGAGCTGAATAAGCTTTGCACATGCAGAGTCAGGGGCCTGGGCATGAAGACAATCATTGGCGGATTGACATTAATGTAATCTGATCCTCAAGGGCCTGACTGGCCCATTCCCATATTTTAATGACCAGATATCACCTTTGCTTCCTTCTTTTCCTCATGTTTCACATTGAATCACTAGATTCTGTCATATAGTCCAGAACATTCCCTAAGTTTCCATCTTATGGCCATTTGTCTCTCCTGGTGTCTCTGCCACCATCTCACACAATGTTAATGCCCATTTTAGGGTAAGTCACCATGGCTTTCCTCCTGGATTGCAGATAGACCTTCCAGATAGGTCTTCCTACACTTGTCTTTGCCATCAACAAGTACCTACAGCATATTATACCCAGTAGTAATCTTTAGGGATAGAATCTTCTTCAATAAGGTGGAAACGTGTAGGATTTATGTGTGAAGGTCGGTTTTTTCCTATATACTAGCAACTGACAAATAGAACTAAAATAAAAATCCACAGTCACATTTATATTATCACTTTCCAAAACAGAATACTTATGTATACATCTAAAAATATATATAAAAGATCAAGACAAAAACATTGCAAACACAGGTGAAAGAAATCAAAGAAATAACTTATAATGAATTATTACATGTTTATGAACAAGAGGATTCTTTATTGTCAATATAACACTTCTTAGATCTATAGACTTGACACATTGCTGAAAAAGTTTCAGCAATTTGTTTAAGTGAATATTTGCAAGCAGATTCTAAAGTTTACATGGAGAGAGACACATAACCCAATGTAATATCAGAGTTGGAGGATTATCAGGACCCAATTTCAAGACTGGCTAAAAAACTGTAATAATCATTACCTGATTATGATGGATAGAAAGTAGACAAATTGATTAATGTAATAAAACAGAGATACCAAAAGCAGCCCCACAATTAATATCTGACATAGGAGCAAAGGTAACACAATGCAGGAAAGATAGGCAATAACAAAGGGTCCTCCTATAACTGGACCACCACATGCAAAGAATGAAACTAGAAACACCCCGTGATGAGTAGTTCTGTTGACTGACACAATCCACAATCACCTAGGAAGGGAGTTTCAGTGAAAATTGTCTATGTCAGGTTTGACCTGTGGGTAGGTTTGTCGGGGATTGCCTTGATTATGTTAATTGAAGTGGGATGGACCAGTCCACTGTGGGCAGCACCATTCCCTGAGTTTGATTACATTAACTGAGTGGGAAGGACCAGCCCACTATGGGCAGTGCCAACCCCTGAGTTTGGAGCCTGCACTGAATAGGAGTAGAAAAGAGAGCTGAGCAGTAAACATGCATGCATTTTATTTGCTCTTGATTGTGTGTGACCATATGATGTGACTAGCTGCTTCTAGGTCCTGCCGTGACTTGCCCACATTGATAGATGACTGTAATCTGGAACTGTAAGACCAATAAACCATTTGTTCCCTTGCTTTTGTCAGGATATCTCATCACAGAAGTAAAGAGGAAAGCCAGGACACAGGATTTTCATGCTCATAAGAATTAACTCAAAAGGAAACATAGTTTTAAACATTGTACCATGAAGAGTAAAACTGCAAGAAGATAATGGGGAAAATTGAGATGACCTTGTGTCTAGAGAAGACATTTTAGTTTGATACTGATGGCTCTGTGAAAGATCTCATAAGCTGAAGTTGACTAAAATTTGAAACTTGGGTTTAGCAAAAGTTGTAAAAACTGATGGAAAAAAGCCATGAGCATAAAGGAAATATTGGATATGGCCCAATATTAACCCAAGGGCCAGTACCTAAAACATGTATAGAACTCTTACAACATAATAACAGTGATAAATAATGGAATTAGAAATTACCCAGCATCTTAGCAGACGTGTTGCCGAGATGGTGTTTAGCCGGAGAACAAGGGAGAAGTTCTTCCATATTACTTCTTACCAGGGCATCACAAATGGAATGTAAATGTGATGCCCCTGCAGTCCAAACACTGGTAGCCTTGGTATCTAGAAAGGGCAGTACTCAGGCAGAGTCTGAATCCATAGTGACCAGCATCCCAGCTGCAAGGCATTCACAAAGGAGGGGTTCGTCCTTACTCTTGGAAGAGTAGGTCTTATGATCTATTCTGGTCTTTAACTGATTGAGTGTTTCCCACCCACATTAGTGAAGATAATCTGCTATACTCAACTCAAGAGTCTATCAGATGTAAATGTTAAGCTCCCAGGAATGCCTTCACAGAAAGATTGAGAATGATGTTTGGTGACACATCCAGGAACCCTATGATCCCATCAAGGTAATTCAGAAAATTAACCAACAAAAAATCTATCTTGACACCCATCCTAAGTATTTTCCAATCCCTTTCAGGCTTCCCTGGCCTCACTCTGGTCTTTCATGTGTAGCTGTAATGGCTAATGTCGGTGGTCAGGCTAAAGAGGGAACCCCAGTTTAAAAATTGTTTCCATCAGATTCCTTTGTGAGATTGTCTGTGGGGCATTCTCTTGATTGTTAATTGATGTAGGTGGAAGGCCTCAGCTTACGGTGAGCAGTACCAACTCCAGAAAGGTGGGCCAGGGTTGTAAAAGAAAGCTGCCTGGATGTGAGCCTGGCAGCAAATGAGTGAACTGAGTTCCTCCAAGGTCTGTGCTTCTTTTCCGTCTCCAGTTCCTGCCTTGAGTTCCTGCCCCGATGAACTCTTTACTGAAGGTGTGAGATGAAGTAATCCCTTTCCTCCACAGGTTGATTTTTGTTGTTGTTGCACTGTTTATCACAGCAAAAGAAACAGAGCAGCTTCTCTCTTTTATCTTGGATTGCTTTGAGACCCCGGTTCAGCTCTCCAAACTGGAGCCTTGGAAGAGAACATTTCCCCTTAGAGGATGTGAAGGCAGAGAGGCTAAGATTCAAGGACTGCAGTCCCTTGTGTTCCTTGGCTAATGACACCAAGAGCAGCAACTACAGCTGTGCCTTCTTACCTCTGCTTCCTTCTTCTTAAGTGCAATGTGTGTAGTTTTTGTTTTCCTTGTGTCTCTCCAACCAAAGGCTCTTAGGCCCCATGTGCTGTTGGCATTCATTCTCCCTCTACCCTCCTGCCCCAATTCCGTGAGCAGTGTTTAGTAAATACTAGCTGGATTAAGTAACTAATTAATGGTAATTATGGAAGGATGCCCTGGAAAGTCTAATTAGCAATTCTATTTGTAAGTGCTGGCTTCCAGGTTTGATGTAAGAGTTTGGAAGACCACGTACTGTCTTTCTTGGTTAACTCTTCTATTTTCTGCTTTTGTCTATCATAGGACAAGGCTGAGATACCTAAGTATAATATGTGTAATACTAAAGAAAAGTACTAACATCATGTTTTGTGCCTCCTTTTTAGAGAAATTTGTTGAGATCATAAAAGAAAAAGGACATTTGAATTGGATGGACGAGATTTCAATTTCTTTCTCAATCACTTATTTCTGGGACATTAGTTTCCTATTCTATTTTTGGTGTTTGACAAAAATCTCCTTTACCCAGATGTGATAAAAAATGAAGCTATTACTCTTTGGCATTAGCGTAGATAATGGACCATATCACCCCACCACACAAGACTCCTCCATACATTGCCCTGTCTGGAGATAGGACTTCATGGGGTCCTTACCTGCTATTTAATTTAGGCCCTTGTGTGAACCCTGACTCCTCAACGGGAAAAGCCTTAATAGTCTGCAATCCACCAACACAATGGGATGCAAAAAGCACCAGGAGCCCCCTCAATTAAGCACTAGGTAACTTAGCCCCATCCTCCCCAAAAAGCACCACACAGTTCCTTCAGACTGGTCAGTGTAAATCATTTAAATCAATATATTTCCCAAACTCCATTGCTGTTCATGTCTTACTGAATTACAGAGCCAGCCTGAGTATATCGGCTTCTCCCTCTGGGAGTGGGGACTCCCCAGCACAGCAAGGCTTTTTGTTGCAGTATGATGTGCTTGGAATTCATTACCCTGGGGACTTGGCGAATTGAAGATCTATTACTTTTTACATTCCACTTGCTGTAGAGTGCCTGGCATAATGCGCTGGCTCCTCTCCAGAATCTCTGATTGTTTTTATATTTCTGTCTGTTCCTCGTCTTTGTTTTATTTTGCTTTGTGTTTGGTGGCAGAGACCAGCTAGAGATAATAGGGTGGAAAAATAACAATTACAGAATTGGAAGGATAAAGCTTAAGTCACTTCCATCCAATAATGTGCCACTTTAAATATATTGACAGTGACGGTAAATGGTAAATAATATCTACTCATAAGTATGCACTAATATGTTTGGCATATTCTAAGTGCTTGATAGGCATGCATTGAGAGAAAAACATTAACACAGAAACACAGACTCACATAAATATATTGTGATAAAAAGGTGATGATCAGCTGCTCCTCTGGCTTCTTCCTCCCCTTCCCATTACTGGCAACCTCCCTTCTTCTCTTTGCCTCTTCACTTCCTTCTCCTTCTTCCTTTTCTTCTTCTTCTTGAGGTAAGATCCAAGGTGCTGAGATGAGAGATGTTCACTATCACATCCGGTCAAGTCCTTCTTCTTATTCTTTAATTATTTTATTTATTTATTTATTTTTTAGTTTTGCGAGACAGGGTTTCCCTGTAGTTTCTAGAGCCTGTCCTGGAACTAGCTCTTGTAGACCAGGCTGGCCCCGAACTCAGAGATCCGCCTGCCTCTGCCTCCCGAGTGCTGGGATTAAAGGCGTGTGCCACCACCGCCCGGCTTTATTGTTTAATTATTATTAGACTTATATTTTCATAGTTTCTTTATCTTTACCTTTAACTAATTAGAAGGCAAATATATTAAAATTACTGGTCTGTATAATCATGCATAGATTTTTCCTTTTATTATCTTAAATATTATGCTGTAACAAATGCAAACAGCATTTACAGTGTACTGCATGCTATAAGCAATGCAGATATTTATGATTTGAAATATTTATTGTTTGATACATTTGAGAAAACAGTCCATAACCATTGGGAACTATCACAGCATGAGTTTGAGGAGGCAGCTAGTCACACTACAATGGTAGCAGAAAAATATGAATGCTTACACTCTGCTCACTTTCTCCTTTTTATTCTGTTCAACACCCGACCCCATGTAAAGGTGCTTATAGTAAAGATGGATCTCCTACCTCTATTAATCTAACCTAGATAACCCCTCACCAACATGCCCAGAAGGTTGTCTCCTAGGTGATTCCAGCTCCTGTCAGGGGGATAATCTATGTGAATCATCACATGTATATAGGAGCAGTGGTTCTGCTTTCTGACTTCCCATACCCATTGGCAGAGGCACCACTGTTTTCTCATAAGACCTGGATTGGCAGCAAAATATGAAGTTCAGATGCCCTCAGTTTCTTCTTGTTATTTTGACAATTCAGTAAGCAGTACCCCTGCTACTCGGGTCCTTGTAGTCATGAGTAGCATCACAGGCAAGCACAGGAGCCACTTGGTTCCCCTTTGTGTGTGCTGAGATACTTAATCTTCAATGGATGCTGCAGAGTGTAAGGTGTTTTAACTCTTTGTTTTAGGCTAGCCGTTTCTCTTTAAGGCCAGTATTTCTTGTCTAGGCTTCTTTATGGAGGGACAGGGTCTCCACAAAGAGCAAGGACTGAGGTCTGGCTCTGAAACTCACACACTAACTCTGGCTGTAATCAGTTGCTTTGCTTGAAGTGGATCACAGCCAGTTGGATCCCAGGATGTGGAATCTGACTCTACTTCCCAAGGAGATAGAAGAGGAGGCCTGCTGTATGAATATAGCTCAGAGGTTGAGTAGACTTTAAAGCGATCTTGTCTTTTTAAAGACACTCTATGTATTTTCTTCTTTTAAAATGTATTTAAAAAGGAAGGAGCTGTCAGGTATTCACATGGAGCTCACCGGCAATTGGAGAGAGTGTTTTCTCCTTCCATCACATGGGTGCTGGGATCAAACTCAGGTAATCAGTTTTAGTGACAAGTGACTTTATCTACTGAGATGTTTTGTCATCACAGGGACACCTCTTCTCTGTCGCTGTGAAGGGACATCACTCTACATCCTCCCATACCTAAAAGAGTATTAGGCAAGTGTGGTGGAACTGAGTTATGTTGTCTTTCAAAGATAGTAATGAGGCTGTTTTTGATGATGATGAGACTTTCATTATATACAGCTTATAAAATGCAGCTTACTTACGCCTTCATGAGTATTGTTAATTAGAATATTCAGTTAAACCTAGTTTTACCATTATGAGGCTTAAGTGCAGTCTATAAAACAAGAAAAAAAAAGGTCATGCTATATTTTCATCGTGAATTTTGGTCAGTATAACTTCATACTAACACCCAAATAGGATAATTACCTTTTAAATGTGTGTATGCTGTTGAGCACAATCCAGATTTATGTCTGCTTTCATGGTGGCTTAAGGGACAGATTGGGCTGGTCGCTTGAACATGATGGGTATATCAGAAATGGGATAGTTGGGTAGCATGGTAATTGCACTTGTAGTTTTTTAAGAAACATGCACCCTGATTTCCATAGTGGCTGGATCAGTTTATATCTCCTACAGCAGTGTCTCAGGATTTTTTCCTCTGGTATTCTCAGCAGTATCTATTGTTTCATTTTTTCTTTTATATACTTTTTCTTCAAAGATTTTATAAATGTATAAAATATATCTGAATGAAATCTACCCCTACTCTTCCTTCCCAACTTCATATATATATATATGTATATATATACATACATACATGCATATATATACATACATACATGCATATATATATATATATATATATATATATATATATATATTCTACTAGTCTGACTAGTGCTGCACCTGCCGGTACATGCATTGGCTTCTTGACAGTCACGGCCTTGGCAGGGGTAAGATAGAGTCTTACTATCATTCCATTATCCATTTTTCTGGTGGCTGATGAAGTTAAAGAGTTTTGTATGTTTATGGCCATTTGTCCTCTGTCCTTTGAAACTTCTGTTCATTCATTAGCCTGGTTAGTGGTTGCGTTTTGTGGGTTTGTAGTATTTATTTATTTTTACAAAGCAACATTTTAGACATTGGGACACAGCATGTCAGGTTTCTGCATGATTGGTTATGTAATCCCCAGTCTTCAGTCATTGTTCAACGTGCTGTGATCTCCCCTAATACCAATCAATGCCAATGTGACATGAAAATGGGTAATTTGTGTGAGGGGGTCTATAACACGGAAAAAAAAAAACAAAAAAACCACTGTCTTTGTGCTGGGCCCTTAGCAAAGATTTTCAAGTGCGTGCATACTGGAGCCTGTGTCTTGTAAAGTTCCCCATGAATAAACAGAGGCTTCAAATGGGCAGGAAACGATGCAATTTCCATGAAAGTTAATTGCTATCTGTGTTTCCTGGGAGCTAATGGCCTGGTGAGAGATGTCCTGAGCCATGCTAATGTGATGATTCAGGCGTTTGTTCAGGTACCAATTATGAACAGGAGTCACATCTGTCACTGCCAACCTGTTCGGAGAGCCAACCACCTCTCTCCCACCCCTGAAAAAGTTGCCATGGCAATTGCAGGACAAGAAATCATCCCAACAAAAGACAAGAAACAGGAGTGAACCACAGCCACAGAAGTCTGTCTTTAACCACTGAGCATTGGATCAACACTCGAGAGGTTCTGTTTATTTTTATTTTTTATTTTTGTGCCCAGCATCAGCGTAGGCATAGGCTGGAGGGAAAGAAGTCATGGACCCTAGGCACAAAAGATTGCCTTTTCACAAGGCGTGTTATAGCTGGCAACAGGCTTCTTCAATGAGAAATGATCAAACATTTGGGCAGCTCATGACAATAAGTCTGAGTTGGTAATGTTGCTGGTTCTTTTAGAAGAATCTTCCATGTTCTTCGTGGGCCTTATGTCCTGCTTCTCATCCATGTAGAAGTCCTAGTATTACATAATGTATGTAACTGTCACAATAAAATTTGAAGTGTTATTTTTTTCAGGGTATGATAGCATTCTTTTTAATTAAAGAAATTAATTTGTTCTCAAATGATCTCACTCATGTATGTAAAACATGCTGGCTGCTCTCAAATCCACTTCCCTTCCACCCCTGTGCACTGCCTTCTCTTTAGCTCTGTACTCTCTGCGTTGTGCTTTTTTTCCTTAAATGCATATGGCTCTTCTGTCTCTACTCCAAGGATAAGACCTTACATTTGATTTCTGTTGACTCTAGGTCACACCTCTGACCATCAAGTCTTCAGATATCAGGTGCAGATCCAGATGCAGGTGCATCATCTGTTTTCCTCCAGTTTGGATCCTTACCTCCAGCCCTTTGTGTGCAGTATTCTTTTGCTTCAGTATCTAGTATCATATCCATATGGCATATCCCACCGTACCTGCTTGTAATCCTCTAAACTCATCCCTGATCAGTCTTGATCAGTTTTCCCATTTTAGTGGATGATGATGGGCAAGCAATTCAGAAATAGCTTCCTCGTCTGAACCCCCAGGGAGTGCAATGGTTTGACACTCAGAGTTCATACCTTCTGCATGCCTTATCACTCCATAGAGTGACACCCTGGTCCCAACCACCAGCACCATCTACTCGCTTCATTGCCATCGTTTTCTATTGAGTCTCCATTTCATCTCTGCTCTTCTAAATTCTCTTATCTATCCTGTAGTGAAAGGCATCTCTTAAAACACAAATGAGATCAAGTTGAGTCTCTGCTCAGAACCTTCCAGGGCCCATACTTGAACCTAACTAGCTTTAATTACTTGCCAAAATTCTTGTACTCTTACAAGATCTAAATAGTTTAGACTCTGTGGTCTCTTGCACCCCTTTCTTTGTTACCTCCAGTCAGCTGGTTTTAGACATGCCTGCTGTTAGAGTAGTTCTTTGTGAAAAAAAAAAAAATGTCCTGCTAGGGCTTTTCTGTTTTCTCTTTCTTTTTCCTATAAACCTCTGTAGGTGACCAAAGGACCCACTCTTATTGAATCTATTCTCTACTTAAAAATCCCTTCAATATGTTCTTTCTGAACTTTCCCTAAAATTCCCTTTTCCCCGCCACCTCACTTCCATCATCCTCTGTCCTGCTTGTTTCCTTAAAACTGTCACAGCTGGGAGGAAGAAACGCAGTGCAGTGCAGTTTCTCTGTGCGTGTGTTTTGCAGGTAGGATAACATGATGAAAATATGGGGAAGGTATAATTATATATGTATATATAGGCATGCAAATGTCATGATAAGTCTATTAGTGCATATGCAAAAGTAGTCTTTAACATAGTATGAAATAGTAATACCATGTTTTACTAGACAGGATCCTATGAGGTCTGGAAGTGTATCTGGTTCATAGCATGTTTAAAGATAGTGTTGTTGTATGGCAGAAGCCCCTTGCATGTATGTTAAAGCTTCAGAGGTTCGGTTAACTTGAATGCTGCCGCTCTATGGGTCTTGAGTGTTATACCCAGCTCACAGACCAGAGTTCTAGTCTATTCTTTATGACATATCTCCTATGTTGCCTGCTTCAGCAATACTGCTTGACCTACTATAGAGATAATCTGCTTCCTTAACTTCCGTCATCATCCTCCCATGTTATATAATGATATGCTCAACTTTCTCATGTAGTTGTCCCTGAATTTCACAAAGGTAGATATGTTATTATTTGTTTAATCTTGTTGTCTAGAACAGAACGTTATAAGTGTTCAACATCTGCATGAAAATAAATAGCAGAGTTTTAGTGACAGATATATGTTTTCTGTGAAGAAGCAACTTCTTAATATCTCTACCAATAAAGTAGAATTATGGGGGAAATTTTAGACAACCTATTTTAGAAACATCTGAGGAGTGGAAATAAGAAATCAGGTATTAAAAGACCATAATAAAATGTCTAAATTGTCAACTATGTCATGTAAACGAATTTTGAAACCCAGGCAATTATAATTGAAGTTGAATGTAGTAAAACCTAGTAATTTATTTGAGTCTATTTTCCTGTAGTTAGTACAATGCCTGGAAGATGTGTATTTAATGCTTACTAAATTTTTAATAATTACAATTAATATCTTTTTTGCCTTAAGTATCTGGTTTATGCCCTGGTATATTTAACTTATTAAAAATAGTATCTTTGGTGATAAATTTTTTAAAAACCTTCTTTCCACATTTATTTTAATTTTGACACCCAAGAAATATATATCAAGGTTGTGTACCTTATTTACTGTGGATTTATTTTGAGCATATTTTTCATTATGTGATTGAACTCAGTTGCATGCATTCTAAATCTAGTCTCTTTTTCCATAGATACTTTTCAAAGGGTGGTCCCCAATTTCTTCTCATGTTGAACAATTTTTAATTGTGTCCTAGATTTTGTGTATGTCATGTTTATCTTATTCATTCAGTTAGAGTTGTAGTTGATTGTTGTTGGTCACTGGTGTTATTTCTTGCCTTGTTATAGTGAACAATTAGCTTAGTTGAAGTAAAAAAAAAAAACCCTGTACTACAGGTTTCTCTTGTTTGTTTTTCTTCAGGACAAGTGATAAAACTTCATTGCATAAATAATGAAATCACTAAGATCTTGGGAACTTCTGTTAGAATAGGTGAGTGTATTCTAATGAATACACAGGCATATTTGAATAGCCCATCATGGGCTTTAGGTATTAAGTCATCTTTACCCTCACATTCACCTAGCTCAGTCCTAATTATCCTTCAACTTCCTCAGCATCTTTCCATCACCCTGCTAAGAGGCTCATCTCTCAGCTGTCCCAGGATTCTACTGAGTTCTGATCTTTTATCCTCGGACCGTGTATTTGGTATTTATCCTCATACACATGGTCTAGATTCAAGAGATGTGTTCAGTATTTGTTTAAAGAACAGGTCCTTTTGGAGTATTTTCTGTGTTCTTTCCTTCACTTTGAAGATGTCTTCTGGTCGTTGGGATTTTGTCTTTTCTAGCAGTTGCTTCCTGTCTCATGTTAAAGTCACACAAAGAGTACTTACTGCATTACCTCCCTGACTCTGAAGAAGTCAGTTCTCCCTGAGAACCCGTTTGCTCTCTTCTATACTGTCTTGCCTTCAAAGAGGTGTTTTTGAATCATTTAATATCTTCACTGGCTGGTTTGTAGGAAGATAAGCCTGGTAGAAGCTCACTCGGTCACACTGAAAATTAATTTCAATAGAACAATGAGGAGCATCCTTGAGCCCTGATAAGGGTCAGTCCTTCTACCGGTGATTTGTAAACACATTTTAAACAGTCCAGACTCAGAACTACAGTCGTAAATACGTACAGCTATTGCATCACAGTTTAGAAAGATTTACTTCTTAATAATTTCAACCACTAATTGTGAAATGTTAATACTAATAACTGCTACTTCTGAGATATTATTTGTTGCTAATAAAGTAGATGCTTATATATCATATATAGTTATAGATTTATCAGTAGTTATAAAGAGATAAGGACTGAAATCCAAGAAGATTTATGAATGAAATATTTAGTTTCTTAAATCTTGCGGCCATCACCCATGCCTGCTTTATTTTCAGTGTAGAAAGCAAGAGGCCGGTGGTGAGGGAGGGGTTGGTGTGATAAGATGGGAGGGCTGGGCAGTTTTACAGGCAGCCGGAAGAAAGGGGTGCTGAGAAGCATATCAAGGTAGCAAAACACACAAAGGTGTACCTCCCATTGTTCATGATCTTTTTCTTTGATTGTATGTGTGTGTGCGTATGTCTTCACACTTGGACTGGCAATGCGTCCCCTATTAGTCATAGATTATCTAACAAAACCCCAACTCCAAGCATGATTAGTCCCCCTTTCAGGTTGTTGGTAAGGGTGGGCCAAGAGACAGCTTAAACTTACCTTTGCTTGCTCAATGGAGGTGGAAGGTAAGTCCCTGTTACTGAAGACACCATGAACCTCAGACACAAGACCCCAAGGACCTAAGCTGGAAATGTTCTGAAAGCCTTACCCTTGATAGTATCTGGTTTTTCATCATATGTCTTCTTTCAAGTGATTTGTGTCCACCCTCTTCAGGAAGAAATCTGCTGCATCTCTTTATCTAGGATATCCTATTCCTGATGGCCCTTCTCAATAAAGTCTCCCTTCTTCTAGACTCTGCTCCTAGACCACAGATCTGTTTGCTCATGTTGCACTCAGTATTGACTTTATTTTATTCTGTAGTCTCCTGTCTCCTGTCAGCAATGGTTCAGGAAACATTTTTAAACTACTTTATTATCGCTTTCTATTTTTTTTTGAAAGCTCTCAGAAGTGTTCCCAGCTGTGATTTGTAGACTTAGAAGCAGCCATCACTGAGCTGGTATTTGAAGGGAAAAAAATTCCATCCCCACTTAATCTTGGCTGCTTTATTGCAATATCTAATGTCCCCTTGTTTTTGCTGAATAAGCAGCATTCAAAAAAAATTCCCTGGAGTCCCTGAAAACCTCGTCTTTAAGTGGGCACAATGGTGTTTTCCCCTAATGAAAGGCAAGAAATTCCAGGAGCTCCGCTCTGCTCAAGAGCTCCTTGAGGAATAACTGTAAAAATCCTGTTGTAATAAAACTTCACCTTCAAATTGCCTCTTATTCTTAGGGTGTCAAAGTGCTTTATCAACATGAATTTCTAGAAACCTTTTAGGTTAATTAAAATGAACAGGTTTCCTAGACACAGAGGGTGACTGCATTTATTCTTGGGGGTGTTTCTCCAGGTGAGCAAATTGAAGCACAAATAAGACCTTTGACTAATCAGAGACTTTCTAAGAACCGGTGAATTCGGCATTTACCATGCAAACAAATTGCCAAATCCGTTGCTCTCCCGAATAGTAATGATAATAATTTTGTGATCCTTAAGTACAGGCCTCCCTAGGCTTATTTGTGCTACCATTTATTTAAGGGCCGCAGGCAGTCCTGTGTTGTGCTTGGCACCTGGCTCGCAGCAGCGCACTGTTTCTTTTTCTTCGCGCTGCAGCAGTATGGGTTTTACCTGCACTTGGCATCCCAGGAAACTAAGGTTTAAGGAACTCAGTAGCTGTGCGGCCCTAGCAAGCGCCGGAGCTGGGATGGTAAACTAGGTTTGTGAACTAGCCGTCTATATATTATTCGTTCCCGACTGCATGGCCTGTTCCTTCTCTATTTCTACACTCCCGGACAATGTAACATATCCCCACCAGAAATAGAAGTTCACTGCAGACCTTGGGATTTAGAATCAGAGTTATACAATGGCAGGGAGAGGAGCTGAAGCCAGACTGCTGGTGGAAGTCGGAACACGGAGTGGAGGTGGGGGCTTGCAACTCAAGCCAAGGCATTTGGACTTTTCCTCCGTATGCCGTCGTGCTGATCAATATTCATGCAGCACTCAGCGATCCAATTAGCAAGGGAAGGAAATTTTGCTCTCTAAGGATAGAATGCGCCTGCTACTACGGTAAAGACGTTACCAAATCTTATTCTCACAGCAGCCCTCTCAGGTAAATCCTCATGTTCATTTCACAGGCCATGAAATTAAGACTTAGGAAGATTAAACGATTTGTGGAAGGTTGTACAGCCCATAAAAATACCATCAGCTCATTGAACTCCAGTGGTTCGTCGTATCACCCTCCCAATGTTTGACCACTCTGTACTAGTCAGACTTGATGGCCCTAGCAGGCTGCACTGAATATATCCTTCCCTGCCCCACTGCTGTACGTGGATTTCATATCACTTCCTGGCTCTTTGGCCACGTGGTGTGTAGGATTCCTGTTCAGAGTGAGCATGCCATTGGCAAATTTGCATTTAAAGACTTTTGTGATTTTCCAAATGGTTAGACCCCCAGCATACACGAACATATAAAAATGTACCACCTTTGGGTGTACCTTTGTTAGGAAAAGGCTCACTGACGTTTAAGCCTAAACAGGAGCATTCCTTTGATCCTGTAATCTGTATTGCATCATAGAATTGTTTTTGATTTTCTGAATCCCTGTTCCTAGGATTGATTTTGAAGTCTGAAGGTGATGTGTGATTTCCGTTTGTATTCTGTGAATACCATTGGTTAATGAACAAAGCTGCTTTGGTCTACAGCAGGGCATAATTGAGTAAGGTGGGAATTACATGCAGACTGAGGAAGAAAGAAGGCAGAGTCAGGGAGATGCCATGTAGCTGCCGCAAGAGACAGATGTGCCCTGAAACCTTACTGGTAAACCACGAGCCTCATGATAAAATATAAAACAATAGAAATGGGTTAATTTAAGATGTAAGAGCTAGGTAGAAATGTGCATAAGTTAATAGGCCAAGCAGTGTTTTAATTAATACAGTCTGTGTGATTATTTTGGGTCTGGGCAGCCAGGAAACGAACAAGCAGCCTCCAACTACATGGAGGATATGAGTTATCATTGCATCATGCAAGTCTGTGCCCTCAGCACAGTGGCTGTCCACTGGGAAAGTGAGCAGGCATGTTGGTTGATTCCTACTGTCCACCTGGAAAGAATACTAATTTACAATCACTTCTACAGAATTAGCCACATCTACATTGTGAAGGAATCTTTGTGTTGTAGCAAAATTCACGTTCAAGTTGTTTAGGGGTGTTTTCCAGGGAAATGGGAGACATGGGGTTGAAACTATGACCCCTGTATCCATTCATGGTCCTTGGAGCTACCGAGTTGTTTGTAATCATTGCCGCCTTTTCTAACTCCAGGTTCCTTTATTACTGATTGTACTGATTTATCATGTCTGTTTCTTATTTCAATGCTTGCCCTTGGCCACAAAAGATAAATATCATCTACTGTGCTCCCAGAATGCCACCTTGCATGAAAGAGAAGGAGTCATATCCTTAGTGACCCTGTATTATAAAGTGTATACATAGGAACCCCCACCACAGCAGGGCACACAGGTTGTCACAGATGGTGGAGGGATGAGTCAGCGAATACAAGATTTAGGAAATGGAAATATCTCCGATCAGCAAGGAAAGCAGAGCAAGATAGCTTTGAAATGCTTGTTTAAGCCTGGTCCCTAATCCTAAACTCGGTATCTCAGACTGTTTATTCAGTTCTATTGAGTGGGTCCGATTTGAAATCTCCACAAAAAAATATTTAAGCAAAAATTTTAAACTCGAGATTAAAAAAACCATAGCTGTAATTTAGAAACATCACATTAAGAGCAGGCCAGAGGGCTGCTCATCTTTGGATCCATTTTAGTGTGAACAACTTATTTGGGACATAATTTTTAAAATATTTTAAGGCCAAATGGTGATACAATTGAAAACACATAAAATGTTTTAAAGCTCTAAAGTACATGTAGGTATTATTGCTGCCTTTACAAATATTGAGACATATTGTTACATATTGATAGGAAGTATGGTTTGGTACAATGAAAATTTTCCCTTTATTACAATGGTAATAATGGGGCACACCGCAGTGTATCTGTGGGCATGTCAACATTCAGAGCTTTGATTTCTTTGTCAGCAAAACGAAGAAAATACTGTAAGCTTCAACTGTGCTTGGGGATTTCAGAGGCAGAATCTGTGCTATGTAATCTAGCTCCAAGCGTGGTACATAGTTTAGCTCCACTGGGGAGATTAAAAGTGTCCCCTTACCACGGGGAAGAGTAGGCATTATACCGTAAGACATTTGTGATTGCTGCCAGGCAGGTAGTTTTTCTCTACCCATGTCTGACTTGTCTGAACAACACTAGCACTGGTCCCTGTGTCCCTGGTCCATGTTCCTCAGGGTAACTGGCTTCATGTTTATCCCTTCCTCACATATATTCCAAAGTGCCAAAGATAAGTAGTTTTCAGTATTTAAAACAAGGGTCCTAAGATAACAATAGACAGCAAACAACATTGACTTGTGGTGGGGACAGTTGAAGCCATCTCTAAATGAGATTTAAACAAACAAACAAAAAACAAAAAGAGAGAAAGGAAGGAAGGAAGGAAGGAAGGAAGGAAGGAAGGAAGGAAGGAAGGAAGGAAGAAAAAGAAAGAAAGAAAGAAAGAAAGAAAGAAAGAAGAAAGAAAGAAAGAAAGAAAGAAAGAAAGAAAGAAAGAAAGAAAGGACGGAAGAAAGAAAATACTCATTTGGAGTCTGTCTGCTGTCATTTTTTACACTGTAGCCAAGAAAGTCAAGCAAATGATGATAGCAAAGGATTTAGCCTGTAGCACACTTAAGTGGAATCCTAGCTCCATCTGACCACTGCCTGCGGCACTCTGGGATCAATAAACTGCTCACAGGAGTCTCAGGTTCCTGTTCCACAAAAAAGGAATACTTACCCCTGCCTTGCCTTTGAAGTGTGGATGGAATACATAATAAATACCACCTTAATTTTTAAAAACTTCGCTAACTGTTCTCACTCTTCGCCTGAAAAGAAGGTTCAGAAGTGAATAAATCAAAGAGATTCAGAGACAACAGTAGAGTCATATTTAGGCAGCAATTGATTTTTTTTTCTTGGATAAGAAAAATTAGACATCTGCTTCTAAAATCTGAAGAGTGGTGGCTGTGATTCATGCACACATGATTCACGGCGAAATCTGGAGCTGAAACAGTGAAACTAATAATATTCCACCCTTGTGACTACAGCTTGCCTAAGCTTAGAATGTGTACCCGGAGTCAGGGCTGTCATCCCCAGGACAAGTATGGTGCCGTCTTGATTTAGCGACAGCGGCACAAGCAGCAATGATTGTGATTTCCCCGTAGCACACTTCCCAAAGACAGAGGCATCTACACAAGCTGCAGCAGCTGCTTTCAGCACACTGTATGTAGTTTTTATCCATACCTTGGCAGAACCACAACAGCAGCTTCCCCTAGTGTCTCCACCTCTGCCTTGACTTTCAACAAACCCGTTCATTCTCTTCTCACTGGAATGAATTGATGCTATCAGACAGAAGTCCACTTTTTGACTCACAATGGAGCCATCAACTAGAGCATGAAGGAGATGCAGGAAGAGTCCTAACATTGTCATCTCACTACCTAGTCTTTACTTCTTCTCAACATCCATTTTCTTACCAACGAAATAGTTGACAATAATTTCATCATATTGTCTAAGGATTAGATACACATACACACAGTACATAGCTCATGAAATAAAACTGTTATCAATACTTGCTCTTCAGTCACTCTCTATAGTTGGAAAATCAGAGCCAATGCTGTTGGCACCCGTTAGGCACTCCATGTGTGCACTGTTTATCTTTTGCTACAAACGCATGGCCCTTGCTCCCATGTTTTATGCTGCACCTTTCTCTCTGACGTCATCTTTTGCCCATTTGAATCTTCTCCGAACGTATTACTACAAAGATAAATATGACAATGTCACTCTTTCTCATGTGGCTTTCTGTTGGACTGCTGAATTCTTGGAGAAATATCTAGGTTTTTTAGAAAGTCATCACCCTGAATGAATTGAAGAATTGTGACTGTAGCCTCTGGCTACCATGCCGACTTCAGGGGACATTCTGCAGGATTGCACTGTGTACACACTGTGCTACACATCGTCATGGTAAATGTACCACCTCTCCTGTCATTGAGTTCACATCCTAATCCACCTACAAATATATACTTAGCAGAAAGTACAAAGACAGGCTTGGAATCAGGTTTCATGAATCAAGAAAGGTATTTGTAGGACATCGTAGACTGGAAAGGACCAGGACACTAGCCTGGCAGCCCCAAGATGGTGGTGGCTATTTTACTTCTTTTATGGAGTGACCCAAAAGGGCTCTGGGAGTGTGAGCGCCTGAGTGAATCTTTGAGTTTTCAAGGTCTAATGGTTGTATCAGTTGGAGATGAACACAAATCCCTACGTAACCTTTTTCTCTACATTAAGTTACTCCACAGAGCATCTTCTATTCCTCCACCCCCAGTGCTATCCAGATGTAGATAACACATCGCCTGACCATTCTAATGATAGAAACTCTTTGTAGGGCTTCTCTGAGTATAGGGCAAGTTGTCCCTTAAGGGATTTGTGAGGTAGCTGTTTTATATTCTCCTCAGGAGAAGGAAGGAGGCTCAGGGAAGTAAAGCATCCTGCTTACAGACACATGGTCAATGACAAAGCAGATCTTTCAGAGCTATGAAAACACAGTCCTCACCAATGTATTCCAGTAGTTGTTTCTCAGGATGTCTGTAATAATATTTCTAGGGTCTTCTCACATGGTCTCTACAAAGTGACCTGATATCCCACTGAGAGGCAGATCCTTTCTCCAGTCTCTGGAAGCTATGCCAGCTCTGTCACAAGGCTTGGAGAACAGATCATGGCAAGGATAATGTTGTTTACTTTTACTCTCGAGCGCCAGCATCTACTCTTCCTCTTGGGTTTTGTTCTCTCAGAGGTCATTGTGATCTGGAACTCTGACTACCCAGTTTGAGGGGGAGTATTGACAGAGGTTAATTCAGTCACTCACTCACATTCGAAATCTGACCTGGAGTTACCACATGACTTCTTATTTTTTTTTCATTTGTTTGTTTTTAGCAATAGTTTTTCAATTCTTTGGGAATTTCATCAGCAAGTTTTTAACTTTTTGCTTTTTACACATGTTGGAAGAATCAGTCAGCTCCTACTTTCAGCCTCTCAGGTTCAGGGTTAATGTGTGTATCATTAGATACTTGGGGTGCACACTAAATATACGAAGTAACAATGCCATATTTGTCAGAAATTTGGAAGAACTGCAAGCCTAAGACCCTGCCCGGTGTACTGCATAGGAAATGATCAATAATTAGGGACATGTGTTATCAGATGGAAAAGTACCCAGAGTTCAAGAGCAGGCTATCGATCAGCTAAGAGCATCATCTCATTGTGGAGCCAGCTATCTAGAAGAGCAACAGGAGCATGGACTGGAAGAAAGTGAAGACATCAAGTGCCACGCTCAAGTGAAAAATTCACACTATTATCAGACCTTAGCCGAAGATTCCACCTTGGCTTTGAACTCATGATTTTTGTGTCTTATCAAAATCACTGGGGATGTTTTAAGGAGTCTTGTGCATGAGCATGCGTGCGTGTGCTTGCACACACACACACAATGCTGGGAACCAAACTTTCAATTTTGTTACCGTCTTTGTGTATCACCTGGAATTTCTCTTCTCAGGCTCGAGGCTCATCTTCTCAGTTTCTTCTCCACAAGGGTGGCTTGGCGGGGTTTCTGAAAGAGCCCTTGAGCAGATGGTGAAAACCGCAAACACCACTCCTTCAAACACACACAAACAAAAATGGCTCCAAGACATAAAGCTCCTAAGGACAGATCTCCTTTACCACCACAGCTTATTTGATCTCTGCTCTGGACTGGATAATAACACCTCTCTGCTCCTACTTGCAAGCTGCTGCTTTAACCAGGCTTAATTCAAAACATAATCACATCAAATTGGATTTGCAGGCAGCCATTAGCATAAGGCAGCGCTTGTGCAATTGTCATCAAAGAACCGGAGATGCGGTGAGAAAAGTGGCATTGCGATGTTTGGAGGTCCTTGGCTTACTCTTTTCTTTCGTCATCAGCAAATGGTTGTTTTTGTTCTTGAGGTTCTAGGGTGCAGCGAGAACAGAGATCCTCCTGCCCTGCAGACGCCTCTGGTATTCTTCTCAGGTAGTAAATGGCACAAAACTTCTCGCCCACAAGAATGGCCGAAATAAATGCGATGCTAAGAAAAGCCACTTTAAGGGAGCTCTGTTAGCCACCTAACATTTGCACCTTGGTAGTTTTCTAGGGCAGAAGGTAGAAGTGTTGATAAAGCATGGTCCTTGTGTCACACCTAGACTAGAATAATGTAAACTGCACACACTGCAGTGAGTTCTAGCACAGAGCACAGTCAGTGCCAGGCTAATTACCTCTTCCTGGGCACCAGGCAGTCTTCCCTGACCTCAATAACTAGTTCTAATGCCCAATGTGCGTCTCAAAGTCCCAGTACTCTTCATTCATAGCGTTTACCACAGCTGGAAATCGCATTTTCAAGCCATGCGTGTTCTTCTCCACATTGTAATCTGTACAAGAACAGAAAGGGCGACTTTCTATGCACCACCGAGGCCTGGAGCCTTTCCCTCTGCCTCCTGCATGGTAGGTCCTTAGTTGGTTGAATGAAAGAGCCAATACAAGGTGCAGGAAAGATTCCCAGAGAGCAGGATGTTTGAATTGGGTTTTGAAAGATGAATAGAGAACGGCATCAGAAATAACAAGAATAAAAACAAGTTGAAAATAATGGCATAAAAGAAAAGTATGCCTTCCCTAGTCATTTGGGGTTTGGTATACTTCCTACTCAGTCTCGTGCATCTAGATCTTTAAGGAGGTAAGGTTTGTACTGTAAGGAGCCTGGCATAAAAGTACTTAGGGTCTGTGGATTTTAAGCTCAGTTCCTATCACTATTTGCCGTCTTTGAGTACATTGCTTGACTTCTATGGCTGCATTAAACAGCAGCTACAGATGTTACCCTGAGTTACTTGCCTATTTTAGGATTCTTATATTAAGCATTCACAGATTTTATCCAGGTATTGACATAAACCTCTCTATCTCGGCTTCCTGTACCCCACTATAAATGGATACTATGCCTGTGAATATCCTACTGCAGGCCAGTGATTTTCAGTGCCTGGTTTTGAACCCCAAGTCATCCATTTCCCAACTTAATTCACAGTCAATTATTTCTTTGTCTTGATCTGAAAACAGGATATTACTGTCCAACTCCCATGGCTCTTGCTAATTTGTTTTCTCACTTGGATATCTCAAAAATCAAAAGTACATCCAAATTGTTTTGGAGATTATGGAACCTCAAGCTTTTTTTATAAAGCACTTATCCCAGAGCTTTCCATGTCGTTGACTCCTACTCGATGGAAGTCTCTTATTGTGGTGCTGTTACAGCTGCTAGGGAAATAGACAAAACCTAATTGAATTTAAAGAGGGGATTCCAAGGAGATTACATCGTTGCAGGCAGTGAGGAAAATAGAGGTTTCGGACAGACGGCTAGGGAATGAATACCAAGCATATGGAGCTATGTGGACTGAGAGGCATAGCACACAGAGTGTTTCAGGTGGGTTACGATGGTTCTGGTTGGGGGAAAGCAGACACCACGAGTGTAGTGATACATCCGTGGAAATGTGGGAAATGATCAGAGCAAAACGCAACACTGATTTCGATACTATGATTTCTAGGTCTAGATTACCATCACCGTGTCATGGGATACAAATGTACAAGTCTGCATTTAGCGGACATGGGGTTTAGTGAGCTGTAGAATGATCACACCTTAAAGTGAAAGCATTGATCCAACTTACTAACTTATTTACTCATTCACTTACACTCACTCATTAATTATTCATTCATTAATTCACTCACTCATTCATCCCCTTTTACTCATTCATTCACTGTCACACACTTATCCTCTTACTAACTCACTGTTACCCGTAACTCATTCCCTCCCTCCCTCCCTCCCTCCCTCCCTCCCTCCCTCCCTCCCTCCCTCCCTCCCTCCCTCCCTTCCTCCCTCTCTGTTGCACACTAACTCATCCCTCACTCACGGTTTCTCATTCACAATTCACCCTCTCTCCCTCAGTCATCAACTCACTGTTACCCGCAACTCATTCCCTCCCTCCCTCCCTCCCTCCCTCCCTCCCTCCCTCCCTCCCTCCCTCTCTGTTGCACACTAACTCATCCCTCACTCACGGTTTCTCATTCACAATTCACCCTCTCTCCCTCAGTCATCAACATGTTGCAGATCAATTTGTATTTATGATTCTAAGCTGTATCATCCTGAGTTATATGCAGGTATATGTGCATTTTGAGCATATTCCCATTCTCCGCTGAGCTTTGCTTCCTCATTCCCTCTCCCATTGGTCCTTTTCATCCACCTGGATGGTTTTGTTCTTATGTTTGCATCATGTATACATACATGCTTTCATGTAGTTAGAGAGTCGAGAACCCTAAAGTGAGAGAAAACGAGACCATTTTTCTTTTTCAGACTTAATGATATGGACTTAATCATAAAATATTCACATAATATGATCATGTCTGGTTGCATATATTTTTCTTCAAATGACAATGTCTTCTGCTTTAGAACTGGGAAACATCCTACTGTGTATATAAACCACCTTTTCTGTACCCATTCTTCCTTTAGTGGACATCTAGGCTGGTTCCATAACTTATGTATTGTGATTAGCGTTGCCATAACAATGACATAAAAGCACCTCTTTAATGTGTTGACTAGGACTGGTTGAAGTCACTCGTGTGCCATCAGTTAAGAACTGTCTACTAGTTCCATTAGTCTATTTGCTGACTGTGTTGTTTGTTTGCTTTTGGCATGTAGTTTTTTGAGTGATTTGTATATGCTAGATACTAATTCTCTGTTAGGTAAATACAGGGCAGATTGGTTTTTATTATTATTATTTTTATTATTCTGGATAGGCTACCTTAATTCCAGTGTTTAGAAAGGTTGAAGGAGGAAGCTTGACACAATTTTGAAGCCAGCCAGAGCTACATAGCAAGTAGAGGATAGCTTGAGCTACAGAGTGATATATTATCTCAAAATGAAACAAAACAAAAAAAAATGTATATACATGTACATGATCTTGAAAACATTTCCCAAACACAAAGACTAGTTTGTACCAGGCCATGGATCCAGACTCAGAAAACCATTCACATCCCAGGGGCCACCGTGCTCCTTTCCACCCGCTTTCACACATTACCAGTTACTCTCTTAATACCCAGCAACACAGATTACTTTTACCTGGTTTTAAATAGATTTATGCAAATGTGACCAAGATGTATAGATTCTTTTATTACTGACTTTCAACGTTACTTACATATTATTTTGCAATTTGTGCATATTGCTTGTAGAGACAGCCTAGAGTAGTGCTTCACGTTCTGCCATATCGTGTCCAAAGCACAGATATGCCACAATTCATTTCTACATTTTGATGAGATCTATGTAACTGTCAGCAGTGAAGCATTACAGGAAATGATAGCTGGTGGTATTTGTATGCATGTGTGCATGCATTTCTGTTGAATACTATGAAGGGCTCAGCTGTGGCACAAGGTTTGTATATTCTGAGTTTTAGGAGACAATGCTGAGTACTTTCCCAAAATGGCCACGTCAGTTTACACTGGAAATGCATAAATGTTAATGTTAGCTTCCTCTCCACACCCCCACTTGGTGTTGTCTGTATTTTCTATTGGCATTCTAGTCATTGTGATGTCATATGTTATGATTTTAATTTGCATTTACCAGATTACAAATAGGGTTGACCATTTTCCTCCACAACAATTGTTAGTAGTTGGCACATAACCTGGTGAGTTATCCGAGGCCAAGATTTTTCTTTTTCCGTGCTCACCTGTTCTTAAGACCTTGATGGTGCCTGTGGAGCCTTTTACCTTTGCCTGCTTTCAGGTCCTGAGACAACACCTGACAATCAGCTGCTAGAACTCAGGTTCAGGGTCCACACTGAGGAAAAAATGGATGAAGCCCGGAAGAGACCTGGGAACCTCTGTACTGGGTCTGTTTTCCATCTACTTTGGGGGGTTGGCTTAGGTTGAGCTCACACTTCCGTCTCTATTGTGCACAAACAATTCCAAACAGAATGTTTGATGCAGCCAATGAGTGAGGGCATTGTGGACAATGGGTATTCTTCTAAAGCCTCTCTGAAGCACAGCACCAAGGTCCAGATCTGCACTTTCTCTGGATATCGCTATGGATACCTGAAGATGCTCTGCCCCTCCTTGCTCCCTACCTACTTCATACTGACGAGACACCCTGCTCAGATGCCAACCTTGTCAGTGTTACTTAATGTTTCCAAGTAAGTGATTGTGGCTGAAATATGGTACCAATATCAAGTCCTGCCTCTTATCGATCTTGTTCAAATCTTGGTCAGATTACTTGTAGTGGGAGTCCTTTCCATATGTACTGCTAGAGAAATGCCAACCACCTTAGAGGCCATCATAAGGCTTGAGTGTCCACACAGGTACAGTTCTGTGGGGGTGATCCTGGATGCTATTAGAACAGCCACTCAGTGCTGGCTCTTAAATTCAGTGTCAACTCTTAAAGGATGGAGTTTCAAAGTTAGTAAAAGAATAATGATGACAAATTATTGACCCAGTATGTTTTGGGGATGCCTTTGTGACAGCCACACTTTGATGAGGACAAATCAGTGAAGCCAAAGGTGGTATCTGAGCACTGCAGGAGGTTGATTGCATTGATTCACTGTAAGTTTATCATCAAAAACGCCTGAGAAACCTAAGAAGTTAGCCACGATGCATGTTTTAAATGATATCACGGACTCTAACTTAAAAACAACTTTGAACTGGAATGCTAAATACCCCTTCCCATGTTTCATATTTTATTTGTCATTGTATTTATTTCATTACCAATTACCCAATATGTCAAAGTACTGAAGTCAAAGGGAGGATTTTGTGGTTAGACAAACATAAATATAAATCTTTGTACTCTATTGATTCCTACCTGCGAATCTCAGACCAAGTACAATAGAGCCATAATTTTCTAATACAGACATGTAAAGTTCCCTGGAAATCAGAAATATTTCTAACTAGTGCATAGACATTATTTAGCCTCATCCTTCAACATGTAGAAAATTATTTCATAAAAGTAGATCTTGTAAAAAAATCATTTTGCATAGATCAATGAGGTAGAACTGGAAACAGAATTAAAGATACAGATGTATAAACATCTGTCTTCCCAGACGTGAGGTGTGAGTGCTGAGAGTGGAAATCATGTGTGGTTGTCAGTTCACTATCGCCAGTGCCCAAGGCAACACCTGCCATAAACTGGCACTTAATAATTTATTTATGAATGAGGAAACAAACAAGACTTACATATGAAACGCACAGCTTGCTTCGTGGACAGAAAGGGAAAAGAGACCAAAGCAATAACCAAACAAGTCAAAGAGTGACATCTGAATAAAACCAGTCATGTTGTCATATTAGAGTGCCTGGAACAGCGCGGAACAACTATGGGCTGATTATGTTACAGTATTGTGTGTTAGGAAGTCACTTGTTCTCAGAAGGTGACTGTATGAATATCTTGCTGTGAAATTAAATGTTCAGGCATCCAGGGAACTTGTCCAGGATCCCACAGCTGGCATATATCAGGTCTGTTTGACCAAAGCCCAAAGGTTCTCACCTTTCTACTGTCTTGCTGTTCTCATCTTAGCTATCTGCTCCAGAATTATGAAGGGCAATGAAGGGGGCTGTGCCTTTGCTCTTCTGCATCATACCAGTTGAGTTGAACTTGAGGAGGAATAGCAGAGAGAGCATTGCAGCCTGGGGAAAAGGTTGAAGCTTATGTAGAACTGGGCCAGGAGAAAGGGGAAGAGCTGAGAAGTGCAGTGGAGCCAGATGGAGGGACCATGAATGTCACAGTTGGGAACTGGACTTCAGTTTCTGAATGCTGGGAAGTCTGTGGAAATGTCTGATGAGAGATTGAGTCGCAGTCATATTTCAGAAGAGGAGTCAACTAAGGCACTCAGGATCAGAGCAAATAAACTTAATATTTTCATTGCTTCCACTTTGGGACTTAGGAGGAGTAATAGACTTGCCCTGGGGGGCCACAGACCCTGGAATAGCACTTCATACTAATTAACTATCTCTTGTTCCTTTGTCTTCACCCACTTTACTCTCTTAAGATATAAAAAACAATGACCAGCTCTTCTTAGGAGGACTTCTGGGAAAGCAGGGGAAGGATGGCGGGTATACCGTAGGTTTCACACAGGTTACTATTTATAATTTTGTGCTCAGGGCTGTCATTTCTCTCCCTGGGGTCTTAGTTTCCAAATTATAAATTGAAAGAGCTGACCTTAAGGTTCCCTCTTCAGCAAAGTTTCTGTAATTAAATCTTCCATCTTTGTCACCACCAGCAGCTAAACTTGGGTCCAAAAGGGCATCTTGCAACAACCAGGATCCGTTCCACACCAGGGGAGGCAGGAGTACTCATTGCATATCTGTAGTGGACTGGGTAAGGAGGCTGTTCCCTTT
Organism: Arvicola amphibius; assembly: GCF_903992535.2. Taxonomy (NCBI): domain Eukaryota; kingdom Metazoa; phylum Chordata; class Mammalia; order Rodentia; family Cricetidae; genus Arvicola; species Arvicola amphibius. The sequence continues at coordinate 30,889,196 of NC_052055.2, read as the reverse complement.
ACTTGTGGTGACACATCTTGGTAATCCGGAATTAGGAAAATGTAGCTCTTCTCTTGTTCTTTACTTATTTGGCAACCTCACTCCAACTCCTGCCTCCAGATCTGAGATGAAAACAACAAAACTAGTTTCTCCTCATTGTGTGTGTGTGTGTGTGTGTGTGTGTGTGTGTGTGTACGTGTGTGTGTGTGTGTGTGTGAGAGAGAGAGAGAGAGAGAGAGAGAGAGAGAGAGAGAGAGAGAGAGAGAGAAAGAGAGAGAGAGAGACTTTAGTTAAGGAAAAAGGAACAAGAGTAAAAATGAGGATAAAGAGAGAAAGAGAGTGCCAGTCCTGTCCCTGACATTTATAGCTGCAGAATCACACTTAAGTTCCATCATTGGTTTTGCAGTGACCCCTCAAGATTGAACCCAGGGCCTTGTGTGTGTTAGGCAAGAGTTCTCCTATCGCTGAGCTGTACCCTGCTCCATTTCACACCTTCTCATGGAGCATTTGTCATTGGTGTCTTAGTCCTTATCCTGTGGTTTCTGTTTCCAGCCCCCTGAGCCCTCTAAGGACTTGTGATAGGACTTCAGTTGGTGCTGGTGGAAAACTGAAGATCTTCTGTGCCCCAGGCTTAACCCAGGGAGGAAGACACACAGAGGTCCCTTTAAGCCATCTCATTCTCTCATTAGAATGGCACACACAGGAAGAGTGGGAGATTACAGAAGAGCTGAACACCTCAGTCTTAAAACAAAAACAAAACCTTTTCTTCTTATCCAGTTGTACTAAAACCGCTCTAATCTAATCAGACCCTTCATCAGTTAATGTTAGTACAGTGGGTGGTCTCCACTGTCAGCTCGACACAGTCTAGCATCACCTGGGAAGAAGGTCTTAATGAGGAGTTAGCTAGATCAAGTAGGCCCATAAACTTGTCTGAAGTAATCATTACATTAGTGGAAGTGTGAAGAGCTACCATGACCGTGGGCAGGATAATTTCATAGGCTGAGCCCTGAACTGTATAAAAGTGAAGAGAGCTAGCTAGGCATAGGCATCCAGCAAACAAACATGGAAGGGTTTGTTCTCTTTGCCCTTGACTGTGGGATGGGATGTGGCCACCTGCTTGACTGAGTTCTTGCCTCGACTTCTCTGAAATAATGGACTGCAACTTGGGGGGAAAAAGGCTCATTTTTTTCTCACGGTTGCTTTTGGTCAGGATATTTCATGACAGCCACAGAGTGCAAGTAGAACGTTTGTGTCAGGGTAAGACACTGGTTGCTTAGACAGAGGCTGAAATTGGAGTTCACACCCATATATCGACACGGTGTCACTCTAGACTAAACGATTTACCGTTCAGTAGATTTTATCTAATTCAAAAGTTCATTTCAAAGTTTGAAATCAAGGACCATCCTTTTTAATGTATGAATTCCAGCATGTCACATGTCCTGGTAACCTGGTAATTAAAGTACCTGTGTACCCCATCAACTATAGTATGGCAATGAAGGTCTGCAAGGAGAAGCAATCATCTCTTATTCAGGAATTTCCATTGTATGCTAGTTGCTATCATTGTCATTGCCACCCTCAAGACCTGGCAGATCGGCTGTGGTTTCAGTTTTGCATATGAAAAAACTTACTTGTCATAGATCACTTACACTAGGAAAGATCATTAAGTCTTGTTATTTACTATGTAGTTGGAAAATCACAGAGCATTTTCAGATAGTAATGTGGTTCCCATATTTCGGGTGTATGTATGTATGTATATATTTATGTATGCATGTATGTATGTATGCATGCACATGTGCATGCATGTGTGCATGTGTGAACCTGTACATATGTATGCATGTGTATTTGTGTGTGTGTGTCTGTATATGTATGTACATGTGTGTGCACATGCTAAGATTTATCAGTGCCTTACATTATCAAATGTCCCAGACACCCTCCAGTCTGTTGACGTCATTGATCTCTACCTTTTTTTAAAACTGCAGAACCTAGATTGTATCATGCTCTTGCTCTTGACAGTGGAGTCTGCATTGTCAATGGAGGTTTTGGCAGCAGAAAGGTTAGGGGAGGTGGCACATACTTGCTAGCTGGTTTTCCCAGGTGTGCTCGGTGTGATTTGCTTTGTCACTCCGATTAGCTCTCTGAATGCTTCATGGGGAGAGCCAGGAAGTTTGCTGAACTGCATCAATGACACCAAACTCAGGGCTGAGCATGGACCTAGTTGAATGAGCATGTGGTTTTGTTCTGACCACCTCCTCTTCTAATACTGAAGTGCATGGATGTCAGATTTAGATTGAAATTGTTAGCATGATGTTCACCAGAAAATTCGCTTTACCTTTCTTCTTCCTTATTGGATTCACTCATTCAATCAGAGAGAGTCTTTCAGTGCTTTGGATGAGGTATGAACATATTGTGAGACCCGTCCCAGCAGAGTTCAGTGTTCTTTTTTTTTTTTTTTTTTTGGTTTTTTCGAGACAGGGTTTCTCTGTAGCTTTTGGAGCCTGTCCTGGAACTAGCTCTTGTAGACTAGGCTGGTCTCGAACTCACAGAGATCCGCCTGCCTCTGCCTCCCGAGTGCTGGGATTAAAGGCGTGCGCCACCGCCGCCCGGCTGAGTTCAGTGTTCTTAAGAGAAATGAATAAGTTAAAGTCTGTTATGTGTTCAGGGACCTTCATAACACAGAGAGAATGGGCATTCACACCGATGGAGGGTCAGAGGACAGATTTCCTCTGTAACTGGATACCATGTACCTTAAGTAGTTCTATTAAATATAAATGGTAACTAACCAGATGGTGGGAAGTTCTTCAAAGCAAGGACACAAATAAGTAAACACTTAGCATTAAACAGTTCACGAGACAGGGAGACTTTGAGGTGGGAAGGAATGGCGTAGCATTAAAGCCACATGAAAGAGAGAAAGAAGAAATCATAAATGTGGGGGAGGGGAAAAGAGGAAAAAAGATTGAAATTTCCCTTAATGTGATTCAAAACTCGTTAAATGAACAATTGCTTTGTGTCTTCCATTCTTCTATGTTCCCAGGTAGAAAGTGAGAGATTTAAAAATAAATAAATAAATAAATAAATACATACATACATACATACATAGACATACAAAGAGAGGAGGGAGGAGGGGAGAGAGAAGTGTTATAAACATTCAAACTAAAAAAAAAAAAAAGACACTGCAGTTGCCCAGTTCATGAGAGCAGGGATTTGATAGTTGCCACTGACTGAATGCCTCTGATAGATTCAATGGACATGTACTTCCAAGACCATGAACTATCTAAGCAATAGAGTCTGAGATGAAGTCTTAAATGAGCACAGTCCTGTATGTTGTATTCCTAGGGAGCAAGAGCCAGGATCAGGGAGCAGAGTTCCAAAGAAAGAGTTAATGTAGGCATCAGCCAGGTGGGGGCCATCTCAATGCCTCTTGGCCACACTGCCCGTAGGCGGAACAGTACCTGGTGAGTGGAATGAGGTGAACGTTCGGACATCACATCCAGCTGGCATGGAAGAGGAGTCTTCATATTCATACTTGCCCCTTATGGCCAAAGATTTGCTCCATAATAACTTGACTCCCTTGGATGTCCATGGGGAGGGGAAAGCAGGTTGGAGGACAGATCTGTGAGCTGAGACAGAGTCAAGGTGGGGTCAGCATCTGCCTGCATGAGGGGATTGGAGCCCAAGAGCTGCTCACTGTGAAAGCTAGAATCAGAGCCAGGTGAGGGTGCAAGGCTACACAAGTATACCCCAGACGTACCTGGTAGACTGAGGGTGCGTTATCGCTGTGCTTTAGTGGACTCCCGGTACTGTTAGCATCTTCAGAGCAGAGACACCCGTGATTGAGGAGTCAGGGTATTGGTGTGGTTCAGCCAGATGATCTGCCGTTAAAGGGTATTCTGACTTGAATCTTTGTGAGAAAATACACGTCCAGTTTCTCTCCAATTGTTGCTAGCAGGATTTGGTTAAAGCAGGCTGTTCCCCCAATTCCTCCCTTGTTTCCTTTCTCTACCACAGTTTTCAAAATGGCACCTGATCTTTTTTCCCTTTTAATATCAGAACCAGCAAGAGACAGCAAGCAAGGCAGAAGCAGAAATGCTTGTTTGCTTATCTCCGGAGAGGATTACACAGGCTTCTCTACTGGGTCAGGGTCATTAGAGCCATCTCAGGGTCAGCTTACCACAGCACACGTTGCATTTCATAATCACCAAAGTTCCAGGGCAGGATCCTCTCAGGTCACTGAGATCAGATCTTGTCTTTTCAATTCCTATTTCCTGGAGTTCTTCTGGATAGCACCTGAGCCCCCCACACAGAGAAGTACTCGGTGTTTCCTCCGTCTCTCATACACATAGAGATAGTTCTGTGTAGTACCCGGGCGCTTCTGGCCATAATCTCTGTGCTGCAGAGACTTCCATAACCAGCATCACTAGGCTGTGAAGGGCGGGCTTGCCTGTCAGTGTGGGCTGAAAGGTAGGCTTCTGGGTTCATGGATACTTTGCACTGTGTAGTTTTTCACTGAGAGTGGAATCTGAGTGTCTGAGGGCAGACTCCTGGGACAACAGTCTTTAAATGTGGGGTTCTAGCAGTGTCTGTTCCTGCCATACTTAGAGCCTGGGCTAAGCAGTGAGTCTCTTTGTATGCTGGTTTCCTAATCTTTGATTAGGAACATCTTCCTTTGTGGAGGGGGTTGAGGGTAGGGCTAAGTAAAGGTCTGATGCATGGTGAGTGCTATGGCCAGGTTCTCTTTCATTATTACTTGAAGATATACGTTTCGTCTTCCAAGAAAAATAAGACATTCCATGTTGGTAAGCACTGTGATATTTAAGAACTAGTAGAATAGCATAAATCTGTGTTCCTAACAACAAAAGCTCGAGTCTGTCTGGATGTTCCAAGTATCTTAGGCGGCAGGTGTCTTAGATCCCAGTGATTTAACTGTGGAGCCTTAGCTGTTCTTTCTCATTCCTCTGTTTTCTATTTTCTGTGCATCCAAAAGAGCTCTATTTCCTAAAAAAAGGACTGCACCCCTCACCCTTTCCCAGAGATAGGGACACAGAATACAAGTGGTAACTGTTAGTGCCTGGCTATCCTGGGTGCATCATGCAAGTCTGTGGGGAGCACGTCTCCCAAGACAACCCAGCACGAGTTCCCAGAAGGCTTCTCTTGAGAAGATCCATCACGTAAGCTTCACAATTCTCAGAAATGATGGGGGTGAGTTTGCCTTTGTGGCTCTGCCCTGAGACATATTATCCACAAGTGGCATCTCTGACTTGTCAGTTGCATCCATCACCTGGCTCCAGAGAAAGGAAATGGAGCTGCTTAGTGTCTCTACCGAAGAGCACTGCATTAAACAGTAGAATCATCCTTTATTGTCCAGGGCCTGGGCTGTGTCAGTTCAACTAAAGGTGTTTTCCCCTTCCATTGCCAAGGAGTAAAAAAGGAGATCGGAAACACAACCAAGACGGGCATTTGGCTCGGAGCCTGGACCAGTCAACAGATGGGGTCCTCTGAAGTTTTTAGGTGTCTCTGAAGAGATCAATGAAATGCTGTGAGCCTCTTACGTGGTTTCGCATGGTGCATATAGTTATGCTTCTACTGTTACTAGCTACAGCAGAGGATTGAGTCTTAGCTACAGCTAAGACTCAGACCATTTCCATGATTTTCTCGGGGCGACACAGCTGTCAGATTAGTCCTTCTCAGAGTGTGGCATGGACCATGGGGCTGGTGATGTCCTACATAATAAGACTTCCACTATCAAGAAGGCCATGCTGAATCCTATTCTAGGTCTGCCTGTAGTGTCAGCTAGGGAAACACCATAGCAAATGTTCTAAGAAGCTCTGCAATCCCCAGATTGATTCAATCTAATGGGTCCCAAGTCTAGTTGAGCAGTGCAACCCTTTTATTTTCACAAGCTAAATTATAATTTATAGCACATCAGATTTACAACATTATAAATAAGAACTCGGCCGGGTACGTGGCGCTCCGCTCAGAGCCCCTTTTATGAATTTTCCAAGTTGTCCATTAACGTGTTGTTTGTGGAATTCTGTCAGAGGTCTCAAAGTCGTTGTTGGTTGTGTTCCTGTAAAGTCACCATCTGTAGGAAATAAACTGAAAATAGAAGGTTGGCTCTCATGCTAATACTTCTCGTACCAAGTGGATGTTTGGGATGAGACACAAGACGGTAAGGATGGCAGGTTTTTTAAATTAGAGGAGCAGGCCACTTTCCCCGAGATTGGAGTGTAGCCCAAGGAGAAAGAGCCTTGCCAGCCTTAGAAGGCAGAGAGCTCCCTGACATGAACAGCTTTCCACAGACTGGGTAGCAGGCACGGAGAGACTAAAGGGGATCCCACAGCTTACAAAAGCAGCTCCCGCTACCCAGTGCTTCCAGGAGTGGGTGTCTGACCTACTTGTTCGGTACTCATCTTCCCTCCTCCTCCCATTCTTCCTTTCCTCCCACTTGCTTCCCGTGGAGGTGGGTGGAGGGTGAGGCTGGGATAAACTAGGCAGGTCTGAGGGCATGCCGCATGGGAATGACGCCCGGCCTCTGCTTCTGAGCTGACCTTGCGTGCTCCACCCTTCTGCAGTCATCACAGAAAAGCCCGCTGCACATTGTCCCCAGCGGGTTCCAGGTCAGTGCAGAAGTATCTTCTCTGTGGATCCTTGCCTTGCACACTACTTTTACCACCCAGCCTGTCTTAGTCCATTTAGTGTGGCTCTAACAGACCACATAAATGCTAAACAAAAGGATCTGTTCAGTTCACAGTTCTAGAGCCTGAGCAAGCCAGTGTCCAAGTGCTGTGCTGTACAAGAGTATTCCTGTTGCATTACAGTATAGCAGAGGGTCTCACCTGGCGAAACAGAAAAAGTGTACACACTTGGGTCTCTTGTCTTCCAAACCCCCTAATCCCTTCTTGGCTCCACTTCCACTTGCATACCTGATCCTAGTTACTTCTAAAGCCCACCTCCAGACGCCACTATAAGCAATTTGGGGTATTATGTTTCCAACATGTGAATTTGGGGGGGACACATTCAAGCTGTGGCATCATCTGAGCCATGGCTTCCCTGGGATTTCAGGAGCCATCCCAGCCAAGAACTGCTGGTTTCTGGCACAGAGTCCAGCATTGAGAGCCCACTACCTCAACTCCTGTGCACCCATTGAGAGGCGTGGGCTTGTTACAGAGCACCAACCATGCTGCAGGAACCATACAGAATAGATATGAGTGGAAACTAGTGGCGAAGGATGGCTTTGCACAGGGCGGCACTGATGGAAGCACTCACACCTCGGGGAAACAAGGGAAAGTCGCTTGTGCATGAATGATTCCCTTAAAGGAGCTACTAAAGATGTGTGTTTACCCAGACCATTTTAAAGTGATGGTGATGAATGTTGACACCTCTTTATAACCTTGCCAAGAGTGCGTCTTTGCTTCCTAGGAGACCAAGGATGCCTTCTGAGATGATGGGCTTCCCTTCTGTCTCCCTGTGATGTGCTCTAGAGCTGGGATTGGTTTAATCTGATGCGGTTATTTGGGTCAGAAGTTTTGACATGAATGTAACTGTGAACCAGGAACCTGTGTCAATCATTTGCAAATTATTTGTCACCCTAGGGAGTTAAGTGCCGATGATAGCTGATTCTGTTGTCCAACAGGCATTCACTATAGACTCAGTGTGCTGGCATTGTTCTAGATATTTCTGTTACAGACAGAAAGTCATTTTATTCCTGTTTTTTAGATACCAGTATTTTCCCCTAAAGGAGCTTTTGCAGAGGTCCCCGCCTCTCATCTATGCAGTCCACAGAAATGGTGGTGGAACCTTGATACTCCATGCTCCTAATGAAGCAGCATTTCTCAACCTGTGGGTCGTGACCCCTTTGGCTAACCTTTATGACCAAAATTATTTGATCCATAACAGTAACAAAACTGCAGTTATGACGTAGCAATGTAAGTAATTCTATGGTTGGGGGATCACCACAACATGGGGAACTGTAAAGAGTGGCAGCATTAGGAAGGTGAGAACCACTTAGGGCCTAAGGGAAGTCCCTGATCTGTGGCCTGGGGCTTAACGAGCAACCTGGGACCTTGTGTTCTGCAAAGAGTTGCTGGATAGGGATGGGAACTTAGCCCTACTTTACATGGATTGGATTTCTACAGCACTCTGTCTCCCTAATAACTAAATCCCCTGTCAGGGCTTTTCCTGTCTTGTCAAAGGAGATCACCAATAATGCACTCCTTATAGCACAGAATGTAAGAGGATCAGGTGGTGTGTTAGTCAAGCCCAAATGCTTCTGGAATAGAATGGGGATGTGATGAACAATTCTGCTGGGAGCCTAGACCTTGACTGACACTAGGCCATGGAATTAAGGACAGTTGCTCCCATTAAAATTATGCTATACACACAAAGCCCCTCTCGTTATCATGTTAGTCCGGGTTGCTATTCACAAGCAAAGTACATATGGAACAAATTTTCATTTAGAATCCTGGGTATCTGTATTCAAGTTCAATTGGCAACTTTCTTCTAGTTAATCTTTGAACAACAACCTGTCAGAGAATGTACCAATTGCACGTTAGGGGAAAGAGAGGCTAGGATACATAGCGTTGGGTGCTAAGCACTCATAAGATGCAAAGCAAAGGCATTCATTCCCTTCTCTTATCTGTTAGCTCCCGTGATAATGGGTGCTACAAACAGCTTTCCATCATAGCTTTAATGTTCTTCATGGACGGGCTCTGTGGGAGCCTTCTCAGCTTGGTCGATCACCTTCCTGGACCTGGGGGGAGTTGGGAGGACCTTGGTCTTAGCATAGAGTGGGGAACCCTGATGGCTCCTTGGCCTTGAGAGGGAGGGAGGGGAGGTATGGGTGGAGGGGAGGGGAGGGAAGGGGGAGAAGGAGGGGAGGGAAGGGGGAGGAGGAGGGGAGGGAGGGGGGAGGAGGAGGGAAGGAGATGGAAATTTTTAAATATAAAAAAAAATAAACCATGAGAAGAAGAAAAACAAAACAAAACAAAACAAAAAAAAAAAAAAACAACCATGGCTTCAAGATGCTGCCTTAAAGGAAATGAATGCCCCTCATTTTGCGGAATATATTTTAAACATTCTTTTCTCCCTATAGCCCCTTCCCTTACCCTCAAGAGCTTATGGCTACATTTCCCCCATATCTAATATGTCTGAGTTAGAATTTATCAACAGCTTAATACAACCTAAACTCACCTGGGATGGGGGAACCTCAATAGAAGATCTACGTTGATCAGATTGGCCTGTTAACATATCTGTAAGAGATTATCTTGACTGGTGACCGATGTGGGAAGCTCTACATCACTGTAGGGACATCAGACCTGGGCAAATATGCCTAGACATTATAAGAAAGGTATCGGAGCAAGCCAGTGAGTTTCCCCCATGTTCCAGGTCCTTGATCTGAGTTCTTAGCCTCATGTAGCTCAATGACGGATTGTGGCCTTGGAGTGTGAGTTTCAATAAACTCTTTCCTCCCCAAGTTGCTTTTGATCATGGTGTTTATCACAGCAACAGAATGAAACTAGGACAAAATCTGTGTTCCACTCAGGTGGATCTGAAGATGTATATGATAAACGTCCTTCCCTGGGGCTACTGAGTATGGATGATCTTTGTTCATATCTGTGTCTCACTCTTATGAGCACCATGCACCAGCCCTCAGTTTTCTGGGCCTGTACAAGAGGGGTAGTGAGGTAACTTTTGATTTCTACATTTGAAGAGATTCGTATGAAATCATCCATAGAAACCTTGCTATTTTTAACAGCATCCTTTTGACTACAGACACACTTAAATCTCCTTGAAAATCCATTCAGTAATCATTTTCTCCACTTGGTTCTTTCTCAAATAGGGTCAGAAGGATGCCTGCCACGTGCTAGATACCATGCTGAGAGCTCATACACTGAACCATCATCCACTGGGCTCTGATGAGTGTGTGTGGGGGGGGTAGTACAACATCCCATTTCACAAAAAGCATGGAACAAATTGTCAAAGGGTCAGTGGGCCATGGATAGAAGAGCCAACATGCAGAACCATTACCTCCTCTGAATTTTCGTTACTGGGGCCTGAGGGAGAGAAGGCAGCTGAAGTTCCTATCCAGGCAAGCTCTCAGTGCCCTGTTCAGGCACTTGAGGCGGGTATCACTTCTTCAGGTGGTAAGGATGGATCTTGTATTCCAGGGGTGCAGCTGCCACTGTGGCTAAACTGGAGATTACATGTAGGGGAAAGGAATCTTTTCTTCTAAGCAGAACAAGCTATAAAGGGCAAGGAGTTGTGGCATTTTATTTTCTGAGGTTGGAAGACTGAAGCATGGTTGGTCTTGATGGAAAAAAGAATTTCAGGGACATGAACTTTGAACTTTGAGCCCCTGTAGTTCTGTCAATTGCAAAGAGATTTATCTGTGGAGTCTTAGCCAGGTCATAGAAAACAATGGCAGGGAAGTCTTGAGTTCAGAGCTAAGACACAATATGAAATGGGGCTAACTAGATCTTTGAGGAATCAACAGCAGTGTACTAATTTCTACTAAGCTTTGCGATATGAGTCCTTGTTAGTTTTATTTTTTCCCTTTGCTGTGGTAAAACACCCAGGCAAGAGCAACTGAATGGAAAGAGTTTGCCTGGCTCATTTCCATCATGGTGAGCAAGTCAAAGCCTCGAGAGCTGGGACCAGCTGGTCAGATCACATCCACAGTCAGAAGGTAGAAACTGGTAAGTACAGGCTGATACTCAGCCCCCTTAGTTCGCACTACAGTGCAGGATCCTAGCCAAACAAAGGGTTTGCCCACCTCAAATAACAGATCAAGACCATCTACCATAGGCATGCTGTTGAGATTCTAGCTTCTGCTGAACACCACAGTGTACAACAGGAGGCAACACAAACATAAACTGAGACGAAATTCACAAAATTATATTAACCGTGTTTAAACGCACAATGTATTGATATGTAGCATAGCTGCATGGTTTTGCAATTATGTCCTCTAGCTCCCAGTCACTTTCATTATTTCATAGAGAAACTCATACCCGTGAAGTAATGTCTTTGCTTTTCTATTGCTATGATGAGACGCTGACCAAAAGAAGCAACTTGAAGAGAAAAGTGTTAATTTGTCTCACCTATCCGAGGTCATAATCACTGAAGGAAGCCAAAGCAGGAACTCAAGCAAGGCAGGAATTGTGTTCAAGTCTGATCCAAGGCCAGGAAGCAGAATAAGCTAAACCCTTTCCTTGCACAGACAGGTAAACTGAGGCACATATACAGAAAACATGGCATAGCTGCACTCCAAGAAATCCTAAGGCTTAGGTTTACATCTCTATCATCTCTTTCTAAAGGCATAAACAAGTAATTGCCTGAATGTGTTGAGCACGAAGGTCCTCGTTTCCTTACCTGTCAGGGTGATAAAAATGTCTTGACAAAGGCAACTTTAATGTAGGAATTTTAGTTTTACTTGGCTCCCAGCTCCAGCTTACAGTCCTTCTTCTCAGGGACGTCAAGGCAGGAATAAAAGTAACTTGTCACATGCATCATCAAAAACAGAAAGGGAAGACGTTCATGCGTGCTCACACTTTTCGGCTGCATGCGCGCTCACACTTCTTGTCTCTTCCTCTACTCTCTACAATTCAGGAACCAAACACAGAGAATGATTCTGCCTGCTTTTACACTGTTCCCCACCCCTGCCCCACATCGGCTAACACACAATCAAGACAATCTCTGGACATGCCCCAATGCCAACCTGGTCCAGAGAGTCCCTCATTGAGATTCTCTTCCCAGATGATTCTAGACTGTGTCAAGGTGACAAGGCTAACCTAAACAAAGGGCTATATCCTATGACTGTGTTAGAGGGTTTAGTCATTATTGTAATCATCACAGAAATGAACAAAGCAACTTTTAGTTTCATTTTTCAGGTTATCACTATAAAGGGCCAATATGTTAACAAATCTCCTGGCTAGCTGGTAAGCAGCAGCAAACTGCTTAAAAGCTAAACCTTAGGAATGCAGAGCCTTTTCTCCTTGGTGTCCTTATAGTGTTGGTTGAGCTTATTCCTCCATATGACTCAGAGCCTAGTATTTCATTGGGCCTTTATTATGTGTTCAAGAAATAGTTGCAACTTGAGACATACTCATAGAAATCCTCACCTGGGACCTAAAATGATCAAAGCCACCCAACTTTCTTTTGTACAGTTTTGGCTGTAACTGGCTTTCTTTTGGGCCACCATCTAGCTCCCAGATCATGACAGAGAGACTTTTTATTATTATGAATGCTTGGCGTTATCTTATGCTTCTCCCACTGGCTCCTATAACCTAGCCTGTTTCTCTTCATCTCTGTTTTGCCTCAGAGCTTTTTACCTTTCTTTCCTTCTGTTTATCTTGCTTTCATTGCTTCTCATCTGTCTGGTTGGCAACCGCCTGGTGTCTGACCCCAGGAATGTCCCTCTCTTTTTCTCTCATTCTCCCCTCCTCCTCTCTTCCTTCTCTTAAGACTAGAGTTCTCCTCTTATTTTCTCTGCCCTTCAGCCACGCTTATCTTTCTCCTGCTTACTTATTTGCTGTGCAGTTTTTTTGTTAGACCAATCAGGTGCCTTAGACAACAAGGTGAAACAAATGCAACACATCTTTACATAATTAAAGAAATGATGCATAGACAAATGCAACATATATTTACATCCTTAGCAAAGCAGCATAAACAAATGTAACACACCTTCACATAATTAAAGTAATATTCCACAGCACTTGGGTCTAAACCCAGTGGCTTAGAGAGTTTGGATGAAGGTACCAAGACTACCCAGGTCGTCAGTAGCGAACATAGATGTAAGCTGGGTATTCCTGACCCTCACGTTCCCCTTTTGCCAGAGTTTTTTTTTTTTTTTTTGGCTTTCTGTTATTCTGTATTGGCTCAGAGATGAGCACATTTGAAATGCAAACTAGGAGAAGACCTCTGGGCTACCCAAGCAGGTGCATCTCTGAGTTGTGTTCCTTCTATTTTGGGGCTGGCACATCTGCTAGAAATTTCTCAGAGATGCACACGCTGTGAAAGGGGCTCCAGAGCAGAGATAATGGCAGGGCTGTGTAGGCAAATTTATTGTGTAAGTGGCGACATTAAATGTAATTAATGTAACTGCCTTCTCATTAGGTAAATCACTCTTAGATTTAGGATGTATTTTTCATATAGGCTAAAGCTACAAGGAGGAAAGGGAAGCATTAGCTCAATATACTGGCAACATGCCCCTGGGCCAGTCAGGGGTTACCTTTAAAAGGGCAGTGTAAAAGGGTAGGGGCAGAGGTCAAGAGGCAGGAAGCAAGTGGCCTAATAGTATCTATAAAATAATTGGCCTTGATTGACTATATGTTCATCCCTTTTTTTTTTTAAATATTTCAAGATTGTGACTGCTTTCTCTTATGTGCAATGTGGGAGTCCTGGCACCCAGAACTGCTGCTTTCCTGGACAAGTCTGAGTTGAGGTCTATTTCCTGTGGTCAGTAGCAGTGGCTTCTGGGACATCATGGCCAGTGTGAACCTCTATCGCTCACTGTCCTTTATCCTTTTTGAGACTCTGATACATCCATCTAAACCCAAACAGTTGCTATTTGCTATAGTTCACAGATGAGGATTTAGATGCTCATGAAACCTTGGTTACTTATCCAAGGTCACAAAATTAGAAGTGGAGAGAATTTATACTTGGGTCTCTTTCTAAAATGTTATTTATTCATGACAAATACCCCAGAGGAGAAGCAAGGCTTTCTGATACACAGGAAAACTTCAGGGAAGAAGAGGGAAGCAGGCGTTTGTTTGGGAGTGCTTACCTCATGGCTCAGAAAGAATGCCAAGGTATTGGGTGCATAAATTTATTCAGCTACTGCTCTAATTGCCCCATTTTTTTCTTTCCCGTTTAGTTATTTTCTTCATCCTCACTTTAGTGTGAATTACTCTAATTAGTTAATATCTTCACAGGTAGCAAAGTGCCACTTATGCTTCTGGCCTGCAGAGTTCCTAAATGCAGGTCTGGAGAAGCAAGTAGGGAGAGGGAGCTTAACTTCATGGGAGGGGCTTCCGGGCTAGGGGCCAGGAGATTGATGAGCTGGTCTGCAAAGGCAATCATTCAAATGAGATGGTTAAGTTCCAAGACTTATTTAAATAAATGTGTGACATTCAACATGCAAGGTGTTTTCTTTGTGTTTTCTTCAATTAAGGATTTAATGTTAGATTTCAGCCATGGCCCTCCTGGATAGGTGTTAGTGCGAAGGCATGGTGTTATAGTGCTAACTTGGAGAAGTCTCCTGGCTGAGTGGGGAGCCAAGGTCATAGTGAGGCTGTCCTGGCTCTGTGTTTTGTGAGATATTTTTTTTCTGGGAAACTTGGAACAAATGTCTATTTACCCCAGATGGGGATCTAACAAAAGTAGTAACCAGTGTTGAGTCCAGAGAAGCAACGAGTTGATCGGTGTTCCTTACAGGAGCATGGGCAACTCACAGGCAACCGCATCACCGAAAAACCCTCAGCATTGGTGATGACCCAAGAAAGCTGCATTCTCAGAGATCCTTGCAGGCCACAGAGTCTCCTCCAGGACACTGGGCTGGTCAAAGAATTCGTCCTTGCCCTAGAAGCTGTTTACTGTTTCCATAACCTTGGGAAGGACGCTTGCCAGTTTCTGCTTCCAGCATTCATGGGACTTGCTTATTTCCTGGCTCTCATTTCCTCCTCCTTTCTTTCATAAGAAAATGTTTCTATTCAGATGAGGAGATCACTACACAACAGGCTGCAATCTAGCTTTTCTTCTGATTTAGTGTATGACCTTCAAGCAAACTTCTCCACTTTTATAGATCAGTAAAATGGAATGATGGTAATACCTGCTGCCTTGTAACACAAAATAATAGTATAAAACAGAATGTAAACTATAGATAAAATACAAAACAGAATATAAATCTGCTGCCTTGAAAAACAGAATAATAATATTGTTCTGATATTATTATTATTATTATTATTATTATTATTATTATTATTATTTTAACAGACCTTAGACTTGGTCTGTTCAGATGAAAGTTCTGAGTATATGTCAGATAGTGGGTTCTTTACTTGCAATGGGAACAACTAAACTGATGATTGGCAGTCCTGAAATAGTTGAAGAATTAATCCTACCAATTCATCTGCTTAGTCTTAAGGAACAGCTAGCTGGTCAAAGAATTCATCTTGAAGAAAATGTAGGATCTTTTTTTTGTGATGGAGAGGTTAGGTCCAAGCAGTTTACACTGTATGCAGAGCTGGGAAAGTAGGAGTTATATCTGGGTTATAAAGTGGTTTCAGTGAGCTGGGACCAGCATAATCTTTGTGAGCTAGCAGGTAGCCAGAAGATGAGATGTGGAAGGGATAGAGGAGAAATGGTGCTGGAGGAGGCTGAAGGAGACTTGTTCTGAGGCTCCAAAGTCTTCCTATGTAGGCTAAGAATCATGGTACACATAGACGATGTTGCTCTCAGTAGTGGTGAGATAATCTGACAATTCACCAATCTATGAGGGTTTATGACAAGAAATAAGAGTCTATCCTAGAAAGAATGAGTTTTGGGTTCTTAAGCTGCAAGAAGAGAGGGGCTGGTGAGCAGGTGGACCACAGCTTGGGAGTAGGATTGCTCTTGGGTATGGGAGTGCTCTGTTGATGCTCCTACACTCCTACCCTATATGTCTCCTTTTCAATAACTTGAAAGAAAGAAGGAGAAAGGAAAAGAACCCATCATTGAGGTATGCTGCTTCTATATCTTCTTCTGTGTTCTCCTTCATGGTCTCTGTACATGGCAGAATAGTGTAGAACCACGCAGGAATGTTTACTAAATGACTGGTTACTTATTAGTGAGTACTAGAATATTGCTAGCTGTTATTTATCCATGGAATTTTCCATAAATACTTATTCTGCACCTACTCTCTGCACTTGGTGCCCTCGCCACCCACTGGCAGGGAACGGTCATTACAGGTAAAATTTCTTTTGATTAAAAAAAAAAAATGTCTGACCATATCACCGTTGAAAGCTTCTGCAGCCTATTTAATTATACTATGGTAGAAATATTGCAGGATACATATGATATTCCCATAACTTGGATATTTATAGGGCTTGCAATTTTTCTCGTATTTGGTTTCTCCCTTACATGGTTTGAAAATAGAAAAATGATAAAGTCCTTACAGAATGAAACCAGGATTTTAGGACAGAAGTTGAATGCTTAAGAAAGGGCACAACTGTTTTGAGTGACAACTTTAAGTCGGTCGAGGTATTTGCAAAAACAATTCAGACTGACACCAAGAAAGAGTTTGAAGTTCTCAAGGAAGGGAATAGGGCTTTGTCTGATATGACTCGGTCAAATGAGCAAAATTTAGAAAAACTACAGTCTGATATTAAGGAGAGATTCATTACTGCGGAGGAGAGAACAGCTGATTTGGATTGTAAACTTCAGTCCCTGTCTGAAACATTATCAGAGAGAATTAAAACTGCTGAATGTGAAAATCGGACTTTGTCTAAAGGATATAACAGATTGGCTGACAGATTGTCAATACAAGAAGGCACAATTCATGCCATGAAAATTCTATCCAAGGATGAGATACTAACTCTACTAGACAAACTTCATATTTTGGAATCCTCCATGAAGGCCTTGGAGCATAATTCTGGACAGGAGATCCAGGCCTTACAGAAGGCAATAGTAAGCAGATTAGAAAAGATTGAGGAAATTATAGACTGTGATGAACAGGAGCAAACGGTAGAGAGGCGAAATTTAACTCCGTCAATGAGTAAAACTCTCCGGGATAATTTCCATAAAGTTCTACCTGCCTTTCCAATAATAACGTCAGAAAAGGTGACTGGTTCCAAAAACCCTAGGGTCATCAAGGAATATACATGGGAACCCGTCCGTATGAATGATCTTAAAGAAATTAAACAAGCCATTATGAATTTTGGGCTACATTCATCCTTTCTTAGAGAGATGCGATGGAGCCAGCCGTTCAGACATGCTGAATCTTTCCCGGTAAGACACCACTTTGTGGTGCTACACAGATTATTAGATATGGGTTAGTCAAGATGTGAGAAAGAGGCTGAAAATAATAGGCCAGGCAGTGTTTAAAAGAATACAGTTTCTGTGTAATTATTTTGGGGCATAAGCTAGTCAGGAGGCCAAAAGCAGGGCGGCGGGAATGCAGCCCACAGCTCATCACTACAGAGAGAGTCAGTTTTCTGCAGAGTTGACCCTGTGCTTGGGAAGGTGGTGGGAAGGATGGGGAGGAACTGAAGGGGAAGGAGATGGGGTAGATGTAATCAAAACACATTACATATGTATGAAATTCAAAATTCTCAAGCAGTAAACAATTATGAGATTAGAGGAACAAAAGAAAATGATATTCTCTTGTGTATACCGGCCATGTCTGTTCTAGTGATTCATCAATTGATGAACCTTAGTTTCTTTCCTCCTTTGTCTAGTGTGTATAACAGGAACTATCACACGTGAAGTTTTATTTGATCCACTGTTTTCATTTCTCTCCAGTAAATACCAGGCTTGGAATTGCTGGGTCACAGAGCAGTTCTTGTTTATGTCAAACTGCTTTGCACGCTGATTGCCTCACTTTCCCCTTCCACAATCAATTGTAGTTTCCCTACTATCTTGTTAGAAATTCTTATTTTTCAAATTTTCAAATTACATAGCTATCCTGGTGGGTGTAAAATCATGTTACTGTATCATTTTTATGTATGTGTGATGACAGGCTCTTCTTAAGAAGAGTGTTACATTCATGTATAAAAATGTAGTGGAAGGGATAGAGATTTTTCTGTTTTACTTCGCCATCAATAATGCCTACATATTGCTACAATGTGTTTAAATTATAGGTGTTTATTGTCATTATAATATAAAGTTCATGGTCTACATTAGGGTTCATCTTTGATTCTGTACACTGAATGGTTTTGGGCATATATATATACATATATATATATATATTGACACCCACCTATACTGGTGTCATACTCTCCTAAAAAATCCACTATACTCCATTTGTTCATGGCTTGCTATCTCAAAACCCATGATCACTACTGAAGTTTTTTTCAGATTCTACAATTTCACCTTTTACAGAATGCCATAGCCACAGTCATACACTATAAACCCATGCTAATAGACATGTAAGGTTTTCCCACAAATTTTCATGGGATGTGAGTTCATTTCTCGTTAGCGTTAACTACCATCCCACGATCTGGATTCATGAATGTTCATTTAGCTTTCAACCGACTGAAGGATATCTTGTTTGCTTCCAATTTTGCATAATTATGATCACCGTGCTTGAGCAATGTGCATGTATTTTTTTTTTTTTTTTTTTTTTTGAGAACAGTAGTTCTTGAACTTTGTGTATCTACCAAGGAAAAGAATTGCTGGATCTTGTGATAGGAATATGTTTATTTTTGTATAAAACCACAAACCCTTTTCCAAAGTGACCTCACTATTTGTGTTTCTATCAGGGATGGATGAGAGCTCCTGTATCTCTCTCTACCTCTTCTCTAGCGTTTGGTGCTTTGGTGTTGTGACTTTGGGTCATTGTGGTAGGTGTGCAGGGAGTGGTGTGTCTTTGTCTTGCTTTGCATTTCCTTGATGACACACTTGATGGATGATCTGTTCTTCTCTTTGTCTTTTTCTTCTGTGTGTCTTCTTTGCTGAGGTTTCTGTTGAGATCTTTGGCCCTTTGTAAATTGGTATCATTCCCTTTGGTTTGAGTTGGCATCTCTCTAATGACTAAAGATGTTGGGACTCTTTTCAGGGATGTGGTGGCCATCTGTGTTTCCTCTTTAGAGGACTTCAAATTCATTTAAAGTGTGATAGGAAGCCAACGGGTTTTTCTAGCTAGGAAATTCTAGGATTTAATTTTCATATCAAAAGATTTTCTGACTTACAAGTGGAGAACACAGAAAATCAGGGAGTATTTGTGAGTGTAGTTTAGGATCGGGGCATCTGGGGAAGATGGTTGGTTTACAACTTTAGCGATTTCTTTCTGGTACTGTTTCTGGGTGCACATTGCCTCCCCGAGCTCCAATTGCTATCTCTGAAGACCACACCATCCTCTCAGGAGCAGATACAGACTAAGTGAAAAGCTGAGTTGGGAAGACTCACCCTGTGATGATTGTGCAGAAGGAGCCCTGAGAAGTGGACACCTTCCCGGTAGCATCTTGTTGGCTACCAAGACCTGGAATCTTTAGCAGAAATCTCAAGTTTTTGTTTCTTATTTCTGTTGTATTCTCTCTTTGCTGTGCTGATAGGGAATGATAAATAAAAAGTTATGAGAAAATTGGGTACAAAAACGGTAGATTTACCAGAGATGAACTGTATCTCCTGGCTTATGAAACAGGTCTTGGAGTAGGAGTTACAGGTAGCAAAAACAAGAGGTGCTTATCCCATGGGTCTTAGGTCAAGTTCCGGTGTGACATTTCTGAACGAGTACTTAACAAAGCTGGTCTACTATCACATTTTTTCTACTCATTTTGGCAGCTCAATAGATCTATGCATCTATTGCTAATTCATCATTTAGTTAATTGCTTACCATTTTTCATCCCCAAAGCATAAATATATATATACGTACACACACATATATGCATACATATATACATACATATGCACGTACATACACAATACACATATACATGCATATATACATATGTACACACATATACATGTATATATGTACATGTATATATACGCATACGTGTATACGTGTATATATGTATACATGTATACATGCATACATGCACACATGTATACATGTATATATGTATACATGTATATATGTATATGTAACACACACATGTGTGTGTGTTAGGTTATGTGGATGATGAGATTGGTATGTGTTCTGCTTTGGAATAAGTCTTAAAGCAGAGTTTTCACTACCTGAACCTCTTCTCTTGTTCTTAGCCAAAATACAGAGATGTGATCCTGTCAACCACTTAAGGGATAATGAAATGACTGGACTACTTTTGCAATCTTGAGACAGGATTGCTGAATAGTTCCTTTCCCTTATTTTTTCATTCATTCTACTGTGTGCTGGTCATCTCATATAGTTAGCACCTCCCTCTTTTGGGGCCTGGTTGTCTCCCTTACATCTCTTATACTGACCTTAGTTGCTGATACAACATGGGCTTTTAGTCAATGTGAATACTTGCTGAATGATTGAGTAGAGTCATCATCTCTTCATGCCCAGAAAAGAGGTCTACAGAGCCTTTGTGGGGACATATGTTGAAGACTGTTTTTAAAAAGTAAAAGGCATAAGTTCACGATTAATTCATGCCAAAAATAGGTTTATCGTTGTCATTTTATAATGATTAATAGTTAAATCAGTATGAAGTTTCCAACTTTAAGTTCATTCTGATTCACAGCTGAAGGAAGCTACCAAGATCTTTAAAGTTGGTAGTTCTTTTCCTACCTACCTTATATTTTCTTTCCCTCTGAACTCTGCCCTTATCTCAAGGACCCTGCACACTTTTGACTGCTGTTTTATGGAATATTCATTATCTTCATTCTCCCCTGGCTAAGGAAATCCCAATGAGAGCCATGAAGACAGTTGTTAGCTGGGTCGTTTGGAGTAGCTCTGGCTGCCCACCTCCATTTAGATATCTTTCCCTAAAAGCATGAACGTGTTCATGATCACTTGTTAGGTTGCATTTTAAAGCTATACTGAAATAAAATTTGAAGTATACAGTATTAAGGGGATTGGTTGGCCCTTCTTTTTTCTTATTTTTAAATATATTTTTATTATTTTAGTACTTTAAAAAAATACCAATCCAAATTCCCACTCCCTCCCCTCCTGCCACTTCGTCCCCACACCTTCCCACCCCTCTCCCTTCAATCCTAAGAGAGGACAAGGCACCCTCCCTGTGGCAAGTCAAAGGCCCTCCCTACTACATCCATGTTGAACAATGTATACATCCAAAGAGAATAGGATCCCCAAAAGCCAGTACATGCAGAAGAGACATATCCCATTGCCACTGTCGGTGGCCCCTCGGTCTGCCCCAACTGTCAATCACATTCAGAGGGACTAGTTTGATCCCATGCTCGTTCATTCCCAATCCAGTTGGAGTTGGTGAGCTCCCATTAGCTCAGGTAGACTTTCTCAGTGGGTGAACCCCTCATGATCTTGACCTTCTTGCTCATATTCTCACTCCTTCCTCTTTTCAACTGGACATTGGGAGCTCTGAACATGGCCCTTCTTAGCATCTGAGTTCTCTGGAGTTTTTTTGGTTTATTGTTTTGTTTTGTTTTTTAGAACTCAGTCCATTCTCCCTTTTGAGCTTTTAACATTTATGAAATACAGTGTCTGTCCTGAGCCTTATGCTCCCCTCTGGGAACACAGCATCTCAAGAGCAAAGGTTGCTCTTTTCCAGGAATGTAATTTTTTGACAGGACATAGAAACCAAGCAAATAGTTAATTCTATATAATTATTACCCAAAACAATAAATCAAGATGACATACCAGAGGAGAAGAACTGGGAGCAGACAGAAATTTTGGGAAATGGGCCTTGGATTAAGACCAGAAAACAACTGAGAACCACCTTGGAGAAAGCCTCAGCGGCACAAGAAAGGTTCAGTCCAAAGCCTTAGGTACATCCAGACAGGCACAGTTTCCTGGCAAGTAAGGAGCCTGAGAAGAGGCTCATCTTTTGAGGAAGAAATTGTCTATAGTGGAGCTAAGAGGAGATCCTGTGGACCATACTGGCCAAGGTAAGGGTCTAGAACTTCGTGAACAAGGGAGTAAGAAGTCCTTAAGAACTTGCCTTTAAGCAGAGAAGGTACTTTGAGTCCTGTCTTTCAAAGGGCCCAGAACACTATGTTTCATAGTTATAAAGGGACTATCAATGAAGGGTTAAGAAAATCGAAGATCAATATGAAGATTTATAGACTTTAGGACAGAACTAAAGGTAGCAGTAGGGGAAGAAGGTAGTTGTCTCTAACTAGAAGTTTGAAATATTTATTTTAGGCTGCGTGATGGTGGTACATGCCTTTAATCCCAAAATTTGAGGGGCAGTGGCATGTGGATCTCTGTGAATTCAGGGCCATTCTGGTCTACAGAGTGAGTTCCAGGACAGCAAAGGCTACCAAAGAAACTTGTCTCAAACAAACAAACAAACAATACTTTATGTGTATGGGTGTTTTTCCTGCATGTATGTCTGTGTACCACATTTATGTTTGGTACTGATAGAGGCCAGAACAAAGCATTAGATTCAGAACTAACTGGAGTTCCCATGTCAGTGCTAGAAACCTAGCTTAGGTCACATTGTAAGTTTAGCCAGTGCTTTTAACTAATAAGCCATCTCCCCAGTTCTAGAGATTATGGCGTTTGAAGAACTCTTGCCTCTGCTCTTCTTTTACCCATTGTTGTAATACCATAATGTTTATTTGTAGAAATAAGGAATGTAGCTAAATAACGTACCCTTTGAAGAAAGTGCAGATGGAATGTTAGGATCGATCCTAGCGTTCCATCCCACAGCTGCCCTGAAGGTTCTCTGGGTAAGGACTGAGACTGTGTCTACACAGTTCATTTCTGTGTGGTGCCTTGGCATTCTGATCAGGCGGGAGACACTGGTTAAGTAAACTGGAGTGTTCAGGCTTCATGAATGTCTCCTGGATCATCATTTTCCTGTTGGATGTACATGATTTTACAAAAAGTAGTAAGTGGCACACCAGAAAAATGCATTTTGGAGCTGGGATTTGAACCAAAGCCTCACTTCCTTTAAAAACTGTGAGTGCAGAGTTCAAGAAACAGAGTGGGTAATGAATATATCTTTGCCCCAGGATTCTGAGTCTTCATCTAAAGAACCATTTATTCTGGAGCTGAAAGAGGCTGCCATCTTCTCTGGCATTAAGAAGCCTGGGTGACAGCACAGTACAGAAATGGTCATTTGTGGTTGGGGTTAAAGGAGATACCTAACTTGGTTCAGCTTGTGACATGGTGCATTCCCTTTCACAATGGATGTGTCCAGGACTCACTCTCTCTCTGTCTCTGTCTCTCTCTGTCTCTCTCTGTCTCTCTCTCTGTCTCTGTCTCTCTCTCTCTCTCTGTCTCTCTCTCTGTCTCTTCATTCCTCTATGAGTCTTTCTATGATCCCTTGACAGGGTAACTTCCTGTCAAGATCATAGTGTAGATAGGATTTGGGAATAATCATGGTTAAATGAAAACATGGTAGAGAATTGGCTCCAGGATTAAGTACTCTTGCTGTTCTTGTGGACAGCCTAGGTTCAGTACCCAGTACCCACATAGTGGTTCTCAACCACCTGTCACTTAAGTTTCAGGAGATCTGACTCCCTCTTCTGACCTCCATAGGCATCAGGCCCACATGTGGTACACAAGCACATATTAAGGCAAAATACACTTACAAGTAAATTAAAATAATTTAAAAAATTTAAAAAATAAAATGAAACCCCTCCATTTACTCTAAGCGGCCAATATTTCTAACCCTGATTTAGAGGATCATTACTTTTTCTATGTCACTATTTTTAAGTGTTGTCTTTTGTCACAAATACAATGTTAACCATGATGACTACCTCAAGTGTTTTCTGTCTGTGAGACGCCAAACTGTTTACTATTGAGTGAAGTTATTTGGCTTTTCTCACAGTCTTGACTGGAGAGGGTTATCAGCCACCAAGCACAGAGGAGAAAACTGAGAGGCAAACCAGCCTATGCATATCCAACAACTAGTAAAGAGCTGGGAGTTGTGGTCATGGCAGTTTGACATCACACCGTCACTCCCTCTGGACCAAGCTGTCCTCCAAACCAACAGCTGCCCCAGTTTTCCTCTTGAAAATCAGAGGGAGTTGGGTTTGCATTTGTCCAAATTCCTTCAGCTTTGGTACCTGGTGAGCCAACAACTGAAGCTCCAGGAGAGGCCTGGACACCTAGACAAATGGAGTTTGTGTCCCTCAAGCAGAATACCTGATGCACATTTGATACTACCTCCAGCGAGTCCATGGAAGACTAATCCTCTTTGGAATCTCTTTGGATCCCAGAAAATTCCATAAAACATCCCCAAGCATCACCTGTAAATGATTTCCATCATTTGCTTCTCTTTCTTCTTGAGTAGAATCTGCCTGGACGTGTGTGAGAAGGCTGGAATGAAGGCCCAAGGACCTCGTGGGTGGTCAGCGTGGGAATGAAGTGATGCAGGCTGAGTCACATTAGCTCTTACAAGGCTAATGACAGATGTTAAATGAAATGAGATCGAAAACCATTAAATCCAGGGCACAAGCAGAGCCCAACTGAAATGTCAGCTTTGCCTCACCTCATCGGGGAAGCCTGTGTCCTAATTTCTTGTGGTCATGTCCTCTACTGTTCATTCTGCGGCACTAGAAAGATAAGTGTGAGCCCCTCTGCAGTGCACACACCAGGAGCTCCTGGGTCCTTTCTCCAGAAAGTCTGCTATGGGGCCCTCCCAGGCACATAGAGTGTGCTTGCCTTCCTCGCTACTCACAGACATATACACAGGACAAAATAAACCCAGGATTGAATCTCTCTCAGGTCTGTGTAGATGTGGGTTCAAAGTGAGCTGGGATAATCTATATGTAATTACCACGAAGAGTCCACTGGCTCATTCATTCACAAAAGCATTTGCTTTGTTCTCCATTCCTTCTCTTGCCCACCCCTAGTACTACTCTATCCCCCATGATTCCTGGTAAATTTGGTAGAAGTCCTCTTTTAACGGGTCTATGCTTCCATGCTGATGTGCCTTCTCAGTATAGGACAGGAAGAAACTTGTCTTGGAGAGGGTGGTGCGCAGACATTCTGGGAAGTTGGATAGGGTTTGCATGGATAGGTAGCCTATCAAGTAGAGAGGTGAAAGTTAGCCTTACCTTGCTGTCAATGGCAGCTTCTGCAAAAACACAGTGATATGTTGAGAACACAAAGTGCTCAAGTGAAGAAGGCTGATGAGGAATTTTTGAAGATTGACTCTGAGGTCATGAAAAAACATGATGGAAGGTCCTGGTTTTTCTAAGACGTCATGTGTTTCTTGGAATAGATGCATGCTGGTGCCAGGGCTGGAGCCGTGGCACAGTGGGTCTTTCTGTGGAGCCCTATGCACCACCACACTCTGAAGACCCAGCTAGTAAAGTTCCAGTCACGGCTTTTCTCTCCCATGGCTGTGTGCCAACCTCGTAAGCCACCACCAGCTCATAAAGGGGTTGAATTCTCCTTTTCCTGAGTTTTCTAAAATCTCTAGTGTCCCAAGTGCCTGGTGCAGCTCACATCATTTGCCATACTTTCTGTTAGTGAGACTGGGCACTGCTACGTGTTCATCCTGTGACTAAATGAAATCATGGATCTGAAAACTTTGTTCATGAAGAATGCTAAGGCTCTGGCTTGGAAATCAAGGCAGGATTTCTGAAGAACACTGAACACAGTGCTTGTGTCTGTGTATAAGGATAAGTAGAACTGTGAGCCTGGGGCCCACCAACTTCCTCAGTGCCTGGGTAGATGAACTCAGATGGTTAAACTAAGAAGCACTGATCCTAGGCCCGCTGGTGGCTGACGTCTTCCCGTGATTCAACTTGAACTGCGTGCGCTGCAGTTATGCAAAGGAAATGCTTCTGAAACATTTATAGCCATTAATGAATGCAGAAACTTAAAATTAGATGGTGTGATATTCATAGACTCTCAAAGCTGTCAGGAAGCCTAGAGGACGTCGACTCAAGGCTCGATCCTAAAGCAGGAGTCCCCTCTTTAGCTTCTGGGGCAGACAGCAGCTGCTGATATTCTGCTGTAGGCTGCAAATCTAGGCCTTCCAGCAGGTGTGTCTGTCACCTTTTTTCTCTGGTATGGGCCAATTCTATCATTACTTGCAGACACCCCACCCCATCATCCCTAATGAATGTGGGTCTTACTACCTCATTGACCTGGGTTTCCTCAGGAAAGAGGGAAGAAACTTCGGTCTTTTCTGAGACTCAGAGAGATGTGAAGTCAAGTGAAACCCAGCTTCCTTGGCTGTGACCTGGACTCTCAGCATGCCTCTGCTGGTGCAGGGTTCTAGTCTTTGAATCCCGCACAATACTAAGATCTTTTCTGAGGATCTCATCTCTGACCAGTACTCCTGCTGCTTCGTGCATCCATCTAGTATATTACTTTGGAAGTCGAAGCTCATCTTTAATTATGCTCAAATATTATTACATAATGTATACTCAATTATTGTTAGTTCATTGAATACTATCATTATATACTATTTATCAAGCAGCTATTATATGCTTTTGCTGAAAAAATGTATTAGTATTAATTTTCAAAAATTAAACCATAAAGCTAAATAATATTTTGCATAATATTATTCTTGTAGGATTTTGGATGAAAAATGATGGGAGGTCTAAAGCGTGATTGAGGTAACCAGTGAGGTCAGAATAGGATCATCAGATTTGGCAAACTTGGAACACTGCAATTCCTATGAACCCACATTCTCTGTGGGGGGCCCACTCATGGGAAACTTTGAGTATGTGTGCACCCACACACTTAGGTGCTTCTGTGTATACACGTTGTAGTTGTTATCAAGAGTCATAAGGGTGTACCTACTACAGAATGAAGAAGTGCCTGTCTCTGGAGTATCTCACATGAGCTGAGAAGAAGTTTTGTGCACAGATCTGTGGATGTGACAGCTCTGACCAGGGCTTCCTTAGCCTTGCTTCTTCAAAGCTTTGACTTCAGCTTGTGAACCACTATCTTATGACCAAATTGTGAAATTATATGTATCTTTGTACTTCAATTTAAAGTACTGTGTAAGATGAGGGTCCACAAAACCCTAGGAAACATAGACTTGGATCATCCTATTTGAATTGGTTCAAGTACACATATACATATACACATTCATATTCATATACATATTCATATATATGTATATATGTATGTATGTATAGCACATTTTGATTTCTGGGCCAAATGACACAAAGTCTTTAAGCATACAGGTCCTTAGTCCACAACTGAATGTGCTTAATAGATGGGCTTCTGAGTCCCAGGTCCTGACTTCTTTGGCATCTGACAACAGGGAAGTCCTGAGGAAGCCTGCCAGCTGGAGAGAGCTTATTGGTGGAAATAAATGATCTCTCTCATGCACAAAACTATTTCAGGTTTTTCTTCTTACACTTATCCACTGTTTGTGATACAGAAAGCAGCTTGTAATGGGGGGAAACCAAGTCACAAAGAGGTGCCTCTACCTCTTGGGTCTTGCTTCCAAATCAGTCTCCTCCTAAGGGCTCAATCTTCAGTGCTGTTGTGACTGATTAAGAAAGGTAAGCTGGTTTTGTAGGTCACAAGCTTCAACACTAAAATGCCTACTACATTTCTCTCTTCATTCCCATGTCATGGTATCTGTTTCTAGATACTTCTGTCACTTTCTCTTTTCTGGGTTTTCTGATGGCCTAGGGACCTCTGATCAGTCATTCTATATCTTTATCTTCCTCAGTTCTAGAGCATCCCTTCAGTGTGTTGAATATAATCTGCCTCTCAACAGTGGGCAAGTAATGTTTGCTTGTGGATAACCCTAAAAATTTTCCTAAAAGAACAATGTAGACCCATAATCCAGATGTGAACATGGAGGCTCAAAACCATGATAACCAAGACAAACTTGAATAACAAGAGAATTGTTGGAAGTATCACCTCCTCAGATTTAAAGTTGTATTACAGAGCTATAATAATAAAAATATTATGAAACTGGCATTAAAACAGACATGTCGATCAATAGCATAGAACTGAAGATCTGAGCATAACTCCATGCATCTACACATACCTGATCTTTTTCTAAGAAGGCAAAAGTGCATGCTGAAGAAAATTCAGTCTCTTCAACAAACTGTGTTGGTCATTTTCATTCTTAATGAGATCATTTTTCTGGGCCTTGAGCAGATTCTTTTACAGCAGTCACGGCATCTGGCAAGTTGTGATAGTGCATTTCATTAGAGGGACTGCTTGGAGCAATTCTCCTGAGGAGATAGAAGAGCATAGATTTCAGTGGTGGATGGCTGCAAACCATCTCTGTATGGAGTGGAGACACGAGTTGCTTGTTACCATCTCTGCATGGGTTGCAGCAAAGAATTGCTCAGAACAAGCTTTTCACAGAGTGCAGGTAGAGATGTCTGGGAACAGTTTCTCCGTGGTGTGCTGGTTGGTACAGGATGCTCAGAAGTGCAGAATTTCCAGATTCTGGGACCATCTCTGCATGGAGCACAGGGGCAGGTGTCAGGGAACCACCTTTGTCATTTATCTTATGGCTTAGTGAAGTCAGATTGTGCTGACACAGTGTTCTGAGTCT
Organism: Arvicola amphibius; assembly: GCF_903992535.2. NCBI lineage: Eukaryota > Metazoa > Chordata > Mammalia > Rodentia > Cricetidae > Arvicola > Arvicola amphibius. The sequence continues at coordinate 30,860,973 of NC_052055.2, read as the reverse complement.
GAGTGTATGGCTCTCCATTGCATTACTATGTTGTCCTTGAGTGACCTCCCGTGTTCTCAACCTTCCATGCAGGATGAGAGATGTTTGCCCACTTCTCTTTTCCCAGGCACTGTCTTTTCAGCACACTAATGCTATGTGCCCTTTTGACAAAGTAAATGTATGTAAAGGTCAACATACTTTTTGAGTTAGTTTAAAGTATCAAAGGCTGTACAAATTAAATATTGGAATTTTGAATAAAAAACATACTTCAATGGAAAGCATGCCCGTTAAAGAAGTTTTCCCCAGGTAGTATATATTAAGGTGTTGGAATTATAATACTTGAATGTGTGTGTGTGTGTGTGTGTATATATATATATATATATATATATATATATATATATATATATATATATAAATCAGATTTACCAAGAAGGTAACTGAGAGCATTTTAAAACATCATTGGAAAATATAAACCACTAATTAGACATTTTACTCATATTGTAAATGTTCAAATAATCATGAACATTTAATGAACACGGACGTCTCTAGGAGCCCCACAACCTCTAAGCTAAAGCAATCTAGTTGTTTTGGAGTGGATTGTGTGACAGAGCGTTGAAATCCTGCAAACTATGTTGAAGAAAAATAAAACAGCAATGTCTTTGGCTGATTAAATGCAATCTGGTGGCCGTAGCTGAAACCCTTGAATGTTTGACCTGGTGGCCGTAGCTGAAACCCTTGAATGTTTGACCATCATGAGTTATGAAGACCACCCTTCTGGACTGAGGTCTCTTTCCCAGAACTCATACAAAGATGGGATCCTCAGAAAACCTCGCATTATAGAGCTGAGGAAGGGAAATTAAAGTTCAGACTCAACAAGGGAGTGAGGGTAGAAATCACCATCTTAAGAATAAGAAATGCATAGCTATAAAACATATCTTGTGTTACACGGAGGGCAAGGAGAAGCAACTGCATGGTTCTGGAAACTGATTTATGCTCTAGAAAGCCCACTACTGTGGCGAGAGTGTGAGGGTTTCCTGACAGGAGCACGGCTGGAGCAGATGCTGGTACCCAGGGGACATGGCTAATGCATGGAAGAGGAAGGTGCCTACATTCCCAATACAGCAGTATGGAAATGGAGAGAAGGGCTTGGATTTGAGGAACCAAATGTGGTGAGAAGTGAAAACCATGCTTGATGGATAAAAGATCAATGTCCAGTTGATCCCAAGATACCTAGGTAGGCAGTGGCAATCTTACATAATTTAGGAATCCTTCAGATACTGCTGATCCAAGGGTAGAATATTCTCCTGGACCTATCTCTCAAGGAGGGAGCTGCTGGCCACAGTTGTGGAAAAAAGTGAACTCATTCTTCCACCCCCTCCCCGTGTTGCTCAGTTTTCAAAACCTTTGACTATACCCTTCTGGATAGTGATGACAGAAAACTAGGAGGAAATTACAGGCACAAGAGGGATCAATGAAATCTGAAGACTTATATCAAAAGAAGGCTCAGATGAGGCACTCATCAGATATACACTTTTCCTGGTGTCTTAAATTTTGTGTTTTGAGGAGTCTTAGATGAACATACTTTGTCAACCTTCTCCGTCCTATGAGGTAGATTGTTTATACGGAGAAGACTGAGGCTTACAAGTTGAATCAAATGATAAAATAGGTATATAAATCCTGGATTACCTATATGCAAACCGGAGACAGACAGACAGACAGACACACACACACACACACACACACACACACACACACACATACACACTACACACACATGCTCATGCATGCACATTCACATGCCTCCCATGTCCACTCAACCACAGAGACCTAGGTGCTGCCTTTTACAAAACAGTACATAAATCTACACTGTCCGCATAGCTCTAAAGGAAGGAGCTTGAGCCTGCAAAGAGAAAGACCTAATATTCTGCGGACATTTTCTTATCTATCTTTGGTTGTACAAATAGGAAATCGATGCCTTTATATTGTCTCTAGCTCCTCTTTTAGCTCCTGGTTTTCTTCTTTACCCAGTTCGCATCAGAAGCAGATTCAGTGGCTACAAACCTTACCAAGCATGTTACTCCATCTCTTCTGGTGTTGAGGAAGTCTGGTTTTTTAATTTTAGGTTTCTAGATGGTTCTTTTATAGGATGGGCAGGGACAATATGTTGAGGAGAGATTTGCATTGGAGAGACTAGGTAGGTGTTCTTCTGCCCTCTTCCTGAACAATGAAACCTATCTGCAGCCCCCTGTTGGTGTCCCCAGGCCCTTCACTTTCTTTTCTTCTATGTAAGACCAAACTGACCCACACAGGTGAAGACTTTCAATACTACCCAAGCCAGGACCAGGAAGTGAGTAAAACAGGGCATGCATGGAGCCTCACAAATTGTGGAAGTGTGTGCCAAGGACGAACGTGCTGACTTCAAGTGATCTCAGATGGTAAAGACCTAATGATCCTTGGCTCCTTTTAAAGAGAGATTGCCGTTGATTACTCTGAACAAATGCTTGACAAAGGCTCCCTAACTCAAAGGTTAGTCCCTTAGGAAAATTCTGGGCCTCCTGTGAATTTGACCTCCCTCTCCTTGAGCTCCCTGAGTCAAAGAACAATGGTCGCTAGATCACCCTTTCTCAGCCTGTGAGTATTTTGAGGGAACATTTTCCTTTAAGCTCTGTAATCCTAGTACTTGAGGATGTAGCTTCCAGGAAACGTAATCGTAGAAATGAGCATACTAGAATCAAATACAAAAGGATGTTTGCAGCCATGAGTCATGGGAGGCATTGGTTGCAGCGGGCATCACAGAGAATCTGTGGTGTGTACAAGGTGAGTGTATGTATAGTGATTTGGGTGTTTTGCTATGGGCGTCTTTTAAGTGTATGTTGAGTATGAGTGGTGTATTGTGGGTGTTTGGTAATTAGTGTATATACTGTTTGTGTGAATCTTGTCAGTATCATGGATCTATCATGTCATGTGTAGGTATCTATATGTTTGCATACATTGTGTGATTGGTGACTACTGGGTGTAGGTGAAGTGGATTGTTTTGGACATGTGCCTTGTAACTGCCAAGTGTGTTTCATGTGTATCTTTTATAGTGCACACAATACTGTATTAAACCTCTAATATTCTCTATCCCTTCCAGCCACAAAGGATACCTTACATGACAAATGATCTCAATAGTCTGAATAAATCTTGTGAAAACCAGGGAACAGGAAGTTCAGCCATCATTCAATATTATGTGACTCATAATGGACTGGGTTAACTCAGGTCTAGTCAGCTCCAACCTTAGCATCCGAGGCAGTGGTTTTCAAATGAGTGTATGTGTCAGAATTCCGGGAGGATGGAAGAACCTTTGAATGAATCCTCACTCAGAAGATCTAGGTTAGGACTCAAAGTTGCTTTCATCACTGAAGCTGTGAGTTTGAGGATCAGGTTGAAAAGCCACCAGTTTAAAATACTCATTAATTTTCAAGTAGATCTGGGGAGAAGATTGGGACCAAGGTAGATAATTTTGAATTGCTGAGCATAAGTTCCATATTATGCAGTTAGTTTCCTAAAAAAATCAAAGTGAATGTTTAAATTGGGTATTTTAAAATTTGTGCTTAGCATGTTCATTTAGTGTCACGTGTTAGTTATAGTTTATCACATGGCATTAAAAAGGGAAAGGTCCCCGTGCTTGTGTCTACAAATTTCAGATTTCTGACTTTATTAAGAAATTTTTTATCATAGGATGGTAACCTGCACATTTTCCATGGAGAAAATGATAATATCACATTCTCCATCTCTTAAATATATTTTTCTTCTAAATATTTATTTAATAGAGTTTCATTCTTTCAGAAAACCTGTGTATACGCCCTGGAGCTGGAAAGGCAGTGTCTTTGGGATCCTGCGTCATCACTGACCCCAGAATTGTAGTAGTATTTGTGTGAAGCCAAATGTGTAAACCCTTTTGCCTTATTTAACATGTATTGATTGGCATTGCCATTCTCTCTCTCTCTCCTTCTTCTCCCTTTCCTTCTCTGCCCAATCCCTACCCTCTACTTATCCAGCCCTAGGGATCATAAAGACAGCAGGGTAATTAGAGCCTGGCATCCACAATCAAAAGATCAGATGGCTGAGCCAGAACTGCAGGTTTGTGATCATTGAGCCTGCGAGGTGATAAGGGAACTGGGAGCGTGCAGTGCTACTTTCAGTGTGATAAGTGAGTCATAGAGAGAGCTATCTGGCCTTTCCTGGACACATCTTGAGATTGATGTTAAGAGGGCGGCTTCTGACACCAGCTGGTTCTATTATGTTGGACAGGACCCTAGCTTACTCTGTTACTGCCCAGCACAGTGTGTCGAATAGGAGTTTCATTTGTTGTTTTTGTTTTTTTGTTTTTGTCTGAGAATTCTGACTTTCAGGGTTAATATGGATTGGTTACAAGGATGTGCAGCATTCTCATTTGGTACAGTCTTTTGCATTTTCAGAAATGTTTCCTGGGAGGGAGCCCTTGCCAGTACAGAGACACAGCGTGAAAGCTTATTGAATCCCGAATGGTGTGCTTCTGTCCTTGGGAGCTGGCCCAGAAAGACCTTGGGCAGTTGGGCTCTGAACCAGGGAGAGAAAGAGAATGAGGCCTTCATAGAACACCAGCATGTCCATCACCTGTGCCAGCAATGAAAGACTTATGTGTCCTCTGCTTTTATCTCTTCTGCTCTCTCTCTCTCTCTCTCTCTCTCTCTCTCTCTCTCTCTCTCTCTCTCTCCCTCTCTCCATAATATCTTTCTCTCATAGTCATACCAGATACCAATAACAGCAGGGCTACAGGTACATTGTAGTAATTACCTTCTATATTATCCAGATTCTACTGGGTAGGTGACATTGTCTCCATGACACATTATGGCATACTGAGCCTTTGAAAAATGATACAATATTTTGTTTTATCATTTTTTGCCAAATGATACAATATTTTGTTTTTGAGTTGCAAGAAAGAATTTCCTAAAATCAAAACAGCAATAATAGCCTATGCTGGAGAGGATGTGGAGTAAGGGGAACACTCATCCATTGCTGGTGGGAATGCAAACTTGTGCAACCACTTTGGAAATCAGTGTGGCGGTTTCTCAGGAAACTGGGAGTCAACCTACCTCAGGATCCAGCAATTCCACTCTTGGGAATATACCCAAGAGATGCCCAATCATACTACAAAAGCATTTGTTCAGCTATGTTCATAGCAGCACTATTTGTAATAGCCAGAACCTAGAAACAACCTAGGTGCCCCTCAATAGAAGAATGGATAAAGAAGGTGTGGGACATGTATACACATTAGAGTTCTACTCAGCGGTAAAAAACAATGACATCTTTAATTTTGCATGCAAATGGGTGGAAATAGAAAACACTTTACTGAGTGAGATAACCCAGACACAAAAAGATGAATATGGTATGTACTCACTCAAAAGTGGATTCTAGCCATAAACAAAGGATATTGAGCCTATAATTTGCGATCCTAGAAAAGCTAAATAAGAAAGTGAACCCAAAGAAAAACATATATTTATCCTCCTGGATATCGGAAGTAGATAAGATCACTGGGAAAAAGTTGGGATCACGGGGGTTGGGGGTGGGGGGAAGGGGAGATGGGGAGAGAGAAGGGAGAAGGGGAGGATTGGGGAGAGCTTGGGGGAATGGGATGGTTGAGATGGAGGAAGGATGGATATGAGAGCAGGGAAGAAGTTATCTTAATTAAGGGAGCCATTTTCGAGTTGGCAAGAGACTTGGCTCTAGAGGGGCTCCCAGGTATCCAAGGAGATGCCCCCAGCTAGGTCCTTGGGCAGCAGAAGAGAGGGTACCTGAACTGGCCTTATCCCATAGCCACACTGATGAATATCTTTCATATCACCTTAGAACCTTCATCTGGCGATGGATGGAGAGAGAGACAGAGACCCACATTGGAGCACTGGACTGAGCTCCCAAGGCCCAGTTGAAGAGCAGGAGGGAGAATATGAGCAAGGAAGTCAGGACTGCGAGGGGTTGGTCCACCCACTGAGATGGTGTGGCTGATCTAATGCGAGTTCACCAAGACCAGATGGACTGGGACTGAACGAGCATGTGATCAAATTGGGACCTCTGAATGTGGCTGACAATGAGGGCTGACTGAGAAGCCCATGATAATGGCACTGGGTTTTGATTCTACAGCATGCACTGGCTTTTTGGGAGCCTAGTCTGTTTGGATGCACACCTTCCTAGACCTGGAGGGAGCGGGGAGGGCCTTGGACTTCCCACAGGTCAGGGCACCCTGACTTCTCTTTGGACTGGAGAGGGAAGGGGAGGGGGAGGGGGAGGGAGGGGGAGGGAAATGGGAAGAGAGGAGGAGGTAGAAATTTTTAATGAATAAAATTTTAAAAATTTAAAAATTAAAATAAATACAAAAAACAAAAAAAGTAATTGATGGAGAATGAGTGTGACATATGTTGAGGGTTTAATTCAAATTATTTGTATTTAGCAGCCTCTAACTATAAAAGTTAGTGAATAAAATTGTGCATTTCTGGTTTGGTTAGATGTAAATAGAATAAGGGATGCTGTGAAGATTTGCAGACCCTGACATTAATGTTTGCACTTGAAAGGCGTTGTCAGCGTGGCACAAACTAGAGTCACCTAGAAGAAGAAACCGCAGTTGAGGAATTGTGTCCATCAGATGGGCCTGTGGGCGTGACTGTGGGCATCTTCTTAATTTGTGACTGATGTGTGAAGGCCCTGCCCACGGTCGGTGCCACTCCTAAGCAGGGGGTCATGGGCTCCATGACTAAGGCTGAGCCCACATGGACAGCAGGGCAGTGAGCAATCTAGCCTTATGCTCTCAGCTCAGTTCCTGTCGCTTCATTTCATGATGGACTATAACCTGTGAATGAAATAAACTCTCTCCTCCCCTTTTTTTGCTTTTGAACAATGTTTACTCACAGCAACAGAGCAGGGAATTAACCCATGTGTCTGGACTTAGGTGTTTCTTGTTTGTTGTTGCTGCAGCAGGGACTGAGAATTTAATTCTTACTGGGTGAGAACTTCCAGTTCTATGTTTAAGCTTCTATAGTTCCAGGGTTCCAGGCATCTACCACTATAATGCATGTGTCTTTAAAAATAAGTTTTTCATAATGTAAGAACTATGGAATGGGGCCATTACCCCCTATTTGAAGTTGTACCACAGAGCTATAGTAATCAAAAGGTATTGACAAAAAAAAGAATTTTCTTCATCTTTTTTCTTTATCTTCAAAAGTAAGATAAGAATCTTTATCACAAAGTCATTGTTGCCAAAGCCAGATAGTATGTAAAATAATGTATCCAACACTAAGAATGTAACAGGTGTTCTACTGATTTACTTTTTTTTCCTTTCTTTCAAATAGCTCACATTTAGTTGATCTTATATACTCAAAAATTCAGTCTTGCTGGGGGTCTCTTCTTGGTTTATTTCCAAAATCAGATATAGAAAGTTGTAATTCTATTTCTTTCTAGGTGTCTTGCCCAGCATCCTTATCAGCTTTTGCATCAATTTGTCAAATTAGGTTAGCTTCTGCCTGCCACAGCACCCATGCGTTTTGCTTGGTCACCTCAGTCACCTGCGTCTTCCATATCTTTAGTACTGGTGATAGAGCGATAGTCAGCGATTGTTACGCATTATCAGTGCTGGCTAGCATATATTGAGAATTTGCTACATGGCAGGGTGTGTACAAAATGAGAGCGGGTATGTGCACTTAATCCTCCCCTCAGTTATTCATCCCTGATGCAGTTACCAGTCCACACCCACCAATGAAAGAGCACAGAGTCACCTACTGTAAGAAAGCAGGTAACCTCCTGGTGGTAACTGGGGGTATGTGGCCTCCATGTCATGGGCAGGTGAAAGGGCCTGGACCAGTACTCAGTTCCAGCCATAATAGGTGCTAACCACATGGCACTCAGTAAGGTACTGTGTTTCTGATTTTTCCCTATAGGAAAAACCTTTGCACACACTGTGAAGGAGACACACGGTGCTCTACTGATCCTGTCAGCCACATGTTTCTCCATCTAAGCATTGCTAAGTTCCTAGTATTGATACCAGGCTATGTTTGGCTGAAGTCATCTTAAGCAATTAATTTATTCCTTTGTTTTTCAGGTAATGAACCGAAAAGATCATGTCTGAAGTACAAGGAACAGTTGAGTTTTCTGTAGAGCTACATAAATTCTATAATGTGGATCTCTTTCAGAGAGGGTGAGTACACTTCAAATTCTCTCTCTCTCTCTCTCTCTCTCTCTCTCTCTCTCTCTCTCTCTGTGTGTGTGTGTGTGTGTGTGTGTGTGTATGTATGTGTGTAAGTCCAAATGTATCTGTGTGTGTGGTCAGGTGAGAAGACATTTGGGATTAATGGAGAATTTTCATTATTTTCCTGACCATGGAAAATTCCAACTATTAGTTCATGTGAGAGTAAATTACGTGTTAACTAAGAGCTAATTTAGTTTGTCCACCCTCATTTTCTTCTGCAACCCCCTTCTTTGTTGGTCTTTTCACTGAGTTTTGAGTTGTGGGAAGTGAGGCTTGACTGTGTTGTTTTGGTAAAAATGAATCGTATTTGTAGTATTTGCTGGAGTTATCTCCTACAAACATACGGTATAAAAATCATGACCAGATCTTTAAAAACCGGATACTGTTTTTAATCATAACTAAAATATAATTGATGTCATTATTTTGAGAATGTAATCTGAATTTAACATTTTAAATGCAAAATGTCCATGAATCCTTATGACAAGTTACACTCCAGGGCTACTGAATAAGTAAAAAGTTAAGCAGTTATGTACATAAAGTGATGGCTCACAGACCGGTGCTACCCATTCACAATGGCTGAAGCCCCTTTCCCCACATTACTGACGAGAAAACCAAGTCTTATAGGATCTGGATTTCTATGCTCACGTCCACAGAGTCAGAGGATGTCCAGGACACCTACCACTTTGCAAAAGCAACAGCAATGAACCCATAATGCCTTTGTACGAGAACATTCAATGTATACCATCATTCTGGGGTTAAACAATTTGGGATTGTCTTAACTTGTGGGGGCCACACATTTATACTAGCCTAGGCCCGCCTAGTCTCAGAAAGATGTGTTCTCGGGTCTGTGGCCATTGGATAGGAGGTTATTGGTTCTTCTGCCTACGGCTCCCTGTCATATCGAAGGCATCTAGATGTGAGAATTGGAGTCACACAAACTCACTATTACCCATTTTATCCCAAAGTATGAATATCTCTGGGGTACAGAATGATATTTATATACTTAAACATGTGTAATCAAATTAGAACAACTGCTACCTCCTTGGCAGCAAGTATTTGTCACTTCTCAATGCTGGGATTATTCAAAACCTTCTCTACCTATTACTTTGAAATGAATGTACAATTAACTGGTGTCAGGTAATTTTTCCAAATTATAAATATTATCCCAACATAAGAAGTAATTCCTTCTATCAAAATGGATACTTGTGTCCACCAGTTCTTCTCTTCTATGACCATTTTATGATTCTGGTAAGCAATGTGCTTGTGCTGGCTGTATTTATGTCAGGTTGACCCAAGCTAAAGTTGTGAGAAGAGGGGACTCAATGAAGAAAATGCCTCCAATCAGGTCATAGGAGACGACCAGTTCAGCCTATGTATCGCTATTGCTAGGGGTCTTAGATGGGGTCATCCTTGAAGATTTCGGGGAGGTGCACCGAAATGCACCTCTTATAGTAGTCTCTTTCAGTACTCCCCCCTCCATACCCCGCTCAAACTGATCTCTCATGTTCCCATCCCCCCTACCTTCAGTCCACTCCTGAGATTTCTTCTAAATTTCCCATTCCCCAGGAGATCTTGGAGTCCTCTCATGATCCCTCCTTGGTACCTAGTCTCTGGGTCTGTGGATTTTAGCATAATTATCCTTTATTTTAAAGCTAATACTCACTCGTGTGTAAGTACCTTCCATGTTTGTCTTTATCAGTCTTGGTTACCTCACTCAGGATGATTTTTTATTTTAGTTCCACTGATTTGCCTTCAAGTTTCTTGGTGTCCTTGTTTTTAACTGCTGAGTAACACTCCACTGTGTAAATGTACCACATTTTCTTTATCCATTTCTCAATTGAGGGACATCTAGGTTGTTTCCACGTTCTGGCTATTACAAATAAAACTGCTATGCATAGCCCAGTTGTCATAAGAGAGGCTTCAACCATCAACTGATGGAAACAGATGCAGACCCAAAACCAAACATTAGGCAGAATTCAGGGAATCCTGCAAAAAGAGGGGAGAAAGGATTACAGGAGCCAGAAGGGTCAAGAAAACCCGCAGAATCAACTAACCTGTACTCATAGGGGCTCACAGAGACGGAACCAACAACCGGGGAGCCTGCATTGGAATTGACGTAGGCACTCTGCATATATGTTACAGTTTTGTAGCTTGATCCTCTTGTGGGACTCCTAACAGTGGGAACAGAGCTTGTTTCTGACTCTTTTACTGGCCTTTGGGACCCTACTCCTCATTCTGGGTCACTTTGCCCAGCCTTAATAGATGAGGAGGTGCTTAGCCTTACTGCTAATTGGTATGTCATGATTTGTTGATATTCATGGGAGACCTGCCCTTTTCTAAACAGAAATGGAAGAGGAGTGGATTGGGGGATGAGAACAGAGGGAGGTTTGCGGGGGAACTAGGAAGAGAGGAGGAAGGGGAAATTGCAGCCTGGATGTGTGTAAATGAATGAATGAATAAATGAATGAATAAATACATAAATTTATTATTAAATTTTAAATTATAAATTTTAAAAAAGTAAATGCCTTCAGAAGGTAGTCCTGTAGACAAGTCTATAGGGCATCTTATTAATTAGTGGTTGATAGAGGGGACCCATGCCGTTGTTGGTGGAGATACCTCTGGGGTTTGTAAGAAAGCAAACTTGGCAAGCCGTTATGAGCAAGCCAGTAAGGAGCTCCCCTCCATGGCCTCTGCATCAGCTCCTGCATTCAGGTTGCTGCCGTGCTTAAGTTCATGTCCTAGCTTTTTTTGGTGAAGAACTATAAAGTGGAAGGGTAAGTCAAATAAATCATTTTTTTTTTCGAGACAGGATTTCCCTGTAGTTTCTAGAGTCTGTCCTGGAACTAGCTCTTGTAGACCAGGCTGGCCTCGAACTCAGAGATCCGCCTGCCTCTGCCTCCCGAGTGCTGGCATTAATTAAAGGCGTGTGCCACCACCACCCGGCTAAATAAATCATTTCTTAAGTTGCTTTTAGTCATGATGTTTTATCATATCAATAATAACTCTTAAGATAGATCTGTTCTCTAAAAATCAACATTTTCATTTCCATAAATAAGCAATAAATGTAATATTTGTCTTCATGAGATTAATATTACCCAATAGAAAATCTTCCCTGCTCTGTGTCTATGGCTGAAGAATATATATGTATGTAATACATACATGTATATACATATATATACACACATAAACATATTTATACTCATATACAAACATCTATTCCTGTGTGTCTCTTTAATATATATATATTGTTATGTATATATGTGTGTGTGTGTGTGTGTGTGTGTGTGAATTATCTTCATTAATCTCTTGATGGACATCTAGAATATTTAGATTAATTGGAAACAGAATTAAACCACTAAGAGCTACAAACTGATAATTTTTCATATACACACACATACACACACACACACACTCATGGTGGGTTTTCTAGATGATTCTGTCACTTTATTTCTAGTTTTCTTGTTTCCTCTATACAGCTTTATATACTTATTGTACTATTTTATAATACTGTGAAGATGTGCAAGAGTACCCTTTGTGCAAGTCCTTGCCAACATTTATTTGTCATTTTGTTAATATTCCTAAGTTTAAAAGAGATTTCCTTGTAGTTTTAATGATCCCTTACATACTTAATTAGTAATATTAAGCTGGTTTGTTTTCAAATACTATTGGTCATTTGAGTATCTTCTTTTGAGAAACATGCTATTTTGGTCATTGGTCTAAACCTCTTGGTGCCCAGTTTTGGCATTTACATAACCTATTTTTAATACCTCTGCTTGATAAAGGAAATCATAAGACTAGTATAGACTCAGGTCAGAGACATAGATAAAAGCTGTCTTTGGGTGGAAGAACCTATTCAGTTTTATAATCAATCAGTGAATTAAGAATCCAGTTTTAAAAGCATAGATCAAAATCAATTCCTTTGTGTACCATGATCCACATTTTTACAGTTGTATAAGTAATGTATTTACCTCATTTCTACCCTACTCTTTCCTACCTCCAACTTTTCCTATGGTCCCCAACTCCCTGTCTGATTACTGAACTTTTCTTCTTTAATATATGCATATGCTTCACATCCATATATGCATATGCTTCACATCCATATATGCATATGCGCATCCATCTTTGTGGGCTTCTCTGATGTCCAGGAGCTACAGACTTTATGTGGAGTGTTTTTCCTAATGATGTACATGGCAGCCCTAACAAGTAACCTGATCATCATCATTCTTACTACCCTTGACCTGCAGCTTCAAACACCTATGTACTTCTTCCTGAAGAATTTGTCCCTGTTGGACGTCTTCTTTGTCTCAGTTACCATCCCAAATTTAGTTGTAAATAGTCTAATACACAACAATTTCATTTCCAAAAAAATATATATGCATATGCTTACATATATTAAATAATATGATATATATTCCTTTGTCCAACTATTACTCCTTATATTTATATGTGTTTATGACTGAATACTTGGTATTGGGTAATCAATTTGGGGATCATCTTTGGGGAAGACTAATTCTCCCTCTCTCAACAGTTATGATTACCTGATGTTCTTAATCTAGGAGTTGGGCCTTGTAATATTTCCCCCACACATGTTGACATGTCAACTGATGTTATCATTTTGCTAATCTTGTTTTGGTGACTATATTGTTGAGATGTCGTGGATGCAACTTCATTCTCATATAGGGAAAACACTACCTTACAACAGACATTATTATTCTCTGGTTCTTACAGTCTTTTCACTGCTTCTTCAGCAATGTTTCTTGAACCTAAGATATGGGAATTTTATTGTAGATGTATCAACTAGGGTTGGACATATGATCAGTTTTTCTCTGTATTTTGACCAGTAACAGCTTTATGTAATGATTTGTGTCTACTGCAAAAAAGATCATCCTTTGATGATGGTGATAACTATTTCTATCCCCATCTATTGGTCTCTACATTCATTTATCTATATTCTCTATAATATTTATATAGGATTTATCAGAGCTGCTTACAAAATGTGGTTCTACTGTTCTAACAGTGGCTGTTTCTTGACAGAAATGTTAAGAATTCAAGAGCTGTTCAGTCCACCAGGCTGGATGTTTCAGCTGGTCTTCAGTAAAATGGAATCCTGGAGAAGTAGGCTCTAATACCAGTGAAGGAATGCACTTTCTAGTGGGAGTGAGGGCATGTAGACAAAAGGAGCAAGCTTCCTTCTTCTGTGCCCTTTACATAGGCTGCTACCAGAAGGAGTGGCCCAGATTTAGGGTGATTCTTTCTACCCCAAATGATCCAATCAAGAATAATTCCTCAGAGGTGCATGCCCAGTAGTTTGGATTTTAATTAATTCTATATGCAGTCAGGCTGACAACCAAGAATAGCCATTACAAACATAGAATTTAATTAGAGTCATTGGCATGAGTTGTATTACCAGGAGCATGAGCGATCAAAGAGTGTCTATACCACTGAAGAAAAATGATTCACTTCCCTTCTCTTGGTACTGCCTATCCTAGGTGAGAGTAGAGCCTCATGACCTGCTGCTTCCTCAACATCTATGATGAAATGTTGATGGCTCCATCTTGAATGATGCTGTGCTGGTAGCCATAACCACTGTGATTTAATTTTACATTTAGGAGGCAAAATTTCACAACATTTTCACCTATTCTTTGTATCCCATTTTTTTTTGTCTTTTCTTCTACTATGTTTACTCAGCTTTGGGTAGGATGATATAGATGTCCCATATAGGGCTGATCTCTCAAAGTCACCTATTTTCAACCCTTCGAACTGTCACCAATCTCTTTGTTAACTAGCATCTGTAGTGGTGAATAACATGACTCCAAGAAGCCACGTCTTAATAAAAGAAAATCCCAATGCCAAGTGTGGGATGCATCCCTATGAGTTGTGGGTCCTGGGGAAGGCAGAGGTTCCCAAACAGTATTACTGTTACTGTACTCTTAGTTACTCACTAGAACTGAACAGAAACCCTCCAGCATTTGATGAAATCATACCTTGGTTACCAGGAGTGTTAACATTTGGCCCCACTATTTATATATAGATTAGGTTTTGAGCTTATAATTAAAAATATGAGAGTATACAATAGTAAATATGTCTTCATGGGTTTGGAAGAAAATGAATTTCAGTTTTAGAGAAATGAGCTCTAGAATCCATAATGTATAATCAGCAATAAACCTCTAAAATAGTGACCAGCAGCCCCCTGGATTGCTGCCTTCAGTGAGCTATAGATGGGCTGGCATGATGCCAACCAGAGTTCTGTATTTCTTAGGAGAGTTTCTGATAGGCACAATCCCTGAGGCTCAATATTTGAGAATGTTTTTAGTGATAATCCCAAAGGAGCCATACTTCCAGTAAACCTTCATAGAAGATAGATGGCTGCATCCCAAGCATGGTAGGCAAGAAGAGGCCCTAGGGTACCTCCTATAAAAGAAATCAGTAAGAATAACAGCAATGGTTGCTAAAAGTGGTTGATTTAGAGAATGCAAGGTTTAATGATTAAATGACTTAATGAATATTTCATATATGGTCACTAGGAGGGTCCGCCATTCAGAGCTCCATCATTTAAACAACTTACAAAATCAAATTAGAAAAGTTTTGTCTTGGTTATCATGTTTGGAAGCTTTGGTTCCAGATAAGTGAGCTCCAATGCCTTGGAACTGTGGCAAAGTGGCACATGACAGAAGAATATAATGGAGCAAAATCAATCATTTCCTGCTGAAAATAAACAAAGATTGATATAGGAATTATATATATTACATATAATATATTATAGACAGAGATGTGGTTTAGAGGAGGATGGGGAGAGAGAAGAGTAGGGAGGGAATGGAGTGGGAAGAATGGAGGGGGCAAGTAGACATATCCAAGTTCTCCTTCACCATTAAAGGTAAGGTGTGTGTGTGTGTGTGTGTGTGTGTGTGTGTGTGTGTGTGTGTGTGTGTGTGGTGTGCATGTGTAAGTATGAAAAATATTCATTCTACCACTAAAATAGAAAAGTCTTAATTATTTCAAACTGGTAAGATAGAGATAAAGGATAGGCACACTGAACATTCCTACTTCAAAGTGGAAGAATAAGAAAATGGGCAATGTAGGCTGTTGCGGTTCTTGTTTTCCCATCATAATTAATTGGTATTGTGATGCTAAAGACACTGCATGCTTTGCTGCAAGACAGACAACTCAGTCTAGAGCTCACTATGAAACTCATCTCATTGGTTACTTTTCATTATGCTGGAAGATGCTATCCAGGTTGCTAGATAAGAAAAGGCATCAGTGGTCTTATTCAGAGCTAGACTCTGCATGCTTCACATACCAACCGGTCTTGCAAAAATTTCCAAATGGTACGACAGAATCAACATTGTATGAGGGTAACTGCTCACTTTCTTGGTTGAATTTCCGACCTGATCTACAGGAGGAGATTCATACCTGGTACTGTAAAAACGGGTGAAAACCATTGGCTAAGGAAGTCGTTGGCCCAAAGGAACGTCTCATTAATATTGTAGTGTTTATATAAATTGTCATATTGTCAAACTTCCATCCAAATATTTATATTTATATTAATAGAACTGCTGCTCCCAACTTTGTTCAGAGAAACTTCATTTTGTAGTGGACAGTGGTTAATGCAGGCACTCATTCCTGTTCAAGGTGCAAAGAATGAGCAACAGTGAGTGTTTGGCTATTTCTCAAATATCTCTATCAACTCCCCTTTCCTAGTACTCAGGGAATATCAAGGAAGAGGAGAAGAAACGATGTAAGCCCTGGAAGATGGTGGAGAGAGCAGAAATGCAGAAGGTTGCATGAGAATTGTCCCTGCTAACAGAATTACTGGCTTCTAGCACATTAATATTTGAGGATGGCTTTTCTAGCTCCGGGAAGCAGGATGTCTTCTGATGATGTTTGCTTTGAGCAAACACTCAACTTGCATTTATCCAAAGTCTATATTGGCTGAGGCAAATTCTCAAAGGGGAACATATCTTTACCATAGTCAACAAATATCACGAGGTGTCACACCCATGTTCAACACTAAGACTTGTGCTAACAAAAGGCAGACATAGTCTACTGGGGACCTGGAATTTGGGAGCCAGGACGGGATTTGAAGCCATGCTCTGCCACGTATGAGCTTAAAGAACTTTTGGGTGTTCCTTTCCTTTTTTTAAATTAAGCTATACATTTTTTTCTGCTTCCCTCCCTTCCTCCCCTCTCCTCTTCTACCCTCTCTCATGACCCTCACATTCTCAATTTACTCAGGATACCTTGTTTTTTTCTCTTTCCTATATAGATCTGTGTATGTTTCTCGTAGGGTCTTCTTTGTCGCATAGGCTCTCTGGGGTTGTGGGACTGAAGGCTTGTTTTCTTTGTTTTATGTCTAAAGATCACTTATGAGCAAATACATATTCTATTTTTCTTTCTGGGTCTAGGTTACCTCACTAAATATGTTTTTTTCTAGATCCATTCATTTGCCTTCAAATTCCAAGATGTCATTGTTTTTTACCACTGACTTGTACTCCATTGTATAAATGTACCACGTTATCTTTATCCATTCTTTGGTTGAGGGGCATCTAGGTTGTTTCCAGTTTCTGGCTATGACAAATAATGCTGCTGTGAACATAGTTGAGCACATGTTCTTGTTTCTTTCATTAAACAAACAAAACAAAAGAAAAGGCATGAAACAGGGTGAGCATTGCTGATGAGAACAGGTTTGGCAGGAGTGAAAGGCAGATGAGAAAGGAGTGGAGGGAGAGTGTGAAAATAATCAGAGTATATTTTTTAAATGTATGAACTGTCAAAAGATAAAAACACATGAAATATCCTATGGTATGGACTGGAGAAATGGCTCAGTGAAAAATAGTGCCCAATCTTTCAGAAGACTCAGTTTTGATTCCTAGGACCCACATGGTGACTAACAACTGCCTGTAATTCCAATATCAGGGAATTCAATTCCCTCTTCTGGCCCCAGTGGGCACAAGACATAGATGTGATTAACAGACATTTATGTAGACATGACATTCCCACACATGCAAACAAACCAACAAACTCAAAACATATGGAGCCTTTAAGATGGGAGGAAGAGTTAAAGCAGGAGAGTAAGAGACTGTAATAAAACACATGTTACATTAAAGCAGAAAGAGGACCACATCAAGCAGGAATAGGGTAGTGGTAGGGGAGGGAAGTAGAGGGTGGATAAGAAGAAAGAAGTATATTGGCATGAATAGATGTGAAAATTCCAAAATAAAATTTATAAATTTATAACTTTGTATGCTAATTAAAAACAAAAATTAAAAAACGGAGTCAATATCTTATAGCCTGTAATAGCTAGCTCTCTCACCATGGAAAGCTGAAAATTATAGAAAAAAATACATGCAGTGAGCCAGCATGGTAGCCAGTGTCTATAAGATGTGGTTTGTTCTCCTGTTTCCAGTCTGCCTGTAATACTGTTTAGTAAGGGACAAAGCTCAGGGTTATTGTGACCATTCTGCTTTCCTGTTGAGAACCCTCTATTCCTTTTGCTTTTACTTCCTCACCAAGTTCTCAAATCTTGTATAATTTAATCTTAAACTTTTTCTTGGTTCTTAGAACATTCTTGTTCCTCTGATGTCTATATCTACCTCAAAAAAATTCTGTGCTAGACAAGTTCCAGCTCAAATATATTCCTCAAACCAATTTTTAATGGCTGGTATTGGCTGTCATTTTCTCTTAAAACTAATCATTAACCAACAGTATATAAATTTTAATGACTGACAGTGGTTTTCATTTTTCCTTAAAGCTAGTGTTCTAACCAATGCTATGTAAACGTTTTTTCACATTCTTTTGTTCTTTGAAAATTTCATATATGTATACAGTGTGTCTTGATCATGTGGACTCCAAAATCATCAGTCTCTTTTCATTACCCTTCCAACTCCCCACAGAACCTTGCCATCCTATCACCCTTCCAACCTCTTCTTTCTTTCTTTCTTTCTTTCTTTCTTTCTTTCTTTCTTTCTTTCTTTCTTTCTTTCTTTCTTCCTCCCTCCCTCCCTCCCTTCTTCCTTCCTTCCTTCCTTCTTTCTTTCTTTTTTTCTTTCTTTCTTCCTTTCTTCCTTTCTTAAGTTTGGATATGTTTAACCCACTGAATCTAATTAGTGCTGCCCACAAATAAATGAGCATGAAGTTATCCATTGGGACATGAAGAACCAACCAAACTATTGAGAAATAGTGACTCTGCCATGGAAACCATCAACTGTCAATAGTTTCCTATAGGAGTGGGAAATCAGAATATCCCCTGTCCCCAAATGCTGCAGTTTTAATAAGCTTGATCCTGGAAGATCTTGTGCAGGTGCCATAGGTGCTGTGAGTTCGTGTTATGTGACAGCCATGCCATATCCAGAATACAGCGGTTCATAGCACTTCCCACAGTGCATCAGGTCTTATGTTCCTTTCTCCCTTCTTTCCAGATGTTCCCTGAACATTGACACCGATGTCCTACCAATAATTGAGAACTCATGTTGCTCGTTCTCAGAACTTTGAATAGCAGTGCATCTCTGCATCAACCACTCCCCATTATAATAAAAAGTACTTCTGACCAAAGTTAGGAGAACAACAAATATATGGGTTTAAATATAAATATTTATAAGGGAGTTTGATAATATGGCCATGTAGAAAAAAAAAAAAGAAAACCCAAAACACCCAAAAAACGGTGTTAGTAGATTCTCCCATAGGGGCTAGGCATTCCATAGCTATGAGTTTTGGCCCTGTTTGCAGGCCCAAACGTTAAAATGGAAGAGGCCTCAAGTCTTCAAACCACTTTGGTAGGTTGACACTACTGTATTTAGCCATAGTTTCATAACCTATTATTATTCCTGTAGTACTACCACTTAACTGATTCACAAGATGTCTTTTGGGGACCTGCATTCAGTTCATCATTGCTATATTCATTATGACATTATATGTGGAAACATTACAATGAAAAGATTGTGCCCGTGACTTCTAGGTGTTTACCACCTAAAGAGAGAGGCAAATACATTTGTGAAAATAAGCCTAGAGACCTGAAAAGTCAGCAAAACAGACATGTAGGGTACCAGGGAGGGATGCCGGAAGGGTAATCCAATCCGTTGGAAGAGAGAAGCTATCATAAAGCAAAACTGTATCAGACTGTCACTTGAAGGAAGAGGAGAGTTGGCATCTCAGAGGGCCTAACCGAGCAGGAGCAGGGTGGCTCTGATGTCAGGAAGATGAGCCTGCCCAAGACTAATGACGATAGTTGATAAAGAAGAAAAATGGGATGGGTATGAGAGAGGTGGAAGGACTCGTGTATTCATGATTTTTATTTATTTTACTCAGGCTGTAGGACATTGGAGAAAGTTAGGGGTGTTATAGGTAGCTTGTTTTCCCTTTGGTAAGTGTAAAATTTAAGAAAGTGAGGATCTGGTCTTACCATCTATAAGTGTACCAGTTCCCAGTAATGCCTGGTGCACACTGGGAGTGAAGTGCCAGCTTACATTTGATGAGTTTGAACTCAGTGTTGCTGTTTTCTTCACCCCGTCAATTACAGATGGCACCATGCGGATCTTAATTAAATGGTGTTAGCACAGAGAAGATGATTCCTAATTCTTCTCACAGTGCTTAAATCACTGGAGCCAAAAATGTGGCCCAAGGGCTGCAGCGCCACTCTTCCCCCGGCACTTTTTTAAAAAATGCAATCCATAGCCTCTGCTTTAGACTTCCTAAGCCAGCACCACAGGAAACCACAATCTAACTTGTTCTCCAAGTGGTCCTTTTTGGAGTGGGGCCGGGGCTAGAGTTACAAGCCTATCAGTGAAAGTCTAAACCCTGGAAATCCACTAGGATTGCCTGAAAGCTGAAACTGGCTCCTCCCTAGGGCAACAAAGCCCAACATTTCCACTGAGCATCCATGCCAGGGTTCAGCCTTGGCTTGGGTTCAGGTCCTGATATGGGGAAGGGGCATCAGCACAAAGAAGTGAATTGCCGGACCTCTAAATGAGTTTCACACAAATGGCTGTCCCCAAATAGTTTCAGCCATCTTTATTCATACATCAAAAACAAGCATGCTTTTCCTTACTAACAAACAAGTTTTTCCCATCCTCCGGTGTTAACCTCCGGCAAAACCAAATGTTTTGTTCCCAACTTTTACATCAAAACATCTTTACATCAAAAATAACACTTATTGTTTTGCTGGCTTGGCCAAATATCACGCCAGGTACATCTTGTCTTTACAAAACTAAAAGGTGATAAACACAGACACACGTTTTCAAGAACAGTGATATTTACAGAAATAGGGGTGATGTGCCTCTGATCTTGTCAGCACTGAGTCAGAACAGCTCCTGGGATCTGAAGTGACAGTTGGCATCCCAAGACGACAAACCTGAGAAGCATCATCCCCCAAAGAATTTTAGGGAAAGATATTCGAGAAAAAAAATGGGGTTTCCAGGAAGGATCCCGTCTATCCCATGCACGGTTCACAAAATGTCACTAAAACCACCAACAGAATCACTATTATGAGAGAGATGAGAGAACTTGTGCTGTGCCCAATTCCACTGGTCCTGGCCGACTGAGACTGTCCTCATAGGCTTTTGCCTCATTTGGAGACCTGTTGGACAAGCAGTCATATACTGGTCTAAAACTAGGCTGCATGAATGCTGTAGGAAATCCTACAGCCAGTAGCCCTTACTTAAGTAACCTGCCCACTGGGGAGTGGCCTCTTATACTAATTATGCCGATGTAAAGCCTGCATCCGGCCTCTTTTCCGGCTGCGGAATTCAGTTGCTGTTCTCCGTTCCAGCAGAGGATATTGATTTGTGAGTCTACCCCTAAATAAATAACCCTCTATTATTCTCAATTCTGAGCTAGTGTGGGGTTTCTTTTAAGCATTCTTCTTCACATGAATCCTACCACATGCACAATTTTTAAAGTTCCCCAAGTGAATCTTCAGATTTCAGATGACTGACTGGATTGGAGGAAATGAAGAGTCCACTTGCCCTTCTTTCTATCCATTATAACAGGAAGTCTGTGATGTTTCATCTCCCCAATGCCTTTACATATCCTTCTGCTGTGGGAACTTCAGAGATGTCTCAGGTTGCTCTTGGAATGGAATGGTGCTGGGCACGAGAAAGCAGCAGAAAAGGTCTCATTTCATAGAGGGCAACAATGTTCTCCTAAGAAAGTAAGTTATGTAGATTATAATAATACAGGAATGATTAATTACAAGACATATCCTGTTCATATTTCATATCTGTCAGCTATGTACATTTTAAATCCAGCCGCATCAGTAAGAGAGCAAAAACATTCACTTTTTTATGTTTCAAGATGTTTATTTTCAGGACAGATCACAGCACTAAGCTTTTGGAGATTCTGTTGCTGAATGAATTGTAAATGCTTGCTCAGCATCTCAGGGGAACACTTAGAAGCATCCTGTTCGTGTTCAAAAGGTGAATAAAATGTGCATATAAACCAAATATTCAGTTGCCGCAGAAGCAAAGATAAGCATGAACGCTATCTCTAACAAAGACATCTTTAAAATTAGCAGAAATTAAGCTAAATGTCTCCATAGCCCAGCCCTCCATACCCTTTAATGCAAGATAAACTCACAGATAACAGTTACAAGAAAGGCAAGCACTCATTTCTAATATTGACAGCTCAGTTGGAACTATCGTTATTTAAAAGAAATTCAAACTTGCTTCTAAGTCTTATTCCTCAAAAGGCTTTTAAAAGCCAAACTGATTTTCCTTCCGAGTGATGTTTTTCATCATTTGATGTTCAGATTCATCTCTTGTCTTCCCTTGACCCTTTCTCCTTCATCTCATTTTGAAGATGTTTCTTCAGAGGTTTTAGATGAATAACTTCACATAAAGGATTATAATCAGTACTGTCAGATATGGTGTAGATGTTCAATCGTTCATAGCCCTGTCAGGACGGGAATTTCTTTGGAGCCAATGCACCTGCTGCCTGTCTGCTTGCACTGGTATGCTGTTTATAGCTCTGGTGATCCCTGGTGCCATCTTGTGTTTCTGCCCGATGTTTCCTATCGCTGCCTAATGCCCAACGACAGCCAGTTCCCCTGTGAAATCAGCTAACTGGCCCTGATGTGCCTTAATAGACTCTGAAATACAATTATCTTTGCTTGCCAGGGATCAGCTAATTGATTTGTCTGGTTTTGTCAGAAACAATCTTGTTTTAACTTCTTTTATTAATCTATATTGAGATTCTTTTCATTCTGCCCCACAGTTTTGAGAGGGTATGGGGATTATACAGGGGTGAGAAAAGCATTGAATACCCCACTTCTTCAGGAAAAAGGATAGAGCTAGGAGCAGCATGGAGTTGGCTTGGGGGTAGTTCAAAAGCCTTCCACGCAGTAACGCATTGCACAAACTGAGTGAGTGGTCTCTGCCCATGGTCAGACACCCCGCAGAAGTGATGAATTTTATACTTCGTTTCAATCTGTTCTGCAATTTTCAGTTTAAGAAAAACAATACATTTCCCTCATTTGGTTTAAGCCAGTTTTCTTGAGGATGTGTATCACCTGTAGTTAGGCACAAAGAATAGAGGCAAGTTTCATGATCTTTGACTACTTTTTGCTAAAATAATGTAACTATTATTTTAATAATTTGATCGTCCTTAATGAAATGTCATTATTATCCCTGTGAGGACTGACCTGATTTCAGTCTCTTGAGTCCTTATGTACATGGGCTTAGTGGATTATTTTTATAGCAAATCCACATGGATAATAACAATGTCCCAGGCCTGTTTTTCCCTTATTTGCCCTTTAATCTGTGACTTCGGGAGCCTGCTGCTTTGAGCCTTTTATCCTCTTAACCCCTGGTGAGGACATGCTCAGCAGGTGGGCAAAGCAAAGACCTTTCCAGGGGACAAGTGTTCCACTGCAGGGCTGGGAGAATACAGCAGGAGAGCTCAGAGCCACCCAGAGGGCCCAGTTACCCCCTGGTGGAATCAAAGCAAGGCACAATGCCTTGGGGAAGTAGGGACCTTCCTAGTTCCCTCTCTAAAGAAAGGTACTCGATGAGCCTCACCCACGACTCCCCTTTTAAAATTTTAAATTTATGTATCAATTGCATACAGGTGGCATATGTGGGTATGTGTGTGTGCCACTGCACACATGTGGAGGACAAAGGATAACTTGTGAGTCTCTCTTTATACTTCGTTGAGGCAAGGCCTCTTTTTTCTACCATGTTGTGCTATGTATTCCAAGTTAACTGCTCCATGAGTTTCCTGATGATTATCTTGTCTCTGCTCCCACCTCCAGTGCTTGATTACAGATGTGCACCACAGCATCCAGCTGTTTGCAGAGGCCAGACTGGGGTTATCAAGTCATCAGGCTTGTGTGGCAAGTGCTTTTAGCTGCTGAGCCATCTAGTCAACCTTCAACTAGTACTCTTAAGTAGAGCAAAAGGCCTGTGGCCCTAAAGACAGTGAAGCACACAAGAGGACATTTAGGAAATGGTAGCGTTGGCTGCAGTTCCTCTGTTCTCTACTAGCTGAGACCTATGGTCAAGCTGTTAAAGTCTCTTATTTGATTTTGTCTTTGTTCATCTTTATTAGGTACCTATGAACATTTATAAAGTACACAGAAACACCAAGGTCCACGTTTTGCATAGCAAGTCAAGAGATCCTTACCTACCAGTGGTTCCCATTGCATTCTGAACCAAGCATCTTCATCATGAGAGTGTCCAGGGTGAAAACCCTGGCCTTCTCAGGCTCTGAGTCTGGTTTTGTTTGAGCATTTACAGCAGAGGTTTCATACCCACAATAGAAATCCAGTAATTCCTAAGGAAAAAGACCTTCTTCCCAATGGAAAGTCCAATGACTTGATGTGGATTCTCTTTTGTAGGAGAAATTGTATTTTCTGTGATTTAATAGTTCGTGTCCTAGGGATTCTGGTCATAATAAAGAGAAAGACCCAGTTGTGAATGCACGTTGTTCACAAGGCCCAATGGGAGAGAGTGAAAGAGTGAGAGAGATAAGAACGACAGAGCAGTCCAAGCATAGATATATGTTGATTGTGAACCGGGATATTCAGTCACCTAGGAAGTATCAGGACATGCTACTTGAATGAAGGATGTCACGAGTTACACAAGAATGGAAGGGGACCTCAAGCCTCGAGAACACAGTGTGTAAAGGGCTAGACATGGAAAGGGCCTGAAATCTTACGAACAATACCACCCTGCACGAGAGACTGGCCTAGAAGTGGTATTTTTCATAGAGTGGAAGGGATGGGACTGGCTAAGCTGCAGGAGGATTGACAGTGATGGTCATATGTGTCCTGCTTTGAGCTAGAAATGCATCTCAGATGGGGAGGGCTGTAAACTACTGTCAGAGAGCTGCTTGATTGTGTGGGTTGCATAAATGCCGCTTTGGAGACAAAAAACGATGCCATTTGGGGTGGGGACATGTTGGAGGAGGTAGGGACAGCTCAGAGGGACAAGCTGAAGAAGACTGGGTGAGTAGAAAGAGAGAACAAGTGTTTTTTTTGTTGTGCCGAGAGGGAAAAGTCAGAACAGTTCTCTCCTGGGTGAGTTAGGCAGTGAAGCTGAAGAGAAGGACCAGGGGCAGCAGGAGCTGGGGTGAGTCCATATATCTTGCGGCTAGATAGCATTTGGGTGCCTGCTGGAATCTGGATGGAGATGTCTCGGTTCATGGGCATTGCTGAGCCTAACCAAAATCATACAGAGACCCTGGCTCTAGCAAAGGCTTTGCAATCTGAGAGCATGTACCTGCACCTTCACTGTACCTACACCTGAGATGTCATCCACAGCCCTATGAATTAGGGTTTGTGATTTTCAAACAAGAGCTGATGTCACCCATTTTCCCATATATGTCAGTGCATGAACTCACAGATATGTGCCTCTACAGAAAATATTTTTATAGTTGTTGGTGACATTGGTTATAGTCATATTCCAAAAAGAAAATTTGTGAATTAACTACATTTGAATGTGGGAACCTTTGCAAATAGTCTAGGCTAGAACTATTGGGGTGGTGCAAAGAGAAACAGGATGACGGAGTCATAGCAACCAAAGGATGCAACAGCAGAGTGAGCATCCCTTGACTCAGATATTATAGAAGAACAAAGAGTTTGAGGAGCAACTTTCTTTCTTTAATTTAGTTTCAGGAAGTCAAGTCAAGGCAAGCCTTGACTTGTCAGAACTCTTTGTTCAGAGTGAGAAATCAGAGATTTCAAACTGTGCATACAGATGTGAATTGGTTCTGACGAGGATGATCTCACCATTTAAAGAGGCAGACTAATATAAGAACTGGTATTTACTACCCATTATGATCAGTACAAAGGTAGGGCTTATGGGAATCATGTTTTGCCCCATGATATCACTTCAGTGATGCTGACACAGCAATGGTAACACGGTGGTGCAGAGGATTCCTGGAGGAGGTTGGCAAGCACACAAAGGAGCATGCACCTTACCTTCTGTCCATGTTGTTGGGTGGGTAGGATTGGAATGTCTTGTATGGTTTGGTTGGATCCTCAAATGTCCATATGTTAAAGGCATTGTGCTGGTTAGATTTTGTTTTGTTTTGTTTTTAGTAAACTTGATACTCAACTCAGCTCCAATGGATGGAGTCTCAACTGAATAATTGTTTCCTCATATTGATCTGTGGGTATATATATATATATATATATATATATATATATGTATGTATATGGGGCCAATTTCTAAAAATGATAATTGATGTAGAAAGACCCAGCTCATTGCTGTAGGCAGTACCAAAATTCCTAGGTAGATAAGCCTGGGCTGTATAAGGAAAGAATGTGACCTTGGGAGCAATCCAGTGAGAATTCCTTCATGTTGATTTTCTACATGCTCTTATAGAGTTCCTCATCTGGCCCCCTTCCCTTGATAATGGGCTGCAATCCCTAAGGCAAATAAACCTATTCCTCCTGAAGCTACTTTTGGTTGCAGTATCTATTGCAGCAACAGAGAACAAATTAGAACAGGAGTCAGCCCAGTTTGGTACTACTGGGCTTAGAGGAAGGTTTAAGAGGTAGATTTTTCTGTCTTTGGGGGTGTGCACGCAAAGAGGATTTGGAGACGTAAGCTTGGCATGGCTTTTCTCTTTTTCTCCCTGAATTCTGAGGTGATCAATCTTCTGTCTCATGTAGTTTCTAGCGCTGCCATCTAGAAGCTAGGCAATGGAGTCACTAGGACTCAAACTGGAGCCTCCAGATCTGTGATGCAAATGTTTCTTTTCTTTTATAAGTTTGTTATCTCAATTATTTTATTAGAGTGACAGAAAGCTCTCTGTCACATTGCGCTTTAAGTAAGGGGTGATGTGGTCATACTTGGCCTACAGGACAGTTGTCTGGGAGTGGAGCAGGGGCTTTGGTCGGTAGTGTCATTGTCCACCCAGAGCATAACAAACACTCTTTCTTATGTTTAAATTTTTTGTGCTGGATATGGTTCCTTATGTCAGGTAGATGGGAATCATGATGAAGACACCTACTGACCAGTAAGAGGCCTCTTTCAAATTTCAGTTCTCAACAAGGAATGACTTCTGAAAGCTGGGCTTATGTTTGCAGGAAGCTTACTTTCCTCTAATTTTTCTTTCTATGACCTGGTGAGCAACAGGACCGTGGAAAACAGTACTGAAGTGAAAACAGCATGCTTAATTCATAGTTAAGAAAGCGTCTGGAGGCCGGGCGGTGGTGGCGCACGCCTTTAATCCCAGCACTCGGGAGGCAGAGGCAGGCGGATCTCTGAGTTCGAGGCCAGCCTGGTCTACAAGAGCTAGCTCCAGGACAGGCTCTAGAAACTACAGGGAAACCCTGTCTCGAAAAACCAAAAAAAAAAAAAAAAAAAAAAAAAAAAAAGAAAGCGTCTGGTACTCTCCTAATTCAGAAACTAAAACAGATTGAGAAATGAAGATGGAGTATATTTAACAATAACCAAATAGAATTACCTTCTGTCTTTTCCCACCTCAAGTGACACAAAACTTTAGATTTGGGTCTTAAATGTTTTGAGGCTACAGCAGAGGAGGAGGAAGAAGGGGGGGGGGGAAGGAACAAGGAAGGATCATTTGAGAGGTTGGATGGAACCTAATTCATATATGCCCATGTTCAAGAACTGTATTTATTTACTGAATACAGGAAGACATCTTGCTGATTTAAGGCTGCATTGTTCTGGACAACTTAAGAAATGTAATGATATCAATTATTAAGTATTTCCAAACTATATCCCACCCTTCAGCCAATCAAATTTGCAAAACTTTTTAAATCTTCACTCACAGATAGGCTCAGTTAACTCTCACAAGGTTAAAGGTCATCTATGCACCAATGACTTACCAGGTTTCATAATTAACAGAGCCTTCAAGTAGAAGAATCCTCTCAGGATCTCAGATTTTCTGGTTGCTAATTGTATCTTTTTTTCTGTTACAAACATGTCCCAAATTCAATGGGACAATTTCATCTCTCCTTTCTTGGGCATTTCCCTGTAGCACTACTTGCCATGGTATGTCCCCTCTCTCTCTCTCTCTCTCTCTCTCCCTCTCTCTCTCTCTCTCTCTCTCTCTCTCTCTCTCTCTCTCTCTCTCTCTCTCTCTCTCTCTCTCTCTCTCTCTCTCTCTCTCTCTCCTCTCCTCTGTGTATGCATGTGTATCTACTCACAGTTTTTAAGAACTTATCAACAGGAGTGGCTACCACCCTTATGTTTCCAGTTTTCCCGTCAGCTTTATCATTTGATTGGAGGACTGGTGAACACACTGTGTTTTCTTGTCCAGATGCATTCATTTGAATACTGAAGACAGGAATATTGACAGAGGCGCATCAGCACTTGGTGTAGCATATACTCTAGTTTGAAGCTTTGCAATACAAACAACATATCAGGGAAAGACAGGAAGATTTGGTCAGTGGTTAGGACTTAGGCTATGTTGTGCCCAAGACTCTGAAGAATGAGAACATACTTGTGTTGACTGAGCACCATGTTGTTGACAGAGGTTTCTGTCCTATCCAGTCCTGCAGTCATTTAGCCCAAAAGAAATACACAGAGGTCTACATTAAGTATAAACAGGTTGGCCTAGTAGCCCAGGCTTCTTTTTAACTCTTATAACTTATACTAGCCCATAATTCTTATCTGTGTTAGACACGTGGCTTGGTACCTTTTCAGGTGAGGCAGTCACATCTTGCTTTCTCTGTGGCTGGGTCATGACTGTAGACCAAAACTTTCCTCTTCCCATAATTCTCATTGCCCTGCCTCTACTTCCTGCCTGGTCTCCCCGCCTATGCTTTGTGCCTGACTACTGGCCGATCAGTGTTTATTAAACATGAACAAGAAACAAATCTTTACAGGGTTAAAACCATTGTCCCACAGCATACTTGAACAAGTGAGTATGCTTTTCCTCAGTCACAGCATAAAGGCAATGATAGAGCTAATGTTTCTGAACAAGGCAGAAGTGTGTGTGTATTGTTATGTGACTGTTATGTGTCCTCATCCTCTACTTGGCTTTCAGCAGTGGGTGTGAGGGAACATCACCAACCAGTACATCTGCGTGTCAGCTCTGTGTCCAGTCACTGGGAAGTCTGTGCTTTCTCACACATTTGAATTTAAGCCTCTGCTTGGCTCATCTTAGGGAAGAAAAGATGCCTGCATGGCTACAAAACTACCTTCAGGGAGAGATTATCTGTCTATACCTCTATTTATCAATCCATTCATCTATCTGTCCATATGTCCAAATCTATGGCTTAAATTTGGAATGGACCTCATGCAATTATGTTTAGAGTGACTCCAGCTTATAGCACTGTTTAGAAGGATGTGAAACCTGGGTGGAAGTCTCTATAGGCCGGTCTTTGAATGGATTCCATTTAGCTATCTGCTTCTGTCTTCTGCCATATGAACAAGCAGCTGTGTATTTACACTACCAACATTTTACCTACATCATATTGCCACATGTTATCTTTCCATTATACTAATGAGCAATCAGAATTCAACATACCTGAAATGGAGCTATGTAGTCTACTCTATCGAGGGCGCAGAGCTTACTTCCATGTCAATCTCTCTTGAGGGATATGGCCTTTTTCTTCTAATGCTTGTCCATAAACACCCCAAGCTTGGTTGGGCAGTCCCAAGTGAGGGAGTACAGCTATACTCCCTTTGCTTTTGTGGCAGCTCTTTCATAGACTAGTGAGCTCAGAGCAGGTATGAGGGTGTCCATTTGGCCATCTTGTGCTGGAGCCAAGTAATGGGCTGCTACTCTTCTCCAGTCAGAGTTCCGCTATCCTTCCCAAGTTCGTACGTCTGAAAATTAAACCTGGCAGTTTGAGGCATGGCTGTGCTCTACAAGAAATGGTAAAGATGCAACAGAACCGTGAGTGCCCTCTTGTCTGCAGTAAGTAGCAAAGGCCTTCCTCGGAAGAAAGGCCAGTGGGATTTGATTTCTAGCAATGAACTCTAATGGGGTTGTCATCTGTGCACAGGGTTACTCTAAGCAAATATGAGTGTCCTTAATCTGGAGAAAATGGGGCTCTGATGGGTGGCATCCAGGAAAGCTACCTTGTCTGTGGGAAGATAGTGGTGGGGGATCAGGGCGAAGTCTCCCATCATTGTAGTTTTCAAGTTCATTTTTCTTTTAGCGGGTTGACTCATTTAGAAAATCCTGGTCTGTAATAGAAGTCAGCCCATTGGCATTAATGGAGAGAAAACCATTGAGGTTTACTCCCAGGACATGGTGACTTCATTGGATGGATTCCAACCATGAAATACAGCAGTAAAAACAGTGGCAGTAGTACTTCTCAAAGCCTATTGAGTACTTCACATCATGCCTGATATTTGTCTAGGATCTTCTGCCCATTAGAGATGTACAGTGGTAGGTCTCCTTATAATCAACACAATCAAAACACCCCCCCCCCGACAGGCCACCAAAGGTAAACAATCCCCTACTGAGACTTCCAGTGTGATTCCAGCATGCATAAAGTTGAAAAAACTTGGCCTCTCATGTTGAGAATGAGCCAGTTATGGAATCGTGGACCACTGGTCCCACAGGAGGTGGTGATCTGTGTTCTAAGGGATGGGCTGTGTTTTCTTTTGCCTTCCCTCTAGAGAATATCTGTGCCACCAGTCTTGGCAGAGGAGTTCAAGGCTCATCAGACCTGTTCTGAAATGTCCTGTTCCAGCATGAGTAGATAGTTCATCATAGAACATGAGTTCAGGGGAAGAAAATTCATTAACCTCAATTTATTTTTATCAGGAGACCACTCTAAGTATCTGTTCAGACATAAAAGGCAGTTTGAACACAAAAATGACAGTAGAGTCCTAATTTAAACTGACGACTAGACAAGGATTACTTGAGAATGTAGCACTGAGGAGGAATCCTGAAGGTTAATTAAAAGGTGGTCAAGTGCAGGTAAAAAGAAAGAGAGTGAAGTAGGCAGTACAGAAAGAAGGGTACATGGTAGGAATAGCTTATTTCAAAAAAGGAAGTAAGGCTGTTGTCATTGCTGGAAAGATGGGATTCTGCCAGATCAAAAACAGTCTCAGTGCTGCTAAGAGGATTATGGGCTACTTTGCATTCAGCAGGCTGTCATTTAGAATCATTTTTGAAGCCATTCCTCCTGTTTTACCTTTTGTGTTAATTATTTGTATTTCTGTGCAGTATTTTTAATATATAAACCCATTGAGTAGGCCCTTCGCTTTTCAACTTTTATTTACTTCAAGCATAATTGCTGTAGGCTGGAACTTACCTTGCAGACATATTCAAAGTACTGTACATGATGGCAATGCATTGAACAGTGTACCTAGGGAAATGGAGCCCTTGGTGGTCTGGGATTTAAAGGAGGGCCCTTGGATTTGTTGATTATTCACTACCCTTTCTCCAAGATAACTTAACAGTTATCTTGTCTCTGAAATTTGCTTTTCCTCTTCCTGGTGTTCTAAAAGCACAGAAGAAGTGTTAGGAGTTGATGTTTCTCACTAATCTTAGATACACAGTATGGCTATGGGGAGAGAGAGAGAAGAGTAGTTGAGAGGAGGAGAAGATAAGAATCCAAACCACAAGGCAGTCTACATTGCTGATGGTGAGGACTGTGCATCTTGTTTCTTAAATTTGATGATTCACTTTAGCAGATCTGCATACATGGCTTCAAGCCAGCTAAATGTGTTCATGATTCATTAGGCGTGAAGCATTTGATTTACATAGTGATAATAGCAAAAGATGTTGAGGAGATTCTGGATTTTAAGCCATAAAAATCAGCAGGTGTGTGCCAATAGAGTCTCCTTTCTTCAGCATCATATGAATTCTGAGGGACAGCAGCAAGAATGTTCTCCTGGCTCATTGATAATAATATCTTAGAAGGACATTTTAATATCATCACAGGGAGCCATTTGTATACCATGATACAAAACCAAAAATCCAGGCACCTCAGAAACAAGTAGAGCTATGCTTCACAAACCAATGTACAGATCTTACAGCATGAATAATAAAAACCCAGAGACAGATATTGTGGCTCAGCGTGAAGGTCAGAAAAGCAAAGCATCCAAGCTATTAGAGAGCTCTTACCTCTTTGAAATCTTCAGACTGAAAGTGAACAAGTTCCTGTCTCATCTCACCTTATATTCCTGCCTAGCACTGGGATTAAAGGCATGCACCACCACTGCCTGGCCTCTATGGCTGACTAGTGTGGCTGTTTTGTGTTCTTTCTCCAGGCAATCTTTGTTTATTAAATACCAATGTGAGTGTGTAAAGCATAGTCAGATTAAACTGTGTGTGTGTGTGTGTGTGTGTGTTGAACCTTCTGATTCTTTAGTAGTTTATAGATGAATAGATATTTTTAAGATATGAATAGATATTTGTGCTAGGACAAAGTGTACATGACATGCAAACACAAATACACTGCCAGGACATGGGTGTCTGGATTCTCCCTGCTACGATGGGTCAATAAAGAGCGATGAGTGTCAGAATCAGGGTGAACATGAAAAGGTTATCGCACCATGCCATCTCCATAAAAAGACATCTCCTGTTAGCTCTAGAGAGCTGCTCTCAACTTTGGATATCACTCAACCATGTTTACTAGAGTTCAAAGGCTCTTGGGTCACTGCACTGGTACACGCTTCTGCCCTCCGTGTCTGCAGTATACCTTACACACCCATTTCTTCTCCAGGTCCACCTCACCAATAACAGTTAGTGATTTTCATCTCCTGTGTCACTTGAATTCAACAAGAATGATAGAGAGGGCAAGTGTGCTCTCTGCAGCCAGATCCAGTTTGGAATTTTAGATCTACCTTATTTGCCTTTTGTGGATTGGGATACATCCACTCAATAAAATCCCTTCGAGTACTGCATGATGTAATGTGTATATGACAGTGTCCATCAAGCTAATGATAGGATTATATCAAGTGTGAATGATTTTTTTCCCCTCAAAGACAAAACCCTCATTTGCCTTCTGAGAGTGGCAGCAACTTTGCAATTATGCATCGTAGGGAATTGTGAGCCACAAACATTGTTCCATTGAATAGCAGGTGCACATCCAGGACCACCGGACTTATTCATAATACTTATATGTGCCTTTCTTCAACCCAGATAACCAGTCCTGGACTAAGGCTACAGTGTCTGTGGACTTCTCAGAATGGAGTCCTAAGCCTTGGACTCAGAGACAGCATTCCAAGTGCAAACCTAAGCATGGTGCAGCTCTGACTGTGGCTTCCAAAAGCCAGAGAAAAATTCTGTGTGCAACTCGGAAGACGATTTTGGTGCAGAATTTTTAGAGTTTTGTAGTCAGTTTCCTTACTTTAGAATCTACTCAGCCCAGAGATACTGACTGACTTGCCTAAGGTCACAGGTGACTCTAGGATCCTCAGACCATAGCAAAATATAGCTATCTTTCCCACAAAGTTTATCTCCTCATGACATCCCAGGGATGCCTACAGATGCTGAGGCCTTCTTTACATTCTACATTCTGTTTGGTTGCTTTTTCTCCAGCTTCAGTTATCCTTTTGTGGAAGAAGTGGAAATGAAACCAAAACAAACAAAACTGAGGGGCTCCCTCTACTATAGGACACCCAATAGCAAAGATTTCATTACATGTTTTTTTTTTTTTATTATTTTTCCTTGCCCTGAAATAGCTGTCGCTTGACTGTGTGCTTCATTTTGGAAGACCATTCTTCTATAGAAGGCCTGCTGCTCGAAGTCTGAAATACTTCGGTTTTAAATCCAGGTCCACTATTTCTTTGTTGTGTGACCCTGGGAAAGTCTTTTGACTTTACTGTGCCTCTTTCCCCATCCATAATTTGGGATTATGAGAGCCAGAGTTTGGGAATGACTGATGTAAAACAGTATCTTCTGGATATTGCAGAGTCTTTGAATTCATGGGCTTACAGTTGATGTGAGTTGCCTGCATAACACTTGCATAAGATCAAGTCAATAACCTTCCCTACATGGAACGGGAAGTGATCATAGGCCCAACCCCTAGCTGAGGAACTATTGGCTCCTGATGATTGCTGAGAGTGGTACAATCATTTTTTTCCTTTGGTGCGTGGCCCCTGGTAGGTTTCCTATGCTGCTCCAGTAGATGCTCCCAAA
The DNA here is from genome assembly GCF_903992535.2 of Arvicola amphibius. Classification (NCBI taxonomy): domain Eukaryota; kingdom Metazoa; phylum Chordata; class Mammalia; order Rodentia; family Cricetidae; genus Arvicola; species Arvicola amphibius. The sequence continues at coordinate 30,827,231 of NC_052055.2, read as the reverse complement.
CCTGTGTGCATATAGGAAGTACTAATTGAACTCCATAGCTGACACCACACACAGAGAGAGAGAGAGAGAGAGAGAGAGAGAGAGAGAGAGAGAGAGAGAGAGAGAGAGAGGATGAGGAGAGGGAGGGAGGGAGGGAGGGAGGGAGGGAGGGAGGGAGAGAGAGAGAGAGAGAGAGAGAGAGAGAGAGAGAGAGAGAGAGAGTTGAAAGGACATCAATGAGAGAGGTCTTGGTAGAGTTAGAAAAGGGGAAGTAGTAAACATAAATATTATCAATATACATTATATATAAGAAAGAGCTACTTGAATAATAGATAAAATCACGTCTTAAAAATAAATGAAGCTGGAGCTGGAGAGATAGCTCAGAGGTTAAGAGCATTGACTGCTCTTCCAAAGGTGCTGAGTTCAATTCCCAGCAACCACATGGTGGCTTACAACCATCTGTAATGGGCTCTGGTGCCCTCTTCTGGCCTGCAGGCAGACACACAGAATATTGTATACATAATAAATAAATATTTTAAAAAATAAATGAAGCTATTTTCTGTCATCCTAAAGACTAGAGAATTATTTTTTTATTGAAAACTGTAAACTTAAGTCTCACATATTATTGATCAAGAATGCTCCAGGATCTCAATACCTTATATGTGTGAGTCAGGTGAGAAATGTGTGCCAAAGTAAATCTTGTTATAATACTGTGTTCATGATTGGAGCCATTCATGCCCAGGACTGAATGCTCTGGGGATGTTCTGACGTCTGTGCCTCTTTCCTCATCCATAATCTGGGATGATAGTCTCTATCACCTGCTGTGGATTGCATGGGCAGAGCTAATGAGAGAAAAATGACTGCTTCCTTTTAATAATTTTGTCTAGAACTTGACAGAGGGCAGTTTCCAAGTCCTGCCCTGATGTAGGTGTGTCTTCTATCTATCTGTTGATTTCATTGATTAATAAAGAAACTGCCTGGCTAATTTGATTGGCCAGCCCTTAGGTGGGTGGAGTAGATAGAACAGAATGCTGGGAAGGGAAGTTAATAAATCGCCATGCCTCTGCTCTCTGGGTCAGACGTGATGAAGCTCCAGCCCAAGATGGACGTATGCTAAAATCTTCCCAGTAAGGCATCACTTTGTGGTGCTACACAGATTATCAGATATGGGTTAATCAAGATGTGGGTAAGAGGCTGAAACTAATGGGCCAGGCAGTGTTTAAATGAATACAGTTTGTGTGTTGTTATTTTGGGTTTTAAGCTAGCTATGCGGGAGCCAAGCGGCTGGGAGCCGGGCGGGAATGTAGCCCTCAGCGCCTCACTACACTGCCCTGCAATAATGGAAAGATGATGAGGATGGAAGAATTCTGTTACATCCTGGCTGGATTAATCAAGGAGCAGAGCCTAGAGAAGTCGTACAAGTTTTGTGAGTTTTATAAGTAAGCAAAGCTGGCCATGTTCAGGGTGTCTTAAAACCTAAAATTAACGAGTCTTCATGGCTCAAGTGCTGTCACGTTACAATGTTCTCAAGAATTTCTAGGAGCCCAAAGGGATAGAGTCTTCTCAGGCCCTGATTTTATAAGATTTGGTGTTTGTATTCTAATAAATCAAGACTTGGGAGGGTACATAGGTGGGTTATAATGACCAGAGACTAATATGGTATCCCTGCAGCCAGACCTTGAACTCACAACACCTTGACTTCAGGTTAAGGGAGAAATACAATAAAAGCCAGCTAACTAATAATAGGAAGGGGCTAGTTATGCCTGGTGTAAAGCCAAGAGCCAGAACTTCATAGTCAGGGAAGTATGACCTCTCTCTCTCTCTCTCTCTCTCTCTCTCTCTCTCTCACACACACACACACACACACACACACACACAGAGAGAGAGAGAGAGAGACAGAGAGAGACACAGAGAGACACAGAGAGAGAGACAGAGAGAGAGAGACAGACAGAGGGAAATCACCTTCCAAACCTGAACAATCAGTGAGTTGTAAACCCAGATTCAAGCTGGCATTTTTGTATTTGGTCCATCTTAGCTTTACCAAGCGGCGTAAACCAGCTCATGGTTCTCAGTGTGTCTTTAGGGAATCAATCTGTTAAAACTCCTCACTGAGGTATTTTTATGCCAAGCCCAGGGCTTTTTCTGCACTGTCATAATGATCTTATTAGTCCAAGTGTGACTGAAGTGCAGTTGCCTTGCTAAGTGTTGAGCTGTGCTCTCACGTATTTTGCCTTGTTAATCCTCACAGTGAAACTGTGAGAACCTGCAATTCCCCATGACTGAGTGACCTTGGAATTGTTCCCCCACCCTGCCCATCACTTCAACCAGAGTTCCATTCTGCAGGAAAATTTGCCTCAGAGTGTGTGGTATTTTGGTTCAAAGACCCTTCCTCATGGTAATGAAAGAGTACTCCTATCAGTCATGTGCAGCTGAAGGAATTTTGTTATTCTGTGTGAGCAACTTTCTGGAAATAAAAATTTGATGAAGTAATGGAAATTGTTACACCTACCAAGATATCCATTTAAATTTACAGAATGGTTTCAGGCTATTCTGATTGATTTCATATTCATAGGAAATTAAGAGACTTGGAGAGAGAGGACATGGGAGAATATAAGCATGTGACAGTTGCACTTCCTCCTTAGAAGAGAAACATTCTGGTGAAACTGAACAATGTCAGGGACATTCATTTGTTTCTTAATAGCATTCACTAACCTACCCATCAAACAATCCATAGATCCATTAAACCACCATCCATCCATCAATCTATCAATCCATTCATCCATCCATGCATCCATCTGCCTGTTTGTCCATCCATCCATCCGTCCATCCATCCATCTACCCATATCATCACTTATCTGCCCATCCTCTACTCCATCTAAGATCCATCTAGCTATTAATTTGCATAGGTTTCAGTTGCAGCTTATATGTTAACTATGACTAGGTAATCAGTAGGTAATTTTGTCAGAATGTGTCTATTAGCATGTTTGTATACATGTGTATATGAGTGAGTGGGTGCATGTGAATATGTGTATATGTCAGTGTGTGTTTATGAGAGCGCGCGTGTGTGTGTACATGTGTATTTATGTATACGTGCATGTGTGTGAGTCCGTGTGAGTGATTTGTTGGAGTGGAGCGCTGCTTGTTCATTCCCGGCTACTCAGCCCCAAAATAATCACACAGAAACCATATTATTTAAAGCACTGGTTGGCTCATTAGCTCTAGCTTCTTACTGGCTAACACTTACATATTAATTTAACCCAACTCCATTAATTTGTATATCACCACGTGGCAGTGACTTACCAGATAAAGTTTCAGCATGTCTGACTCTGGTGGCAGCTTCAGGCATCTCTCTGACTTTGCCCTCCTTTCTCCCAGCATTCAGCTTAGCTTTTTCTGCTTACCTAAGTTCTGCTTTGCTATAGGACCAAAGCAGTTTCTTTATTTGTTAATGGTAATCACCGCACACAGAGGGGACTCCCACCTCAGTCCTTTTGGAAAGAGGCAGAGTAGAAGATGTCATCATCCAAAAGGAGGTTTAGGTCACCTTGTATTTTTCAACTACATCAGTCATATCTGTCCTTTCCACGTGTAATATCACATGCTTCTTGGAACACACACTAGGCCGATGGGTATTATTGTCCATCTGAAATAAATGAGAAAGCAGGTTGTCTGACACGTGTAATGACACCCCTAATTTCACGCACCTGGTAGATGATGCAGCAAAAATGTGAAGACCATACCTACCTGCCATCAGGACTCTCTTTATTAGGATAATAATAATAACTATCATTACAGCTAACAATTATCCAGTCCTTAGTCTAGGATATACTAAACCTCAGCAGCAACCCCGGTCAAACTTGTGATTTGGATTTGTTTATCTGCATGCCACAATAAGGCAATTATAGCTCCCACTGGCTGAGCAGTTTTCCTTCAGATCATCTAGTAGAGCTGTTTGATTTCTGCTAGTGGCACTCATCTCGATGTTTATAATCCACTATGGAGGATGCCTTCTGTCATAGGTTTATAGAAGAGTGCTGCAGTAACTTTTGAGAAGGGAGTAACCACCTGTCCTCTTTACTCTCCATCCTGTTCTCTGTGCCCAGCTTGTCTGCATTTTCCCCGCACTGTTTCTTCATAGGAAGGGTGAAATTAAATAGCATGTGAGCTCTGTGAATATTAACTTACATCTGTGACTTTAGCCCGGAGGAAGTCAGGTGTACTCACGCCTAAAGCTTTAACAACATGGGCACAATTTCATTACAGAGCATTCACTGCTGAAGCAGATCTCAGTGTCTGAGGGTCCGTGTCTAGGTTTTAGCACCAATGCCCTCTGGGGAATGCAGACAAACTGAATACATTTGGTCCTTCTCCCCTGAGACAGCTTTCAGTAAGAAACTGATGAAAACTGTTGACATTAAAGATAATTCTTTTTGCCCTAGCCTCCCTGCTGTTTTTATTGGCTTTGAGGTTTAGGATGATGTTTCTACTTCATGAGATGAGATATGAAGTCTGTCCTTATCTCTCATGACTTTTTAGTGATGTCTAACCTTATAATCTCTTCTACATTGGGCCAATCGAACCTTTTCTAAAGATAGAATCACTCTCCATGTTAGCCTGGCCCTTCTTCTAGTGGTGATGGGAGCCTGGGATCCTTCTTACACCAATGCAGTCTTTCTCTGTTTTGTGTTAAGCTCCATAGGTGGCCATTTTATCATACACCCCATTGTTCTCATCCACTGCCCTGTTGCTGTGTTCCCAGTATGGGTCATTTTTCAGCTGAGTAGAGCTATGACTGAGATCAGTACAGAACTTGGAATGGCCTCTCCCATTTCTTTGTCATTGCTTTCTGATATTATTCATCTGGTTTCCAAAATGCACAGATTGAGTACAATTTTTAAGAATCTCTTCATCATTGAAGTTCCCAGCAGCATGCTTGCATCCCAGTTCTTCTTGTGGAGTGCTGGTTTGGGAGTAAAGTGCTTTCTGCTTTGGACTCCTGTTTCTTTCAAGCATAATGGCATTATACTGAAAACCATATGGATGTCATTCAGGTAGAATGTGAGCCACATGCATAAAACATCTGGGATGGTCCCTGTCGCAGGCTGATTATGAAGTATCTGCTCTTGTTGATATTTGTGGAGTATCTGAAAGGTAAGCAGCAATAAGTTCACTGTCTTAGAGTTTCTGTTACTGCAACAAAACACCATGATCCAAAGGCAAGTTGGGGAGGAAAGGTTGGTTGGGCTTATACTTCCACATTGGTGTTCATCACCAAAGGAAGTCAAGACAGAAGCTCAAGCAGGGCAGGATCTTGGAGGCAGGAGCTGGTATAGTGGCCATGAAGGGGAGCTGCTTACTGGGATTCTCAGCTCACCTTCTTATAGAACCCAGTACCTGCAGCCCAGGGATGGCACCACGGACAGGACAATGGTCTGGTCCCTGCCCAATTATCACTAATTGAAAAAGGAAATGCCTTACAGCTGGATCTCGTGGCGGCATTTCCTCAACTGAGGCTCTTTCCTCTCTGATCACTCTAGATTGTGTCAAGTTGACACAAAACCTGCCAGTACACTCACTGGTCTGCAAAATGACAGGTATTTTATTGTTTTTTAATACTCTGCGTATATTCTAAAATTAAATCATATCAAAATACAATGGGGTGATGGATTGAATGGGGAGGCAAAAATAGTAACTCTGAGTTCTAATACAAGCCCTGCTAATCTGTCGTGCGTTCCTTCCCCTCTCTGTGCCTATCACATAAGCAACACATGAGTCTGTCTTGTGTTGTAGAAGAATGAATGTAATTATAGCTTCTTAAGGAATTGGTACAGAAGGTGTCTCACAGGGCCAGGTGTTCAGTCTGTATTATTTCATCAGTTCCTTAGAACAATTGATTTTTAATGTGAGCAAACCAATGCTCTGAGACACAAAATGAATTACCCAAGGTCATATACCATTCGTCACTGACAAATGCAATGCTTAACATGGGGCTGTGTGGGTCAATGCTGGGACCTTGGGTTCTATCATGTGCTTTCATTTCGTTCTTTGGAACCCTACTTGGAATGTATGTGAGCTGTGTTTATGCCATAACTCCCCCCACTGCATTTTCTGCTTGGAAATGGTTATGCATTCCAGATTTGTCAATTAAAAAAAAATCCTCTCTGCAGAGACCTCCATCACAGTATGAGATTGCAAGGCAGATTTTCTGGTCTGAGGTTTTAAATTACCCGTGTCATCTCAAGCTGTGCAAGTTGCTTGAAGGTCTCCTACCCAGGCTCATTTTGTTTCCATGATGACATTTTTTTATTGAGGATTTCACACACACCTGTAGTGTGTTTTGACAAGTCTAATGACCCCCCCCATTTTCTCCTTTCCAATTCCTCACCTATCCCTGCTCTACTGTTCTCTCCCAACCTCCTTACTTTGAAAGACTGTTCTCTTAATTACTTGAAAATTTCATACAATGTATTTTGATCATATTCACCTTCAATTTCTCCCATATTAGCTAGCCCCCATACCCTGTTCATCTATCTCTGTATCTTCTGTTTCAAAATTCTGGTTTTAGTGAAATACTTTGTCCATTTAGTGATGCCTCTGTGTACAGTCGATCATAGACAATCTCTCCGGGGCCGCATCACTGGAGAAAACGGACTCTTCCTCCTTCATTATCCATCAGTTGATAGTAGTTCCTCAGACAAGTGTGAGAGTTCATGAGCTCCTCCTCCACTCATGCTGGTGTTTTGGCTGGTTTGTTTCTGTGCAAGTCGTGTGCATGCAGTTGCAGCTGCAGGTGCTGTGAGTCCTGAGTTCATAGGTGCAGCTGCACTGTCACGTGCAGCAAATGCTGCTACAGTTCAGATGTTTCCTCCTTCCCTTCCCATCTTCCAGCCTTCTCTTCCCAGAGGGTCCCTGGGCCTGTGTCATTTAATCAACAGCATGCACCCAGAGGACATCGGAAGCTTCCCTTCTGAAGAGCAGAAAGCAGGATAATTTGAGCACACACCATGTGCCAACATCTTGGAGGGGGAGAAGTTCTTACCTGCAAATATTGCCTCTCTGATTGAAAGTGGATGGCGAGAAGCCACTTTCCCAGAGCAACACAAACAAATGCCTGCTCACACAATTTGGAACTCCCATCTGGCTGGCTCATTAGGTAGGAACTACAGGTCCCCCAGGCAATGGGAATAGAAACAGCAGAGGGAGAGGTGGGGTGGGAAGGTGCTTCTCAGTCTCCCAGCACTTATTTATATGTATTCATCCCCATTTTTTTAAAGGGGTAAAACACTTAAAAATGAAATGATGCTCACCTAATAAGCACCTTCCTCTTCAATTTTTCTTTTCTTTTTATTTCCTAAATGTGTTTAAATTAAAGTAGATTTTCATCACTTTTCCCCTTCTTTTTCCCCCTCCAGTCCCTCCCAGGTACCTTCCTTCTAACTGCTCCCATGCTCCCCTTCTTTCAGATTGTTTCCTTTTCTTTATTACTGTTACATATGTGTGTGCATCTATATATATATATGTATATAGATACTGATATTGATGTAGATGTAGATATGCCTATCAGCTTTTGCTTAACTACATATGTTACTGGCTGATATGAGTTCTGTGTAGGACCTCCTTTTACAAACACACATTTGTTTTGGCACATGCCAGATATGACATGCAAGGCCTACAGTATGGATAATAATATCCACCAGTTGCCAAAACTCAGTTTTGATTTTCACATTTATTTCAACTTCCCTATCAGCTTCAGAAAGTATCTGATAGTTATTTGCAAAAATAGAAATCAGATAATCTCAAGTTGCCAGGAAAACGAAACAAAACACACCACTACGGTCCTTTGCAGTGGTTGTTTTAACTTTACGTGAATGAGAAAGGAGGCTAACGGTGAGGTTGCCTCAAGAATACAGACTAAACGACACACATTGTGGGTGGCCATTCTTTCTTCTAACCTATCGGAGAATTATCTCAAAAGCCTAATTTATATCACTGCGCTTAATTATATTTTTTTCTGAGCAATAAAATGTTTTGTTTTCTAAAAGCTCACCAGTGATTTTCTTAGAATTATTCCAATTATTTTCTTTGTGTGAGTTTCAGACTTAATTTGATTGGAAGGATGCAGTGGTAGTCCTGATAGGGGATGAGGAGTAGTGTTGTGGAGATAAATGTTCAAAGCATGTTTCTTTACAAAGACAAAAGAAGAATGTATAATGTATCAGGGGCCATGCTCTGCTCCTCCTTCCACCACAGTCAATCCCAACATCAACTTGACATCTAAGAGCACAAAGTTGTGCACAATCAATACGCTGCTGCCTGGTGAGGGGGACGCCACTTAAAAATGCAGTAGCTGTGCTAATGGGCTTCTGTAGACATCCAATTTCAAAACAACTGGATGGAACAAATGTTTATTTATTGCCAACAATTCAGATCTCCTGTTACTAACTGTAAAGGCAGGCATGTAACTTAAATTTGTTAAATTTGTTAGTGGTGGTGGTGGTGTCTGTGTGTGTGTTATTTGCATCTGTGTACACACACCTATTCATATATGTGTAGATGGCAGAGGAGATCAAGTGTCCAGCTCTATCATCCTGTGTCTTATTGTCTTAAGACTGCAGCTCACAGCTTTTGGACTAGGTTGGCTGGCCCACCAGTCCCAGTTATCCTATATCTGCCCCTCAGAACTAAGGTGATAGATGTACATGAATACAACAAGATTTTATGTGCATTCTGGATTTGAGCTTGGGACCTCGATGTTTGCTCAGCAAATGCTCTCACTCAATGAGTATCTTCCTCCCCAGCCCTTCTTTTCTTATTTTTTATTTGTTAAATATGTTTTAAACACAGATATAATGACACCACTTGCTTCTTCCCTTTTCTCCCTCCAGCTCCTCCCAGTACCTTCCCTTCAACTGCTCTCATAGACTCCTACTCTCCATTTGATAGTCTTTTCTTTCTTAGTGTTACATATATGTGTGCATAAATGTATAAGTACAACCTGCAGAGTCTGTTTCTGTTGTTTGTGTATATATGGTTTCAGAGCACACCATTTTACATTGAACAACCCATACAGAGGCTCATGCCTGGGAGATGCTAATTCTCCCTCTACCCATCATTAACTGTCTGTGGTTCTTTGTCTAGGGATGAGAGACCATGAAATCTCCTCCTCTTACATTAGTGTCCTCAGTGATATTGCTGTTGTCCCACTCTTGTTTATGAAGTCATTTTTGGAAAACACTGTTTCAAAGCTGATTTCCTGGAATTCTGGCTCTTACTGTCTTTCCACCTGCTCTGTCTACAATGTTTCTGAGCCATAGATGCAGGAGTTGTGATGTAGATGTGTTTATTGGAGTGGCCTCCCCATGATCTGTTGATCTCAGCATTATGTCCATTTGTGGTTCTCCGTGATGGCCTCCATTTGATATAAAGATAGGCGTCTTTCATGATGGGTAGTATCTATCCTTACCTATGAGTATAAGGATAAGATTTAGAATGTATAAGGAATTACACTGCTCTAGCAAAGTGGTGTTAGTGGATTCATTTTTTTCTATTTTTTTATTAAAAAGGATTTTTCACAGTATATATTCTGATTAGTTTCACCTCCCCAACTTTTCCAAGGTCCTTTCCACTTCCTATCCCATCTGAATCTTTTCTCATTAGTTTTGGAAAGTTGACTGGATTTCCAATACCAGGCACGATTTCCTTCCTGTTGAGTGTGCCTTCAGTTCAATTACATAGCTGTTTGGTGCCGCCAACAAGTGAGTGCCACTTATTGCACCTTTATGTATGTCTTTCCATGCTGGTTATTGTCGTGACTCATAGATGTCATATCTGAGTAGGGATGTTTAATTGATTCCATTCCTTAGCAAATTTCTTAGTATTTTCTGGTATCAAGGAAGCCAGAATGCAGGATGGGGTTTCAGGTGAGACCCAGCTGGAATCAGCTGAGTCTAATGTCCTAATTGTGGTCTATTGTCAACCCCTGAGAGACAACCAAGGGTTACACCAATTGTCTATGTTGTTCTGGGTGTCACTTGGGCTGCCCTGACCAACCATTTGGAAGGAGTTTCCTTGTGCCAGTTGCTGGGATGCTTCTTATAGGAACCTCTGTCAATCCAAGTAGCTTAACATCCTAAAGATACCACACACACACACACACACACACACCACACCACACATATATACACCACACACATACACACCACATACCCCCCACTATATACACATACCACACACATACATACACACATACACCACACATGCACATACTCTCTCACACACACCACATGCACACACACACATCAAATACACACACACACACCTCACATATACATCCACAGTGTATAATTTTAGGTAAATATAAAATAATATGACTTTGAATTTTATAGAACAACCTTGGATTCTTTGTGCTTTGTTCCCCCTTTTCCATCTTTATTGATCACCCCACTCCCTAGTTAGAGCCTTCTTTTCTTTTTCTTTGATTACCACTTTATATCACCTGTTTCCTCATATCTCCCTCGCAAACCCAGCCCCTTCCCTCTCTTGTCTATGGTGCCTTTTATTTCCTGGTTATGTTACACACTCCACATGAAGATTTGGAGTTGGTGACCTGTAGAAAGAGCTACAGACCTAAGAAAGGGCATGATATCAAAACAAGATAAAGTAAGAACAATTGCATTGAGGTCAGAGTTTGTTTGAATCCTGACTCCTGTCTTGTTCTGGGATAAACTGTCTAAATATATTGCATTTTAATTTTTTAGTATGGGGAATAAAGGAATAATCATGCTTTAGAGTGAGCACAAGAATTAAATAAGTTGGGATGTGTGAAATGTAAATAATGAAATTAACACAGAGGATTCACTCAAGTAATTGCAGCAAACCCTTTAAGTAAAAGTCATGTGAGAATAGAGGATACCTCAATGCAAAGATTGAGAGGCAAATGAGACTAGAAAGTCCAGAAATGTGGAGGATTTCTGGTTTGGATGAATGCTTGATATGCATACCAGTATGGAGAGATCCTGTACCCCTTTCCAATGCATTTATCTCATACAACATTGGTGTGTGTGTGTGTGTGTGTGTGTGTGTGTGTGTGTGTGTGGTATGTGTGTCTAATCAATTCTGATAAGAAGTTGCCTATCATTCTTATTTTGTTTTTCTGTGTTATATAAAATACTTCCCTGTTATGAGTTTTTTAACTTATTTTTTTTTATTTTTGTCTATTTTGTCTTTTGTGCACTTCCTCATTCATTTCAAGTTTTTGTTCATCAGTAAAGAGTTTGAATGAGAAATGTCCTCTACAGACTCAAATATTTGAACACTTTGTCTCTAGTTAGCTGAACTGTTTGGGTACACTGTGAAACTTCTAGGGACGGGCATTGCTAGAGGAAGAACATCACTGGAGTCAGACGTTGGAAGACCATAACCCCACCCTGTTTCTATTTTCCTTTCTCTGCTGCCTGTTTGTGGTTAAAATGTAAACTCTCAGCTTCCTCATCTCGCCATGTGCCTCCATGTCTTCCCTGCCATTAGAGACTTTCCCTCCAGAACAATAACCCCCTATAAACCCATTTCTTCTCTAGTTCACACTGGTCATGGTGCTTTATGACAGCAAAGTAAAGTGAATATCATAATCAGTTATGTGCTTTATTATCAGTCTCATTCTCTTTGTTTCTGCTCTCTGAAGCATAGAATGTTCTAGAATCTATGAGGTTATGAATGACATCAAATTTGAAGTGTTTGGCTGCTATTTATTAAATTTTTAAAAATTATTATTTTGCTTTGTCAGCTCTTTTCTTAATTGAAAATAAGTTTTCTATACAATACATTCTGATCAGTTTCCCCTCCCTCTTTTTCTCCCAGGTCCTCCCTACATCCCCACCTTTTCAACTTCACATCTTCTTTCTCCTTTTCTTAAGAAGTCTAGGAGGAAATCAAACAAGAATAAACAAAAAGCACAACAAATGCACACACACACACACACACACACGCGCACACACACACGCACACACTCACACAACCCATACAAACACAAAATTACAAACCATAATATAAAAGACCAATAAGGTTTGAGATGTTAAAGATGCTCAAATAGAACAATATGAGATAAAAATTCCAGCAATCCCTCTGAGTTTGTTTTGTATTACCATCTACTGGTCTCCTTTAAGTGTGGCTTATAAACCCAGTGAGACTGCATTAGAGAAACTAATTTTTCCCTTTCTTGCAGCTGTCAATTGGAGCTAGAATATTGGTTGTGGATGGGAGCTCAGATCCACTCTCCATCTCAGCACTGAAATTACAATTATAGATGTGCTGGTGTGTTTCATGTTACCTGCCATCCCATTCCTCCACCTCCTCGCCCAACTCGTCCTCTTTTCTTCCTCTCAATAGTTCTCTTACTTCTTTCTTTATTTTTACTAACTTTCATTGCAAAAAAAATCTATAAAGATCCATTTTACACAGTTTGTGATGTGTTGAGCCATTTAATTTGTTTCAAAATTTCCATCTCTATCTTTTATCTCAGATAGTTTACCTGGAAGCTTTGGAATATCATTTATTTTTTATTGTTACCATTTAAGACCAGCTTCATCTTCTTCCTGTTTAGGAGAACTCAAACATGTATCCTATTTAGAATTGGTCTTTCTTTTGTGGATGGGTCTCTAGAATGGTTACTTTGTGGGAAACAGCAGAGTGCCTTGCCCTACTCAAAGGAAATAACTCACATTCTGAGCTCTCTATCAATTTTACACATGTTCTTAAGAAATCTTCTCAGTTGTGTGGGGTGAGGAGATAGAGGTTGCTGTGATTCTCATACAAACAAGCACAAGGAGGGATAATCTCTTTAGGATATCTTTGCAGGCTGTGACAGTGCTGTCCTTATAGGATCCTTGTCATGTACAATCTCATGAATTTGTGATTTAAAAATCACATTCACATATACATTATTTCAACTTAAAGAACTGAGTCTCTGCAAATTAGGAGTCATTGGAAATTTGAAACTATTTTCTCTCTTAGTGGAAGATCTTTTTATTGCTCCCTCTTGGAGTTCATGTCAGCTGGAAAGGAAGTTGGCACAATGTGTTTGGTTCTCTTATTATCAGTGACGTACCCACAAAACCTTCATGACACCTGTTCACAGTAATCTTGGCATCTGCTTGAGGAGATATGTTGAGAAGGGCAGCTGTTCTGTCTTAGGACAAGTGTACAGCCAGGTGCCTAAGTACATTCACAGAGACATTTTTCTCATTGTTATTATCATCATAATGAAAAATAAAAATACTTCTTTGTGCCTAAAATTTGACAGCCACCCAAAACACTTAGTATTCTAATCACAAACCCTGAGTACTAAAGGTATCACTATCCTGTCTATCCCTTTTACAGGTGAGAAAGTCAAGCAGGACATTAGATGATTTAGTCAAGGTCATAAAGACAATGGTAAGTGAACATCAGAGTTCACACACCTTCCATGACTCTGTACTATTGCAAGTCTACACAAAAGACATTTCCAGCCACCTCATCAGTGAGGGAATAGCAAAGAATTTCCACCATGACTCCATCATCTGTATTATTAAGATCTGAGTACCAAGGGCATCCCTGGTCTTATCCCACCCAGAACAGCAATCTCTCTCTCTCAGATTTACCCTAGGTGTGCGACTGGAGGAAAGACTGGGATCACAGATGTGGGAGGTGTCTGTTTCACACATGTGTTAGGAACCAATAACTGAGATACCACATTACTGGTGAAATGTGGGGTCAGACACACATTGACTAACTGTTCATGTCTTGATATGTGCTGTGATTCTGTGGGGTTGGCACATGTGAGCCATGTACCACGAATCAAAGGTTTCTTAGATAAAAAGCTTCCTGCTGAAGCCTACTTGACTCTTGGAACAAGTAGTTCCAATATCAGCTTTTGACATTTTCATTATAGTGATTTTTATTTCAGGTCATACCATAGGGTCAGGGGATTATTTCTTAATATACCAAAATGAAAGTGATTATTGCAAAATATTGTACATCTCTTCATTCCTTTCAGATTCTACTGCTTCTGGATTTATGAAAAGTAGCATGTGGATTCTGGGTCACTCAGAGAATTGCAGATATTGAAGTTGGGTTGTATAGCCCTGATGTTTACCAGGGGACTCTGTGCCACTGGGATTGTTTTCTGTCTATCCATTCTTTCAGCCACGTGTCCATCTGTCCTTCCAGATATCCCTTTGTCCATTCATGTATTCTTCCTTACATCTGTACATCCATCCTTCCATCACAACACCCATCCTTCTATCCATCCATGTCTATTCATTGATATGACACTTATGTAATTTAACCATACTAATTTTTGGAGATTTAGAGAAGGACATAACATAGTTTGTCTTCTCCAGCAGCTGGTATTGATAGAGCTCTAAGGAAACAAAGGAGAAACAGGTACATTTCTATTCTCAAGCTACTTCCGAGAAAACAGAAAATATGTGATGTGGAGATGACATTAGAAAATTAGTGATTAGAGAAAGAGTACATGTTGGGTTCCTAGTAATGAAAGTCTGATTCAGAAAGTAAGACAAGCCAATGAAACTTAACACATCTTGCTTTGTTTACCCTAAAGTAAAATTCAACTTAAATGGTCTAGAATTATAATACCTACAACGTTAGTTAACTAATAGGTTGTTCACTTTCTGTTGCTGTATGTAATAAATATTAACTTTGTCTTAGTCACTGTTCTGTTGTTCTGAAGAGACACCACAGCCAAGGCTATGGAAGAAGACATTTAATTGGGGGCTTGCTTACAGTTTTAGAGGCTTAGTCCATTATTACCATGACAAGGGCACGGTGGCACGCAGGACACTAGGACAATAGCTGAGAGCCACATCCTGCTTCTCAGGTTGAGAGAGACTCTGGCATTGGCTTTTCAAACTGCCAGTGACACACTTCCTACAAGGCCACACCGATTCCTACAAGGCCACACCTCCTAATCTTTCTCAAATAGTGAACTCCATGGTGACTAAGCATTTAAATATATGAGCCTATGGAGCCATTCTTATTCAAACTGCCACAAATTTATAAAGAAAAAAAAAGATTCATTGTGGTACCAAGTATTAAAAGTTTTGGTCTGCAGAATGTTGGCCAGGAAAGCACAGTCCATCATGACTGACAAGCGTGTTGGAAGAGGTCTATTTATCTCTTGCTGTCTGGAAGGCAAATAAAAAAAGAAGAGGAGTGAGATTCAATATCGCTCTCAATCCCATGCCCTAAATGCCCTAACTTTCCTCGTTTAGGCCCCAATTACTAAAACTTCCCCTCTTCCTACTAACACTGCAGGATGATAGCAAGGCCTTCGACACATGGGCCTTTGGGGGACATTCAGGATCATACTAGAGCACAAATCTCTGTGTCTATGTACAGACCACACAGCTTCCCTCAACTGTGGCTGATATATGGTAGTTTCATTATTCTTATTGGTTTTGTTATGATGAAGAAATCTGGAAGCTTGCACATGCCATCAGGCTACAGTTGCTCTAACACATCTCTGGTTGTTAAAGTGATGTATATGGCTTATATGAAGATTCTGCAGGCTGGGGCTTATGAAATGTTCCCCACTGAGAGCTAACCCAACATGCCAGGAGTGCTGCCTGCCTTCTTTTTGGTGTTTCTAAGAGAATATCTGACACCTTCCCAGAGTCTAGAAACTACAGCATCCCTGGGAAGAAGATTCTTTCACGTTTCAAAGCTACCAATGTGAGGGGTACCCTTTCTCTCCCTGTGTTACTGTCTCTCTCCTCTTCTACTTATTGGACTGCCTACATCCCAGTTATCCAAAATAATCATCCCTAGCCTCCAAAGCTATCTTATTGGGTTGACTACCCCAGGGTTATCCAAAATAATCATCTCCAGACTTAAAACCATCTTATTACCAGCTTGGCTTTCATCTGAAACCTTGATTCTTTTTGACTAATGCATTAACAGGTTCTGAAGATTAGGATGAAGTTAAGGGAAATGGCACAACTGAGCCCTACTCTTACTAATGGCAGTTGGTAAAAAAAAATGACTGTTTCTAAAAAGGAGCTCTGCAAATTAGGCTTCTTAAACATCAGCAAAACATCTAGTTTTGTACCACATGCAATCTTCACACCTCTCTTCATGTTTGAGTTGATTGTCCTACCCCATTGTTCTCCAAGGGGATGACTAAAGTCCATCCTCCTTCAAAACATATTGAAATCATACCCTTTAGAAAATATTTCATGATTTATGCATAAAACTAATGTTGTTCTTAAAAATTTGCATACATTATTTGCTTTGTGAATGTGGATGGGTTTTCTTTATTCCTAGATATTATTTTTTCTCAAACTTAGCATAAAAATAATGGTAAATCCATCCAATATATCCTGAAAAAAATCAAGGGTCATCAGCTGTGTTAGGTATGAATATTCAGTTTATAGGCTTATCATTTGGCAGAAACTTCAAATGAAACAAAAGAAAATTGCTACAGATAAGGTTTAAACATTCTGTTTCATCAGGACAGAAACAAACAGGCATATCTAACTAAAACTTATTTCCATCAATGGACACTTACAAAGAATGTGACATTAAAGGTGATGGTTGATTCCATAAAAGGAAATTCATTAAGAACAAGTGCTTTTAAGACATTATAACTCAGAGAGAGGTTTGGAACCATTTATAAAAGAAGTCTAATTTATGCAATGAATAGCACTGCTGATAGATGTAGAAAACAGCTAGAACTAACTTTTGTCTTGAGCAGAGATTCCTCGTTGCCCTTCCCAAGTACCATGGTTTTGACAAAGAGCCAGATCTTCCCAACAGCTCCATTTCTTTTGCATGCTCAGCACTTGAGATCGTGCCGTTTTTCACAGAGGACTAACATGTTCATGGGAACTCAAACAGGACTGCATACGTACAAGTTCTTAGTGCTTGTTAGTCCTAGAATGGCAATACTTAATACATCTTGAGCTCAGTCTGCTGCTTCAAATTCTGTGTGATAGGAGATTGATGCTTAGCCCAAGGTGTTGACTGGGGTGTTGTGCTCAGAGGTCAGTAGAATATGACAGTTGGTTATGGGGCTGATGGGATTGAGGCCAGCTCCCTTGCTGGTAGAGTTTCTGAAATGCATGGGCAATGGCAGCATCATGCATTTGTGTTGAGGAGAAACAAAACAATATAGGGGCAGGAAGAGTTTATTTGGCTTCCAACTCCAGGTGACTGTCCATCATTGAGGGGAAGCCAGGGCAGGAGCTCAAGTAGCTGGTCCCGCCCACCGTGCAGTGCTGAAAGACAGTACACACATCCTTGGCTGGTTATGTGTATGCACAGAAATAGCACACAAGGGTTCACTTTTCAAATCCTTATTTACAGCATCCTATGGCCTTTTCCACAATAGACAGCCTGACATGTGAGATACCATCTTACTGTGGTCTCAGGTTGCATTTCCATGATCCCTACCCTATGCAAACTTGTTTTTTTGTTTTCTGTGGGAAGATGTCTCTTTATCTCCTTTGCCTACATTTTGTTGATGTTTCTAAATTTGTTTCCTTTTCATTAAGTGGACAGAATAATGGGTTTCATTATGACACCTTTAAATATACTTGGGACATGACTGTTCATTCTCTTGATTTAATTGGAGAGTTTTATTGGTTTATTATTGTTTTGGTGTTTTATAAGCTCA
The DNA here is from genome assembly GCF_903992535.2 of Arvicola amphibius. Classification (NCBI taxonomy): domain Eukaryota; kingdom Metazoa; phylum Chordata; class Mammalia; order Rodentia; family Cricetidae; genus Arvicola; species Arvicola amphibius. The sequence continues at coordinate 30,809,584 of NC_052055.2, read as the reverse complement.
TTCCATATCATGTTTATGGAACAGTTCATTACCAGACATAACAGGTATATGATTTTCAAAGATTTTCCTCCATATGAAGAATGCTATTCACTCTGTTTATTTCTTCTGCTGTGCAGCAGCTTCTTTGGTATGCTTCCTCTTGTTTGTGTATTGTTTCTGCCTTTGATGGCAGAGTAAAAATCAATCATTGCCAATATTAAATTTGTTTTGATTTTGAGTTTTTCTGTTTTGGGTATTGTGTTTAATTCTTTACTACACTTTGAGTTTTGTAAATGATCTTAGGGGGTATTCTGATTTCATCATCTCCTTCATGGATAAACAGTTGCCCAACGTTATTTCCTGGTAACTATCTTCTTTTCTTCCATGAGTTAGTTCTTCATGTCCTTGTCAAGAATGTACTGAGCTCAATCTATATTCTTGTTTTTTGCTCTTGAATATATTCTATTGGCCAATGACTCGCATATGTAGTAACACTTGGTTCAAATTACTATAAATTATGGCGTAATTTGAAAACAAGAAATCTGATGTCTGCCGAACCTTCTACAAAGTTACCACAATTAGCAAATATTGAATCACCCTTCCTAGGTATAATGGCTCCCATGAGCCTCTCTTTAACTTTCTTTCAACCGGTCAATACCTAACCTTGGACCAGGGAGATGACTCAGTCAGGCAAATTCTTGCCTTGCAAGCATGAGGACCTGAGTTTGATTTCTAGAACTCACACTAAAATGCCAAGTGTGACAATGCTAAGCCCAGCACTGGGGTGGGGTGGGGTGGGGTAGGGGGTGGACAGGGGTTCCTAGGGCTGAACTGTAAGCCCGTCTAGCTTTTTCCATGGGTTCCAGGCCAAGTGAGAAACCCTGTCTCAAAAATCATGTGAATTATATTTGACAAATGACACTCAAGTTTAAATACTGCTCTCTCTCTCTCTCTCTCTCTCTCTCTCTCTCTCTCCACACACACACACACACACACACACACACACACATACACACACACGCAGATGCACCCCCTTCTGTGTATAAACACCCTCCTTACGCACACATTATCTATTCTTCCTTTATGTGTGTCTCTGTCAAGGGGTACCTTACTTGCCATGTATGAAATTTATTAACATTAATTCCAGCCGTCTTCTCCCTTACTTATTCTGAATTGACTCTCATTCATTCATTCCATACACTTCCTCTCAGGACTATTACTGGGGACATGGCTTTGGAGAACTAATCAGCCACCAAGCAGCACCACCCTAGGGTGGACATGCTTAATAGTAAAAAAAAAAAAAAAAAAAAAAAAAAAAAAAAAAAAAAAAAAGAAAAAAATAAAAAACCCGAAGCACAACATTGCCAAATGCAAATGTGTTTGCAGGATCAATCCCTCAATCTCCCTTGCAGTCCAGATGTCAGGTGCTTCTATTGATTGCCACAAAATTCATGTTTGTGGATAAGCAGAAAGAAGATGGAAGCTTTGAATCTGAGGTTAACTAAATGTTAACAAGTATGTGAACCTACAGCAATAGAATTCACAAACAATGAATGCAGTCTACGTGAGATTTGCTAATGTTTTCTCCTTCACTGCGGCTTCAATTGTGAGCCTCAAAGTGTACTTGTCATGGAGGAAAAAAGTGTTTAATTTTAATGAAATCAGATTCACCCATGTCTGCTTTTATAGGCCACACTTTGGATTTAGAGCCTAAGAAATCTTCATAGTTCTGTATTTAGAACATATTTAAAGCCTTTCTATTTTTCTTAATGCATCATAGGCTTGTATTATTAATTTTAATTGAAAACAATTTTTCATACAATGTGTTTTTATTATGGTTCCCCTCTCTGACTCCTCCCAATTTCTCCTCCTCCCTCCCATCTGGATCTACTCAATTTCTCTAACTAGAAAGAAAACAGACTTCTAAGGGAAAATATTAAAATAGAATAGGATAAGACAAAGCTAAGTAAGTCAGAATAGGACAAAACAAATGAACAGAAGGAAAGGAACCCAAGAAAAAGCACAAGAAACAGAAAGAGTTGCAGAGACACACTTGTTTGCATACTCAGGAGTTCCATAAAGACACAGAACCATACAATTGAAAACCATAATAAATATGCAAAACCTGTGGGGTAATAAAGAGGTAAAGATTAATTCTAAAAATAGAGATAAAGCCCTGATATGACATTATAAGACAAGGAACCTCTAAAGATGCCTTTGAGCCGAGTTTGTTTTCTGTTGGTTAACAAATGCTAGGCCTGCTGTCTACCATTGAGAGTAGTTCGCTTCCTCAGTGAGACTCTCTTGAGTAAAACTAATTTTTTCATTTGCAAGTGGTTAGTAAAATGTCTTCTGGTTTAGGGATGGGAGCATATGTCCACTTCTGCTTTCTACTCTATGACTCCATCTGGTGCAGACTCTTGCAGGTCCCGTACATGCTGCCTCAGTGTCTGTGAGTTCCTCTGTGCAAAGGTACCATGTTTGAAGGGCCTTGTTTTCTTGGTGTCTTCCATATCCTCTGGTTCTTACACTGTTTCTGCCTCCTGCTTCCTTCTCAGGCTTCCCTGACTACTGAGTGATGGGATTTGATTGAGACACTCCATTTAGGGTTGAGTGTTGCTAGGTCTCGTACTCTTTGTGCATTGACTGGTTATGGGTCTCTGTATTTGTTCCCATCTGCTACAGGAGAAAACTTCTTTGATGATGGTTGAGCAAAGTGTTGATCTATGGGTAAAGCAGAATGTCACTAGCAATCATGTTATTGCTCTAGTCTCTTTGTAGAACAGTAGTATTTAGTTTGCTTCTAGGTCCCTGAGCTTTCTAATCTCAGGTTCTTGGTCACCTACACAGTTTCAGGCATAAGTTTCATCTTATAGAGTGGGCCTAAAATCAGATATTGATTGGTTACCTCTACAGGCTTTATGCCACCATTGCACTGGGGTATCTTGCATGTAGGACACCATGGTAGATAGAAGGATTTGTATCCGGGTTGGTGTTTACATTTTTTGGTACTGTGCAGTATACTTTCTAGTACTAAGAGCAATAGCCAGTAGTGGTAAAGCCTCTGGGTAGGCTCGAGCTCTACTTCTTCCATGTTAAATGAATTGTGTAGGTGGTGTCTTCATAGGTCTATATTTTTCATTTAAGTGCAAGACAAATTTGGGAACAATTTTGGGGGGAGAGCATTTTTAAAATGTAAAATGGAACTTTAAATCTGAGGTTTATTTGTTTATAATTATTGTTTTCTATGGGTGTTCAATTGCTTCAAGAAAACATGTTAACAAGATGCATTTTCCTGCATTGCACAGAATCTCTCTCTCTCTCCCCCCTCTCTTCTCTCTCTCTCTCTCTCTCTCTCTCTCTCTCTCTCTCTCTCTCTCTCTCTCTCTCTTTCTCTCTCTGTGTGTGTATGTGTGTGTGTGTGTGTGTGTATGTGTGTAAACAATGATGGGGTCATGAATTTTAAAAAAGTTAGTGGGAGAATAGGAGGAGTTTGAGGGCATATAATGATACAAATATATTATCTGTGCATGGAATTCTCAAAACAAAACAAAACAAATTAAAACACCCACAAGTGTTGCTGGTGTATTTTTGACTTTGCTATGGTGGAGTGGAGGTGGAATTCTAGGTTCCTATATAGTCTCCACTAAAATCAGAGTCATTACTATCTGCTAAAGATGAAATTCTGGATCACAATGGAGATGGAAGTCTGCTCTCAGCTAACCGTCAAGGTGAAGTTTTGTTACAGCCTGGTAATTGTAACTTCTACAGTGGCTGGAGCTGCTGCCTTTTTCTGTGTTACTGGGAGAATGCAGACAGCTGTTATCTATAAGTTTTCTGTTTTTGGAATATTCTTCCCTGTTTGTGTGTATGTGTGTATGTATGTGTGTACATGTATGTGTATAGGTGATATATATATATATATTTGGTGTGTATGTATATGTGTATATGTGTTTGTGTGTGTTAGTATGTCTATATGCATGTGTGTATGTATATATGTGTGCATGTATGTACATAGGTGTTATGTGTATATATGTATGTGTGTCCACTCATTAGTGTTTCTGGTTTGTTGGCTAAGACACCACCCAATATCCTGTTTAGGACACAGGAGGTAAAAGCAGAAGGCAGGAAAGTTACTGTCTTCCTTCCCTCTGAGTTCCTGGCCTGTCTGTCTCCCCATCATTTCTTCCTTGTTCTTATTTTGTGCTGATAGAGTTTTACTTGTGCTTGAAAAAAAAAAAAACAACCAGAAAAACATAAGCATTGACTGTTCTGTCCTTTGAGGCAGATGTCATGCCAGATACCATTTTTCTTTCTTTTTCTTTCTTTATTATTTATTTATTCTTTTCTTTCCCCCCTCATTTGGGGGTCTTATTTTGATATTCTTCTCATTTTATAGGTATAAAGAAAGCTCAGAAAATTCTGCAAAAGATTAAAAGTCACTCAGCTCACACATGTCAAAGAAAGTTCATAAATTTACATGGTAGTCTGATTTAGCCAGCTCAGAACTCTTACCCAGACTCCAGTCATATAGCCAGGGCCTGTGCTCTGAGGGTCACATACCCTATGTTCATCATGTACACATCAGAGTAACACCCAAGGCCTTTACCAGAAATATTCTGTTCTGTGAGTATTCCTGGTACCACTGACATAGTGGCGCACAGCTTCCTAGCCAGGAGCACAGTGAGACACAGGGCATTGACCTGTTTGTTGTCTATTTACTTCCATTTCACCTTTTATTATTGACATTTCCCTTCCTCATGAGTTTGGTAAGTATGGAAGGAGAGGACAATTATGCCAGAAGTCGTCCCCAAGTATATATAAGTGAAAAAAGGCATTAAAAGCAAGCACCAGGGCGAATACAGGGAGAGGTTCCTAAGAGCATGGGAGCCTGTGTAGGAGCCCCAGATATGGACATGGTGGAAAGAAAATGCAGTAAGACAAATACGGTGGGGAACGTGGTTAGCGATAATATTTAGAAATGGCTGCCTGGCTTCTACACACCTCAGGGAAGTGTGTGGGTGAGGGCTGTGAGCTGCATTTTACAAGACAGCAAGTCAGTCTGCATCTGGATTTTCAGTCTTACATCTGCTGTCTTCCTGTGGCAGCTGATGTTTCTGCAGAAGCATGTCTTCATAAGACTGCCACATGGCCTACCTGTTCCTTTTCTGTTTTGGCAATCACCTCTAACCTTTTCCAGCCATATATGTGATCTCAAGTGAAGCAACTTCCTGTCTCTCACCCTTTAATTGCTCCAATAAAATGCATTCTATTTTGCTTCCAGATGACTGCATCGTATCCAGGGCCTTCGATGGTTTCCTGTGTCTTTCCATGTCAAGTCTAGATAGCTTTAGAAGCCACACTAAGAAGTCATATTGTGATGGCCTTGTCTCTGCTCTTTTCTTAGGTATTACCAGATCCGAGTGACCTTGAAAGTGTCCTCAAGGATCCCCCACAGACTGAGTGCTTCCATCGTTGGGCAGTCCGGTGAGTAGAAAGCATGGCTCCTGCCTCAAGGGTCACCCATCATGTGTTCCTGTGTGTCATGGTCTAGCAGAACACAGGGCAGTGCTCACTGTCAACATCTGGACCAGTGGGTTCAGGAAAGGCAGACTCACTATTGGAAATGGATTTATGTAGACATTGTTGTTAAGGAGGCTTGGGTAAGTAAAAATCACTCTTAGCAGTGGCTGGTCGCTGGGGGGAACTGTCTGCAGCAGGTTGGCTGAAGTCACATCCTGGATTAAATGAGTGAGAAATGACATCCAGCTGATAGGTAAGGAGAAGCTAGTTGCTATGGCTTCAGGGGACTGAGTAAGTAAACAGTTCGGCTGGGGCTTTCTAGGCAAATAGAGGGTCCGAATGGCATCACCCATTGTAAAAGGACCATCAAGGAAAATCCAGGTCCTAATTATGATGCTGAAGATCTAAGTGGAAATCCATGGCTTTGAGGAGCCAGTCTGATAGAACACAATGAGAAATAAAGAACCTTGTGGACAGGAAATACTTGTGGGAGACTAGCAAGCAGAAGTACAGGGTAGTTCGAACACAAATAGGGCAGAACCACACAGTCAAGTGACTCTTAAAAGAAACGATTCAGTCTTCAGGGCAGAGAAAGAGAATGGAAGGGGATAAACAGGACAACTGCCAAGCACCTGTTCACTGTTAGAAGTTAAGAGTGACCCTGATTGTCAGAAACAAGGTGTAGAAGAATGCTGATTCCCAGCCACACTTTTTAAAACCCATTTGAAATGGGCAAAAGCATCAGGATGTGTCAAAATGTACACTTGAGGTCTTATAAGTGAGAAGTGCAGACACAGAGTGAAGGCTTGTGATGACTCCTTTAACTCTAGACCTATAAAGAGAAAGACTCAGTGGGCCACCTGCCCCTTCCACAGGTCTGAGCCTAGCAGACAGGTATTAGTTATCGGTTGCGTCACCATCTCTCACAGATATTTCTCTTTTTCATCCCCCTCTGTTGGGGGTAAGCAATGCATCTTAGGTGAGAATACTCTCACACAATCTATATGCCCCACAATATAGATTCAGTGTAATTTCCCTCTTTCCCATCCTCTACTAGGTTCCCTCCTTCCCTGCCTTAGTCCATGGCATCCTCCAAGACAGGAGGATACTTGGACTCTCTTTTGGATAAACTCATGTAGGATCATACGATCCTAAGGAAATGGTTAATACCTTTACTTCATTTGAAATAGGAAGACAAATGTTCCCCCTTATGGTGTCTTTATCTTTTTCTGGAATTGATATACAACAGTTATGTCTTATAGAGGTGATAAATGCCAGTGTGGTGTGATGGGACCTGCCCGAAAGTAAGGGCTCAAGAGTCTGCCCTGGGAGAGGCAGGACTCAAGGTCCCTTTCTTAGAGTCAAAGCAAGATTCTCGTGGAGAGGTGACAGTGAGAGCCGGATGATTGATGACAGCCATCTGCAGGCCAGTGTGCACTTGGTCTTTTTACTCTCTGAGATTCTAGGCAGTATGAACTCAGCTCCTGTCATTGCTACACCTTCTCTAGAGTGGGCAGACCCAGCTGTGAGGACCAGAGACTGCTAGGCATGCAGGACCTTTTGGGGTCTGTAGGAAGGATCTGATTGAGATGGTGCTGCAAAGGCAAAGAAAACCAGCAAGAAATGCAACTTCAAGTGAACGCCCTTTTCCTTCCTGGTGTAGTTTGACAGGGTAATGATGGTGATGTAGCTGTCATGCCCCTGAGTTTTGCACTAGAATTGCATTTAGAACAGAAAGCCAACACATGCCAGGAGTGACTTATGAGCAGACAGTTTCATGGGTGAGAGATATACTGCATATTTATTTCTCCTTCAAGGTGAATTTTCTCAGTATATCACATTCCTCTAAATGTCTACATTATCTACAAATCTTTCCAAAACTTGGTGCTTAAAACAATGGCCCATTCTGCTTGATTTTTCAAGTGGACTGAAGTTGCCTAGCCTCAAGATGCAGTACTGTCACCTCAGGCCTTAGCTGGGATGGAGCCCTCAAGACTTCTTCACTCCTGGGTCAGATGGATCCCTCAAGTCACTACTTGAAGAATAGCAAAGCTTTTACATGTAGTTGGAGTATCAAACTACTTTTAAAAATGCTAGCTCCATTGCCAGGTGATAAAACAAGAAGATTCTACATTGCTCCCTGACTGTGTATGGAACTGGTGCAGGGTTTTTCTTCTGTATCCCATTGGTCAAACCTAGGACAAGGTTGTCCATCATTACCTAGAAAATGAATGTTCCTCATCCCTTCCTGTAAAGCTTTCCCTTTAAGCCCTGTGTGGCGAAGACACTGACAACCATGATTACAGACAATCATCTAAACACACTTTCTATTGCTTCTACGTATCTCTGTATAGAAAGTAGCAAATATAAATGTTTTGGAAGCAAAATATGAAGAAACTAAAAAATCTGGGCATGTCAAATGGTCTCTACAACTCCCATTAATTGACTTGCCTTGTCAATGTAGTTTATTTAGTTTGTTCTTTTGTTACAATTGTCTTTTATGTGAACATATACAAAGCTTACTGGGTCTAGTGGGGACAGGATTCAGTAGAACCAAGTGCCATGTGCACTGAGATGTTCATATTCTGGTCCTTCTCCCCCACTTCCCAGCCATGTGAAATTCAAAGTTGATTTAGCAATTACCTTTCTAGTGCCTTATCTATAAGTTGGGATCAGAGGGTTTTACTTACCCTCACAGGTTTGTGGTGTGAACTAAAAAAATTCACTGAGAAAGATAGTTACATAGTTGCTCAGTTCAGAGAAAGTTTACAGCAATTGTCCACTAGGCTAAGTGTGGCTTTGATGCAGAGTATAGCTATTTTGCTATATGTAGCTTTATGTAGAATCTGCTTCATGTAGAATCTCAGTCCTGTCCTTAAGAATGAAAGTGTTTGCATCACATGGTCTCACACAGTCATCTCATGAGATAAAAGTAATGAGAGTCATGCAATAGAGGCAGAGTTGGCTGACCCCTGAGGGAGCAAGTCATTAAACAGGAACAGGGCAGCTAGGTGGAGTAAGCGATTCATCATGGGGCCTGGAAGATCAAGAAACTAATCCTAAATGAGGCTATAGAAGGATATTCATCAGAGGCCACAGAACGGCCCCAATCACTGGAACCTAAATGGGTCCTTGATTCTCCATGTCCATGTAGATTAGATCTAGTGTATTGTGAGAACTGGGACAACAGGAGAGGAAAAAAAACCCAAACAAACCATCTGCTGAATTTGTACCACATGAAAGAGCGAAGTTTCGTGTGAAATGCACAGAGATGAAGGGGGATACTTAGATCAAATGAGCCCAGTGCTGTTCAAATACACAGTGTTCTCAGCAATTAAACAGTGGGTTTGCTTTCTCTCTCCTTCAAGCAAATTAGTTCTTTGGTAAATGTTACACAGAAGCACATTCCCATGGCTCATATGGCTTAGATGCAGGTTCTGTAGGTACAAAACAAAGTCACATTGAATTTTGCAAGATAGATTTTCGTGGTTAGACCATGTACAGCAAATTCCATGTACCTAACCTGTCTGTCCCTGCATTACCTGTCACAATACTTTTTAAAAGGTCATTTGGAGAGATTTTCCCCTGGAAACAGGTAATTTGCTCCCACCTTGGTTAGCAGAGTGGCTTGTGACAAGCTCTGAGTTTGTGTTTGTTAGGAACAATCCTTCCCTTGGGTGTTCTAAAAGATCCCAGTGTCGGAGAAAGGACAGCTTTTTGATGAACTGTAATTGAGTTAGACATGCTCACAGTCATGAGTGTAAGGGACAAAGAGGGACACCTCTGTGTGAATTTAGTGACATTAGAAAGTGTGGAGTCTGTCTCAGCAGGTTTCAGGGCCTGAGATGGGGAAGGGACATTGGTGAACGAAAAAGTCTAACTACCAGATGCACTTCACAAGAGTGGCAGCTCCAAATACCTTGAACCATCTTTTATTTATACTTCAAAAACAAACATAGGTTTTCCCATCCTCCAGAGTTAACCTCAAGCAAAACAAGCATGTTTTCCCCATCTTTTAAATCAAAGCAGCTTTTAAATCAAAAACATCAGTGCTCAGCATTTTGCTAGCTTGTCTAAATATTAAACCAGACATATCCTGTCCTTACAAAGTTAAAAGGTGATAGACACAGGCACACATTCATGAGAACAATGATATCATTCAAAGTTAGCAAGGCATATTTACAGAAATAAGCCGGGGGGAGATCTGCCACAACCTGCTTTCATATAGTTTGCTTGTACTTCTCTGACTGTTCTCTTGCCCTACAAAGGGTCCTGCATGCCTAAGCCTCTCTATAAAGAGTGAACTCTGATAAGGCACACTTTTTCCACTGTGCTATATCATTCTTAATGTTTTCTTCTAGAACTGGCAGACATAGTTATGTTCTTGTGTTGCTTTCTTATATGAGCCCACGAACTCTTATTGCCTACGGTACTGTCAGCACTAAATCAGAAAAGTTCCCAGGGTCTGGAGTAACAGCTGGTGTTTCCATATAAGAACGTGAGAAGCATCAGTTCCTAGAGAATTTGGGGGGAAATATTTGAGAAAAAAATGGGTTTTCTGGGGATGGTTACATCTGTCCCATGTATGATTGACAAAGTGAAACCAAAAAACCACCAAGAGTGTCACCAACGTTATGAGAGAGAAGAGAGCATGTGGTCATGCTGCCCCAGAGTACTTTGCTCTGTCCCAAGGTCCTCTTGCCTTTGTCTAATGAGAGACCATCTCTACAGGTTTTGCCTTGCAGAGACCGGCTGCACAAACGTTCATATGCTGATCTGAAACTAGGCCACATGGCTCCCAACAGGAAAGTTTGATCCTTCCATTAGGGTCTTGATTATCACCAGAATAGGAGCTTAGAGATTACAGGTGATTGTCTAGGGCATCCCTCGACTGCTCTAAAACCTAAAAGAGAATAAAGACTCAGCATGCTATGTCTCTGTTCTATGCCTGATGCAGTTAAAACTGGGAAATTATTAGATGAAAGGAGCTGGCTATTTGAGAGGCAGGTCGGACATGCTGTAGTCAGACCCTGAATTCACCCCTGCTAAAATCCCACTCACCTAACTTCAACCTCCAAGTCAGGTAGCTAAGGATTTGAGAGTTTTTTGATGGGGCTACTGTACCATGATTAATGCCTAATGGAAAGGACCAGCCAGATTTAATCTCTTATCAAAGGAGAACCTTACCATGGGTTCAATGAGAGCCCATTGGTGGTGCCAACACGAGGGTTCCCCCAGAAGCAGTTAATCCACTGTGAGAGAGTAGGGACTGCGGTGAATGAAGAGAGGCAAAGGCTGGATGTGGGTGTTTGTGATGTGGACATTCCTTACGGCAGCTGCATGGCCGTCAACTTCTTAAGACGTTTAGCCAACCATCTCAGTGCCAGACTGTGCAGTCCCGCATATCCTTTCAGTGTGCCTTGCCCATGGCTAGCTAGCTAAGCACAGTGGCAGTGGAATATATCCTAGGAGCCATGTTTTTTTCTTATGTAATGGGGATTTTGGGAAATCTCACCAGTTTACTTGCTGCATTAAGTGAATGTTAACTTCACTGTTCTTAGTAGGTAAGACATGACCTGCACATATTCATAATTGATTTTAGGTAGCATTTTGTATACATATAAATGCCTCGAGCAGAAGGAATCTCCAGGAAGATTCCAGGAGAGCCATGGGTCTAGAGTCTGCTTTGTCAGGCCAAACTACTGATGTCCACTGTAAGTGGCAGATGGCAACAGTAGGAAAAGCCACACAGTGGATGCACTCAGCATCAGGGAGTAAAGGAAGCAGGCAAAAGCAACCTGACTTTCCTCTCAGTACCCTTTATATCTAGGCTGACACCAAGTTTGCTCTTCCCTCCCTCTCAATTAATCCTTCCAGGAAATGCCTCACAGCCCCAACCAGAGACACTTTATTTATTTGATACCAGATTCAATTAAACTGTCAACCAAGACTAAGTATCATATCTATACATATACATTTGCACATATGTGTGTATGTACATAAAAAAGGCTGCTTACAAATTATCTTTCCTGTTCCTAAAATACTATTTGAATCTACAAGATCAAAACAACATTTGTCTATGTCCAACAACAAACTACTCAGATCTTAGAAAGCAGGAAACCCGAACAATAAGGAGAGGGAAGAATGGGGATTAATTTAAATGTGAGGCTTAAGGTATTCCTGGAAAGGAACCTCAATATGAGACATTTTAACCACTGAACCACTGAATTATGCTATTACAAGCCTCTCTCTCTCGCTCTCTCTCTCTCTCGCTCTCTCTCGCTCTTTCTCTCTCTCTCTCTCTCTTCGGAGTTGAGGGTCTCAGTTAGCATGCCCATGACAATGGAGGGATGCTAAGGGCACCTAGCATTGGGTATTTAGCTCCAGAAAAAGGTTCTGTTTCATAAATTCTCATGTTTCTTCTTCCTCTTGAGATGATAAAAAAACAAAACAAAAAGTCATTTCCTTCAGGGTTGGGGGGCTGATCAATTAGGGCAGACATGGTAGGAAGGTGCCTATCAAAGTGTATTGGGGCTGTGGGAAATGATTAGGTTAAGAACAGGCATCTGCTAGTGTCTGCTCCTCAAAGCAGAGGGAAAGATAGCAGAGTAAATTGTGGAAATGTATAAAATTCACCGTGATTAGTTTTCGTAATGTTTTGAGAGGTAATTTCCATTTCCACTAAGTGGAAGCACTTAAGAGCTTCACCATGTAGGGGCGGGGAGAGACATTTATTTCTCAAATGAATCAATCTAATTTCTTTTCATGGTCCATTAGAGTGCACCTAAATATCAAATATGCCTGTTTTCGTGGAGAATGCTAAGCAGGTAAAGCACTCCCTCTCTCAGGCTCTGATCCAGTTAGGGTCTGCAGACAGCTAGCTCAGGCTTGACAGAGTGGCTGTCTGCCTTCAGCCCTGGAAATTCAGGGAGGCATTACAATCCATTACCATACCATCCAGTCATCTCCAGTCAAGTCACGCAGGCAGCTTGAGGACGGCAATGGCCGGGGTGTCCTTACCTCCGCCCCTAAGTGCTGTGAGAGTCTCCTCTGCCAGCTTCCCAGGGACTCAGCTTCCTTTTGGTTGACTTAGCGTCTCACCTGTGCTCTGGTCCTGAGACAGCATCTTAAAACTGCCTGGGGCCAGCGCCTCTTCCGGGAGCTTCCATTACATCATCTGTCACTCCACCTGCTTTGACTGACAACTGCCCCTGCTCCTGGTGCCATTTTGAACACCTGTCCCTTCTTTTCCAGTGTTCTGTATTGCTCTACTAGATGAGTGGAAGTACTCCCTGTGGTTTCCCATGAGCAGGCTGTACAAGGGTGATCATGCCTGTAAGGATGAATGGCCCTCACCTTAGCTTAGTGTCCTTCACTGAATTTGTAAAAGCAGCTTTCGTTCCTCCCACTTCCAGCTCTTCCTATTTCTGCACCACATCTATCTACTATAGCTTGTTTTCTACTACTAGAAGCCATGCCTTCACTTTGGAGAATTATCCACAGGCCACAGAATTTGCCAGGAAATTTGAATCTTTCTACCTTGCTTCCCAAATGCAAGTTCTGCCATGGGCTAGTAGCTATTAATGAAGAAGCTTGGAGGTTTAGCTCCCATGCTTCCAGAAGAGAAAGATAGAAATGTGACATGAAACCTCTGATGTATGCCTGTAGAATTTTCTAGGCTGGATCTTCTATCTTCCCACCCAGCTTCTCACTGCCTCTGTGTCCCCACTGAGGACAAACCCTCAATGAATTACCGATGCACACATCCTGTCTCCCTCTCTACTAACAGCATCTGGAAACATTGAGGCTCAGAGGGCTGGGAGTTGCCAGACCAGGCTCAACTGACTCATTCCAACCCTGTTCCATGACTTTGGTATAGCTCTCTGCATGCAAAATAATCAGAGCCTGGAGAGCCAAAAAGCAAATAAGTTGGTATATGTAGTTGACAGATTTCTTGGGAGTCGAAATATTCACATGAATATACTAAGATACCATATTTGTATATCATCTTCTGACCTCATCAAACAAGGATGATGTTTATCACAGTTGTTCACAATTCCCTTTAGATGCCTGCTTGACCAAATCTCTAGCTCCAAGTAATTGGATGTGTATGAGGCACTGTTAATGCACAATGCAGTGAGGCTCAGATGTCTGCTATGAAGGGAAAGTTAAGTGATCGGTGTTAGAGATGGGGTTCAGGAGAGACAGAGGGTCCTGGGGGTCAGCAAAAGATCCATCTGGGTCATCTGGGAAAGTTTCCCTCTCCTGGAATCTGTCTTCTGTGAGGCACATCTGATGCTGGTGCTCAGGCTCAACAGTGAAAACTCTCTCTCTTTGAAAAATAAGGGTCCCTCAATGGATTTCCATGACACCAGATACCTCTGCTCTGCCCGTATACTCACAGTTGGAGCCTCCAAATCCCCTAAGATAAAGCCTGATCCTTATGCATGGACTATCACCTGTATTAGTATGGGAAAATCCTACATATATTACACCACATTTAGCAGAGAAACCTACAAAAAAAATTGAAGGAACTGGGCAGGATCCATGGAGCCTGCATCCAGAGATTTAGTGCAAGACTTCAGACTCGTCTTAGTGCCAGCAGAGAATAGTCAAGGATAGAGGCTCCAGAAACAAGTGCCTGGTCTGCCTACCTCACCTAAGTGACCTTGAACTCCTCAAAATCGTCCCTGGACCTCATTTTACATCTCTGTACAATGTTATCAACAAGGCTCTCTGTAAGTGTCGTATTTTATGTTGCATTGACATCAAAAGCCCTCAATTAGTGCTACTGATGACTTTATTTTAGAAATCTGAATAGGTGAGAATAAAAAAGTCCATGTAAAAAGTATTAAGCAGATTGTTTTTTTGTGTTTTCTGGGGGGTCTCATGTGGATCAGGTACTATGTTCTTGAACCCTCTGAAACCCCGTGTGCCCAACTCTGGATGCCATTGGCAGTGGGAAACATTCCATTTTGGAAGATTCCAGCAGGGCATGCAATGCTAGATGGTGCTTAGTGAAATTGTGTACCTGTCTAAGGAATCATTGGGGTCTTTTCTTTTTATCCTGGTTTGTTTGATTGTTTATTATTTACTACATACCAATCTCATTCCCCCTTCCTTCTCTCCTTCTGCTCCCGCCCACCTTCCTCCCATCACACTCCCCATCTTCAGAGAGGGTAAGGCTTCCCATGGGAAGTCAACTAAGTCATTGAGCAGGAACAAGTCTCCCACCTAGGCCTAGGATGAACAAAATATTTCTTCATAAAGAAAGGGGATAAGAATCGGTTCCTGCATTAGAGTTAGCAGTGGTACCATGTTCTAACTCATCTGGGTCTTTATAGTTCATAAATCTATGCTCAGTGACAAGGCAAATCACGTTGTCCTTCCAGGCATTTCTATTTCCTCAAAGATCAGGCAATAAGACACTCTTGTTTCTTATAGAAGGTCTTTGATTCATTGTCTTTCTTATGTGTGCCCAATAAGAATTAGGAACACATTACTTCAGGAAGTCAGATGGAGCCAACTCTCCCCAACAGAGACAGAACAATATGAACAAGAAGCAGTTTGAGTGAGAGCAGGGTTGCCCTAGAGCATGCAACTGGGAGACTTAGAGTTCCTACAGACTGGCTTTCAATCCATCTGTGCATTGCCCCTCCTGCTGATGGCTTTGTGTGCAAACTCAAGAAGGGAAACTAGCTAAGCACACCCCTTGCACTTTCTTATATCCACAGGATATTCAAAAGTCATTTAAAAGTTTCAAAATTATGCTTTTTTGTCTCAGCTAATTGAAAACATTTCAGAAACTGTGGGGATGGGTACATCTTTGAAATTGTTGCCTTGGGATGCTCTTAAGTGAGAGCGTGCACTTGATTTTCTTTGGGTTTAGTTTTGGTATAATGCACACGCTTTAGCCTAGTAATATATTTTTGAAGACTTTGCTTGTTTCAGTCCAAGACACATACATTCTTGGGATACTCTGAAATCTACATGCCTAACACATCCTGCCTTTGAAGTCAGCTCTTTTGAGATGTGGTGCTATGTTCTTCCTGTGCTGCTGGTGGTGGGTGAATTATTTAAGCCACTGATTCTTACTGGTGCGAGGTGGACCAAGTTTTAGAAAGAAACCATGTTGGTATCTGGATGAGGAGTGTCAGTTATGTTGGACGCCTGCTAAATATGTGATTCTTCTCTTGCTTCTCCTGTTTTCCTTCTCCTCCTCTTTCTTGCCACTTGTTTCCTTTTTCCTTTCTTTTCCCTCCTGCTTTCAGTTTTCTCTGCCCTCTTCATTTTCTGTTCTCTCCCATTCTTCCTTCTCATTCCTCCCCATCATGACAGTGAACAGCAGTAGCTAATGCTTCTGCAATACTGTCTCTGCCCCAGGCACTATTCTATACTCTTTGCATTTATCGTGCACTGGTTCACAGTAAGAATTTTTGTGAGAAATGGATCATTGGGTGACATTGTGCTTATATAAACATCAAAGCATAGTGCCTTGGCATCTCAGGACACCTTCATCACATATATCTGTCCTTGACTTAAATGCCTTTAGATCGTGTATAAAAGCATGTGGAGTAGATACTACTGCCATCTTTATTGTACAGTGAAAATACTAAGAAATTCACCACAAATTGGGAGTCAGGATTCTAACCTGGCTCCAACCACAGCGGAGCTGCTGCCTCCTGTCCACCCTAGACCAGTCAGGAGCACTTTATCAGGCTGTAGTGTCCGCTGCACCATCTGCTTTAACTCTCCCTCACAGTCACGGCTATTCCTCTTGGGTTCACTCCCAGGTCAGCATATCTGAACTTAGATATCCCTTTACCTATAACTTGCTATCCTTCCCAGCGTTTGTTTAGTGTTCCATCAGCTAAAGCAGGTTTGGTTCAAATGTGCCTTCCGCAGAGAAGCATCCTTGCATGGGATTTTTTTTTTTTAAATTGACTCCTGCTTACCTGTTGTCACGCAATTTCTTTTTCTGTTCTTCAGACCGGTGCAGCTAATTTTAGAATATATCCATTTGTTTACTTAATGCCTGCATTTCCTATTGGATTTAATAATAATGCTACCGCCAGTAAATCATGACCATTTTAAAGGTGGAGGAACCATTTTTAACATTTATATCTGAGTACATATAAATCTTTTTCACTATGATGGTTCCAGGAAATGGGGATGCTACATCATGAAAAACCATGAGATCAAGGCTCTCGTCATAGATAAGACAAGCAAAGTTCCTGCACTGCAGACATCAAATGAAGCCACCGTTTCAAACCAAAGGGAGCTGCCCAGAGGTCATGTGAACGAATCAGTTGACTTTTGTTGAATTGCTTTCGGGAGAGTAGTGAAGTGTTTGGCGGTTGTCTATTAGTCATGGGCACAGCATCCAAAGATGTTTTTACTGTGTGCACAAACCTTTTGGCTTTGTGCTTCGTGAGCTATTGAATCATGCCATCATCCAGGAAATGCTGAGTCTCTCCTGATGTCATCCACTTACATAAATGTCTTGGTCTTATTGATCGATTTGAACCCTTAATAGTATGCTGAAGGATTTAGGTTCTTAAGCTACTAACAAAAGAGAGGGGCTAGGTAGAAGAAAACACCCATGTTCTCCAACAAGCAGAATATAGGTCAAGGTAACCCTGTGTTATAGTTATGGGCAAACCATTCCTCAGAAGATCCACCTGTCTATATTCAGAGATAAGTAGAGTCTGACTCAAAAGCTTAGAAAGCGAAGGGAACAGATAAAATATGAAGGCAGAGATTCCAGACCTCTGGTCTCATTTGAATCACCCATCAGATACCTGCAGGTGCTAACTGACTTGCTGCTTTTAGCAAAAGTCTGCAAAAGAGCCTAAGCAACTGCTATCAGAACGCATATGCCAGAATTGTTATCAAGGCTGAGAAGATGCTTATGAGGTATGACCTAACTTTGCTACTTTAAAATGGAAATTCTTAAGCCAACTAAAATCATGTGAGCCCATTTGACTTATTAGTGTATTTTTTAAAACATATTCACATTTGTCTCTCTCTGTCACTTACATGGTCTGCTCAAAGATCACTGAAGTTAGCTTAGTTTAGTCATGAGCAGCTTTGTAAACATTCTGTCCTTGTGACCCTACACGGTATTTTATGACAAAGTTGATGGGCGAGTACAAGGATTGGATACATGATTTAATAAGTCACAGGGTAAGAGGCCAATTTTATTTGCCTTTTGTCCTACTATGGTGATTTATAGCAATGGATAAAGAAGGGTCTGTGCATGCCTTGTTTATTCCTCTTACTGCCCTTAGAGCAATTCAAGGACCTACAGTCCATGTGAGATGCAGGAGCCAGCCAGCTTGTGAATTTGCTGTCTGGACACCTGCCAAACGCAGGAATATAAACCTGTAACTCACCTTGAGCCTCTCACCTGCCCTCTGTCCATACAGAGCAGAATCCTAGGGCTTATCAATGGGTCTTTTCTCCTCTCTCTTGGACTGCTTGTCTCCCAGTATGACCAAGAAAAGGCTCTTGTATAAAGCTCTGCTTTCCTGTGCTCTTGCTGCCAGATAACCAACACCTCCATCCCTTCTCTGACCTGAAAAAATCCTCAGCAGGTTTGTGGATGAGCTTCTAGAGCACCGTACACACTGTGACATTATAATTTCACTTTTAAAAGTGTGCAGTAATGCACGAGATGGGAATTTTCTGCTCTTAGTTTAGTAAGAATTTGTAGATGGCTGATTTTGGCAAAGTACAGCTAGTGTCTATCTGGATTCAAGCCCTAGTTCAGCCTCTTTGAAATGGCTACCAACTTGGTAGACATTTGGTTTAGTTTTTCTTCTAATCATCTCATAATTTTATATATTTCAGCTGTTCCTTGTATATATTGTGAATTGAGTACTAGAGTAATTTTATGCTATATATGAATATTGTGCTTCCCCAGCACCATTTGCTGAAGAAGCTGTTCTTTCCCTTGCCTACTTTTCACGTGTTTGCAGAAAGTCAACTGATACATAAGCACACTGATTTATTTCTGGGCTTCCAACTTGTTTATATTATTTGCTGGGCTTCTTAGATGCCTATATCTTTGTGTGTATTTTGAAGTCAGAAGCTGTAATGGCTCTAATATTCATTTACTAAAGATTTCCTTGCATGTACATAATTGCTTGTAGTTGTGTATGAATTTTAAGACATTTAAGGTGGAAAACGGAATTTGGAATTGAGATAAGCATTGCACTGACTTTTTGCATTGCCATGTGCAATATTATATATGTGTTTTAATGATCATTATTTCCTCCTACTCATGAATATGGAATACTTTTACTTTTATGTTTATCATCTTCAATCCCATTCTTCCATGTCTCATAGAAGATAGATAATTTACCTACTTGGTTAAGTTTATTGTTGAATATTTTGTTGTTTTGGTAAGACCTTAGTTATTATCATTGTTTTCTTAGTGTCTTTTTCAATGTTTTATCATTTTTTTCTGAGGAACAATTCATCTATGAATTTTGATTTTGTAAACTGAACTTTTGCTTTGTTAGTTTTAGCAACATATGGTTGAAGTCTTTAAAGATTATTTAAATAAAATTACAACATCTACCAAGAGAGACATTTTAACCTATTTCTTTCTGATTATTTGTATTCAAATTTTCATGTAAAGAACTTACAAATTAAAAAATTGCCACACACGGAAACTAACAAGACCTAAAGTCTATACAACTCTTTGAACTTCTATATATTACAGTAGCTATTCTAAAGCCACGGAGTTTCACAGAGGATTTTGCATTTTCAGTATCCAATATATTTTTATGCAATCATCCACTACCAAACACTAATTTTTGAATGTCATTTATTTTTACTTTTCCTATTTGCTGTGACTTTCAGAACTATGTTCAGTTGAAGTGATAAAATTTGGCACTCTTATTTTCTTCCTAGCATGAGAGGAAGTGCTTTTGGTTTCTTACTACTTAGTAGAACAGTAACAACGAGCTTATGACATACAGGCTCTGCTAGGTTAGACTATTATTTCTATATTTCATTTGTATAGGCTGTTGTGAACCACCTACATGAGTGTTAGGAATTGAACTCAGGGCCTCTGGGAGAGCAGCAAGTGCTCTTAACCACTGAGCCATTGCGCCAGCCCCAAAAGGCGATAAACAGAAGATGTTTTGTAAAAACTTTAGCAAACCAACTTTTGCTGTCCCTTAGGGAAATCATCTGACCAACTTCGAGACTACCTGGTATTAGGCAGAAGTAGTAGAGTCATACCATGTGGCTGTGGATGGCTCAGCTTCCCAACTGAGATGTAACTTAACTAAAGTTAAAATATCATAATTGGGACATGATAGTAGGTCCCCAAAGATGATCAATCACATGTCGTAAGGTGAGGGCCTGCTTGTTAGTTCTGGCTGCCCGGCTAGTTTACACATGAAATTACCACACAGAAACTGTATTAATTAAAACACTGTTTAGGCCATTAACTCTAACTTCTTATTGGCTAACGCTTACATCTTATTTTAACCTATTTTTATTAATCAGTGTATTGCCATGTGGCAGTGGCTTACTAGGAAAGATTTGGCATGCCTATCTCTGGTGGCTCCATGATGTCTCTCACCTTCCCCACCTGTTTTTTCTCCCAGCATTCAATTCTGTCTTCCCCACCTACCTAAGTTCTTCTCTATCAACTAGGTCAAGGCAGTTTCTTTATTTATTAACCAATGAAAGAAACACACAAACAAAAGGACCTCCTGTACCAATCACAGAACATGCATCCTTGAGGACTGTGTCTATGAACAATGTAAGCAAGACATACATAGACATTCATTACCACAGCAGGACAAAAGGCAAAGGGATGGAGAGGTAAAAGTGACTGGACTAGAAAATGAATTAATTATTTTTACAAGGAGGACTTTCTGAAAGTCATAGTATAGCTATATTCTTTTGTCAGTTTATTAATTCTGTCAGGAAAGTTGTCTTTGACAGAATGCACCTTCAGAATAGTATAAAATAAAGATTAGAGCTATCTTAGACTTCATACTCAAATCTGAGTGAAGAAGTCATAGCTAAGTTGTTGGCATGTGTTCTATGTGTATCTTTAATCTAGCTATAGAGAGGTTACAGAGTAGACTTTAGGATTTCTTCTAAAGAAACAGATTTTCATGAGTTATACATAAAGTCAGCTTGTATAAATTATAGGAAATAATGATGGACAGAAAGGTTCTCATTTCTACTCTTGTAGCTGGCATTCCTGGACCTTTAGCCCCTAAATTATGACTTGGAGACTTATTAATTATAAATGCTTGAGCTTAGGCTTGTCCCACTGGCTCTTATAACTTATATTAGCCTGTTTCCTTATCTATGTTTTTGCCTCAGAGCTTTTTACCTTTCTTTCATTCCTACTGTCCTGCTTCTTCTGTGTGTATCTGTCTGGCAGCTGCCTAACTGGCTGGCTCTGGGCATCTCCTCCTATTTCTCCCATGTTCTCTCTCAAGCCTTACTTCTTCCTCTTATTTATTCTTTCTGTCTACCAGCCCCACCTTTCTTTCTACTGCCTAGTTATTGGTCATTCAGCTTTTTGTTAGACCAATCAGGTGACATAGGTGACTTAGGAAAGGTAAAACAATTGCAATGCATCTTTACATACTTAAGCAAATACAACATAAACAAATATAACACATCTTTGCCTAGTTAAACAATTATTCTATGGTGATATGCAGAATCTGGTGATGGATGGAGAAAAAGACAGAGACCCACACTGGAGCACTAGACTGAGCTCCCAAGGTCCAAAAGAGGAGCAGAAAGAGGGAGAACATGAGCAAGGAAGTCAGGATCATGAGGGGTGTGCCCACTCACTGAGACCACCGGTGGGGCTGATCTAATGGGAGCTCACCAAGGCCAGCTGGCCTGGGACTGATGGAGCATGTGATCAAACTAGATTCTCTGAACATGGCGGACAATGAGGACTGACTGAGAAGCCAAGGACAATGGCACTGGGTTTTGATCCTACTGCATGTACTGGTTTTATGGAAGCCTAGTCTGTTTGGATGCTCACCTTCCTAGACCTGGATGGAGTGGGGAGGACCTTGGACTTCCCACAGGGCAGGGAACCCTGACTGCTCTTTGGACTGAAGAGGGAGGGGGAGAGCGATGGTGGGGAGGGGGAGAAAAATAGGAGGAGGGGAGGAGGTGGAAATTTTTAATAAAAAAACAATTATTCTATTCTATATTTCTTCTTTTGCCTAATAAAATAGAAAAGTTTTACCTTTAATGTAGTGAAACTATATATAGTAAGAACAATTATCAAGTAAGAATTACATTTATACTATTCAGTCCATTTGATTTTGACAAATTCAGAGAAAATACTCCATTATTTATCCTGTCTTGGTAACCAAAGTTTTGGTACCTAATTTACCTTCTTTCATCACTAAGGAAAACTGTAACTATAACTATCTGGTCTTCACCTCCATCAAAGACCCCAGGAGGATATAATATTACCTGAGCACTTAAGTGCAGTGCAAGCAACTTCCAAAACTGGAGAAATGACATAGACGTCTGGATTCTTGTACAGCCACCCAAGATTCCTCCGCAATGCTGGTGCATCCATCTTCAGCTCAAAAGCCTAGAATATCTGACAGATTTTTCTGTGAAGCAGGAATTTTGAAAGGCTGTCCTGCCTTACCTTGGCAAGTTCAGAAGTCTTTTCCCCTTGTGACCTCCTTGTCCAGTTTGTACAGCATACTGTCAGCAGTCAAGCAAGGGCAGTTACTTGTTCAAATATATAGCTTAGCCACATTGACAGCAAACTCCAGATGTGTAGGTTCCTTGATGCCTATCATCCTTTTATGAAGTATATTGGTGCTGCCAGAGCAAACATGTCTCACTGTCATGAAATACCTTAGGTTATTAAACATCTTAAATACCATATTCTGTAGATCTCTGAAGTGTTTGAAGATCACTTATCTACCTAAAACATATCTGTTTAACCTTGAAAACATATCTAAAATGAATTGTAGTTTGATAATTATAGATGACTAACCACTAACCCAAATTTCTTAATTATGCATTGCAATTTTAAATGAGGTGACTAAGCAAAATACCCAAATAATGCATACATACATGCATATAATATAACAAAAATAACTTTAAATTTGTATCAATATACAAAACTGCGTATCAATGTAAAATATTTGAGATTAATATTTGTCTTTTTATCCTATATTCTTATATCCCTCCAAACTATGGCAAACATCTATAACCCACCAGTGACCAAAAACCATTCATTCCAACTCATGAGAATGTGGGCGTTGTGTTCTCTAGGCAGCTACCTGTTGTCTGGGGGAGGGCAGTAACAGCATTTCTAGGGGATCCTGAGAAAACGGAGACAATGGTCAAGTCCTGGGACAATGAATTGTAGCATTTGTTGTCCAGTCTAACATTTGTTCCCATGCAGAAGGATCAGTATAGACATCAACTGTCTTGTAGCTTTTCTTTATTTCCTTATGTCTGTAGCAAAGACTTTTAGTCAGTCTCCCCCAGTCAAACCTGATCTCTGTTAACCTTGAAGGAATCCATAGTCTGTCATTTCCTGTGGAAACAAAAGCATAGTCTCTCCCCTAACATAGTACATTTCCTGAATTCTATAGTAAAGTCAAAACATCTCTAAAGAATCTAGGCTGGTTTAATTTAGCAGTCCCCAAAAGTTTATTGTCTCTCAGCAGCTGTCATCTCCTTATCAGTATTCAAAAGAGTCAAGGTCATCACAATCCAGCATCCAGACTCCCTTGTATCTTCCATATTCATGTAACTCTTTTCCTTTATATTACCTTACTCTCTCTTTAAAGAATTTTTTATTTTTAAACTTTTTTAAAATCTTTCTCTATGACAGTCTATACCCATTGTCTCTTCTTTCTTAAGCTTACAAAAATTTTCAAGTCAATTGTACCCTGTTTAGTATATTTTTCCATCTGGATCTGTCTTTATTGTGTATTTGTAGCCTTTTCTGATCACGTGAGACAAACCTTAAACTTGCTAAGAGTATTTAGGCCTTCTGCTGGGGCACCCTTCTTGGATCTGTGAGAGCCAGCCTTCTGCCAGCAGGCCTGGCCAAGATCTGTGTTCAAGTGGGAGCTGTGCCAAACCAGGTGCTGTGTTCAACTGCCCCAGTTCTAGGAAGTTGGTGCCTGTGCTGTGGCAAGTGTTTTTTTTTTTACTTAGCTTGCTGTTTCTACTTAATGCGCTGGCTGCTCAATTGCTTGCTGTATGGCAAAGTCTCTTAAAGGAGCTGTATCCATCCCCCACCCCCACGCTTTTTTAGATTTTCAGGCCCTATGTGAAAATTCAGGTCCTACATAGGAATACTAAATGTGTGTAACAGGCTTTCTTGGACCACCAGCTACCTAATCATGACAGGGTGATTTATTATTAATTATGAATGCTTGGCCTAGGCTTAAGCATTTTAAAGTTAATTTAACCTATTTCTATTCATCTACACTTTGCCTCTGTGCTTTTTTACCTTTCTTTCATTCTGTATGTCCTACTTTGGTGCTTCCTTTGTGTCTCTGTCTGTCTGGCCCCAGGCATCTTCCTCTCTTTCTCCCTCATTCTCTCTTGAGCCTAGATTATTCCTCTAATTTAGTCTTCTGACCACCAGCCCTGTCTATCCCTCTACTGCCTACCTATTGGCTGTTGTGCAATTTTTAGACCAGTCAGGTGCCTTAGGCAGGCAAGATAAACCAAGTGTAACACATCATTACTTATTTGAACAAATGCAGCATAAACAAATGTAACACATCTTTGCCTAGTT
The DNA here is from genome assembly GCF_903992535.2 of Arvicola amphibius. Lineage (NCBI taxonomy): Eukaryota > Metazoa > Chordata > Mammalia > Rodentia > Cricetidae > Arvicola > Arvicola amphibius. Next base: position 30,785,295 of record NC_052055.2, on the reverse strand, counting down.
AGACAATTATTCTATTTCACAACACATGCTTGCATCTTTTTTTCATTAGAAATTATATGATATTTATCTTACCTATCACAAAACACATTTTGACAATCATTCTTTGACATAGTATGTAGAAAATATCTTGTACTTTATTTTCAACGTTGTTAAGGTATTTTTTGTAATCTGCATTTTAAACTTTTAAGTTTAATATGTTAAAGTTCTGTGTACAGTGGAGTCATGGGCAGCATTTGAAATAGCACCACACCAACTCTGTTTCCCACATGCTCATTTTCTTGCCACGCAAAATTCTAAATATTTGCACTTAGCTTTGGAAGGTATCTGGTCTCACCATCCAAGAGACTTTAACCATCTGAGGCGTGAGATGTGCCTTGGTCGTCAACCAGTAGCAGTTGCAAGTAAGCTTTCTGAGTAGACCATCTTCACTTGGGCTAACGGAGAAGACGCCTCTCCTCCATTAGAGGTGGTTTGAATAGAATCTATCTTTTCTGCAAAATCTATTTTTTTTCTTCTGACACCGTACTACTTCCCTAACCTAATGGAGGGTTCATGGTTGCCAACCATGTGTTAATAAGGTCTCTCTCTCCCCTCTCTCTCCCCTTCTCTCTCTCTCTCTCTCTCTCTCTCTCTCTCTCTCTCTCTGTGTGTGTGTGTGTGTGTGTAGAGGGCAGGTGTCAGTACACGGTGTCTTCATTAATTACTCTGTCCTTTATTTATGGATACAAAAATCTCTCAGTGAACATGGAGCTTGCTGATTCAGCTGGGCTAGGCTGGCTTGCAAACTTCAGGGATTGTCTTGTTCTCTAGCTTCCCTGCACTGGGGTTAACAGCTGTGCACCACTGTGCCTGGCTTTTTTGTATCATTGCTGCGGATTGGACTCAGGACCTTTTGTTGGATTGGCTATCAGTTTACCAATTGAGCCAGACCTCAGCTCTATTTTTGTGTTTTCCCTTGCTTGTGGATTCATAGATATCCTGGCCTCTGTCAAGTTTCAACTGAAATAGCATGAAAAAATACTCATTCTACTGTCTAGATGGTAAATTTCTCTATCCTCAAGCGTGTGGTATTTCTGTGTTGTTTTAATTTTACAACACTTACAGCCTTATAACTGAGCAAATGATCTCTATTTTCTCTGTAGAAACTATTTGTTTTGTATAGACTAAGGCCTATGGGATCAGAAATTATCTTCTGGTTGCCAGGACTTAGTGCCTGGGAAATACATCACTCCATACTTAGATTTAAGTAAAGGCAAGGCTTCTGAATAACAGAAATCAGAAGATATGTCTAAGATCATCTCTAGACTCCATTTAGAAACCTCTTCCCTTTTATTTAAACCCTGTAGGAAACCGCTGCACGTGTGTTCCAGTATTGATGGCTTTGGTTTGAAACAATTCAGGTTGACGTTTTTAAAGTTTAGGGTGTAATAAAAGTCATGAGACTTGGAAATGAATGTTCTTGTTTACCTCCTTTGAAGTCAATGGGCTTTGCTTTAGCCTTCTGAGATATGTGCCAGTGGCTGACCCATACTCTCAATGATTGTTAGTAATAACACTTATAAATTTTTGTTGACTTAACTGTGTACACAAAGCAATATACTAGGTATTTTGTAAATATTATTTTACACATAACCTTCTTGGAGAAAAGCCTGTGTTTCACTTTTTCCAAAGAAGACCTGGAATCTGGAGTCAAGATTTCTTTCATGTATGAAGAAGTCTCTTATATTAATCATGTCAAATTTAAATTCCCTTCTGCCAGATTCCATTGTATATGCACAATTTGAAGAACGCATAACAGAGACACCTTTTCGGAAGAGTAGTCAATCAATACAAATCAAGTGGCATTGTATGATATGGAGAAAAAATGTACAACTGTTAGGGAGAGTCTACCACTATAGATTTGTGACCAATGAGGAGACAGAGGAATGCTACCAGGGACGGGTATAGGAGGACCAGTGACTCTTCAATATCAAGATTAGAGGGTATCTCAAGGAAAGATTGCCCAACCAGTTGAGTATGGACCGGGACATTCCTGGGCCATTTGAAAACCTGTAGGGCACTAGTCCCTTGAACAGAAACATGTTTAGCTAATGAAGTGGGCAGAAGTTAGTCTTCAAGGTGATGCAGAATGAGTGTAACATTAATGAAAAGAGAAGCCAACGGAGACATACTTGTAGCCAGGTACTGTTTCCTAAATGTGTGTGTGTGTGTGTGTGTGTGTGTGTGTGTGTGTGTGAGCAATTTGGTTTTACTGTGTATTTTATTTCTGATGAGAGTGTATAGAGAAAGTACATTTAAAGATCATTGAAAAAGACTTAGCTTAGGAAGGGGAAATTCCTATGTATAAAAAGGCAGGAAAAATAGCCATGACCTTTTCGTCATTTACAGTGTATATTTTCTCAGGCCCAGAGCCAGGTGGGATGAGCAAAGGAAATATGTATGTCAGCTAGGTAGTGGGTAGGGCTGGTATGCTCTTGGGGGTGCACAGGGACATTAAAACAAGTGCAAGTTACTCTGGCTCGTATGACAAAAGGCCTCCAAGAAATGGCAAAGAAGAGATAGCATTTATTTGGGTTCATGGTTCCAGAAGGTTTTAGTGCATCATGTCAGGTGAGGCATGGCGGAGCAGCTTGGAGGAGTTGGTGGAGGATGTCACATCATAACAGACCAGGAACCAGAGAACTAGTGACCAGAAGTAGTCAAGTATAAAAGAAACTCCAGGAATCTATACCCAGCAACCTGCCTCCTTCAGTAATCTGAAGTAGCACAGACGGTGAGAACCAAGCTTTCAAATCATTAACCTGTGATGGATGTTTCAAATTATGTCATCACTGGCAGGCAGCACCCTGACCCTTGCCCACCAAGGGTCAAGTGACCATGGCTAAGGTGTCCAACAACCAGTAACTGTTTGTGCCATCACAACTTCAATATATGGCAGAAACACATTAAAGGGGGGTGACTTGTTTTGGCTCATGGTTTCAGAGGGTTTGAGTTTATCATGTTGGAGAAGGCAAGTCAAGAAGCCTAGCTGCTGGTATCCTTGAAATGGGTTAAAGAATGGGAAGACACTAGACCCTGCATGGATCCCTTAAATCCCTGTCATCCAAGTGTGAACATAGTGAGTGGTGTTGTCACACACTCCGCTGTTCCAAACGCTGTGATAGCTTCTTGGGGCCAAGGCAGGAAGTGCAGGAGTTCAGATCAAGAAGGGTCCCAGAGTGCACAGCATGGGTAGAGACAGCTCTTCCATTCCATGCCCACGATGTCCAGTGGAAAAGTAATGGCTTGGCTCAGCGAAGGACAGGGCTGAGTAAAGTGACTTCAGAATCTAGGCCAAACACTATGTCATGTCCCTAAGATATGTAGCCTGACAAGAAAGCCTGAGGATATCAATAAATCAGAGAGATGAGATATGACCCTAGAGTAACTCCAAAGTTTACATCCAGAGCAGTTACACATCCAAACTGTGGTGTTTGGCACCTCTGTGGAAGTATCGAGAATAAATACTGATGACCCTTCCAGTGTCCTGAAGGTCAAGGTACTCGGAACACCTCATAATTTAGAGAGACAGTATGCAAACTTGAGAAAATAAAGCCACACCTGCAGGCATGGAGCAGTGAGGCTAAACAGCCTTAGCTTGAAAATGCCTTGCTTATTTTAACAAGAGACAATGTTCAGTAATGGCAGCAGATAGGAACAATTGTAATAAGGGATGCCAAGCACTTTCTGCATATGTCTCTATTGAGACTTAATATGCTGACCTCTTCCTCAGGTCTTCAGGCTCCCCACAGCTCATAAAGGATTTGTACCCAGCTAGCTGATAGTCTACAGGACCCTGTTCACTGCCATGCCTGGCATGCATTAAGTTTAACTTGTATTTATACTGTAGGTAATGCTGTATCTTTTGATCATCTTTTCTTCTTTCTACACTATACATCATAGCTAGAATTCTCAAGTGGTGGTGGTGGGGGGGGCAGCGCTGTGCTCCCGAGAGCACTCAGGATCAGGCAGGGAGATTGCAGCACTTACAAATGTTTGATTAGCTGCGATTGCAGCTAAACTTAGTTCTCCTTGGGAAGCATATGGCTGTGGCAGATGGTCCAGGACTGCCCAAATCACATAAGCAGGCCTTTGTTTTTGAGTTTCCTGATGATTTATTAAGGGGAATGTGTCTATGTCTGTGTGTGTTATGTGTGTGGTTTTGAGGGGGGGAGGTTGTGTGTGTGTGTGTGTGTGTGTGTGTGCATGTGCTCTTATGTGTGGGGGTGTAATCAGGATTATAATGTGGCATTGTAGTTATGCCCTTCTCAGAGAGTCCCATGCTGTGATCTTTGGCATAGTTCATGTCTATACTACTGTTTGCAAGGGATCAGGTATTGGTATGAACTGTTGGTCAGTATGACGACTTAGCTGGAAACAGACTGCATCAGCAAGCTATGCATCTTCTTTGTTTGATATCTAGCTCAGGAAGATATGATAAACACAATGGAAGGGTCTGTCTGGGACATAATAAGCTTATGCTTTATCTTTGAAATAAAGGTCAAGAGCATAAAGCATCATACCCACTCAGAAAAAGGCGGGGCTACATTCATTGCCTCATAAATAAAAATGTATTAACTCTTGGAGACAGCTCAGACTCTCCAGAGAAGAGAATTCAGTTTATGAAGGAGAAATAAATGGGTCTGGCAGGCTGAAGCAAGAGGTTGTTGAAGAGGCCAAGGGGGCCTGAGTAACAGGATCGGGATGGCACGAGCTGAGGTACTTCCACTCGGGAGTGGTGAGGAGTGTGGGCTGACCGCTGTGGAGAGCCCGAAGATGCGACTGCTGGTTTTCCTGTGAAGGACTCCAGATGAGAGATTCAGAGAGTTCCCTGGAGTTCTTCAGGTACAGTCACAGGGCTTTTCCATGCTCCATCCCAGCAATGCACACGGCGCATCCAGTCTTATCCCTTTTCAGAGTAAGAAACAACAGAAGATCCCTACCACCCCATCCCCTTTCTCCCGTGAGAGTTCTATTGGTAAATATCCTGTAGTGATGACTTTATAGCCACATCGGTTGCCAGCTTTCATCTAATAGTATGCCTGTCCTCTACTCTGGCTACCCATCATCCATGCCACCCCACACCAAGCACGTGGATGGTGGTGCTCTCAGTCCCAGCTCACAGCCGAGGGAACTGATGCTCAGACTGGATGATGCCTTGTGCACAAGCACACACTATATAGATTCCAGTGCTAAGAATCTTTCAACTCAAACCTGCCTTTTGTTCTTAAAAAAAAAATAACAAACATAGGTATAAGACTGTTCACCGGACTGGGTTACTGAGATGTAAATTAAAGTACTTGAGACTGCTCAGCAGTGGGGACCAATCTGGAGGAAGGCCCAGCTTGTGGGCTGTTGGAGGAGTAGAGTGTGCTGCAGGCTTCATGCTAGGCTTTTGCCTTTGTGAATATAGAGCAGTGCACATTATTGACCAATAAAGTGATATCAAGTGCCGGACTGACTGGGCTCAATCTAATAGGCAGGTCATTGTGGCTTATAATTAAGTAATTAAACCCACTCAGTGTTGATAGGAGAACACTCCCTAGAAAATTGCAGCAACAGCTCTTGCTTATTGCCAGATACTTAAATGGTGTTTTAATTTGGCTCTTGGGTTTAGTTGCCCTCTTGTAAGTATGAATTTGTGCCAGGATATAAAGTCTGCTTTCTAACTTGAGTTTTCTTGCAGCGTAAGTTAGGTGTGTGAAACCTCAGCATTAGAACTGTGATCCTGACAAGAAGCCCTCTGGTGTCGGATGGCTTTGTCAAATTGTCCTCCTCCAGCCTCGCTCTCACTAGTAGCTGATAGAATTATTGACTGAACATCTGTAGAGGGGAAGGACTCTGGTACTCTGAGCCTCCTCTTCCATTATTCTATGATAAAACAGAATCAATGAAAAAGATCACCAGAGGAGGAATGTGAGAGGAAAAAAAGTAATCACCACCCAGAGTGTTGGAGAGTATCTCCTTCCGTTATATTCTCACCAGAAAGAGAATAAATTCTATATATATCCAGTATGTTTATGTATCTGAATAGTGAATGATAAATCAGGTCAATGTCAAGAAAGAGGAAAATTTGAAACAACAACAACAGAACACAATCTGCAGCCACCATTCTCCAGATATATTCTTTTGTTCAATTTGACATTGAACACATAGCAAACTATATGTTCACAAGCTTTCTCATGATTAAAATAAAAGCTCATATAATCAAAATGATGCATAGGTGATATATAGAAGGCATGCAAATATATGAAATATGGATTGACAATCCAAAGCTAATTTTTATCAATGTTCTAGAACCTGAAAACATCCAGTCATAAGCAGGAAGAGTATAATGGGAGCACCCATCCATCAAGCTGAGCTAATGGAAGTCATTGTCTTCCATGATGCAGCCAGTGATGAGTCACTTATGTGTCGTGGACAGCTTCACACCCATGTCCACACAAGTTGGCCTTGTTTGTCACAAAGCAAAAGCAAAAAGACATGAGTGTGGGAGGGGGACTTGGAGAGAAGAGGGAGAAGAACCAATAGCAGTGGAAGGGGGATAAGAAAGGGCTGAATGTGGCCAGAAAGTATAATTGATGAAACTGTCAAATTATAAATTAATAACAAGAGAAATTATTGCTGAGAATGCTATGTATATCAAGAACTGTTATATCATAAAAGAAAGAGGAAAGAATTCAGACTTTGTAGAGAAAAATAAATTAAATTTGTCTTCTATTTACAACATATTATAGAAGTGGTTTTGGAAACCACATAGCTAGTAAAAATACATATTTCCCAACTCAATTTGGTATACATAAAATGTCAACTTAATTAACAGTTTTCAGTTATCCTTTGTGAGATGTTGTGAATAATATAGCATCACAGACAATGAGGCATTCTTTATGGGGTCCACTGGGTTGAATAAAAAATCTCATTCCTTAATCAACAGTATAAAACAGACATGTATCACAAAGAACTCTACAATGTTGTTTATTGCTGAATCCCAGTGTTCTGCTTAGATCCTGTGTCTATGGGTCAGCAATTTCTCTTTAATGTGTATGTGAATGGATCTAGTTTATTAAAAGTCATAAAATATTTTAATCTGGGGTTATGTGAGAGGCATAAACTTATACCCACGCCTATAAATGCAAAACAATCAACATCCCATCTACAGTGGAGTACTTTAAATACAAAACAACAAAAAATGTCCAAGAGTCATTGTAATTTCAATAAAAATGACATTTTATTAGTGTGTCACCAATAAGATGTGTTTCACAAATTGAAAACATGGAGAATTACATTGGTTCAGTAGTCCAGATGAATGCTTGCTATGTATTCCTTGTTAGCAGAAACACCTTTCCCCACCTCATATCATCCAGAAAGCCCTGGACTTATGTAGTTGAATGGCTGGCTTCCTTTCCAGACTCTGGATCTGATCAGCTTCTCATTGCTATGCATTATATTGGCAACTGAATCTACAGAAGTGAGGATCACTAGAGCTCATGAGGATGCTCATGACTTAGTGGTGAGCTCCTTGATGGTCCACACAACTGGTTAGACCTCTGGAAACGCTGCTGTAAGCTTTGATATCATAACTCTTTAGATATGACTGCGCTTTGAAGGTTTTTCACCTCCCAAACTGTCAATAAACTTTAGTTTTCATAATAGTGCTATAAAGTGGGGCTTTAGAAGGCAACAAAACTAAGACTCTGCCATAGGAGCAGGATAGTTACCACTGCAAAAGGGTAAGTTAATGTCTCTTCTGTCCTGGGGATAGTACAGCAGGATGATCTTTGCCGGAGAGAGACCCCTTGATGGTGGACTCTCCAGCACTCTGGAGCCAACAGATTCTTGTTCATTAGAAAATGCCCCGTATGTAATAATATGTAATTATAGCAGAAAACACATGGAAACAACTTCACATATTCCTCTGTGGCTCAACAGAGTTCAACCTTTTTATGGAAGCATGTCATAGTACAGTGAAACCAGGCTTACCCAAGAAGGCCTGAACGCCACAGCATTGAGAGTTCTCCTCTTGGTGTTTACTTTCCTCACTTAACTTTCTTCTTTGGACCAAGTCTCCCCTCATTCCACAGAGTATGTGGATATTTCTTTGGATAGGAAAACCTGCCTCTTCTAATGTCCCCCCAGGTTTCACTTACACAGAAAGAAAAATCAAGGCAAATACATACATAAAGTCCTTGTTCCTCAGGAGTTCCTGTTTCCCACCCAGGTTGTTGCTACCTCAATGCGTGAATGGGCAGTTATATCATTTATACTGGTTATGTGTAAGCCCTAATCCCACCAGCCAGCAACATGGGGATCACAGTTTGAATTTATTTTTCAATGTGGCTTTGTTTTTTCTTTTCCTTGAGTTGTTAGGGAAACAATAATCATTTCTTTTCCAAGTAGCCTTCCATCTTTCTTGGAAGCAGGCAGAAAATGAACAGTGTACAGTCATCTTTAAGCCTCGCTTCATCTTACTTGGAAATCTGAGTTTTGAGAATTTTACAGTTAAAAACTTTATTCTTTACTTATCATTTCCTGGAAACTAGGAAGGACAGTTTCTTGTATTATCTAAGCTCAGGTTCATTTACTCGACCAAGGTCAAACATCCAGAAAAGGAGTGGGAGTGATTGTAGAAATGACCAAATAAGACCCTAAATAAGAGAAGTCGGTCTTTCTTCTGAAATCCAGGAGGTCCAGAAGGGACTCGCATTCAGACTGGCCTTTTCCAATGCGTGTTTTAATGGGAGTGGGCAGTAGTGTCTCTTAGCGTGTGGGTTGAGTTCAAGAAAATTCAGAGGTGGGTTCTCAATATTTTTTTTGGTTCTTGTCAGTGATCAGTGAGGCTGCTGTTGGCATTGGGTTCTGTAGGATGAATGGCAGTTCTAGTCTGTCATCTACGCTCTCAGAGCCCTTGTGTGTAGGGGGAGGGTGTCTCAGCAGAGGAAGACCATCATCAGAATTTTAATCATTAAGAGGCCTGTAGATATGATCCATATTCATCTGATTCACTTTGGGGGAAAGAAAAATATCAAGATAGAAAACTTTGTTCTCTTTCTTACCATTTGACCTGAATCTAAGAACAGCTGCTGAGATGCATTTTGTGTACAGTAGGGACCCTGTGCTTATCTCTGCCCTGCTTGCTTTCCTCTGTGCTACCTTCTTTCCCCCAATTTCTTCTTCTCCCTCTTCCAATCCTTTTGTCTTCTTCCTTTATATTAATGAAAGCCCTTACCCTCCTCATACATGGTGTTGTCCCTGACGTGCAGAAGAAAGACATATTTCTGAAGACTTGCATGGACATTCTCTTGTAGACCCCTCAGAGGAGGCTCCTTGTGTGATGAAATTTCAGTTTACACCAATAAATCCAAAATATAAGAAAGGACAACTCTGCAATGTGTGTACAAGTTCTTTTCTTTTACTCATTTGGTGCTATCATGGTTTGAATGCTTACACAGACCAGGTAACTTTTCTACAACTCTGACACTTCTCTAGTCCTTTGGAATTTTTGCTTTCAGATAGATAGGGTTGAACCAAGTTACCCAGGCTAGTTTTGAACTCACTTTATAGCTCAGGCAGGCATACAATTGTCCTGTTTCTGCCTCCTGAGTAGCTGGGATATGGAACCTTTATCACCAAGTCTGGCCACTGTGCATTATGTCTATGGAGGACATAGACCATACATATTACATTTCTGGGTTCCTTGTGCCTTTTCTAATGTCTCCCAAAATTTCACATACACAGAAAGAAAAATCAAGGCAAATAAATACATAAAGTCCTTGTTCCTCAAGAGTTCTGGTTCCCCACCCAGGCCGTTGCTACCTCTGTGAGTGAATGAGCTGCCAGATCATTAAATGGATCACGTGTAAGCGCTAATCCCACCAGCCAGCAACATAGGAATCACAGTTTGAATTTATTTTTCAATGTGGCTTTGAAGAAGCTAGATGATATGCATGAGTCTCTCTAGTCTGATGTGGAAACCTCCACAAAGAGAGCAGGGGATCCAGAGTAAAATGTTTTAGTAAGTAGCTTTGTTGATATGAGAATTGTGTTCTCCTCGAGATGCCAGGCAGAAGGAGACAGGTTGAGATATCCACACGTGGACTACACTCACTGAAGGAGAGAGAAACCCAATGGGGCTATGGGGCTACATAAGCAGGTGAAATCTCATTGGTGTTCACCACTAGAGTGTCTTGCCATCAGTGTACCTTCCCTTGTGTATAACCATATAATCCCTTGTTTGGTGGCGATGGAAACCAACACAGTCCCAGGCAACCTGCTAGGTGCTCTGTCTTGGAATGAGCGCAATATTGTGGGGCTCCGGGATCCTCATTGATGACAAATGGTACCCTGTGATCTAGTCTGCCAATCTGATCAGAGAACATTTGTCCTTAGAGACCTGTTTTATGTCACTGCATTCAACAGAAACTACTGAGAAAGCCAGTTCTCAACACAGCTAAAATGCCATCACCTTGTACACAGCGGGCCCTGTATGCGCCAGGTCATAGGATCCTGGTCTGTGGGCTCTTCTTTATATCTCATTTGATCAGTGTGGATATGCCCATTTTGTATCACAAGGAAAAGCTGCTGTTATAAGAGATGATGTCACCTCCCCAAAAGGAAACAGATTGTGCTACTTTGCCAGCTGTCCCTTCTGGCAGTAACGGTTCATGCTGCTCTGACCTTCAGAGTATTTACTCCATCCATCCTCTTCCATGTTGTTGGTCTGATTTATAGATCAACCAGGCTCTAACAGGGGAAGGAAGAAGCAAAGGGGCAGTGTGGGAAATTAAAACAGAGAAATCTGTAGATAGAGAAGATTCTACTTCAAAGTCATTTCAACTTGGACCCAGCAGGTCTCGATGGAGCTGGATTAGGACTGTGATTTTATTTCCTCCTGATGATGGACAAGGGAGAGCAGGCAGGTCTTAGTGTCCCCGCAGGTAACATGGGGTCATGGTCTCTGCTTCCTGTCAACAGAAGCTTGTGCTTGGACATTACCTAGTGTTGAAAGATCATGCCAATCCCCGCAATCCTTATTTCCAAGATACCCAGACACCATGAGCAGTTTATATTTGCTATTTGAGAAAATTGAGCTTATATTGGTTACTCTTCCTTTGCTTTGATAAAACATCACCATCAAGATAACTTGTAAAAGAATGAATTTATTTCAGCTTATAGTCCCAGGTTAGATTCCAGCATAGTTGTGGGATCAGCATGGCAGCAAGCATCTGGTCTGGTTACTGGAGCAGGAATCTAAGAGTTCATACCCTCAACCATAACTGCAAATCAAAGAGAGGGGGAAAAAAGACTGAATGCTGGTGAGGGTTTTTACTTCTAAAGCCTGATTCCAGTGACGTGTTTCCTCTAGCAAGGCCATACTTTCTAAACCTCCCTATACAGTGGCAACACCTGGGATCACATGTTTAAAAGCCAGAGCCTACGGGTAACATTTCCCATTCAGCCTCCCAGTTCTTGGGGGTCCATTGTTACAACTGTTGGATAGACAGATTGTGAGACACAGATGTCTCTTTGGAATATCGTCATTACTGTTAGGCTATTTACAACCTTGTCACCTCCTTCCAAAGACCACCATCTTCAAGTGGTATCTCATGATGTTTATGTTTTAACCTGTGAATTTGGAAAAAACACAAGCATCCAATTCCCAATAAGGAAATAC